>NC_137972.1:60742913-61342913 GCF_963924665.1 Micromys minutus
AAGACCTCCACATAAAACCAGGTACACTAAAACTAATAGAAGAGAATGTGGGGAAACCTTAGAATACATGGGCACAGGGGAAAATTACCTGAACAGAACACCAATGGCCTATGCTCTAAGATCAAGAGTTGGCAAATGGGACCTCAAGAAATTGCAAAGCTTCTGTAAGGCAAAGGACACTGTGAAAAGGACAAAAATGGCAAACAACAGATTGGGCAAATATCTTTTCCAATCCTACGTCTGATAAAAGGCTAGTATCCAATATATCCAAAAACTCAAAAAGTTAGACTCTAGAGAATCAAATAAGCTTATTAAAAAATGGGGTACAGAGCTAAACAAAGAAGTCTCAGTTGAGAAATATTAAATGGCTAAGAAGCACCTAAAGAAATGTTCAACATCTCTAGTTCATCAGGAAAATGCAAATCAAAATAACCCTGAGATTCTACCTCACACCAGTCCAAATGGCTAAGATCAAAAACTCAGGTGACCTGCAGATGCTGGCCATGATGAGGGGAAAAAGGAACACTCCTCCACTGTTGGTGTGGTTATAAGTTGAAGGTACAACCACTCTGGAAATCAGTCTGGCAGTTCCCCAGAATATTGGACATAGTAATACATGAGCACCTGCCTATAACACTCCTAGACATATACCCAAAAGAATCTCCACCATCTAACAAAGACACATGCACAACCATGTTCATAGCAGCATTATTTATAATAGCCAGAGGCTGGAATGAACCCAGATGTCCTTCAACAGAGGAATGGATAAAGAAATTGTGGTACATTTACACAATGGAGTACTACTCAGCTATTAAAAGCAATGACTTCATGAAATTTTTAGGCAAATGGATGGACCTTGAAGCTATCATCCTGAGTGAGGTAACCCTGTCACAAAAGAACATTCATGGTGTGTACTCACTGATAGGCAGATACTAGCCCAGAAGGTTGAGAATACCCAAACAACAATTCTTCTGAGAAGGGAGAACAAAACACTCATGGCAGATAATCATGGGACAAATAGAGAAGCACAGAGGGGAGAAAAGGTCATTCAGAGGCCCTCACCTGGAGATCCATCCCATATGCAGCCACTAAACCCACGGGCTATTGCTGATACCAAGTAGTGCTTACTGGCAGGAACCTGATATGGATGCCTCCTCAGAGGTTCTGCCAAAGCCATACTGATACAGAGGAGGATTCTTGCAGTTAGCTATCAGACTGAACACAGGGACCCCAGTGAAGGAGAATAGACTGAAGGAGCTGACAGGGTCTGCAACTCCATGGAAAGAAGAAAATTACCAACTTACCAAACCCACCATAGCTCCCAGGAACTAAAACACCAATCAATGAGTTCACATGAAGAGACCCATGGCTCCAGTTTCATATGTAGCAGAGGATACCATTCTCTGGCATCAATGGAAGGAGAGGCCTTTGGTACAATGAAGGCTTGATTTTCCAGTGTAGGGGAATACCAAGGCACTCTGCTTGGGAGAGGGAGCATCTTCATGGAGGCAATGGGAGGGGGAGGGTGAATGGTATTGGGAGAAAGGGGGAAACATCTGAAATATAAATATAGTGAATTTCAAATTTAAGAAAATTAAAAAGAAAGATAGGAACAAAAGAGATTGATGAAAAAATAAACTGTCAGATGAAAACATAGAGAAACATCTGAATGAAATAAGGAAGAAATGCAAGACATGCAAGAACTCAACAAAAAGAGCAGTACGCAGCTTCAATGGTAGCTCTGAGTATTGATGGTCTCAATTTCCCCAATCAAAAGACTAAGGCAGGAAGAAGAGGAAGAGAGTCATTAATTTGTTTCCTTCAAATAAACATACCTCATCATAAAACACAGGAATTTACTTAGGGTGGAAGTGTGATAAACATATCCAAACAAACAAAGTAAAAAACCAAGTGGTTGGTTGTGTTTCCATACCTGAGAAAGTAATACAAAACAATAAAGATGGTTAGTTCATCCTGGCCAAGGAAACAATTCTTCAAGAGAACATTATAATCTGTCCCAAGCAAAGGTATACCCAACTTCATAAAACAGACTCTGGTATATCTATAGTTACAGGTTGGACCTAGCACAATAGTAAAAGATTTTTATTTTTTTTTATTTTTTTATTTTTATTTTATTTTTTTATTTTTATTGTTATTTTATTGCAGTAACCAACTCCTGCTAAATAACAGCTATTGTCAAGAAAACATGTAGAAGATATGCAAATTAAATGGCATCATTTTTACATAGGTAACTGACAGCTAAAGCGCATCTCATCCAAAATTGCAATTTTACATTTGTCTTAAAGTTTATGGAAACAAAATCCAGGGGTGCATCAGGATACCAAGGAAGTCTTAATTAATATAGAGAAACTAAAATAAAAACTGTAGAGCATATACAAATTCATAGAATTTTTAATTGAACAACTTTATTTTAAAAAACAAAGATAAATATACAGATTTTAAGCATTTTTGCACAAAAGTATACGAATACATTTTTGTCAGTGCTTGGTTTTTTTAAAAAGGTTTGATAGTGTGCATTAAGATCTTACTAGTTACAATGAGCACAAAGTACATGTAAAACAAGATGTAATCTAGAAATAGTCAAAGTTTTCTTGGTGTGTAAAGATTAAGCATAGTGGTTTTTTCTTTTCTTTTCTTGAACTTAATACAGTCTGTGAGTTGTTTCTGGGGTATTCAGAGCTTTCTGGGGTTATTAAATACCGTACTGTCTGATGACAAATGGAACTTGAAGAAATGAAGAAAGAAAAAAGTGAAATTGAAAAAATAACAACATACAGAAAGCTATGGGACTCAATTAAAGAAGGTTTAAGAGAGAAATTTAAAGCTCTAAACATGTACATTATGAAATCAGAGACACATCAAATAAATAGTGATATATTTTAGAGCTCTGGGGAAAGACCAATAGGCCAAATCCCACTTTAGTAGACAGAGAAACATCATCAATATTAGGGCAGGAAAATAATGGAATGGACAAACACCACATGAAGGATCGTGGGGGAAGAGTCATTCCTTTGAACAGATAAAATTCATTGACAAACCCTTAGCCAAAGTAACTAAAAGAAACAAAATACTAAGCTTAATAAAATTAGAGATGAAGAAGGAGCCATTACAGCAGATACCAGTGAAACTCAGAGAAATCTTATGTCTTAGTTGAAAAGATACATTGCAATAAATTAGAAAACATTTTAAAAATGGATGAATTTCTAGATGCATATGATCTACAAAAATTAAACCAAGAGGAGAAAAATAATGTAAGCAGACATATAACAAAACATGACATTGAAGCAGTAATTCAGTATCTTTTAATTAAAAACTATCCAGGTTCATATAGTTTCACTGATGTATTTTACCACACCTTCAAAGAACTAACCCCAGTGCTTCTCCAACTACTCCAGGAAATAGAACAGGAAGGACCATCACTCCTTTTACAAATCTTGTATCAATTTTATACAAACAGAGAAGAAAAATAAGAAAATTGCCACACATTTCCCTGATGAACTTAGACATACAAATCCTCAATCAAATACTCCAAAGCCAAATTCTAGAATACATTTGAGTCACTACTTTTGCTGAATAGTATGGTTAAAATAGTTAGTTATTTCAGATAACTGAACACCTACTAAATGAATAACATTCACAATAGTACAGCCATTGTATTAAGTTCTATGAGCATCACAACTAGAAACAGCTACAGAAATAAAATGTAATATGTAGTAATTAGTGATTTTATATATATAAGTGATAAATGTGTAATTACTGTAAAAATGTAATTGCAAATTATTAATCTATAACTTGTTTAAAAAGCAATATATTACATAAAAGATATGACCATTAAATAGAAAGTTTCCATTTGGAATTACTATATATCAGCAAGGAAAAAACAAACGCAGAAACTCAAACCTTGGAACTCAATGTGGCTGCTGGTGCCTTGCTTTGTTTTTAAATATTGTTGGGGGGGGCTATTCTGTCTGTTTGGAGATTTTTGGTACTGTGGACACTTGGCTAAACTCAGTCAAGTATACAGGAAAATGTGACTCCTGAAGAGAAGAACTGTGGTCCCTTGGCATCACTGCTCAAGAGACCTTGGCTGGCTGTGGATGGATGTGGATCAGAAAGTTCTGGACACCAGTCAGAGGAATAGCAGAGATTCTAGCTTCTCAGCTGAGCAAGGGTGTGCTTGGAACTCCATCAATGACAGAACGGAGCTGATTGGTTAGGCCAGTAATGTAAGCCTCAGTGCACAACCTAGCTATTGTCCTCTTTAAGGGTCATACCAAAGGACTGGGTGCATCAACTGTCCATTGCACGGGAAGAGGGGCTCAAAAGACCACCAGGATAAATTAGCAGTTCCTGGAGGAGATTGATTTTATGTGTGTGTGTGTCATAAATGTTTGCTTGTCCTCCTATAAATAACCCCATTACAGTTACTAATTCATTAAGCTGGGTTTTGATGAAAGAATTTCTATGGTCTGTGACTGCTCTTCTATCTATGGGATTAGTATATATTTATTCATGTCTCTTCAAGAAAACGTCACACAACAAGGCCACAAACAGAGTGGGAGAGCCGAATATGGAAACATCTTGATGCAAAGATTTTCTTTCATTCAGGGAATAAAATTTTATGATTTCTCACCAAAATTAATCTCTCTACATGTTATCAAGGAACGGAGGGATGCCATATGTTTCCATGCCCATGCAGGCACCTTCATAACCACAGGGATTAGAAATGGATATGTCACACTTAAAAATTACTGCCAGAAAAAAAATTGCTGGCTTCCTCCCTGTGTTTAGAAGGGCCTGTCCCAGAGCAAGGAAGAGAAACCTACTTATTATAGATCTCATTTGCATGTTGGGGAATACCCCAGGCACTTGACAGATTACCTCATTAACCCACACATAATCCATCTGTAATTGAGTTAATTTATACAAAATGGAGGTTGGACGTACTCTTTTTTTCATCCCAGTGTTCTCTTCCCTCCTCTTTCCAAATAACCCCCTTCCCATGCATCCTTCTCCTCTTGTCTAAATGATTCCTCATGTACCCTTACCTTCTCTTCTCTCTCCAAATAACTCCCACCCACCTACCAACCCCCATATTCTCTCTTCTCTGTGCAGACAACTGACAATTGACACTAAATCTTTTCAGTAACTTTTTCTTCAAGTAACTAGTAGGTATTGAACCAAAAAACTCATCTAATTATGGATACGTAATATGGCATAATTTTTAAGTAGATTTGATGACATAATACTGTGTCAACTATAAACAACAGTGAAATTATAGGTTGTAGATCCATATAAAATGAAAGCTAAGAACCCATCTGAACAGAGGGATTTATCATAAGCAGAGATAGTGACATACTTTGTGGTGTCCAGAGTTCAAAATAAAAGAAGTATATCTCACTTGTCAACAGTTATGAATGCCAAGACAAAGTTATGAGAGCTTTAAAAAAATCTGCAGCCTTACTTGCATGAGTACATGATTATTCAACTGCTCTGTCTGAAGGGGCTGAGATAATTCTTACTTGTCTCTGGTCTTTTGAATCTCCAGTTTTATCCCAGTGTCCCAGTGCATTTGTCTTCCCACAGCGTGTGTGTAGGTGTCATATACTGAGCTAATAGCAGAAGATGCTTCTGGTATGGAAGGGTGGACACATGTACACAATAATCCCAGTTGAATGAAGACTTAAGTTTCTGTTAGGGTCAACAAAAAAGTAAGGGGCATGCAGTCTAGACCAGTGGTTCTCAACTTTCTTAATGCTGTCACCATTGAATACAGTTACTCATGTTAAGGTAACCCCAAACTATACAATTCTTTTCATTGCTCCTTCATAACTATAATTTTGCTACTATTATAAATTGTAACATAAATACCTGCTATGCAGGATATCCAATATGGGACTTCTGTGAAAAGGGTGGCTCAATTTACAAAGGGGTCATGACCCAGAGGTTGGGAAGCACTGGTTTAATCGGTCAGTAGGGAATCACAATTCACTGACTAGATGACATTCAGTCCAGCCTCATGCTTTCCTTGGCTGGAAGATTTTCAACCACATAAGATTGCCACAATCCACCATTTCATGGAGCACATCATGGTGACCTTTCCCGGAGAGAGGCAAATTTAAGTCAAATTACTAGTTGTGAATTTAAAAAGTGACATAATTTTCTAGAAGAAAGTTATGAAATCTACTCCCAAATGAGAGTGGTCTGATTTTATAGTTTTGTGTGATTAATGAAAAATGACAGTCTCAAGAAACAGATATGTATACATTTATCAGTCAGTCCAGATCCTCAGGGACAGGATAAAAAGGCAAGAGAAGTTCCTCTCCCACTATGGTCCTGAAAATGCTTTTGGGCCTCACGTTCCTTACATGTCAATACCAATCCCTTGCCAGCACCAAGGAAAGCCCTGTCTGGAAATATATACTCATCCAGGTGCCTTCTCAGAGAGTTTCATATGGGGAACAGTTTTTTCTAGAAGATTCTGAAGAGTGCTTTGTCGATAGCATGTGTTAGATGGGCCATATCTCTAGTGGAACACATAAACTATTACTGCACCAGGTCCAGAGCCAATGAGCACCTAAACAGTTGAGCTTCTTCAGAGGAAGTGGAGATACAGCCACCGAAGAGCAGAGGAGGCCTGTGTCTATTCCCTGCTGATCGCCTTGCTGGTACCTGCTCCCCAGCAGGAGCAGGATAGATCACCCTTCTCTTGTTTCCTCTATAACCCAGAGGAATCATGCCCCCCACCACATACAATTCTGCCACCAACCAAGGCTGTATCTGGTATAAATTTACCTAATACAAACAAAGCCTGCTTATCCAATTTCCCTCATTTTCTGTAATACAATTATTTCACAAAACTTAATTCTCACCTGGATTCGACACATTTATCAAACAGGCCTCCTATGATTTAATTCACCAAAAGATAAAGTACACAGCCAAAGGTTGTCTCCTAGACAGAGGCAATCCATTCTGTCTCCAGAGATAGCTCAAAAATAGATTCACACCGCCTCTCCCAACAGCAATCCCAGCATCCTGTTCATCTGTGTCACTAAAGCAGAGGCTTGCCTCGACTCCAGGAGCTAAAAACTGCCTTCCTTAAAGATGCTTTAAAGTCTAGATCTGAAAATCATCAACTATGTACTGCCAAATGTGTGATAACTATTGAAAGTTCTTTCCCTCTTCAACAGAATGGTGAAAGCTAAGCTGAGCAGAATGGTGGCCCCATCTCTTGGCTGAGGCTTCCCACAGTCAGAGATAGTAGGACAAAACAGAATTATAAAGTATATCATTTTTTATAATTAGTTATAATGTGGCCTTAAGGCTCCTTTAAGCCAGAATGGGGAGGGGTATATATTTCCTCATCAAAGTGACAGTCAGTGCCCAGACATTATAATAAAAAAAGTCACTTGGCCATGGCTACTTCAGAGATCACCAGATGGTCCTCAGTCTCCTGAGCCCAACATGTGTTGCTTACCAAACTAGGCAGAAGTGCATGCCTGGATTTTCAGTCTTCAGCCAATAATATAAGAAGAAGACTGTGAGGTCAGGATTTTCTCTCAGATATACATCAGTCTGGGGATAATCGGTTGGATTTAAGACCAATGTGTGCAGCTTTATTTCTGAGGAGGGAAGGACTAGATTAAGATTCAATTAGATACGAGAACAGATGATAGCATGTGGTCAGAAAGCATGTTGTCTTCTACTGCCTCTGGCTATTAAAGGAGGGAACCACCGAATGAAGATTTTACAGCAGTCAGAAGGAATACAGAATGAGAAGGATGTGCATCCATGCAACACTTTCACTTGGATACTATTTTTTTCCTGAAATTATCAAATTATTCAAATGGTTAAGAGCTAGTGATGAGTTTAGTTATGTAGTCTGTAAAGTGAGGAGGATGGATGATATGATCTTTACTTCATTCGGAAATTGCAGCTATATTTCAAAGGCACCTTAGAGCCCCCAATAGCACCACTATGCTGTAACTGTGAAAAGCCCAAAGAATCAGATATATCTTTAAAAGTAAAAGCACTGCAAAGACACCTTTTCTGTTGCAATCAGAGCTGTGATACAAACAAGCTGGACAAGGAAGAAGGGCAGAAATAAAAGGATAACACTGAGACAACATATATTACACTTTATGTAGTGCTAGAGAACCAAGAAGGAGACCATGAATAGAAATAATTTTTGGAAAGTGTGAGGACTGAAAGACACCTTCCCAACTCCCCCATTTGCTGGCAGTCCACTGTCTTCTTTAGCACAGAAAACTTTTTATTTGCAAGTGAAAAGAGATGTGGTCTAAGGTTAACCAGTGTTTGTCCATGCATGTAGAATTCACTGGCCCACATGGAGCACTGCCATGTGCCATGGGGTCTTCAAGAACATCTGAGAAACACATGCTACCTCCAGGGCCAAGAGACCCCATAGGAGACTGAAAACACACTGGGGCATCTGAGGTCACTGGCTTTGTAGACTGAATAAGATAATGCATGGGAATTATGGGGGGGCACACTGGAAACCCTGTAGATTCCAGATTCTTTTTCTTCTTTTCCATTGAATACACATCCACTTTTGATAAAGTAAATTGCTATGGCTAATGTCCTTGGAAATCTAGAATTTTAGTAGAAATTTATGGTCTTATGTTCTGGATAACAGCTGCCATAACATGTATCATTTCGTCAAAACTATTTAAGGTAGTTTATATGGTAGTGGGCACTAGGTGGGTTTTAGAAAGGGGAAAGAGACAGACAGAGCAGTGATGGTTCATTTTGACTTGGTTTTACTGGATGAATGAGTGCCTGGAACTGGTTCACGAAACACAACTCTGTATGATTTCTTTCAACAATTAGAGTTCTTACATTACCAAAGCTTTCAGCAAAGTCATGGATAATTCTTAGATTACTATAGACTCTGGAGTGTTGGGATTATAGTCGTTGTGATCCACCACACCCAGTGATATTGAGAGAATTGATAGATAGAGCAGTTTGGTTTTACAAGTAGTCAAGTCTTTAAAAGAACAAAGGTGGACTGGTGATTTCAAAGCTCCTTTTCTGTAGGACTAAAAGACAAAATATGTCTTTCTCAGGCAAACCCATGTATAGCGAGTCCTAAATAGTTGTAGATATACTGTCTTCATAGAACCTAGTTCATTTGGCTATCTTAAAACCGGACTGCTACAACAGATACCCTAGCAAGGACCTGAGCACTTAGGAAAACATCAGCCAAAGGATAAAGTCTATTGTGCCCTGTGCAGAGGCTATCCTATAGCATGGAGTATAAAAGCTGAGTATAGGCAGAGCATAAAAGCAGTGAGAGAACTGAAGGTTGTTAGCAATGTCACAGTTATTCAGGAGTCAAAGGGTCCAAAGGCTCCTGCAGCACCATACCAACATGACTGGCAGATGCAGGAAAGGAGGCAAGAATCTGAGCCAGCCACAAGCACAAGAAGGCAATGCAGGCAGCAAGGCACATTCACAGGGTGGAAACTGACTAGGCAGACATATTAACAACAAATGGAGACTGTGCCTAACATCAAAGGAGAGCAGGAGAGACTCCAGCATTTTAACTTGAGGGTTTACAGACTGGACTTTCCCTGTTGAGGAGTGGGTGGGCCCTGAGCTGGTAGGAGGAGGCTCTGACTCTCTTCTAATTATCTCAGAGACGCTCTAAGGTTCATGTTCAAGAGTTTTGCACATTTGAGTTAAGATATAAAACCAGGGGGAGGTCAGTTTCTGAACTGAAATCCTCTATTCCATGTGAAAGATGAGGAAAGCAGGCACACGGAGGGGACCTATGGCATGTCTTGCCGAGCCAGCACAGTGTGCTGGGTCTTCTTTCAGTGAGCCTTAAAATAGCCCATTCAGTATTGACTATGGCAGCAAACATTAAACAGAGCTCTGGAAGTCCTGTGGAGGAGGGGGAAGAAAGAACACAGGAACCAAAGAGGTCAGGAACACACCAGGGAAACATGGCGCTCAAAATCAACTGACCAGGACTCATGGGAACTTGCAGAGATCAAGAAGTCTATAGGGGTCTGACCTAGGTCCTCTCCATTCATGTTATACCTGAAATGTTCACTAAATAATTCTAACCTGGCAGGAATAGTATTGCTCACTGTTGTGTGGTACTTCTTCTCTCCTTCTTAGGTTTGGTTGTTCTGCTTTTGAAGATTCAATAGATGTTTCATTATCAGGGGAACTTAACCAGTGTGTGTGTGTGTGTGTGTGTGTGTGTGTGTGTGTGTGTGTGTGTGTGCATGTGTGTACTCATGCACGTGCATGTGTGCGTTCAGTTTTCAAACATCCCAGTTCATGGGAGCAACCAGGATTTCCATAGCAAAGAGGAACACCATGTTTCCAAGGGTACCATTTGGTCCTTTCTGGCCCATTCTGTGGGGTACCTAAGAAATTTTCACTGGACACAGGGGTGTGATCAGGCAGTGTGACATTTCCAGCCTCTCAGTACAGCAAGTCCCTACCTCATGCTCACAGACCCTTTACTGCCACAGAAGGTTGTCATGCCACAAAGCTCTGGGACAATCATGTCAGAGCAAATAGGGCAAAGTCAATGGAAAGACAACTCAGTAGAGAAAAGTGAAGGTTTTATGAAGGGTGATTTCTCCATAAGAGTTTCCTAGGAAGGTCTAAGTGGGAAAGTACTCAAGTTTAATCAGCACTTGGAAGGCAGAAGCAGTTGTGGCTCTATTTATTTGACACCAATCTAGTCTACACAGCAGGCCAATGAAGGTTACTTAGTGAATCCCAATCTAAACAGTACATGAGAACAAACTCTCTTTCAATAACACTCACCCTCCCTCCTTCCCTCCCTTCCCCCCTTTCTTCCTCCTTTCCCGTCTTACTTTTTCCCTCCTTAAAAATAAGAGAGGGTAATAGAAAAAACATTCTATATTAGCTGTGATCCTTTCTTCAAGCCCTAAGGAAGAAAAGATATTCTATAGATAAATGCATAATCTTGAATTAAATTTCCTGTTGTCTAGAGCATAGAACTATACTATGATGAAGAAACAGTTATGTCAAAAGCTGTACGTCAATCCTTCACATCGTTGAAAAATGTTTTGTTTTTGTTTTTTCTCACATAAATATTTAATAAGTGAATATTTTGATTGAAAACAAGCTTGTAATGTCAGTTACATTTCCAAACCATAATTGTGATGAATGCATTGTGACATTGTATTCTCATTATAGTAACATGCAAGCAAAGGTACAAAAGTACAAAATTTTATCTTCATGCATATAGAAATATTTGCACAATTCAAAAAGCTCTCCTTTCTTCTTCTGCATACACCATTGCTATAAAATAATAAAATTATATTTGCAACAACTTTTTATTAGTCACCCTTCTGTACTTACCCAGTTACTGGGCAGCAAAAAGATCTGTCTTCTTCAATTCACAAAACGTCTAGAAACATAATCATTGTTCTAGTCTTGTTTACCGATAAGAAAATAATCAGATGGAATATTACCCAACTCATTTTTTGAGGCTACAATAACCCTCGTACCTAAACCACACAAAGACCCTACAAGGAAAGAGAACTTCAGACCAATCTCACTTATGAATATTGATGCAAAAATACTCAACAAAATCCTTGCAAACTGAATCCAAGAACACATCAAAACGATCATTCATCATGACCAAGTAGGCTTCATGCCTGGGATGCAAGGATGGTTTAACATAAGGAAATCCATCAACGTAATCCACCATATAAACAAACTCAAAGATCAAAATCACATGGTCATATCACTAAACGCTGAGAAAGCATTTGACAAAATCCAACACCCCTTCATGTTAAAAGTCTTGAAAAGAACAGGAATCCAAGGTCCATATTTAAACATAATAAAAGCAATATACAGCAAACCAACAGCCAACATCAAACTTAATGGCGAGAAACTTGAAGCAATCCCACTAAAATCAGGGACTCGAAAAGGCTGCCCACTCTCCCCCTACC
Source organism: Micromys minutus (assembly GCF_963924665.1). Taxonomy (NCBI): domain Eukaryota; kingdom Metazoa; phylum Chordata; class Mammalia; order Rodentia; family Muridae; genus Micromys; species Micromys minutus. The sequence goes on from NC_137972.1 coordinate 60,754,901, forward strand.
TATTCAACATAGTACTGGAAGTCCTGGCTGGAGCAATTAGACAGCAAAAGGAGATCAAGGGGATACAAATCAGAAAGGAAGAGATAAAAACATCACTCTTTGCCGATGACATGATAGTGTACTTGAGTGATCCCAAAAATTCCACCAGAGAACTCCTACAGCTGATAAACAAGTTTAGCAAAGTGGCTGGATACAAAATTGACGCAAACAAATCAGTAGCCTTCCTATACTCAAAGGACAAACATGTGGAGAAAGAAATTAGGGAAAAGGTACCCTTCACAATCATCACAAAAACTATGAAATACCTTGGTGTGACTCTAACTAAGCAAGTGAAGGACCTGTATGACAAGAACTTCAAACCTCTAAAGAATGAAATTGAGGAGGATCTCAGAAAATGGAAAGATCTCCCATGCTCATGGATTGGAAAAATCAACATCTTAAAAATGGCCATCCTACCAAAAGCAATCTACAGATTCAATGCAATCCCCATCAAAATCCCAACCCAGTTCTTCATGGAATTGGAAAAATCAATGTGCAATTTCATATGAAATAACAAAAGACCTAGAATAGCAAAATCCATCCTCAACAAAAAAACATCTGCAGGAATCACTATCCCTGACCTCAAGCTATATTACAAGGCAATTGTGCTGAAAACTGCATGGTACTGGTACAGAAATAGGCATGTGGATCAATGGAATAGAATAGAAGATCCAGAAATGAGCCCTCATGTATATGGTCACCTGATTTTTGACAAAGGAGCAGTAAACATTCAATGGAAAAAAGACAGCCTATTCAACAAATGGTGCTGGTCCAACTGGCACTCTGCATGCAAAAGAATGAAAATAGACCCTTTCTTATCTCCTTGTACAAAGCTCAAGTGCAAGTGGATCAAAGATCTCCACATTAAACCAGATACACTGAAACTATTAGATGAGAAAGTAGGGAAAACCTTAGAACACATAGGCACAGGAGAAAATTTCCTGAACAAAACACCAATGGCTCAAGCTCTAAGGTCAAAGATTAACAAATGGGACTTATTGAGATTGCAAAGTTTCTGTAAGGCTAAGGACATCATCAAGAAAACAAAACGGCAACCAACAGAATGGGGAAAGATCTTTACCAACACCACATCAGATAGAGGCCTAATATTCAAGGTGTACAAGGAACTCAAAAAGCTAAACACCAGAGAATCAAATAACCCTATTAAAAAATGGGGTACAGAGCTAAACAAAACGTTTTCAGTTGAGGAACACCGAATGGCCGAGAAACATCTGAGGACGTGCTCCACATCCTTAGCCATCAGGGAAATGCAAATCAAAACAACCCTGAGATTCCACCTCACACCAGTCAGATTGGCTGACAAAAATATATAATTTTAAGCAAAAAATGTTTAAAATCTGTACATTTATCTTTGTTTTGTAAAATAAAGTTGTTTTAAAAAAAGAAGAATTAATACTAATGAAAAAAAATAAAACTTAATAATGAACATTAATACTGATTATTTAATATTAACTTAGCAAATGGCAGAGCCAAGAAGCAGCAAGTATTTCAAACATCATAGCCCATCCATACTCTTAAGATTATTTTACACTTGTATCCTTTTAAGATGCATATCACAACAAGATCATCTTTTTTTATACCCTTTGAAGAGGAAAATCAAGATTCATTGAATTTCAGAAAATGTAGATGCAATAAAAGAAACGTCCCATGAGGGGAGGTTGAGATTTTTGTCCTTCTCCTTTAGAAAAGAATCCTATTTTCACTTGATTTTTTACTCTAGGTCTATGGAATTTAGAGTAAAAAAGTTGTAACTTAAAGAACCCACCTCTTGGTATTCTGTCAAGTTAGAGAAGCATTGGCATATGAGAACACTGGTCAATGAATAAATGTATAGTTTTTGTGATTATTTATAAGGATGTGGTCACATGGCATAGGATGACTATGGTTCAATGGATGACCTCACCTTTGTTCTCTTATACCATCACGAACTGGATTTAGTGGGCTATTAAAAATGCTAAAAAAATGATAAAGTTTTGAGGATTTTGGTTTATGAAAGCAGTTGAAATGTATTTATAATCTCTTTTTGTCATATCTGTCTGTGAAAATGTCAAGAATAAATAAATGTATCTTGTAATAAAAAATAAGAGAGAAAGAAAAAACAAATTTTATAATACAATTTTGTCTACTGAAACTTCAAAAGGCTGTCACAAAAACCCACCATGCCTCCCTGAGAGCTGAAGCCTGATGCCCAGTACCGAACGTTTGTACTTAGAGCTAAAGCAGGCTTGGAGGTTGTGGCACCGTAAAGGGCCCTCTTGCATTTCAAAATATTTTCCTTTTCTAGAAGTGAAAGTTATTGCATTTTTTTTCTTCCTCCTCGAGTGATTTCTGATTCAAATGCTATAAGTACTTTTTGAGCACCACCGGCACCATAATGGCGCAGGAAGCATGGCAGTGGTCCACACTATAAAACCTGCCCTCTTGTATGACTCTTATGTATTCTAGAAAAGCCTTACAGTGTTTTGGGAAAAAGTAGCCCATGTATGTCCTGAACACAACAATGATTCTCTGCTTTGCCAAATGTCAATCAAGCCTCTGAGCCTTCCCCTGGCAATTTGTGCATCTCTTGGGGAAAAATAAAATTGCAAGAAATCCCAATAAGTCAATATAACAAGAACTATCCATTCTTGGTACAATACCACACTTAGTGATCTTACGATGCTCATTCTTTCTTCCCCTTATTGAACTATCATTATGTTGGTTGGCTTTAGAAGTACTCCAGATAGGCTGACTTAATCAGAATGCCCCAAACTCAGTTTTTTCCTCACAGTAACTTTCCAGCTATCCCGTTTGCCCTGTTTCTCATATAGTATGAAAAGAAGCAGAAACTATAAACATTAAGTAGATGAATGAAATGATACCCCAGGAATTAAAGGGAGAATAGTTAAACAGGAACAGTGGACGACTAAAATTGCACCCAACAAATCACATAACACGATGCCTTTTCTGTCTTTACTAAGGACTTAGGTGCTATCTCAGTAATGTCGCAGCTGCTGAGTTGTGAGGCAATATGAACACTGAGTGTGAACATTTTATGTTTTTCACGGGAGAAAGACATGTTTGTACTATAGAGCTTAGCAACTTCTAATATACGTTTGGTTTGGTTTACTAAGCAGAGGGCTTGTTCCTTTTGCTTATGGAAAGCACTTCCTGGCTTCCTTGCAGACCTGGATTGCTGGCAGCATGCTTTCTATGCTTTTAAAACAACAGTAAAATAGAAGTGACCTGAACATATATGCTGCCATACTTTGACAGTGTATCCAGACAGCTACTGAGTGATCATCAGGCAAGGGAATATATACAGCGTGAATAGGTTGACAATTCCCTAGATGATATACACCCTGAGTGGCATGAAGTAGGACAGCTGAGAGTTGGTTATGCTGCTCACAGCACTGTACGATTGTAAACTCACGAATTATTCACAATCTTCATAGTTTTGGATCTTGCTTGCTGAAAATTAACAGAAGCACCAGAAAGCAAAACCTTTAGCAATGGAATAGCTTATTGCTAAGCTAGAAATAGGATGGAGTATCTAGAAGATGCCTTTCCCTTATCCCTTTATTCTTCTCTCTCAGAAAAAGTGGAAGGATAATAGAAGCAAAAAGCTGTGAAACAGTGTTGAAAAGGATGAATGTAGCATCTCTCAGGAACACCAACTGGGTAGTTCTAACTTTACATTACCCTCTAGGCCTTAGAAGCATGTGCTAGCTAATTCACTCCCTCCTCTGTCTTCATATTTCACATGTAAAACGTTTGCAATTTTATTCTTTTTTTTAAGTGGTTATATTGTCATGCACCTAAGTGTGTCCATTCCACACATCAGTTCCATGATGTCCCAGCTTGCTCTCTGTCTATGCCATCTGCCTTTTTCTTTGTCCTTCCATGTTTTAAGCATGACTTCTACATGCCTGAGTGACCCCATTGCAATACTCATACTTCGGCTGAGGCACTTATGAGAAGAGATTTTTTTTAAAGAAAATGTTTGGTGGTTATTCCTAAGGTAAGAACCTTGTTGGTAGCTTGTCTACTTTCTCCTATTCAACAGGCTCATTCTGTCAGCAAGGTCTAGTGAATCCAGGAATGCTTAGACATAGCCATGGCTTACCACTGGGCACCTTCAATACAACAAGGAAGGCCACTGGCGTCCTCTGATCTTAAAGTCTACTGCTGCAAAGGACACTGTCAATAGGACAAAACTGCAACCAACAGATTGGGGAAAGATCTTTAGCAATCCTACATCTTATAGAGGGCTAATATCCAATATATACAAAGAACTCAAGAAGTTAGACTCTAGAGAATTAAAAAATTCTATTTAATACAGAGCTAAACAAAAATTTCTTAACTGACAAGTATTGAATGGCCAAGAAGCACCTAAAGAAATGTTCAACATCCTTAGTCATTATGGAAATGCAAATCAAAGCAACCCTGAGATTCCAACTTATATTTGTTAGAATGGCTAAGATCAAAAACTCAGGTGACAGCAGATGCTGCCCGTGATGTGGAGAAAGAAGAACACTCCTCCACTCTTGGTGAGATTACAAGCTGGTGCAACACCTTGGGAATTCAGTCTGGCAGTTCCTCAGAAAATTGAACATAGTACTACTTGAGGACCCCGCTATATACCTCTCTTGGGAATATAGCCAAAAGATGATCCAACATATAACAAGGACACATGCTCCACTATGTTTATAATAACATTGTTTATAATATCAAGAAGATGGAAACAACCCAGATGTCCCTTAACACAGGAATGGATCCAGAAAAATGTAGTACATTTACACAATGGAATACTATGCGGATATTAAAAAAAACAATGACTTTGTGAAATTCATAGGCAAATAGATGGATCTAGAAAATACCATTCTGAGTGAGTTAACTTAGTCACAAAAGAACACACACGTACTCACTGATAAGTAGATATTAGGCAAAGAGCTTAGAATACCCATGATACAACTCATGGACCCCATGAAAATCAAAAAGAAGGAAAAATCAAAGAGTGGATCCTTCAGTCCTACTTAGAATAAGGAACAAACTAATCAAGAGAAGTAAAGAGAGGAAGGGACTTGAGAGGAAGAGAGGAGGGAAAGGGGAAAAGGAGGGGTAGAATCAGGCATGGGAGGAGATTGGGGAGATGTACAGGGGGTCAGGAAATTGAACAGACATATGTAACAATAGGGGATGAAGAACTGAGTATAGCAACCAGGAAGTTCCAAATGCCAGGAAACAAAAGCCTTCCAGGGTCCTATAGGATTACATTAGCTGAAATGCCTCACAAAGGAGAGAAAGATCCTGTCCCGACCATATTCAGAAGTTAGCCATGGCCCCCTGGTTGAGGCTACCTACCTATCTCCAAAATTTTAACCCCGAATTGCTCCTTTCTAAAAAAAAATATGGGGTCAAAGAGTAGAGCAGAGACTGAAAGAAAGGCCATCCATAGACTGCCCTACCTGGGGATCCATCCCACATGCAAATACCAAACCCAGACTCTATTGCTGATGCAAAGAAGTGCTTGCTGACAGGAGCCTGATAAAGCTGTCTCCTGAGAGGCTCTGCCAGATCCTGACCAGTATGGATGTGGAAGTCTCGAAGCCAACCATTGAATTGATTGCAGGGACCTCAATGGAAAAGTTAGGGAAAGGACCAAAGGAGCTGAAGTGGCCTTATCTGGCATTAATGGAAAAGGAAGTCCTTGGTCTTCCTTCTAATAGCTTGATGCCCCAGTGTAGAGGAATGCTAGGGCAGTAAGGCAGGAGTGGATGGGATTGTAAGCTGGTACAACCACTCTGGAATTCTGTCTGGCAGTTCTTCAGAAAATTGGACATAGTACTACATGAGGACCCAGCTATATACCACACCTAGGCATATATCCAAAAGATGCTCCAACATATAACAAGGACACATGCTCCACTATGTTCATAGCAACCTTATTTATAATATCCAGAAGCTGGAAACAACCCAGATGTCCCTTAACACAGGAATGGATACACCATCATAGAAGCAGGGTAATGGGGAACAGGATGGGGGTTTGCAGACTGGAAACATGGAAAGGAGATAACATTTGAAAGGTAAACAAATAAAATACTTGATTTAAAGAAAAGAATCTACTGCCACAAAAGAATAGCAGGACGTGAGGAGGAAGCATTTGCACAGAATGCCATGGCTGAGCCTTAGTAAACCTAAAGCAAAATGTTATCTGCCAGATCACATCCTTGGTAGCTTCTGAGCACATCAACAAAGCTCCTTGCTAGAAATGGTATTTGTGGTCATTTCAATTAAGGGCAATAATCAATGACTGTAACTCCAAGGAGAGCCACATTTAACCGTATGCTTTGAAGCATGACAACTTTTCTAGAGTCTTTAATGATTCTATTAGTTCAAACTGACTAAATCAAAAATGACAGAAGTGCAGATTGGTGCATTCCATCTTGCTTCTTTCTATGATGTATGTGTTTCTAAACCATATCTTCCCAGTTGCTATCACACACACATACACATATACAGATACAGACACATGAATGCATACACACCCATATAGATACACCTTCACACATATACTAAGACACAGATGCACACATACCCTGAGACACAGGTACACACATATACTGAAACACACAGGTGCATACACACTCTCACACATATACAAATATACAAATACACATATATGCATACACACATTCAGACACACTCATGCACATGCATAGTTGGACACCAGAAAGTGTCAGTGAAAAGATGAATTCAGCTTTGACCTCTGGAGTTTTAATGACTACATCACCCCACATCAATTCCACCAGCTGCTTCTCCTTCCTTCCTGTATTTGTGCATACCTCCCACTCATCCAGCGGAAGTGAGCATTGAGTCACATCTGCACTAGACTCGGGCTGGAAGAAATGCAAATGCGTGTCCCAGGGAATTATCACTGCTTATCAGCCAGGGGGGGTGTAATGTGATTACATCAGGAAGCAGAACCTTTGGGACAGTGACTGATAATAAAGTGTTAAGGGTTCCCCATTCAACTTTTCAGTGTTTGAAGAGTCTTTCTGGCCCCCACTCACACTGAAACTCAAAGAAGACATCTTAGAGGCAGAGAACAGCCCCACAAGACAGTTCTGATAGGACCTAGTGGCAGCCTGACTATAGACTGTAGAGCCTACAAAAACATAAGCAAAAGCTTCTGTTGGATAAAGTTCCCAATCTAAGGCATCCTGTTATAACAGCCTGATGGGACAGTAGTGATGCCTGTCACATATTCTATGAAACCAAGACTGACTGAGCAGGCTCATGATATCAACAAGCAGTTGTGTAAAGAACGAACCAGTAGACAACTTGGCTGCACCTGTGAGCAAGAAGGCTGGAACTTTGAGCAGGGCAACCAGTGAGTTTTGTCTTTTGGGCTTGCAGATGGCCACATGAAAAAGCAGCACACACACATGCACACATGCACATGTACAGCCTGAAAACCACGGGGTGAACTGGGTATCTATGTCAGATCTAACATAATAAATACCACAAATGAAGGGGCTCAGGCAACAGAAACCTCCCTCATTTCTGGAGATTAGCAATGAAGATCACAGTATTGGCTGCATTTGCTTCTCTGAGAGTCCCAAAGAAGAACCTGGGTCAGGCTTCCCCTTGGATTCTGGGTGCTTTGCTATGATTTGTAAAATTCCTTACCCTGTGGAAGAAGCACCTCAGTATTTCCCTTCAGCTCCCAAGTAATTTTCCTTATGTGTTTGTGTCCACTTTTCCATTTTTATAAGAACAGTAGTTATATAGGATTAGAGCTCCCTCTCTGCCAGTATGACCACATCACCACCAATTTAATCAGTAGCAACCCAATACGGCTACATCTCAAGAATCTTAGGGCCATGGCTTTAACATATGTAAAGAGGAAACATGCAAACTACAAACACCTCCATGGAAAAGATAAACAGTTGTGACTAGGGCCAAACTAGATTTCACCCTTAGCACGGTCAGGGTGCAGCATCTCTTCTGAAGGTAAACCACATCAAACAGACCATCTATAGTAGTATAATACCTTCCTTTATGTTCCCTTCTTAACAAAGAATCCAATACAAATGTTTCACCTAGGTCTTCAAAGGCCTCCTCCCATTTCCGAGCCCTATGTATACCATGGCCAAACATATGCTCACACATGGGTGTGTCAAAAATCTGAACTATTCTGTGTAAGCAGGGGAATCAGTCCTAAGTCCTCCTCCTATTTCCATTCACCAGTATCATCCCCTTACCTGACTCATCATCTGACACACAAGGATGCTCTGTCATGTTCCAGTGGATGAAATGAATGCTCGTAGGATGTGAGTCACCCTTGACTTCATTCATACTTTAATGCCTATACACATTCAATCATATCTCTGAAGTTTCATTTCCTATAGCTACATCCTTCTCTGCAGCCCACTGCCACTGTTCAGATTTAGGACTCATACATCTCACTCTGAAATTACATAATCTTTAGTGCATCTCCTTAACTCAGCCTGTTAAGCTCTGAGTAGAGAAGATATCTCCTGTTATCTTCTGTACAAATGCTGCCAGAAAAAAATTTCAAAATAGGTATGTGGCCAGTGACCACTGGCTTCATATGGTGCTTCACTGTAAATGGGTCTCTGTTCAGGACCCTTGTCCTTGCATGAACCAATTCTGTAAGTGTACATCTGCTCACAGCAAATACATGTAGTTGCTTGTTTCTATATATGTGAGCTTAAAGAAGATTTATGGGACCCTGGTGGGGAAATGGGAGATACTGGAGTGGTCATAGAAAGAAATTTTATCCCCACAGTTCTTCTCATCAGAAAATAATGGTTTATAGTAATGTATTTCTGCCACAGACATATCACTAAGCTTGTGTTGTAAAGATGGAAAATGTTCAACTGCGCAGTGTTCTACAGAGGTAGAAATGTAGAAGAGAAAAAGAAAAAAATGAGAAATTGAGCTATTCACAAATGTGCAGGAGATGGTGCACAGAATGCCTGCTAGCTAGGACAGCTGTCTCATTACTGCAGGTATCTCAATTTCTCTTATTCCTTGAAGTTCTTTCTCTTCCACTTTGACAAGTCTGGCTGCGCACCTTACCAGGGATAAAAATGATATTTTACACAGCAATAAAAAGTTCTGAGACAATAAGAAAGTAGAGACTAGATGCTGGAGAAGTTTGAAATTGTGTTGGTTTACATTTGAGACCTGCCTTTTAGCAGAGCCATGTTGACTTCTTGCCAGGTAGAAAACAAGGCAGAGGGGTATCCTATCCTTCTCTAAACAGATGGGCTTTGGATCATGGCATGACATTGTTAAACCTCAGTTCCATTAAGTATAAGCTGTGACAAGCACAAGCATTGGACACCAGGACTAAATTCTAGTACACTAGATGTCACCCAATGGCTATACACTGAAGGCTTAGTTCCATTCCAGTCTCTTGCACAACAAGAAGAGAATGGAACCTTTAAAGGTGAGGTCTAATGAGAGGAAATTAGGTCACTTAGAGCCAGGCCTCCTCCACTCTCTGCTGCTCTCAGCTACAGGACATCCATGGGCAACAGGTTCCTGCCACAAAGAGAAAAGGCTAAAATGAACTTAATTGTCTTTAAGCTTATTTGTTGTATTTTTTTCCCAGCAATACACAAGTACCAACTGATGGCCTTGTAGCAAGGGGTGTCTGAAAATTAACAAGGAAGTTGTGGCCTGAAACCTCTCCTGGAGTTTGCCCATGAGAGAAGGGGTGAACTCATTGCTCCATTCATTCATCTGTTCCCTTCGCAGGCATGTATCAGGCCTCTGGACTGCGTTGTAGGAGATAAGTATGCATATATATATGCATATGTAATGTTGGAATGAAGGTTTGTTTGCTACACTCTCACCAATTACAGGACTGAAGTACAATCTACAAGGCTGAGGCGAGCATGGGTATATATAAGCTTAAGGCCATCCTTAAATGTACACATATAAAACAATAGCTAATAAAACCAAGCAGATGTAAAGACATGTATTGTTGGTTGGTAGCTCATGGGTGAACAAGCACCTACCATGCAGAGAATTGTTGGCTCTTTAGTTGATCTCCTTTCAAATGGGCACAGAATCAGAACACTTGGAAAGTTTCTTTGATGAGGGGAAAGAGCTACAGTTTTCCCTGGGTATAAAGATAATTACTCAGAACACAGATACAAATGCTAATTTAAGAAAATGTCAGTGGGGAGGGTCTAAATTCTGTAACCATTCCAGCCACAGGTTATGACTTCCTCTCTATTGGGTAAGCCTTAAGTCCAACTAGATAGCTGCTGTTTGCCACCAAGATAAAGATGTCACAATTGCACTGTTGGATATATTTTTCCAGGCCAGTCTTCACTCTACTTCTCAACCTTTATACCTTGTTGGGACAACCCATTGCTTTTTCATCTTACCAACTTGTATAGAGGGTTCTAGAGTTGTTCTAGTTCAATATCTCCAAATCCTGTGCCAAAAGTGTATGGTGTCTTTGGCAACAGGGTCTTCCCTTCAAATTCTTCAAGTCAACCAAGGGTAATGAAAACTCCTGTAACAAGACCTTTAAGGGAGTTTTCCTATGCATGGCACTAGTGGGGGAGATTGCTCGATAGCTCTTGGGGGAATATTATCACTTTGTATGTGACATTAAACTGTATATATGTACACATGTATGAAGTTTATTTTTTACATGAGCTCATAAAATATCTCCTTGTCTATGATGCTTTCAAACACACATAGTGTTAGTTAGCCTTGTTTCCTCTCTGTTCATACTGTGCTTATGTCTTTCTGGCCAAGAAAAGTATCCCCTCTAAGTATTTGCATTTTCCTATTCTGTGACCTGCTTGTCTCCTCTCCATATTTCTCCTCCACAGTCCTCCCATGGTCCCTTTTGACGTTCATGGTTACTTAAGGCAGTTTTCTATATTTGTCTGGGTTTACACACTAGGTGTAATATTATCCAACTCTATTCATTTAATTTTAAGTTTCATTTTATTTTTATTTTTACCTAAATAAAATTCCACTGTGAATTTGTACCACATTTTCATATCCACTCATTGGTTAAAGAACATCTAAGTTGTTTCCATTTCCTAGATATGGTGAAGAGAGTTTCAATGAGTATGGTTGAGCAAGTTTCGGCTAGTACATGGAATCCTTTGGACATATGCCAAGAAGAAAAACAACTGGGTCATATGGTAGATCTATCTTTAGCCACCTGATACTTCTCCACACTGATTTCCAGAGTTTGTATAAAATTTGTGTTCCCACCAACAGTGAATCAAACTCCCTCATTCTCCATACCCTCACCAGCATTCGTTGTCCATTTTCTTTCTTGATTTTATCCATTCTGAATGGGGTAAGTTTAAATCTCATAACATCTTTAAGTGGCACTTTCATGTGATGATGAACACTTTCTGAGATATTTTTATATGTTTTTATTTTTTCTTCTGTTCTGATCCATTTTTAAATTGGATATTTTTTTCTTTACATTTCAATTGTTATCCCCTTTCCCAGTTTCCCCCTAGAGAACCCACTTATCTCATCCCACCTCCCTGTGCTTCTATGAGGGTGCCATCCACCCACCCACCTACCCCTCCCACCTTACCACCCTAACATTCCCCTACACTGAAGCATCGAGCCTTGACAGGATCAAGGGCAGATGAATAATTTAAAATTGGGTCATTTGTTTTCTTAAGTTTTTGAAGCATGTGTGTGTGTGGGGGACACACACACACACACACACACACACACACACACACATGCATGTGCTGTTCTCTGTATATCATGAATATTAATTTTATACCATTTAAGCAAATGAAAAGATTCTTTCTCATTCTAGAGGCTTCCACTTGACTCTGTGACTATTTTGTTGTTGGTCATTTATTTTTAGTTTTATGAAGCACCATTTGTCAATTGTTGATCTTAAATCGTGAGTAAAATAAAGTGCAAATCCAAAAGTCCTTTATGATCATATATCTTGTAGGACATTACTGTGTTTTCTTTTAGGACTTTCATAATTTTCAGCTTCGCACTGAGGAGTGCAGTCTACCAATAGCTTGTTTGTTTGTTTGTTTGTTTGTTTGTTGGTGTTTATGTTTTTGTAATAAATATCAGTCTACTTTTAATATTCTGTGTATGAAATCTAGTTTCTCCAGCACCACTTGTTGAAGAAGATGCTTTTCCACCATGGGGAATCTTTGCCAAATACTAGATATCTCTAATTATGTAAATTAATTGCATCTTCTCTTTTGATTTATTAATTGACTCACCTGTTTTGTGCTAATACCATGCTGTTTTTATTACTACATCTTTATGATATTGCTTGAAATATAGTATGACATTCTTACATTCTTTCTGCTTCTTTTTTTTTACTTTATTTTTTTTATTGGATATTCTCTGCATTTACATTTCAAGTGTTATAACCATTTCTTCCAACTCCCATCCCCTCTTCCCCTCTACTTGCCTCCATAAAGGTGCACCCTCTGCCAAACACCCTCTCCACCTCAGCACCTTGGCACTCCCTTACACAGGTTAAACATGCTTTCACTTAACCAAAGGCCTCTTCTCCCATTGATGCCAGACAATGCTGTCCTCTACTACATATGCACCTGGAGCCTTGGGTTTCTCCATGTGTGCTCATTGGTTAGTGTTTTAGTCCCTGGAAGCTCTGGAAGATTCGGTTGGTTAATAATGTTGGTCTTCCTATGGGATTGTAAACCCTCTCCAATCCTTTGTCCTTTCTCTTTCTGCTTCTTCTTTCACATAGACCCCTGAGTCTTGAGGGGTATAGGATTGAAAAAGATGGCTCATTAGGACTTAATACTTCAGAGTCTCTCACTCTACACATTGTCCAGGTTTGTGTTTCTGTGTTAATTACCATCTACTAAAATTCCCCAATATACATTCCTCTACATGTATACAGGAATGCATCATTATCAGTCATTTTATTGCTGTGTTTCTCTACAAAATAATAGTAGTAGGCTCTCCTTGTGCCCCATGACCTCTCTAGTTTTAGCTTCTTAGCCATTTTAGTGTCAGGTATGTGTCCCATCTCATGTTGTGAGTCATAAAGCCAATCTCAAGGTGGTTGGTTATTGCCATAATTTATTACTCATGTACATCTTGCCAAAAGATTGCTAGGTTCATAGCTGGGTGATTCTGATGATTTCTCCTCAGGTAGCATGCAAATAATCTTCCAATACCACAAATGTTAGTCAGTAGTGGAGAAGTTTCTACTTGAATCCCAACTCTCTATGTTCAATGACAAGGTTATAGTGTCTTTAGCAATAGGACCTTGCTCTCATAACTAGTATCTTTTGATACTGGATTGAGAAGTGAAGGACAACAACATTTAGTTATTGTATGTTTATTTATTTCTGACTCTCCCTTCTTGTATTCTTTGTTCTATTTTTTTGTTCTGGAAATTCTAGCTTTATTTGTTTTCTTTCTGTGGCCTCTTGATTATGCTTCTTTTTCTCTTGAATCTAAGTTGCTGCTTCTGTTCTTTTCTGTGGGGCTGATTTGTTGGACATAAGTTTTTTTAGTATGTTTATATCATAGAATTTTTTTGTTTCTCTTTCTACTATGGCAGATGGTTTTTCTGGGTAGTCTGGACCAGCATCTGTGGTATTTCGAAAGCTCCAAGCCCTCTGGCTTTTAAAGTTTCCATGGGAAAGTCGGTTTCTGTTTTTAGTTTTGCTTATTTTGGTTTTTAATGGGATTTTTAAAATTACATGACTTACTAATTTTTCTTTCTAGGGGCAACTTTCAGTGCCCTTTCTTTGTTCAGTATAGTTAGGATTTAGATTATACTATGCCATGTAGACTTTATTTTTCTGCCAATTTAGCATTCTCTATGCTTTTTAATCAGTATCAGTATTGTCATGTGTGTTCTTAATTTGGGGAATATCCTGTTCTATGATACGGTTGAACACTCAGACTCAATGTCGTTGTTTTTCTTCTTTTCTTTCCCTTTTTTTCAGTCATGGTCTCACTGTGTAGCTCTATCTAACACTGTGTAGACCAAGCTGACCTCAAATTTATAAACATCAGCCTGACTCTGCCTCCAGAGTTCTGAGATTAAAGGTATGGACCATTAAACCTGGCTCGGACACTTTAATTTCTTAAAAGAATATTAAAGCCAGCTATGTGACTATCTTCATTCATAACCAATAAGAAAAGAGAGCTATGCTTCTCTAAAGCAGATATTTCTGGAGGATATACATAGCTAACTGTATTTATTTCCCCTCAAAGCCTAACTTTTCATAGAGAAAACCAGAAACATTAGGCACAAGAAAACTCTCCCTCCTTTAATATCCCTGATACTAGTCCGAAAGACACTTAAGTCAAGAAAGCAATGTTTTGAGTTAGGTTTCTTTGGGCTTAGCTCTTTCCCCAAGGAACTTTTTGGAACATTTAAACTAACCTTGTTCCATATGAACTTTAATTCTCATTTTATAAGAGTCTCATTTCATAAGAATATTTGTCTTCATTTGTCGGTGAAGCTGTGGCTTCTTTAGTAGGTTTGGTGCCCTTGCTGAGAATCAGTTGGCTGTAGTTATTAGGTTTAATTCTGGGCTCAGAACGTTGTTCCATATGTTTATACATTTATGTCTAATGCCAACGCCATGCCCCTTTGGTTAACATGGCTCTGCAGTGTGTCTTGGCTGTTTGGTTGCTGTGTCCTCATAAGAATTTTAAGATTGTTTATTCTATTCTTTTAATAATGAAGAATAATGATGACAAGGATTTGGGAAGAAGTGGCAAGGCAGATGAAGGAAGGTTGTTTGTAATCAGTTCATGATGTAAGCATGCATTGAATTACATGTAAAAACATGATGTAAACACATGTTCAATTAACATGTGAAAAATCATCCCATTAATAAGATAAATTAACTTTCTTTTAAAATCAAATTAAAAAGCTTTTATGACATTTGTTATAATCAACATCATTATTACGAAGGACAAAAAGAAATCTCAAGGAAAATATTAATTTAAAAATTAGAGAGTACAAAAAAGGCAGAAGGCAGGCATACAGAAAGAAAACATATTTTCTTTGAAATGTTTTCTAGAGATTTTGTCTCAAGCTAGAGTAGTATATAAGGCACAGAGGCAGGGCAGAAAACAGCAGCCACTGTGAAGAAATCAGGAGGATTTGAGACAGAGTTTGGGGCCACCATAAAGTCAAAAAATGTAGTAGCCTCAAGTTTCCCAGAAACAAGTGACAAAGCAGAGTCCAGACATACTCTGTGAACCCAACTACTGGGAAGGCTAGGTGAGGTAAGGTGATTGCAAAATCAATATCAACCTGGGCTGTGGAGTAAACTTCAGGCCAGCTTTGGGTAAATTTTATTGAGATCCTACCTCAAAATTAAAACATTGAAAAACTCTGATTTGCAGTTCAGGTTGATGTACGTACATAAAGTCCTTTATTGAATCCCAAGTACTGAAAAAGTAAACAATGACAGAGATAGCCCCACAAATAAGAGTTTCCTCTCAACACATTTGCTCATTTAACTGCACAGAATAGGAATGATCATAAAGATGAGTATAAGAGAAAGGCCCTCAGTTGACACCTCTAAAGAACTGCACCTAAGAAAAGGGACAAACCAGTGTCAAACTGAGCCTCAGCAAGACAACAGGCCATCCTACAGTGGCACAGACATGCACAGAGGTGAGAGAATATAACTTCACAACTTAACACATTCTGATGTACTGTCAGCAATGTCTGTCATGCTGTAAAGTAAAATCAAACAACACAACACAATCAGAACCAGAATCGGCCACATATGTCAGTTATTTTATCTCAGTGTAATGATTTTAGTATGCAAGAAAATGGATTGCAACACAGAGACACCACTCTTAGAATCAAACCACAATTTTACAACCAAAATTACTAAACTTGAGAAGCAAATAGATACATGGATTCCACTGATAAATGGGTTAGATGAGGAAAGACTTGACAATTAAAAGGTGAGTGAGAAAGCTTCGCACCAATTACAGTTTAGAGCAGAAAGAAAACAAGAGCAAGAGGGACAAAGCAGGACATGGGCTTTTTCAGTTTTGACTGGAGTCACAGAACACAAGAAAAGAAGCAGTGCTGGGGTAATGTAAGAGATAACAATGAACATACCTTCACTCATTTCTGGTTCTCAAGATGTTCTACACCCCTGTCAGAATTTGTTCATCTTGTCTGTGATCATTTAATCACTGCTGAACTTTTATCTTTCCCTTTCCATTGTTGTCTACCTAGACTCTGGCGATCACTTTCCTGTCCTCCTAAACAACAATATTTGAATACTTATTTATGTAAGAGTAGAATCATGGGTATTAATATTTCCTGTCTGGCTTAACATAACATCCTCCAGGTTTACCCATGCTCTATGAATGACTAGAATGCAGTGACAATACCCACGGTTCATATGCACTCTATTGTATTCATTAGCGATTGACAGATTAACTCTGTATCTTGACTGTAACCAGTGATTTTGTTTCACAAAGAAGTAAATATTTCTTCATTACAAGGTGTTTACCAGAAACTAAACATCACACTGTAGCCGTGTGTGTGTGTGTGTGTGTGTGTGTGTGTGTGTGTGTGTGTGTGAAATTATTATTATGGAAATCAAAAATGACAACAGCAACAAAGAGTAACTTTTTTTTTCAAACATGAATGTTGGGTATCAAATTCAAAAAGCAAAAGTGCTACAAGCTTTGGGTAGACACACACACACACATACACACACACACACGCACACACACACACACACACACACACACACACACACACACACACATACACACAAGCAAGGCAGACCCCATGCTGCTATAGCCATCTCTTCTTTTTGTTTTCCCTGAACCAGAATGCTTTTAGAAAAGTTCTAAAAAGCAAGAGATCATCTTCCAGGATGATCAGTCTCTCTAGAGTGAACAATGTTGTCTGATATTTCTCCTTAAAACTTCTGCTCTAAGAGCACAAGAGTGAGGTTGGTGGGCCTCAGTTTTCTCTATCACCCTTAGGAGTGTTACAGCATTGTGGGTTCCCAAGGCAGATGAGGGATGGTAAAGCGCCTTCTATGCCCAGGATAAGCTCTCAGAGAGCACATCAGGAGTAGGGCCATGTGCATGCTACCCAACCACATAGAGACAAAAACCATGTCATGATAGGACCAGTTAGGCTTCTGTTTTCCCACCAGACATCATATGACTGCTAGTTTGCTAATCTAATGGATAGTCATGGATATCCAGTACCTTTTCTAATGAGCTTTGGTTTATCTTTTTTCTTTTTTGAATTGGTGCACCATTTAATGTTTGCCTGTCTACAATTGGGTCCAAATATGCAAATTAGGTGCATTTTTCTCTCTTGTCCTTTTTATTTTTCTTCCCACTGACTCAAGCTATATGAACTAGCTATTCAATAAACACGCCGTCCTCCAACAGTCTCCTGGGCCATTTACACCCTCCATATGCATCTCTACCTGACACCCTGATCTACACCTCCTCTGCACCTGCACCACTGGGGTGCACAGGCTGAGAGGATGAAAGGACCCACACTGCAAGCCACTGGTTCTAAATACTTAGGATATAAGTCACAAGGTTACATATCACAAGGTCTAAGCTAGTGATGTCTTGCCTGTTGCTGAGCCTTCTCGGCCACATACTTGCTATTTCTTAATTCTCAGTGACTGGGCTTCCACAGATGAGCTGGTGACAGAACATTTAAGGAAAAAAGAATCAGTATAGAGCCACAGAGAGTATGGCTACAGTCCTTCAGCCTCTGGGAAAAGTGAAGATACGGACCTCTCATAAGACCAGCTCAGTGGTTTCCAGTGTGCGTGGACAGAATAGAAACAGGCAGGGCATTCTACATACTAAATTAAAATATGTGTTTACATATTGTTAGAGTTTGGGGTGCAAAGAAAGAGCGATCTTGTCAGCTGTGCACTTTCAGGATTCTCCATTTTTTTGGGAGACAAAATTAAACATTTGAATTTTTAGAAAGGAAAACCCTGCAGCATGCTGAGTTCTCAGCACCCCAGTGCATAGGTGAAGTAGTATCTCTATGGTATACACAGCTGCATTGACTTGTGGATGTCCCCAGGCAACCACCAAGCTGATCATACTTGTCCTCTGCACAAGATGCCAAAAACACTCAGTTAACTCAACACAGATAAGAAAGAGCAATGGGCAGCCCACCAAGGACAGAACCCTGGAGATTAAACTTTCTGAAAAAGCTACTTCAGTTGGCGATTCTCAGAAATGAACTACCTTGTTCCTGGATAATTTGTGTCTACCAGGATCTGCACACATCAAGCTACATTGCAGTATAATACAGAGGATGCTATGACAACACTGCATAAAGTAATAGTCTCTGGTTCCAAAGGGAGTTAGCACTAACTACCGCAGTACATGTCAGTCTGTGAAATGGACTGAACTCTACCTCTGTTTCACTGACTAGATGAAGTCTGAAATTAGAACCCCACTACTCCAAAGGTCAATAAAAATCCCATGAGATACCAGTATTTGCAGCCATTGTCTTTCTTCATTTGCTTATTGCTAAGTGGAAATTTGGGGAAAATCCTATAATCTTAACAAACTTAACATTGTGCCTAAAGCTAAATAAAAACCTTACATCCTGAAGCCCTGAAGAATATGCCTTCAAACGATGCTTTATGCTGTAATACCTTTTGTAATTGAGTTGCTTTAATTTCTGTCATCCACCTTTTATTGTCATCAGCCCTCATTACCCACTTTTTTATCTACTGAATACCTTTCGTTTTCGGCCAGGTCCATATTTCACTTTTGTGCATCTTCTTGTTTAAAACCATGGTGTGGCTTCACAAGGATGTGAATTGAGTCTTTTGCCATTCTCACTCTCCAGCAGCAAAATGGCTTTTGAGAAGCATCTTTGAGATTGTCTCAGGAGGTCATGGCAGTCTCTCAAGAGGTCAGCCATCATCTTACCCATAAGCTGAAGGGTGGGTCTAACTACACTCTAGCACCAGACATATTTATGCCTTTGCCTCCCTCAGAGCAGGATCTCTCTGTCTTGCCTCAACTGCATCCAGCATAATGCCAAGCATACAGCAGCAAATATTTAATGATTAAACAAACAGAAATACAGAGAGATCCATTAACAGAGAATATAGCAGATACATATTTCTGTGGAAGTCATATACGTACTAGGCAAGCTCTCTGGAATAATATCCCCAGCCCTTTTTTTTTCTTTTGATGTTGTTTATTGTTTGTTTGCTTTTGAGACAGAATCAGACCACATAGCCAAGGCAGGTCAGAAATTCATAATCCTCTTGCTTTAGCTTTCTAGTGATGGGATTGCAGGGTGCTCACCAAGACTGACAGGTGTGCATACGTTCCCTAAAGATGCCCTTGCTTCATGGTAATGAGTCCAGGTTGTGTATTTTATCTCTTCCAGGAATTGAACTCAGATTTTTTTGGCTTAACAGCAAATGCCTTTACTTGTTGAGACATCTTGCCATCCCTTATTGAGATCATTCTATACCCTTTGGTGGAAGGGGCAGAATTCAAGATTCTTACATGGGGATCAAAGAATGAAGAAAGGAACTTGCCTAGCATGCAAAAAAAGCTCTGGGTTTCATCCTCAGCACTGCATAAATCATGAATGGTGATGCATGCCTTTAATCTTGGTCACACAGAAAATCCAGGGCTAGCCAGGGACAATGATTTCATATCTCAAGAGAAACAGTCATAAGAGAATGAAGCAAGAATTATCAAGAGTTCTTATGATATCTGTACTAACTCATGGAACACATGTTCAAGAGGGTTTTTATACTTTCATAGACCTAAGATATAGCACAGACCAATCCCACCTCTCTTCAGACCTTAATCTTCCAGGTCCAGGGATATTTCTTATCCATCATTCACTTATATCCTATTGAGTCACACAAGGGAGCTTACAAGGCTGCCTTCACTGGCAAATGACCATGCTGACTTTGTTGGAAAAGTCTATTCCAACCCTATCAACCTCATAAACTGTCTTAAAACGAGTTTGACCCTATATAAAGTTCTTGTGTTCTCTGAGTAATTCTATTTAGGAACCTCAAAAAATGCCCAAGCAGAGTACAACTATGAGGAGAAGGCGCATCATCAAGCTCCAAGAGCTTGATAGACCTCCAGGCCCACCAATGCACCATCCTCATTAAAGGGATGTGTGATTGTGTTTATAGTGGAACTCTCAGTGTCAGAGAAAAATCAGAGACACAAAGGCACTAAGAGGTTGTAGGGATCAAAAGCGACCAAACTAAATCCTAGAGTAAGAACCAAATACATTAAAAATGAGTATTTTTTTCTCAGTACAGTTGACTGAGTAATTACTTCCCAGGTAAAAGAAGATTATGGTTTTAATTGATTTTAATGCACCAGCCATTTCCAGCCCATGAGTGGTATAAAGCAAGTTTCTTATAGTCACTTCACCTCTCTGTTCATACTTATAGATAACATTGATATTTACTTTTCCATTTGGTGCTACAGATTGTGCATGGAACCTCACACATGCTACCATTCTACCATAAGCCATACCTTAAAATCTTTTTTTTTTTTAAGAATCCTGTATAACATAATTTTACCGTGGATGCCTTCTGTGAGAAACAGACACTTTCAATATCTGGCAACTAAAGAGATGTTCTTGCTACTTATTTGAAAGTATTAGTACAATGCACAAAGCATTGCAAATAGAAGGCTCATGCTGGAGTGTTAGCAATTCCCCGGTACTTTCTCTTATACATCTACCAGATTCAGAGAAACTAGACACAGAGATTCCCAACACTGTTGGCAACATCAAATGACCTGCTCTGGGACTCCTACATGCATCTAACCAGGAGAGACTACAGCTGACAGTCATAGCAGGTTATCTGGTGTAATACATTCTAGAACAGCATTGCATGCTTAACAGCTAAGATCTGTCCATGTGGAATGGCTTCTCTTACTGCACTTATGTGAATCCCTAACAATAGTGAGGTCAGATAGAGCCAATGACTACACAACCCAAAATAAACCCATATGAAAGGCATGTGCTATCTATTTTTGTGAGGATGGGAATAGTTCTTGATCGTCAGAAAAATGGCTCACGACTAGCATCACAACCTGTCCCTTCTGATTCTTTAGAGACCATTTTCAATACCATGGCACTGAACAGTTGACACAGTTGTGGGCTTTAAACCTTCATGGTAAAACTGCAGCAGAAATTCAGTGGAGACTGTAAGCATGAAGGTGCACAGGAGCTACCAAGTTAAACATAGATGCTTCTTACCATGTTTATGGATGACACAGGACCAATGCTGTTAACGTAAATGTCCACATCGATGACAGTTGGTTTTACTGTGGGAAAAAATATATATATATGTATTAGTACTTTATGGTACAGTGAAAAGTGAAGAGCACAGGCCAATCAGTGTCTGGAGGACTCGGCCACTAACAGCACAGGCCTATGCTGCTCAGATGGGTGGACTTCTCTTGGGGACTTAATTTGCATTTAAAACTAAGCTAAGCACATCTTGCCTTCTTAAAACTCCAAAGGACGAGAGATTCTGACTTGTATTTATTGAGCTGTAGGAAAATAAGACAGCTACCCGCTGCAAATTGCCAGTAACAGATGACTATAAAGATATAGTATGCTACTTAAGTTGATCTTTATGGCAAAGAAATGGAATAAAATATGAGACATTGCAAAAGTAATTTAATGTCAAACTTGCCTTAAAGCTAAATCATGAGATGAGAAAGATAAATGGTAGATTTTTTTTATAAAAAGCCTACAGTTTCAAAGCAAAATTCTAGTGGCTCCAAACTCCAAAGGAAAAAAATGAAAACATAGCTTATCATTATCATCACTATCATTTAAGGAGACATACACCTACCTAGCAGAGAGTTAAAATCCTATAGTCAAAAAAGTAAAAATCCAGTGAATAAAAATATGACTGTTTCTAAAGTATGAAGGTGCAGAGTTCCTGTGAGCAGCACACATTCAGGTTAAAGTTGATGCAGAGATGCTGTATGCATCAGACAAGTATGAGGGTGCAGCTCTCCTCTGACTAGCACACACACTGCAGGTTAACTGGCTAATTTAGGTTCAAGAAGGCCAGTTTCTCTTTCCTTGCCTGCAGTGGAACTGAACACCACTAATGAGGAGACAGGGAGTCTGCAGGGCTTGAGCTCAGGCTCCTGCAGCCCCTCCAGGAGAGAACCTCTTTATCACCATTCCAGGATCGAGGAAGGAGAGAACAGAGCCAATTTCAGAATGTCTGCCCAGGAGGAATAGAAACAAGATGCATGAACTTTTCCTGCATGAGGTTTCCATGGAAACAAGATTGTTTGCTTTTGCATTCTTTCAATGGGCCTCCCTCAGTTTTTCTAAATAACTGTTCATTCACAAATGGACTCTACAAATTGCTTCTGGAACTGAGTGGCATCTGAATTTCCAACCTCATAAACTTAAGAAACCTATAGTTAGGACAGTACTCTTCAGGGTTTCCTAAGATGTAAACAATTGTAATGAATTTGAGCTAACTCCATGAACATCTGTCAACAGCACGAGGCTGTGTAAGTTCCAAAGAGCTGTTGGCATTTTGGACAAAAACCCCAAAATAATTCTACTGCTATACACATGAGGAATTTCAGGTAACCATGGTCTAAACCCAAAACTAAGATTCTCTGATTATCAAAATGACAAATAGCATGTTCTTTGCCTTCACCAGGTTGCTCAGTGTTGTGTTTTCATGCACAAGAGCCTTAGATTATGCTGTGAAGACTGTGTGACACTAGCCAAGACATTCTGCAAATGGCTTTTCAGTTG
The DNA here is from genome assembly GCF_963924665.1 of Micromys minutus. NCBI lineage: Eukaryota > Metazoa > Chordata > Mammalia > Rodentia > Muridae > Micromys > Micromys minutus. Next base: position 60,777,774 of record NC_137972.1, read on the forward strand.
TTTCAGAGTATTTCTCTGGGTGTGGATTTCCATAGTTTGTTAATCTCATTAAGTTAAAGGGGCTTTTAGAAACAAAGCCTAAATGGTTTAAAGTGGAACGTGTGAAATATATTGAGAGCAATCACGTAGCAAAGGTTTTAAGAGAGGAATTTGGAATACAGACACAAGCATAAACATATATGCTTATAAATGCTGGGGGAGCCACTGCTTTTAGTAGCTGTTACTGAGCAAAGTCATGCTAATGTCGGTGGCATATTTGAGAATACCATCTGACATCTGTGTCCAGAAAACATACAGGATACGTTATATAATTCAGACACTTCTGATACATTTCTGACAAAAAGCTTTTAACAAAGTCATCAGGCATCTAAGTAAGGAAAATAGTAGTGGTTTGGCAAACTATGCCAGAAAAATTAGGTATTCAACAGCAAAGGAATAAATTTAGACCCTTATACCTTATTTCTTATCCAAAAAACAAGCTCAAAGTGGGTTAAATAACAAATTGTGCCAAAATTGTAGAATTATTAGAATTGAAGATGGGGGAGGGGTACTGTAATATTTAGTTTTATGATGGTGTCGGTGACTTGCATTCAATATCAAAATCTCAGACAACAACAACAAAAAAAAATACATAGATTTTACTACACCAAATCTAAACCTTTGTACAAAAGGCAGAGCAAAATGAAACAGCAACCCTATCATAGGGAAGGCACTTGCAAGTCCTGTATTGTGACAGCTGACAAGGGCCTACTGCCCTTAGGGTACTATAACAGAATTAAGCACCATTAATGATAAGGACAATTACCCAGCTACTGTGGATGAGAGTATAGTAATTCTGAAAATATTAAACAGAATTTCTGCAATGTATAGCAATCCAATATCTGTGTATTTTACCAACAGAATTACAAAGAAGGACTCAATAGATACTTGAATGTCTACACATGCACTAAGGTCATCCATAATAACTGAAAATGCAGAAACAACTCATGTCCACAAAATATAGATCTAAAGTGAGGGATATGATGGGATTTTATTTAATCTTCAAAAAGAATGAAATTCTGACACGTGGTACACTATGGATGAATGATCCTTGGAGTATGCTGAATAAATGATCCCAACACAAATCAAATACTACATGATTCCAGTTATAGGAAATACTCCCACTTAGTGAAATTCATAGTTACTAGTGGAATGGTGGTTGCTAGGGGTAGTAGAGTGGGGAGTGATGATGCTTTTAGTGCATATAGAGCTTCAGTTTGGAAGACAAGGATTTCTCAGGTGAATAGTCATGATACAACCCAATGAAATTAGCTTATACCTCAACAAAAGTAGTTAAAATGGCACGATATTTTTTACCTATACCATATATTAAATATAAATAAGCACATAAAGATATTAATTATAATAATGATCTAGAAACCAAGTCCTAGATAATTAAAAGAAGGATGAGATATTTCACAGATGAAAGAAAGAACAACAACAGGAAGGACCAGTTTTCTGAGTGAGGAGGAAGAAAGTCTACCATAACCAACAGAGAAAGGGCACTACAAGTGAATGACATTTATTGGTTGAATAATATATTCACTCGCAATTCTTGATTTAAGCTCTTTGATCCTCTTTCTGAGTATTAATTTCCTAAAAAGTCAGAGTTAGTATGCCTAAGAGGATTTTGTGCCCAGGAATGCTGGGCAAGCCTTGAGAAACCTTAGCCACAGTCCTCACTTCAGAGGTTGCTGTAACCCAGAAGGGAGAGTGTGGCCTACATTCCCTCCTCAGCTCGACCACAAACACATATCTGATGCATAAATATTTTGGGGTTTTTGTTTATTTGTTTGCTTGCTTGTTTTTCCTCCACCATGCTATTTCTCACCCTACTTCAGGTAACCAAGGAAAGAATGGATGGTGAATTACTATTGAACAGAGACACAACTTAGTGCCCATGAGAACTGCACCTATCAGACCTTTATACATCCAACACCAGCTCACAGTGGGTGATCTGATAATGAATGGAGAGACATGTAGCTGACCTTTTGTTTCTAGAATTTGTAGATGACAGTTCTCTCTCCTGGTTAAGTCACCACAGGAATGCCATCATAGTAAAAACTGAAAAGCAAAATTTAAGGACAGTTTATGCCTCTGAGACTTGATATTAAAATCTTGTCTGCAGTACAAGCTTTTTATTAAGCAACTTTTTGTGAGAAAAATTACACTTTTGTTTCCAACAAGTTATGTCATGCACTCTGATCAGATGTCACATGTATACTTCTTGGGAAATGTCTAAAATGTGTGTGTGTGTGTGTGTGTGTGTGTGTGTGTGTGTGTGTGTGTGTGTGTGTCTGTGTGTGTGTGTGAGAGAGTGAGTGAGAGAGAGAGAGAGAGAGAGAGAGAGAGAGAGAGAGAGAGGGAGGGAGGGAGGGAGGGAGGGAGGGAGGGAGGGAAGAAGAGAGAGAAAGAGAGAGAGAGAGAGGGAGGGAGGGAGGGAGGGAGGGAGAGAGAGAGAATGAATTCTCTTTAATTCATCACCAGCTTCTTATTTCTCAAATTAACACCATAGCAATTCCTTGGGAACACTTGATTCCAGGACCCTCACAGATATAGAATCCTTGCATGCTCAAGTTCCTTACATGAAATTGTATGATACTTCCATATAACCTACACAAAACATGTTCAAACACCTCTAGATAACATAGGAAATATTATGCATATGTTATGTAAATAACTGTTTATTCTGCACAAGTAATTTAGATATACATCTTCCTCTGTAGGCCAGATCAATCCACAGCTGGCTAAATCTACAGTCGTAACCAGTGGGGACAGAAGGTAGATGACATTTAAATGCTAATAAATGTCTTTAATTTTCCTACATTTAGCTCTTTCTTTTCCAGCCTGGGACCTATTAGGAGCCATCAATCTTATTTATTAAGTTAAGAAATACCACTGTAAAACAAGTACATCTGTGGTCTTTGCTCATCGAAAGGATTACAAGCTGATTTGAGAGCATTGCTTGGCTTTTTCCAAGGTAAATGGAGAAGCATATCAAGATGGTTTTTAAAATCCACAAGCATATCTTTCCAAGTCCACAGATTTAGGGGATGAAGTAACTGTGAAGCAAGACCCTCTCTGAACTTATAGGCTAGATGGTTATTCTCTGATTTAGACCAAAAACTCCTGGTCCCCAAACAAGAGCTGGGTTCCAAACAACAAAGCTGTGTGATTTACTATGTTTCTCCTATAGCATTACACACTGAAAGGAGTTATTGATTTTGTGGTCTCATGACAGTTCTAGAAAGTGGGGCTGTACGAGTATCATAATTATTTGTCTTATGTATGTTAAATGTTCACCTGAGCTTGAGAACTATTTTATGATAAAGAACTTTAAACATCCTCCAGAACATTAAAACAACTATGAGTTGATCCAAGAAGTCAAGTGGGCAAAGCTCTGATAAATAAGGACATTCCTAACAGTAAGCATCTGTTCCCATGGAAATGATTTTATCTTCTTCTTTGTAAAAATGTTGAAAATGATATTGGGAATAAATGGACTTACATTCATTCATAAGTAGACAAGAAGTGGGAAATGGTAGAAACACAGATTACAATAGATGAATACAGGCCATAATGAGTGCTAATAGAATATAATATTGGATATAACCAGTGCTCACAGGGATAAGTGTTGCTGTGGAATTGGTATAGACATCTGAGGCTATGGGTGGGAGATAACCCTTAAGATATCACAGAGATGGTGCCAGGAGGAAAGGAATGCAAACCACAAGTGAGGTTGCATGGTCATTGGATCACCCCAGATAACTACAGTAGGTCTGATATGTGGAAGATTTACAATATCTCTGTCTTAGTTTCTCTACACCAGATGGCTGCTAACAAAGCCAATTCAGATGGGTAGATGTGGTTTTACTGCCTCACAATACATAGTAAATGCTGAGTAATTTACAGCTAGAACATTTAGGCCGCTGTAGTTAGATGCAACTAGAATGCAAATACTGCACCTTCTGCATTTCTAATCATGTTTACCTTCTAACTTGACCTAGTCACTTACATTTCTAATTGCTATTAAAGATTAAGTATGAAAAGCTTAAATATGAGCAATATAAAGGTAATAGATAAGCAAATAAGACTAATGTATAAAGGCTACTTCAATCAGCTGGAAACTGACCTTCCAATCTTCCTGGTCTTTGGGGAGAAGAAATAAAAGTCCTGTCACTCCCTGTACCAGATATCCTTTCTTTAACATAAGGTACAAGCCATACTAGGCACTACACAGACTGGCCCCTAGTCTATCACATGCTGTGATCTCTACTGCATTCCTCCCTTCTACCGATGGCCACAGGGAAGAAGACCGAGTAGCTTTAGGAAATAGTACTTGCATGTGTCTCCATTTTGATTCCCATTCTACAGGCAGGAAGCCAAGGCATAAGTGGACAGAATGTTTGTGGTAGCTTTCCAAGATGCTGCAGGCTGAGTGGAGAAGAAAGCAAGGATTCTGAACTCAACTTCTAAAATCTCTACTTTGGTAGAGAGGCTTAATGATGGTATTTTGCAGAAATCAGTGAGAATATATTATTAGTAGTAGTTTTAGTATCCATCATCTTTATAATCATGACCATAATTATCACCACAAGTAATCACTGCAGGCTCCTTGAAATTCAATTTTTCTGTCTCTATGGCTTACATTAAATCTGTGGGCAATGTGTAAGCGATGGCATGCATTTTCCAAACTTGGAAAAGTCTAGGTTTGGGGAAATGATTGAGGAACTACAGTAAGAAGTACATAATAGACAAACTTGCTAATCAGAAAGAGTGCCAATGCTCCAGGTCAATGCAAAACTGACTCAGCTGATCACGGGAAGGCCAATGTGGGTGGAGTCCACATTATTGCTGGTTCCATTCCAGCTCTGTGAGAGGGTTATTGGACCATCTGGTTCTGCTTCTTAGGTGTACACTAGATCCAGCCTCACTTACTCCTAGAACTGCGGGTGGCAACTCTGAACCTTTCAGTCTTGTTGTACATATACTTTCTATATGTGACATCCAGGAAGCTAGTGGGTGTTCACCAAGACCAAGCAAGGTAAGCCACTGTGAGGTACATTTGAGAAATATGTGATAAGCCAACCAAGTGATCCACAATATTGTTAATAAAAAGAAACATGAACAGGGTTAGGGTGCATTTTCAAAAGAGAAGAAAACATGAGATAATTCTGAACCACCACACTTCAGAACTTTGACTGGTAGTTACTCAAAAGCTTCTAAACAGCCACCTCCTGAAAGAATTTATTGGCAAGATTGTAAGTTACAGAAAACATATTCTGAGTCTTATAACTCTAAAAACTGGTCTCTAAGGTCACAGGGTATCCTGCCTAAATAACTGGGACTATTGTGTTTCCTCTAGCAGGAAACTGACTGAAGAAACCTTTCACTTAACCACTAACTTAATTGATTGTTCCAGGGAAGGGAAGGCTTAGAGGGCCATTTATGCCAGTTTCTCTAGGAATGTGTCTAGAAATCAATCTCTACATCTGTCTAGGAATATCAAACATCAAAATGTATGCACTGGCAAAGTACGAATCCATGGCAGATTCTAAAGGCAATCTGCATTACACCTGTAAGCAAGGAAAAGGCTGAGGACTATATGTACAAGCTTTAGTAGTTAGAAATTCTCATCATGTTTGTTAAAGCAACAATAAAGTGACATCAGCAGAGGCATATTAGGAAGAATGGACTCTCTCAGCACAGAGATGGCAGCTCAATGACAGCACATGAACAACTGTTTCTGTGGCAACACCTATGATGCATAGAGCCAACCATAGAAAGCCTGGTGGGAAAATTCACAGTATTGTTTGCTTGATCCCTAACCTCCAGCCTGGCATACTCAAGAGAAATTGCAACTTCAAACTTCTCCCCCAGGATAAAAGATCAAGATGAAGACTCTGCACCTCCTAGCTTTTGTACACAGAGGCTATTTGCTGCCTTGTCTGAATTTAAGGTTACTTGATACAGAGTAAGATGTCAGGTGGCCTCTGAGAACAACATCAACAAGTATGTCTGTTTTTATATAATTGATGTTAAGTTGATATCGGTTTGGCCAGATGAAGGGTTAAGGTGCTTACTATCCTGTCTGAGGACTTGAGTTTGAACTACAGAACTCACATGATAAAAGGAGAGAACTGACTCCTCTAGATTGTCCTCCTTATGTGGCAGCATCTGTGTATCCCTCCCAGAAATAAATATTTTGCTTAAAATAGGCTATACTCTGTGATAATTAAAAGATAAATATTGACTGTATAGACAAAGATTGACTGTACAAAAACCACAACTGTATGACATGCTCTTTCTAGGAAACACATACTTAAGATACAGGATGGAAAAGTTCAAAAGTTAAATAACGGAAAGCAGTTTCATAAAATAGAGACACAATCAGAGTAGTAATGCTAAACTCTGGACAAATCAAAATTGTCACAAAATTCAAAGAAAATCATTACAGAGGAAGTGGGTGATGCCGCAGGACATAGATATAGTGCCTAGTAAAAATCATATGAATATAATACTAGATTGCTCAGTCACAGGAAGATAATAGAGAGGAATGAGGAGCAAAACTTATGGCAAATGGCAGTAGGAGACAACAACACAGTCCAGATTCCCTCAAAATCTACCTCTCAGTGTGGCGTCCCCTAACCCTTTCATCCCTGCCTCTCCAGGCGTATACTTGGTCCTTCTTCACCCTGCCTGCAGGTTCCCCTTCTCCCAATCTATCTCCATTTTGAAGGGACTTTACTTCTTTGTGGGGACCCTAAGACCCCCTCAGCCTTTCTTTCTAGGTGATCCCTTTTCCTTTGTGTCAGGTGCTGATCCACAGAAACACTTTCTACCATGAACGCGAGTGGCCACATTGGACTGGAGTCCAGGAAGATGATTTTCCCTATCCTTCCTGTCCTCCTTTCTATTTGCTCCAGACTTACTCTTAGTCCTTTAACGGTCTGTAAGCAGTCTGCTTACAGAAGCCAAGGCAGTATGCCTCCTATAGAAGCCAGTAATGCCATTGCAGAAGGCCATGAAAGATGCAATACCGCTGAAGCACAAAGACTTCAAAATAGCAGTTATGACCATGTTCAAGGATTTTAAAGAGGATACAAATAAATCCCTAATGTGAAGATCTGAAAATGCACAGTATAATGAAATAAAGCAATAAAATGTGAAAGTAGAATTTAAAATAAATATTGAATAACTAAAGAGTACTCACATTGAAAAAATTGGAAACGAAAACTTGAGAATGTTAATTGAACACCTCAGAGTTAAGCCTCACCAAAAATTATAATACATGGAAAATAAAATCTTAGGTGTAGAAGACAAAGTAGAAGAAATTGATAGCTCACTCAAATAAAGTGCTAAATCTATTTTTAAAAATTAGGCACAAATACCAAGTATTTGTGGGATTTTATTAAATTATTAGATCTATAAATGATAGAGATAGATGGTAAAGAATGAGCTCAGATCAAAGGCACAGACAATACTTACAACAAAATCATAGAAAAAAATGCCAACTTAAAGAAATAAGTGACAATCAAGGTACAGAATCATATAGAACAATAAATAAACAAGATGTGAAAATATTTTTCTATGACACATGCATAACAATTATGTATGAACCAAAGAAATGACATTAAAAGCTTCAAAGGAAAAAGACCAAACTATGTATAAAGGCAGACCCATTATAATGCTCCCTGACTTCTCAACGGAGACTCTGAAAGCCAGAAGGGCCAGGCGAATGGACATTCTTCAAACTATGAGAGACCACTATGCCAACCGAGAGCATTGAACCCAGCAAAACTATTGATCACCATTGGCAGAGAACATTCCATGACAAAACCTAAATTTGTTCTTTTTTCTTTCTTTCTTTCTTTCTTCCTTTCTTTCTTTCTTTCTTTCTTTCTTTTTTTTTTTTTTTTTTTTTGGCAATTTTTATCTACCAACCAATCCAGTTCTTCAGGAGGCACTAGAGGGTAAACTTCCACTCTGAAGCAATTAACCACACCCAAGACAATACAAAAAATAAATTATCCAAGAACAGTCAAAATTTGGGTAAAAACCCACACCATAACAGCAAAGCAGGAATCAATCAATAAGCACTGCTTTGTGAAAAATCACAACATAATTGGTTCAATTCTCCAGTAAAAAGGCACAGATTCGCAGCCTGAATTACAGAGAAGGATCCATCTTTCTGCTATATCCTAGAAACTTACTTTCAATATCAAAAAACAGACATCTTTCAAGGTAAAAAGATGGGAAAAGGGCATTCTAAGCAAATGGAACAACAACAAAAAGACAGTGTGTCCATTTTAGAAACTGGGGAAAACAAACAAATAAATAAACAAACAAAAACAAAACAGATTTCAAAGCAAAACCAATCAAAAGAGATAGAAAAAACACTGCATACTCATTAAAGAAAAAAATCAAGCAAGAAGATACTGCAATTCCACACATTTATGGCCCAAACACAAGGGCACCTAAGTTCATAAAAGAAACAAGACTAAAGTTAAAAGTCACAAGTTTAATTTTACACAGTGATAGTGACTTTAATACTGCCCTCTTGTGAATACACATGACATCCAGAAAAAACCAAACAGAAAAGTATCAGACATAAATATTGTCATAAATCAAATGGACCTAGAAGACATCTACAAAACAGTTCAAGCAAACACACAAAATATATTTTTCACAACAGCTCATGGAACTTTCTCCAAATTTGACTACATACTTTGAAGAAAGCATGTCTTAAAAGTTATAAGAAAAGTGATCAGATCATCACATATTAAAGCTGGATATGCAGAAAAAATACAAACTCTTGGAAACTGAACAACTCACTTCTGAGTAAAAAAAAAATCAGTCAATAGAGAAATTAAGAAAAAAATAAAAAATTTTAGAATTTAGTTGAAATTAAAACATTTTATAGCCAGACCAATGAAACGATAAAAGCAAGTTATAAGAGACAGGGTGTCAACACTAGGTGCCTACATTAAAATAAAAAACTGGCAAGATCTCATACTAGCAACTTAATATCATGCTTTCTAAACTCTAGAACAACTAGAAAAATACAAAAATAAAATCCTTAGTGCTGAAATCAATTAAATAGACACAAAATATCAAAACCAATACCATCAATAAAATGAATGGTTGGCTTTCTGAAAAAAAATCATAAAGATTGAGAAAACCTTAGCAATATAAAGTAAGAGACAAAGAGAAAAATATCTAAATATATATGATGAAAAGTTGGGTATCATAAATGTCACAGGGGAAGTTTAGTTAACTGTAAGAACATGCTTTAAACATCTGTACTGCATCAAACTAGAAACCTAAAGGAAATGGATGATTTTCTTCTAATATTCTATTTACTGAAGTTAAATCAAGATCAAGTAAGTAATTTAAACACACTAATAACTCCCACCCCAACAAATAGAACAGTAATTAAGTCTCCCAACCAAAATATTCCAAGGCCAAATGTACAGAATTCTACAAAATCTTCAAAGAACTCTTTAAAATTATTCATAAAACAGAAACTTAAAGAGCATTTCCTTTTTTAAAAAAGATTTATTTATTATGTGTACTACATTCTGACTGCATGTATGCCTGCAGCCCAGAAGAAGGCACAGGATCTCATTACAGATGGATATGAGTCACCACGTGGTTGCTGTCAATTGAACCCAGGGACTCTGGAAGAGCAGCTAGTACTCTTAACCTCTGAGTCATCTCTCTAGCTCCGCACCACCACTTTTCTTTTATAAAACCCATATTACCTTAATTACCAAGCCACAGGAAGCACAAACAAACAAAAATCTAAAAACAAACAACTGAAAAATTAAAGAGCAACATCCTTTATGCATATACTGTTAATGAAATCAATAAGATATCCAGCATGAGCAAGTTGGCATCATCTCATCAATGCAGGCTTTATTCCACGTATATAAACCAATTAAGAGTACTCTCCCACATAAAAAGACTGAGAGACAAAAAACACGCAATCATCTCATTAGATGCAGAAAAAGCCTTTGACAAAATCTAATATCCTTTTATGATAAAAGTCTCAGAAAGACTAGAAATAAAAGGAGCATACCTCAGTGTAATAAGGGCAATTTCCTGCAATCCCACAATCATTATCAACAAAAATGTAGAAGAAAAAAAAAAAGCATTTCCAAGAAAATCAGGAACAAGTCAAGGTTTTCCACTCTCTCCATACCTATTCAACATACTACTTGAAGTGTTAGGTTCAATAGGACTTCTTAATAGGTAGAGAGAAATTATTAAGAGTAGAAATGAAAGAGGGCAAAGTCAACTGATTTCATAGAAACGGAAAGAACATTTTGAGCAATTTTGCTTAAAACTGAACTGGAAACTCCAAAGTGAAATTAGATAATCTGGAAGAACCTAGCCAATCCCAAGAAATATATAATTTACCATCAGTGAGGCATGGAAATAAAATTTCTGAGCTATGGCTAGACTAAGAGTCACGTCCCATGAAAATCCTCTAACACAGAAGAGCCTGATGTTTACAATGTGATCTGAATCCTTCTCCAACTTTTCCAAAGATAAAGGGAGGAAACATTTCCAAACTTAGCCCATGAAAGCCAAGTTGCCTGACACCAAAGTCAAGAGCACTTCCTGAAAATGGAATAAGAAAATCATTGACCAATGTTGAAAAAAAGAAAAAAGAAACACTAGAAAAGACACAAAGGACAGGGACCTAGGAGAAAACAAAATATTATTGTTCTATTAAAGGAGTGTAGCCATAAAATGACTCATAAAATTGCAAAGTTTCTGTAAGGCAAAGGATATTATCAGTAGGAGAAAGTGGCTACCAACAAAATGAGAAGAAAGGTTTAAAAGCACCCAAGGGCTCTTGGCCTCTCCTGCCCTTGTGCTCTTGCAGCCTTGCTCTCCCATTTCCCTTCCCTCCTCTCTCCCACTTGCTCATGGCCGGCCTCTACTCTTCTACTTCTCTCCCTCTGCCTCTACCACCCTCTTAACTCTCCCATGACCTGAATAAACTCTATTCCGTACTAAAAAAATAAACAAATAAATAAATAAAAAATAAAATAAAAGCACCTAACAAAATGTTTAACAACCTTAGTAATTAGGGAAATGTAAATCAAAATAACCCAGAGATTCCACCTCAAATCTGTCATAATGGCTAAAATCAAAGCTCAAGTTACAGAAGATGTGGGCCAGGATGTGGAGAAAGAGGAACACTCCTCCACTGTTGGTGGTATTGCAAGCTGTTACAGCCACTCTAGAAATCAGTCTGGAGGTTCCTCAGAAAACTGGACATAGTTCTACCTAAGGACCCAGCTATACCACTCCTGAGCAATACCTAAAGACACTCCAACATATAAAAAAGACACATGCTCCACTATGTTCATAGTAACCTTGTTTTTAATAGCCAGAAGGTGGAAAGAACCCAGATGTCCTTTAACAGAGGATATAGAAAATGTGGAATTTTTACACAATGGAGTATGACTCAGCTCTTAAAAAGAATGCCTTTATAAAATTACTAGGCAAATGGATGAAACTATAATCTATCATCGTGAGTGAGGTAACCCAATCACAAAAGAACACACATGGCATGTGCTCACTGATAAGTGGATATTAGCACAAAGGCTTCTATTACCTAAGACACAATCCACTGACCTCATCAAGCTCAAGAAGTTGGAAGACCAAAGAGTGGATGCTTCAGTCCTTCTTAAAAGGGACAAAATATTCACAGGAGGAAATACAGAAACAAAGTTTGGAGCAGAGACTGGAGGAAAGGCCTTCCAGAGACTGCAGGGATCCACCCTATATAATGCCACCAAACCCAGACAATATTTTTGCTGCCAAGAAGTGCATGCTGATAGGTGCCTGACATAACTATCTCCTGAGAGGCTCTGCCAGAGCCTGAGAAACATGGAGTCAGATGATCTCAACCAACCACTGGATAATGAATAGGGTCCCAATTAGAGAAGTTAGAAAAGGAGTGAAGGAGCTGAAGGGGTTTTCAACCCCACAGGAAGAACAACAATATCAAACAACCAGACTCCACCCCAGTGCTCCCAGAGACTAAATCACCAACCAAAGCGTACACATGGAGGGAACCATGGTTCCTGTAACATATGTAGCAAAGGATAGCCTTATCAGGCACCAACGAGAGGAAAGATCCTTTGTCCTGTGAAGGCTCAATACTCCTGTGTAGGTGAATGTCTGGGTAAGGAGATAGAAGGGAGTAGATAGGTGGAAGAACACTCTTGTAAGGGAAGGGGTTTGGGGGATGGGATAGGGGAATTTCAGAGGGTAAAATGGAAAAGGGAAAAATATTTGAAATGTAAGTAAAGAAAATATCCAATATTTTTTAAGATTTATTTATTTATTACATACAAGTACACTGTAGCTGTCTGCCAACACACCAGAAGTGGGCATCAAATCTCATTACAGATGGTTGTGATCCTCCAGGTGAACTCAAGGATTTGAACTCAGGACATCTGGTAGAGCAGTCAGTGCTCTTAATCACTGAACCATCTTTATAGCCCTACAGGGAGGTTTTAATTCACGTCTGGCAGGCCACTGAAGGGGATTTTGTGATCTTAGCTTCTTCCTCTCCACTTTTAGTGTTCTGGCCATGAGTTAAATAGGTACTTTGAAAAAAAATGGATCATCTAGTCATGGACTAGAACATGTATAATTATTCCAAAATAAGCCTTTTCTTATGAGTTCCATAACACCAGTGTTTATTTTAGCTTCAGAAGTCTAACTACTATACCCCCTCTCTGAGAGGAAGTGCCTTTCTCCCTTTCAGCCTACACTAATAAACACAATTAGTAAGCAAACAGCAGCACAGAAGTCCAGGGGCTGAGAGACAAACAGTAGGCTAGGCAAAATTCCCAGTTTCACAGATTTTAAATTATAATGGGCATAGCAGTCATCAATCAGATAAACCAATCAGTAAACTAGATATTTATAACCGTGAGTCCTCTAAAAAAAAAGCAAAACTAGGTGCTGAGGTAAAAGTGACTATAGCAGTTCACTCCCAGCAGCTCTTCTTATGAAATTCAAACAGCGATGTGCTTAGTTTTCCATAAGCATATGACCTAGGAACTCTGGACCTATGTATAATTGGAGCTGTAGAGTAAGATCTATTGAAACAACATTCTTGAAAAATAATCTGAAATTATTTTTTTTTAAAAAAAACGAATTATAGATCCTGGCAACTCATCACATGTCAAAAACAAAAGACACAAGAAAACTATGAGCTGAATGACCAGGAAAAAGAGAAAGAAACTCTAAGTGGAGTCCAGTTAAAAGGGACCACAGAATAAAGGACAATGACAGAACGGTGTCTGGTGTCTCCTGAGGAACAACAGAAAACAAACCACAGCAACTGGAGACTATTACTCAATAATAATAATCAGAATAATATTATTTAGTAATAACAACCATAATCATCAGAAAATAAAAATGGTTTGTAATTCTAGTCTCAAAACATACCCTTCAAAAATTCACGCTGAAATTGGCAACATCAGTCAGAATAAAGCCAAGGAGGCTTCATTTCCTTCAGAACTGCAGGAGCAAAATTTCCCACACTTTCAACAAATCCACACGAATGGCCCTACCATAAAGAGCCATCACAGTAAGAAAGAAAAAAAAAAAAAAAAGACAATTTGATGTTCTGCCTTGGAGTAGTTTCAGAAAAGCAAAGAAACTAGGAATAGAGACCAGAAATGTTCCAGAAAGAGGCCAAATGCTGTAGCATAGGAACCACAGCAGAGAAGTGACCTTTGAAAGGATGCTGTGACAATCTTGACAACCAGATTGGCCATGGTGTCAGAAGACAGAAACAACTGCCTGGGAAAGAGCAGTCCTACTTCTCTGCCAGAGTCACCCAGTAACCTCTTTGCTTCCCCCTCAACCAATACTTAGAGTGAGCAAAAGAATCAAAGGAAAGTGTGTTGGGAAGAACCTCAATAAAATGGAAGCCACTGGCAGTAGTATGGTACAGGATTCTGTCAAGAAAACTTTGTTTCACAAATGAATGTATCCAGACTATTCTGGAAGGGGAGTTGTGTATGGATGAGATAAATGTATGATCCTATAATCCCTATACAGATGGCCAGCTGGGGCCTTCTGTATCTGTGAAGTAATAGAATTTGACAGAACAGTCATGTACTTCAAATTCCCAGTCAGTTAGAGGGTTTGAAACCTAAGCTAATAAATTTTAGAAATATCCAAATTCAAGGAGAGAGTAAATGAAACCAAAGGCTGGTGTGTTACCCTCAAATAAAGACACAAGCGAAACAAAAATGTGGCTTAATGAATGGCCATGAATCTGGGTGATGGGGAAAGATACCAGAAAAAGGTTAGTAAGTCAGGAAGAGGTAGCTCACTGATGCAGAGTGACGTGTAGGGAGCACACTTGTAATCCAGGGACAGTGTCCAATTCTTTCTAATTTGCTTCCTACTTTGGACAGACGATATTGCATTTAAAGCCTGGGACCTCACAGTGAAGCCCTGTGAATGATAAAGACCTCAAGTTTGCCTTGAGGATGAGAGGAGTATTGACAGAATACCAACATAAGTTAGCATTTGCGGAGAATCTGATGAAATTATGGGCTCAGCGGAAAGCTCTCTGAATATGGTCAAGGTAAACATGCATATGGAGAAACTTATTAAAAAAAAAAAAAGACCACAGCTTTGCTCTATCTTCTGCCTGACACTATAATTCCTGCTCATCTGCCATACAACTGTGTAGATAGGAACAGTGGTCCATATTTGTATTGATTGCTAGACACCCACACCCCCATTATCACTACGGACGTACACACCAATCCTCAGATACTCAAATCTGAAAGTGTATAGTGTTTACACAGAGCCTGCATATGTACACTCATCTCTAAGAAACATTTGATGCCCAATGCAACATAAGACCATACAAAATGAATGGTTTAAGAAATTCTGACAAGGAAGGACATTCACTCATATGCAATATCTAAAAATATCTTCTGAAATGCATGCAATCCATACTTAGTTTAATACAATTGTCAAATATGGAGAGACACTATGTATAAATGTAAGTATGAGTTGTTGGAGCAGCATAGTTTTCTCAAAAGTCATGTATTAGTTGATAAAATAGAGATAGCTTGAATGAACTATTATGTGCCAGCTAACATGACTAACTTAGCAAGGGGACATCAGTGCAAACCTCAGAGGAAGAGCAAAGAGCTGGGAACCCACCTGCAGGATCATTCTTGGATAGGCTGTCAGTACTGAATCTTGTCAAATGTGGGAACTTAATAGAATCTTCAGTCAGCCCCATGTGTCTGAACGTAGATGTCTCAGGCAGAGGGACATCAACATCAGACACTATACTCTGAGTAGTACCACACAGGAGGCCCGAGCAGAGCCTTATTGTGTTCTTCCTCCTGCTCTCCTGACACTCCTCTGTAAATGCCCCCACTTTGTAAGAAAAGGGGATCGAATCTGGATTTCCCTCTGACATAGCCTCTTGGTTGGTGCTATCGAAAAGACCAAATGAGACTTGGTAGAGCACACATTAGCTAGTAGCATTGGAAGGCAGAGCCTGACCAGCCTGCTCCACAAAGACAGTTCCAGGACTGCCAGGGCTCTGTTACACAGAGAAAGCCAGTCTCAAAAACAATAAAAACAAAATAAAGCAAAACAAAACAAAAAGATAGCATTAAAGCCAGGTTCAGTGGGACACACATTCAATCCCAGCACTTGAGAGGCAGAGGCAGGAGGATCTCTGAGCCTGGTACACATGGTGGATTTCAGGACATTTAGGGCTATACAAAGAAACTATTTAAAGGAAGGGAGGGGAACAAAAGGCCAAGAGGAATCTACCTACATCTTCTATCAGAAACTTCCTCATGGGGTTGCTCTGCAAATGTTGGCTATGGGGACCCTAGAGAGCCTGTAAGCAACTGAGGACATTCACTGCATTGATCTCATTTCCTTTCCTCCCCACAGTGTCTATGTGAGTACTCATCATGAAATGGTGAGGGGAGATGGAGGTGGAGGAAAGAGAAGGAGGTGGGGAAAGAGGAGGAGGAGAAGGTGGAGAAGAAGCAGGAGAGAGAGGAGAAGGAAGAGAGCAAAGTAACCAATGTTTAGGCAAGACTATGACGATTTAACTTAATAGCAAAATTAATTTGTTTCATTTACAGGAGGAACAAAAGCCTGCCCTTTATAGAACAGCAGGATGCAGGTCACTGCCCTGAAGGTTCAAGTGGATTTCTGAACAATTGTTACTCAAACTATCCCTGTCTTCCTCCATATCTAACCAAACAATGCTTGTCATATTCTTAGAATTATTATTAAGAGTGCATATGAAATACCCATATATATAATCCAAATTTTCAAAACATGACATTATTAAAAGTTAATGGTAAAATTATATGAAAGGAGAGCATGAATACATTTTATTATCTTGCTGTTATCGATAGTCAAAATAGAGTCATTGTGATTGAAAATGGGTCAGTGGTTGCCAGCAGCTGGGTATGACAGGGAGAATGGAAACTGACTACTGACAGGTAGGGTTTCTTTCTTTCCTTCAAGGTTTAGAAAATATTGTGAGATCAGACCCTGATCAAGACTGCATAATTCTGAACATGCCTCTACAAAATGTTATGTCTTTAACATTAAGTGGTATGTGTTCTGGTGTGTGAAGTAAATCTCAATTTTACAGCAGAAATTGTTCAATGTTTCACCATTTGTGTTCATAGTCTTCTAGAGTAGAGTCACACTAATGCTAAATCTTTGATAACTTTGTTATAATGTATTTTAGTAAGTTACACACCTAATTAGTAATATGCACTCCCAATGCTGCATAGAATTTTGAATACTTTAAATAATATGAAATTAATATTTATATGTAATTATGTATAACTATCAATAAAACTATTGTATATTTTATTATATAGCACAGTATATAGGAATGCATAATCTATAAACATTTTTGCTAGGTTTTCTTTAATAACCTATGTGCTGGAAACATTTGTGGATAATTCATGGTAGTTGAATATCAATAATACAATATCTAGAAAGGGGAAGGGAGAATATAAAATGTTGTACTTTCTTTATAGTAAACAAAATAATAGGAACGTAAAAGAATGAGGAAATGTTCACACTAACAGGTTCCAACTGAGGCATGCACAGTCTACTATTCTGTAAACTTGGCATTGTTTATAGTATAATATCTTTCAAAATAAAAAAAGAAAATACCCAAACAAATAATAGTCCATGCAAAGCAGATTGCTTTGTTAATTAAAATACCAATTCAAATTTTGATGAGAAGGGTGAGTTTAAACAAATATGGTCTCACTCTTATTGTTCCTAAAGTTTCCATGAACATTTGAAACCACAAAGGTCTTCTTAGAGTACAGACACTATCCATGGAGCCCCACCCATGGCTACAGCAATGGGGATGGACTCCAAACACTAAATGTGCTGTGCTGCATCAAACAAGAAGTTCCCTGTGTCCCAACAAACCTTGATAGCTGATACCACCCAGTGTTCTCAGCAGTGAATTCATGCAGGGGCCTCCAACACACTGCAGTACTGCTCCAATTAAAGGATACAATGCCTGAGATGTTCTGAATGTTTGAAAAAAATGTTACTTGTAAAACATGCTCATTGTGGGAAGATTAGACTTATTCATGGGCTTGCCTTAAAAGTTGAAGCTCTCTCACTGTTGTCATTGGTAAAGATTTTTTAAAAGTATCTAATGCCATGAGTTAAAATGTTCTACACTCTCATAAAAATTTTCACATAAGGTCCATCAGTAGATGCTACAGTTTGGATATGATAAGCACTCCAGAGCACATGCGTTAAGGGATTAGTCCCTAGGCTATAGACTATTTGGAGATGTTGGAACTTTGAAAGGAGGAACCCAAAAGATCTTCCTTGGATTGTTGATCACAGGGGACTGTGACATCTCAGAATCATCACTGTCTTTGCTGCCTGGTATGACATAAGTGGCTTTGCTGTGCTAAATGATGTCTACTCTTCCTGCACCATTCTCCCACCAAAGTTTTAAACCAGTATGCCCATCTGATCAAGGACTAATGACTATGAGTTATATTAGACCTTCTGGTGTTAAAAATGATGATCTCACGTGTCTCATCACACCTAAATAAAGCTTGCAAATGAGGTAATAACATCCAAACACCTCCTTCCAAACTGTCTTTTCCCTGACCATATCCTAAAATGTTGAGTATGGATATCTCTTTTCAACAAAAATTTGCTTCCACCCTTGTTCTTCCGTCAGATGCCAGTAACTGAGCCTTTTATGATGTAAGCAGACCTCTGGGGAGTAGTCACACCGCTACAGATTCCCTGTTCCTGCTGATGCTTTGTAGATATAGGAATCTGGCTATCAGCCCAATGTGAGAATAACTGTGCACTGAGACAGCACACACCTGCCCTTGCCTTGCAACAAACAAGGATTGATGAGGAAAATTTGAAAGTGAGAATGAACACATGAAAGTGCATACGTCCCTAGCTGCTGAACCAGTGGCTACAAGAGATTTAAAATTGAATGTGAACCTACAGAGAAGTAACAGACTACAGCATCAATCCCCACTTGAGACAGACAATTGAAACTGGACTTGCATGAAATGATCCAAAACCTGACAAAATGCTGAAATTATGGTTTTCAAGATACAAGATATGAAGCATCAAAGAACAGTGACCACTGAGGATTGAAAGAAGTAGGAAAGAGCCCTGCTGTGGCACCATCCAAGTCATGGCAAGCTACATAAGCAGGGGTGAGTCTCTGAGGGGGCACAGGAAGCTCAAAGTCCAAACAGACCAAGGTTACAGGGTTCAGGGGTCCACTCTCCTGAGGGACTGTTGGGATCTTCCTCTTAGGGAATCACATCCTTCCTGTGAGGAGACTATTGGAAACCACTGAGGACCACACAACGGCACCCATTGGGCCCATGGGACAGTGACTACCCACTGTTCCTAACAGCCAGTGAATCCAAAAGTTCTGAAGGGCAGAGATCTGCCCAGTAAAGCTGAAAGACAGAATCCAAAGACTCCAATTGCTTCTGATGAACTTAACTATATTACATAATGTACTCAAGAATATTTACAAAAATTTAAAAATAGCAACTGTCAACAAGCAAAGAATCGTAGCATCTGGGGGGGAAAAAACTTGAAGACATGCTTGAGTAGAATAAACACAGTGAGGTGAATAATTAATCAGCCAATCAGACTGAGAAACAAAAGCAGAATCAACAGAAATACTAGAAGAGGAAGCAAGGCTATGGCACATAGTTTTCCACTTCATATAAGCTGTCTCAGTGGAGAGCAATCAATTAGAGTTTATTGTTTAGGTGCCAATAACAAAGAACAGAGAGTGACCAGAAGTGAATCAGAGAGAACCAAGAAAGAGGGACAACTACAAAGCACCCTACTGGAATTATAGTCATCTCAGGACACCAGATGATCTGTGTACTTGATCCAAGCTGCTCAGGACCAGTCACAAACACAGGGTGCTCTGAAAATACTCACCAGGCCACAAACACATTCTTCAATAAAGATAGGAAATATTACTAGCACAAAGGCTTAAACACAACCGTGAATGTAAAGTGACTGTAGGCTATGTATCATCACTTCCAAAGAAGATATGGCATTAGTTAAAGAAACCATTTCCATGTCTGGTAGTTGGTGTGTGACCAAGGTTTCAACTTCCTTGGAGAAGGAAAGATACTCAAGGTAAAATCCATAGCTAAATACAGAACAAGTTGTGTAATTCCCAAATGGTAATAGCAAGCTTCAGGTTACACAGACACTCCTGAATGAAAGAAAAACATCCATCTAGCTAAGAGGATTTAGGGAAAACCTCTGACCAGTAAGTAGCTCAAGATTTCTGGGGTAAGAGCCATCAGAGAACAATGTCAAAGAGAAAAATAAGGGTAGACGGCCCAAAAAGTGACATCAGAGTTTTACTCCTGGGGACAGATTTCTCTCTTAATTGCATATGTCATTAAAATGTTAACAAGATGGCATAAAAGCAAAGACAAAAATTTGAAAGGCTGGAGAATTAGTTCTGGTCATTATAATATATCACCTACATAGTAACTACCAAAAAATGTGTAAAAATTCCAAGTAAATATAAAAAAGAAGCATTCACTTTTTTTAACCTGCATTCAGTGATGTAGGGCAATGTATATGTAGTGTGCTTTTGTAAGTGTGTGTGTGTGTGTGTGTGTGTGTGTGTGTGTGCGTGCGTGTGTATCATATGTGTAGAATCAGTATATTAGAGAGAAGAGTAAAGGGGACAGAAAATATGTATTTGAGTAAGAAAATATTTAATGAGTCACAAATAAAATGCTTATCCTCATATTAAATTTGTTTATTTGTTTGGGATTTTTTTTGAATATCAGAGAAAGTGTCTCATTGTAAGCCCTGATTGGCCTGAAACTAGGTAAGAAACATAGGCAGGCTCCAAACTTGTCAGAATTCCTTCTGCATCCACCTCCCTGTTGCTAGGATTAGCAGGAAGCACCACCTGCCTTGATTGAGTAATGTTTTGTTGACTATTTCTTTAATTTCACTTATGTGTACATGTATGTGAACATGTGCACCACATGTGTGCAAGTATCAGTAGTGGCCAGAAGAAGGCAACAGACACCATAGAGCTAGACTTACAATAGTGACCTGACATGGATGAAGTGAACAAACTGGTATCTTCTAGAAGAGCAACAAGAGTTCTTAACTGCTGAATCATCTCTCCATCCCCTACATCCTATAATTTCAAAGAATTCCATGAAATAAATGATAAGATTCAAAACACTCACACTGTCTTAGTTTAGGTTTTATTGTTGTAAAAAGACAACATGACCATGGTAACTCTTATAAAGGACATTTGACTGAGGCCGGCATTATGAAGGCAGACATGGCGCTAAAGGGGCCAAAAGTTCTACATCTTGACCTGAAGACATCCAAGAGAGGACTAACTTCTGTAGGTAGCCAGGAATAGGTTCTCTTCCATTCTGGGTAGAGCTTAAGCATAGGACCTCGAAGCCCATCCCCATAGTGACACTTTCTATAACACCACACACATTCCAACATGGCCACACCTCCTAATACCCACTTCCCATAGGCATAGGCCAAGTATATTCAAACTACCACATTGTTGAAACGCAAACATAATGAAAGCTCTTGAAAGCAGCACAAGGAAGCAGCACAAGACAAAAAAAAAAATCAATTAGATTATTGCCCTATGCATCATCATCATGAACAATGGAGATTTAATGAAAGGGGAATAAAAAGGTAAAGCTGAAAGACTTTTAGATAAACCAAAGCTCAGAGAATTGTTTACAAAGGATATAGCCGCCCCAGCAAAGCAAAGGGAACTCTTCAAGCTGAAATCAAGAAGCCACACAATACTTAAAATCAAAATCAGATCCCCAGAAAAGAAACTTATACAGGTATAGGATGACTTAATCGGATAATGGCTATAGATGCTTCTTTTTCTGGGGGTGGTGTTGATGAGTGAACCAAGATCTCGCACATGCCTAGCACATGCTCTCCAATTAAACTACCTCCAGCCTCTGATATCTTAATAATTTAAAATCAACTGCATAAAATGTATTGGTGTGAGAACTAATACTACACAATGTTTAAAAACAATATAATATATTTAGATAAAATAATTAAAAATAATGAAAAACACAATAATACATAAATCAATACAGCACGAGGGAGATGTGTGGGAGCTGAGCCACAGTGGAAGAGAAGTGATATGTGTGGTAACTTTGCAGGAATAAAGTACAAGAGTCCACAATCACAATAAGCATTTTGTTAAATGGAAAATAATTTGGGTATAAGACAACAATCACATCATACATTTTGTGGTTTGTAACATACATGTAACATGGATAGCAACACAAAAAAGTGACTAGAAATATCCGGACTGTGTTTCCATGGCTAACCAAAGCTATTTACAAAAGCAGCAAAGAATTTTGATAACACGTGTTCTCTTAAAATTACAATACCAAAATTATTTTAAATTCAAAATAATTAATAGACTAAAATATTTTATTACAAAATATAGAAAGAGGCAACAGAGATACTGCAAGCTTAAATGTATAGATGTTTAGGTTAGCAAAAGCATATCCAAGGTAATTCATCAAATAATAGAGGTTGGAGAACATGAAAATGCATACAAAAAAATATCCTGCACCATGTTTTCTTTAGAACACATACAAGATCCAAAAATACAGAAAATGTTCCTTCCAGTAATTACTGTGTGCTACTTAAAGACACAGAATGCCTGAGATGTGAACAGGGAACTGACATAGACTGAAAGCATCAACAGAAACACAGAAAGTTATACTACTATGCAGATATGCATCACTTAAATACCACTTTTATAAATAAACAAAAACTAAAACTCTTGAAATTATAAAGGGACAATGTATTCAGAAATATAATATTTATGCACACAACGGCGCAGTGCAAAATAGGACTAGAATCATTATAAAGGTACAACTATGACAATTCAATATTTCATACATGGAGACATATTGAAATTTTACTTTCATTATTTTTATTCATGTCTCTGTGTGGTTATGTTCATGTGAGTTCAGGTGCCAGCAAAGGCCAGAGAGTTGGTTTCCTAAGAGCTGGAGTTACAGGTGTGTAATATCCACACTCTATGAGTTCTGGAAACAAAACTCAGGGTCTCTGAAAAAACAGCAATAGCTGCTAACTACTGAACCACCTCTCAGTTCCATAATACATAGAGAGTTAATGCTTTATTTGCTCTAAATTCATTCAACAGAAAACCAGAGATTCACAAAATATATCCACACAATTGAATACCAGATGCTAATTAAAATATAAAGAAAATGGCATATTGACACATGTTATTAAGGATATGTGCCCTCGATTGCCAGGATCAAAAACAACTTGTGGAAGGAAGTACGTATTTGCCTTTCAGACTGCAGGGCATCCTTTGAGGAAGTCAAGGCAGGAAGAATTAAAGACACAGAAATCTTGGAGGCTGGAACTAAAGCAGGGGCCACAGAAGACTGCTGTTTACCAATTCAGAATGACCTGCCTTATATGACACCACCTACAGTTGGCTGGGTTCTCCATATAAATCACCAGTCAACAGATTCCCCTATAGTCTTGCCTACCTCTAGTCTTATGAAGAAGTTTTCTCAATTCAAGTCCCTCTTTCTGGATAACTGTTAGCTTTGTCAAGATAACAAAACACTCACCAGGAAAAGATGAAATCTGGAAAGCTAAGAGGCAACCCATCAATCACAAAAACACATACCTTCTAGTTCTATTATGTACAAAGTCTATAATAGTACGCTAAAAAAAAATAAATGAAACTTTTGGTTACTTCAGATTCTAAGAGAGAAAGAACAATGAGTGTGAGCAAAGATAGAACTTTCTTCCCTTAGAGGTGATGAAGATGTTTTAACCTTAAATGAAGGCTATATAACTTTATAAGTATAATAAAAGCATTAGACTGTAAACTTCACCCAATGAATTTTATTGCTAATCAATTATATTTTAATAGTAGATATAAAAAGGAAGACAAAAATATTTCAGGCATATAGACACTAAAAGAATTCATTGCCACACACAACGTGCAAAACAAGAATTCATAGGAAATACTTTGGACGGAGAAAAATTACAGAGGACAGATATACGGATCTAGAGAAGCTCCCAAGCAACACAAGGCTTGCAAGTTCTCCGGGTTCCCAACCATCACTGGTCAAAAGACACTACTGCTGTAAACACCACACATTATGGAAATAAGATATAGAAAAATCACTCTGGAATGAGACCAGAAAAATTCTCCACAATGGTTTGTTTTGTGGTACCAAACAGTATTGGGTAGAATATTATCAGGTAAAGGCACTGACAGTCAGATCCAGCCTTGAACTCTTAAGAATTATAATACCAACCATCTAGATAGATGTACCTATTGTGGCAAGTGTGATGTAACTAAAAGAGACATAACATAACACTTCATAATTTGACTTGGAATTTTCCTCCAGGGGAAAAATCCATGCCTAAAACTGTAAATCAAAACCCAGCACTAAAGAGCTCTTCTACCCTGGTGTAGGGTGGGAGTTAATATGGTTGCTTAGCTTCATTAACACACCATCGACTTACCCCTTAAATATCTATGTCCATATCCACAGACAAGCAATACTCCCAGACTAGAACAGAAATGCTTTTTCCTGAAATCAGCAGAGACAAATACAAAAGACCCGTGGTTGTACAAGAGGCTAAGCAAAAAGGACACTGAGGGCTCAGTCCTAGACAAAATACTTATTCTACCACCTTCCAACTCAGAGAACATTATAAAGAAGGAGACATCATAAATATACGAGCTGAACAATATGAAGAGGGACTGTGAATTTTGAAATTATAAGCAGGGCACAGACATGGGAACTACAAATTCATAAAAGTTGTGCACAGTTGCAGTGGGCCCACCAAAGTCTGGCCCTTCTAACAATTAACTATGAAGCAGGAATACACTCATGGGGCCCCACCACACACTGCACATCTCCTGCTGATCTGCCTTCTTTATGTGGTAAAGTACAGTACTTAATTGTTCCAGTGGTTAACCCACCAGGTTCTGATGGTTAATTCCAAACTCAGGATCACATACATGGTTCTGATAAAATTCTGGCAGACACTAAATAAAACCAAAGGCAACTGATAGGAGAAAGAGCCCTATAGAGAGAAGGGGGCTGGTAGGGCTGGGGTATAAGTGAAAGAGGCTAGGTGGAGGTGGCCCAAAATGTACAGTATACATGTATGAAGTTATGAAAAAAACAATTAATAAACACACAGGTTTGGGAAAGGCTGTCTTTCTATTGTTGTGATAAACGTTATGGCAAAAAGCAACTTGAGGGAGGAGGGAAAGTTTTATTTGGCTTATACTTTGTGATCACCAGTGACCTTTGAAGGAAGTCAAGGTAGGAGCCGGAAAGCAGGAACTGAAGTAAGATCATGGAGCCGCTGCTCACTGGCTTCCTCTCAGGCCCACGGTCAACTCCCTTTCTTATATAGCTCAGGATCAACATTTAAGTACAGCACTGCTAACAGCAGGCTGGGTCCCTCCCACATGATTCATTAATCAAAAAATATCCCCACAGACTTGCTCACAAGCCAATTTGATTGAAGCACTTTCTCAACTGAGGTTCCTGCTTCTCACACGACCCTAATTTATGTCCAGTTAATAAAAACTAACAAGCACAGAGAATATGAATGACAGTTCTTGGAGGAGATGGAATGGCTGGGAGATAAATAGGCTCTGGATGCACAGTAATCATATGGAGAATTCCTGAATGATATAGTAAAATATTATTTTAACACAATTTAAACAATTTTTTTTTAAAAATACTAATACTGTGAATGAGGGGATCTATGATTCTTTTGTCTTCTCTTAGTACCCTTGTCCTTAGGTACTAAGAGAAGACTTAGGTCCTTAGGTCCAAGGCATCCAAGGACTGTGTTGCCTTGTCCAGCCTTGATATGGGGGTTTATCTTTGATCTTATCAAAAACTTGTTCTTTTCTGAAGGGAAGTGGAGAAAGAGTAGATCTGGAGGAGAAAGGAAGTGTGGGGGATGATGGAAGGAGTGGAGAGAAGGAAGGCTGCAGTTGGTACAAATCATATAAGAGAAGGATAAAGAAAAAATACAAATCTACACAAAGATGCCAGTGACATATCCTTAATCAGATTACATCTACCTAAAGGAAAATAAGAAAACGCCATGCTACTAACATGATGAAAATTCTCTTGACTTTTTTATGTTATACAAATCAGTATGTTAACCAAGGATAACTTACAATACACAGTAAATCTTTAATACAACAAAAGTGTAGATTAATATTCATAAAAGAAATAATACAGCGGAACTGTAAAAGAGGGAAGTAAATAGCAAAGAGAAAGGAGCAATGGAAGATGGGTGAGGGTCCTATGCTTTAAAATCACACTGACAATCTCATGCAATATGCTACAAGCAAACTTCTGGAGCAGTGCAAAGGTGAACTCATACCTTACCTCCTAAATATCTACCAGAAATACAGCATAAATGGAGCAGCCAGTGTTAGTTATGAATATAAGTAATGAAAGCCCCGCCTCCTTCCATTATAGGTGCCAGACAAGCTGGAGTGATTGGTTGAAATCAGAATAACACCATGGATGAAGATATTCAGTTTATATTGACAAAGCAGCCAAGTCAAGAGGACATGAAGACCCTAAATGCATAGACCCAGTAGCCATCCTTCCAAATGAATGATGCAAGAGCAACAAAGCGAGAGAGAGGCAGAGACACAGCCATCACAGGCATGCACATACCTCACTTGAAAACCAGACAGAAATAGACCCAAGATTGGCAGGAAGGCTGCTGAGTGAGTATGAAGCACTTTACCCAACTGGTCTGGTTTTTTCTCTGCCTATTTTTCCTACTGTCCTTATTCAGCCTTAAAATCTCCTCTTTTCCCCAAGCCCACCCTCCTGTGAGGTTTGTGACATGACAGGAGACTGTTCTGAAGATTCAGTTTTCAGTCTTCTCAGGGTCCCAGTGAAGCTGGCTGCTGGATGCCACAGGAATGAAACTCCCAGAAAATCTAAACAATCCTCACACACACTTAGGAAGGTGATTTTCTTTCTGTCTCTCTGACTCTGGAGATGGAAGCCAGAACCTCCCACATGCCTGCAAAGTGCTCTGCCACCAAGCTACACCCACCTCTCATCCAGACTATCACCATCTCTGGGTGATTTCTGATACTAATGCAGTGGAAGTGCTGTATAAATGGTTGTCCCACTGCTTACAAAATAATTTTAATAGAATTATTTTTAACACCTGAACATGCACAGTATAAACTCAGTTTAAAAAAAAATCGTTGCTGTGCAATTAGTAGATTCTGCACGAACAGAATCCAAACACTCAGAACTAGATTCTCCTATGCTGGAGACACAACTGATATCCTAAACTCAGGAAGCTGCAAGTGGTTCCAAGTAACATAGGTTTTATCCCCATTCATTCATTAATTCATTCATTCACTTTATATCCAGATTGCAGCCCCCACCTGCCAGTACCCCCCTCAAGTAGCCCCTCTCCCATCCCACTCTGATTGTCCTCTGAGAAGGAGAACTCCTACACATACAGATACCAACCTGCCATGACACATCAAGTCTCTGCAGAACTAGGCACATCCTTTACCTTCCATGTGGCAGCCCAGTTAGGGGAACAGGATCTACAGGTAGACAGCAAAGTCAGGGACAACCCCTGCTCCAATAGAACACATCTTTTACCAGAAAAGAAATAGCCAGAAAGTCTGTCCAGGATAAAAAAGAAAAGAGACTGAGAAAACAGAACCGTATTCTATCACCAACTCTTAGAAGTTTAGAGAGCTCCAACCCTTTCTGTGGAAGTAAAACGTTTTGTCTTATAGAAACACATCAGATTGTGTGCTCAGCTTCACAATATCCTAGGTTCATGTCCTTGTCTTTTTAATGTTTTTTAAATTAAAATAAAATTATAACATTTCCTTTTATTTCTGTTTCTTACTACATTCTTTCTGGTGTAGAGTAGGGAATCTCTACTCCCTCTCAAACTTATAACTTCCTTTATGTGTTATTGCTACACACACACACATATATATGTAGGCACACACAACATACTCAGCCTATTCAGTGTTGCAGATAGATAGATAGATAGATAGATAGATAGATAGATAGATAGATAGATAGATGGATGGATGGATGGATGGATGGATGGATGGATGGATGGATGGATGGATGGATGGATGGATGGATGGATGGTTGGATGGATGGATGGATGGATGGATGGATAGATGGATGGATGGACAGACTGACGTACAGATATATTTGTAGATTTAGGGACTGAAAACTATTTTGAATAACCAACTAGGACGCTTATCCTGGGAAAGACTTTCTCCCACTCTCAGCACTCTGAGCATTCCTTAGTTGACTGCACTCCTTTGTCCATGGTTAAGGACCCATGAGGTTTCTCTCTTCCATATTAGCATGGCTACTGATGTTCTTCTTCAGGGGTTGGTTTGATAGCCATGTTGTTGACATGGTCCCATAGACATAATCTCACAGCAGCTTTCCTCGTCCTTGAACTCTTACAATCTGTTCCAAACTTCCTGAGCCTTAAAAGCAGGATTTATATCATAGATATATCAATTATAATTGGGTGCCCCATGATCACATTTTCTCTGCATGTTGACAAGTTGAAGTTTTCAGTAATAGTTTCTGTCTGTGGCAAAAAGAAGCTGCATTGGTGAGGGCTGGAAGCCACACTTATCTGTGACATAAAGATGACTATTTAGAACACAGTTAGGAATTATGTTGGTTTAGTAAAGTGGAAGAAGTCAGTTCTCTAATTATATCCATGACCTCAGAATGGTAGTTTTCTAGGTTTACAGTAGCAGCGATGATTTCCCCCTTCTGAGTGGCCCTTAATTCCCACAGGAGAGTAGAGATACAATTACCATTATTACATCCTTAGGGCTATCATGCAATGACCATCATGGTCCAGAGGTGTTATAGCTATGCAGAACCATTGGTTATTTCTCCCAGTGGAAGTCTGTATAATACTCTCCAGTACTATGAAAACTAGTCCTCAAGTCAGAGCCAGTCTGGGCCTCTTAGGTCTCATGTTCGAATTTTATTGTCTTCAGCAATATGGACTTACCTTTAATATCTGGGAAGCAAACCAAGGGCAACAACACGAATAGCTTATATTTTTTAAGAGTCTCTTGAATTCCCCTGATCTACAACTTAAAAGGAGGTTTCTCACGCTTAGGATTGTTTTGTTATTTTTTGGGTGGGTTGATAGTCTATTGGGGAGCATTAGCAGCTCAAGTGAAGTGATTTCATTTAATATGTATATCTGTACTAAATAGAATGCTAAAAAAAGAACAATAAAATTTCTTATGATGTTTTCAGAAATCCCTCCACCATCTCCTTTTGTATCTACTTTTCCTTCATCTTGCTGGATGACTTCCCTTCCACATTTCTCACTTCCTGTCTGGGTTTCTGCTGAATTCCAGAGGACAGGGTACCCAGATGTCTCCTCTGCCCCTGCACCCAAACTTTACACACATACATATCCTGTCAGGTTTTTCATGTTTGTATCTTTCTTACATTGGTGAACCATCTCCCTCCCCCCCCTCTGTTTTCTGTACAACACACATGCCAGGACAACAAGGAGTGTGGCATGAGCCACTGAGTCACCTCCAAAGCTGACAGCAGGGCCAGGAACCTTTCAGGTCTCAGGAAGGTTTGATAAAATGAATGAAGGAACTCAGAAGAAACTACCCTCACAGAATACCTACCCTGGGGATCCTCATGAGGGAAGAAAAATTTGAATTCCTACTCATTACTGGTAGGGTGAATTAGCATAGCCATTATCGAAACCAATGTGGACACTCCTGGAAAATTAGAGAAGAAATTGATGTTTGATCCAGCTGTGCCACTCCTGGGTGCACACCCAAAAGGCTAGGTATCCTACCAAAGAGATACTTGCACATCTGTGTTTACTGGTGCTCTGTTCACAATGGCAGCGATATGAGCTCATCCTGGATGCCCATCCACAGATGAATAGATAAGAAAAACACAGAGCATCTAAACAACAGAAGTTTTTCAGCTGTAAAGAAGAAAGGATCTATGTTCTTTGCATGGGACGTTAGGTGAAAAAGGCCAGACTTGCTGCATTAGTTGCTTTTCTATTGCTTTTATGAAAAGCCATGACCAAGACAACTTATAGAAGCAAGGGCTTATTTTGGGCTTACTGTTCCAGAGGTATAAATGTTCATCATCATCATCATCATCATCATCATCATGGGGAAGTATACATGGCAGCAATTAGGAACAGCAGCTGAAACAGTTGGGAAAGGAAGAGAGGGATAGAGGAGGGGGATATGATGGAAGTACACTGCATATGTGGGAAAACAGTGAAAATTGTTGTTCCACAGAAATAATATATGGTAATAAAAAGCCCTACATACAGATGCACACCATGATCATAGCAAGAACAACGGTGAATAATACAACCAGAGCTCCACTTACTATAGATACATGTGTCTGGGATACACTGATATTTTGGTCTTTGGACTTTTTAATTTCATTTCATTTCCACATACTTGTCTACTTAAACTATTTTCCGTGTCTCTATTGATTTATTTGTTCATTTATTTATTTGCTTTGCTGATGGGAATGAAATGTGGGCTTTACATGTTTGTAGTTAGAGATGCAACCAAGTCCTTGCTGTCCCCAGTAATGACTAATGGCTATTAACAAACTAATAAAGAACCAATTAATCAGTGTCAGGCTTTGAACCGAGTGCCTTGTCCTGAATTATCTTTCTCAGTACCAACAGTAACATATCAGAAAGCTCTACTTCCATCACCCCCTCACTCTACAAAGCACCTGAGGTCACCCAGTAAGGCAGGGATGGCCAAAAGAGCTAGAAGCTGGAGACAGACCTTTCCTCTGAGCACACTTCCTCTGTTTCCTTTGTATCAGCCCTTTGCTTTCCTGGTTCTCGGACCAGCTGGATTACGTCAGAAGCACACAACACCAACTAATCCACATTCTCACTGCTCCTATTTATGGAGCACTTTAAATAACAGCAAGAATGAAAGAACAAGCTTTCTTTCCGATTGCACACTAAGATAGGCCAGATCAGTCCTGTGAAATATATATATCAAGAAATGTCACAGGCCTTGAGCAGTTAAGGGCACATCCTCTGACCACAGTGCAATTTAGCTAAAAATCAAACCCAGAAAGTTATCTAGAACCATCTTGAATATTTGGAAAAGGAGTTCAGCTTGAAGCCACATAGAAAGAACTTCGTGACTATAATGAAAGAAACACAAAGAAATAAAAGGAGCCTTAATAGAGGGAAATGCAGGAGAATCTTGAGAGGTTGGACACTAAAATCAAAACAGGGACCAAGTTAATAACTTCAATATCTCTCCTAAAAAACTTGACAAAAAGGTAAAGTAACCAAAAATAAAAACAAAAATAGAAAAATGACAAGAATGCAAACACAGTGAGGCAGAAAACTCACACAACTCATGTTCCACACTTTCAAGGCTCAGCCTTGGTCTTTGTATCTGAAACAATATCTAGACCGTTCTACCACAGTATGAACTGCTGGACTAATTCTCCTTTAGAATACTCTGGACATCAGTGTTCTAGTACACCAGGCTGTGTGTCTAACTATTTGCCTTGCATGCAACGGTAAGACCACCATCATATCCAGGGGTCCAGGCTTAACAGCAGAAGCAACTGCAAGGTACCACGAGCCAGATGTTAGCTCAACAATGATGAGATTCCATCAGAAGCAGAGACTTGGCGATAAGCCAAAGCAGTCAGCTGGAACCACTATCTGAGGACTCTCTGCTGGCTCTCAGAAACCATGCTGAAATGGCAGCCACAACAGTTTAGTCTGGAGAGAATGGATGTGAGACACCTACCCCTCCTTGTTGGCTGGTAGAGGCCAGTGATAACCTATATTCTTGGATACAGACTTAGTTATGTCACTTAGAAGCCTACAGGGGTTTCTCCAAGTAAACACTAGAAACGCCCATCCTCTGAAACTGGAGCCCTTCTCACTCAAACATGCTAATCCAGATGCAGCTATTTTGCTCAATTCCTGAAGTAGTAATGAATAAACATAAGAAACAAATCATTTTTATTCTATGAACTGAACTGATTATTCAAATGAGGTCCAGGCACAAGATTATATTTAGGAACATGTGACTTGAGTAATTTACCAAATCATATTTTTAAGAAACACTAAATTGCTTATACAATGAGGCTTCATTACACATTTCCTATAAGAAAAGTATACACCCTACCCTAAATTACTAGTGAACTAAATTTCTAAATGGCACTAATGCATTGCTGTCTTATACAGAGGCCCTTTAAGCAGGGAAGGGTGCAAGTGGGTCTTGACTGTTCAGGAATGGTGTGAAGAACCTTTCACTCCAAACAGATGTATGCTCAAGAGGGGTAACCTGCGACAAAGCACAGGGAAGACTTAACCTGGTTGGCTTTGAGATGTCTAATTAGTCTCTCAGGAGATGACAGGTATAATTTCTCCACCAGATTTGTTCTCCACCTCCCTATGCATTTGAATTAAATTTGTGGGAGAATCAGTTAACTAACTCTACAG
Organism: Micromys minutus; assembly: GCF_963924665.1. Lineage (NCBI taxonomy): Eukaryota > Metazoa > Chordata > Mammalia > Rodentia > Muridae > Micromys > Micromys minutus. Next base: position 60,810,024 of record NC_137972.1, read on the forward strand.
TAATAGCTCTCACTTTGAGCACAGCAATTAAGCATGTCTGTTTCCTCTCCTCCTACATCTGTTCTGAGACTGGAGTGAATACATTTGAATTATTTTCTGGATATACAGTAATTGCGGGGAAGTGTCAGAATGGCCGCCTGTACAGTAGTAGGCTGTGGATTGTAGGAAAGGTCTATCCTAGCTAAGCTGGGTGATTCCCTATGTGTTAAAAACATAACAGGAATTGAACTTGATCACGCAACTTCTAGGAGAGGCTAGATTATTGAATATAATATCAAACCCAGGGCCCAATTTTCTTTAGGCAAGGATCCTACCACTGCACCACACCTCCAGTACCTCCTATTTTCTTGAGATATGATAAGGGTGGTGAACAACGGTTTCCATTTGCTATCAATACAAGATTTTATAATCGTTGAGATTTTTTGTGAAGCCTTTTTTAGACATTTCAAGTTCTTTCAAATTATGATTTCCCATCCGACGCTCTCAACATATCGTTGTAGAACATGGCAGGCAGGACCAGTGAAAGAAAGGGTTGTGGGGGTAACTCTATGCTTCCCACTGCTAACATGCTTTTCTTGCTGAGAAGTCACTTCTTGGCCAGTGGGTCACTGACATTTATCTCAAAGTTCTAAGGCAGCTCAAGAGTTGTTAGTAATTCTAACTTAAGAAACCAAAGAGAGAGGAAAAAAGTTCTCCTAAATCATGTGTTACCCTTATGTGTAAGTTAAAATCCTAATCTTATCTATAGAAGCTGAGAGTAAAACAGTGGCTAGCAGAGGCTGCAGACAAGACGAGCAGCGTGGAGGAGTGGGGAGGGCGGAGTGGCCATCAGGCGCTAAGAGGAACAGAGAAGCTTTTATTCCATTGTCCATACACACCAGAGCTGTACTTGCTGCCTGCTTCAAAGTTGCACAGAAAGGATTTTTCAATACGAAAACTTCTCAGTGTTTGAGTAGAAAGACATAATGAATTTGACTGAAGCAGCCAAACAGTCATGCGGGTATCAATCATCCATGGATAAGAAAACAGTTTGTATATGGCGACTGGTGGCAGGGTATCCAGGGAGGACACTGATGTATCTGCCCTGTTCTCTGGATTGCTGCAATAGCACACAGTCGGGCACCCTGCTGTGTTCTATTTCACACTTAGAATTTGTAATGCTTTGGGGGAAACACACTTCAGAAAAGCCAGAGAGAGATAGACAAATGCCTGCTGAAGAGGAACATAGCAATGGACCTGCCCAAAGAAGATACAGATTAATGTGTTTGTGGTTATTTCTACCTATTGCCTATCTCATGATGTCATGTAACAAAACATAACTTTGTCTTTCCAAACTTTTCTGCAATGGCATTGGCTCTATAGGCAATACCACCATGGACTGTCTTCTCTAATAATCTACACTGTGAGATATGTTCAAGCTTCTTGAAACCCTTAAGATAAATTTTCTCTAATCATTTCCTTCTTTTTGACAATTATATTGTTAAATAGCCTTAATGTAGCCCTTGCTGACTTACAGGACTAGACCTACTTCTCAGAAAATGTCATCCTATATGGCCCTAGATTGGCAAAGGCCGTGGCTTTAACATTACTTAAAATGATGGATGGTTACCAAGAAACTAAAACCACAATTTAGAATTTAATAGAGTGAATAGCTATGATCTGTAGATGCAAATGTAATGGTTATAATTTGTGATGTGAAAAGTCATCAAAAAGACACTGCTGCATAGGCAGATCTGTGTCCATCTTTTTATCATTGACAACAAAGCTGGGGAGAATTTAGCATGTGTCCAGATGTAGGGTGTTATATCTGTAAACTGTGGACACTGAGAGATGGATGGATAGATAGATAGATAGATAGATAGATAGATAGATAGATAGATAGATAGATGATAGGTAGGTAGGTAGGTAGGTAGGTAGGTAGGTAGGTAGATAGATAGATAGATAGATAGATTGGAGTTTATGCTTGGGTGTCTATAGTTAGGAAATGGGGCTATTTTCAGGTACAATGTGGAAAGTGTGTAATAATGCTTCAGGGAGGGCATCATGGTAATACTACAGCATGCCATGAACAGGTAGCTCTTAGAAATTCTACAACTTCCCATAAAGATGAATGCTATGAAAACTCATGAGTGACTCTTGATCCATCCTACTGGGAAGGTGAGAGGGGAATGATCGGAAGGAAAGATCCTCCCAGGAGGTAAGATTAGAGATTGGAAGAAGTGCAGCTGATCTCTGTACAGAAGCCAGAGAGTACAGCTAAGAGAGCAGCAGCAGTAGAATCTCAGTAAGGAAGTCAAGTGAGCTGGTGTCCCTGATTATGTGACAGAGAATGCAACAGAAATGCTAGGATAGAAAGGGGGCAGGTAAGAGCATGCCTTTTCATATACTTCCCAAGGTCTTAGACTTCATCTTAGAAGCAGAATATAATTTTCAAGAGTTTCCAATCCAACAGGCTTAATTTACTTAATGGGAATGTCTACAGCTCCTTTCCAATGCTATTCAGAGACCCTGCCCCTTCCTTCACCAACAGCACAATGTAAGTAGGTTGTTCTCCAGCTAGTCGGGGCAGAGCTCTGTACAGAGTGTTCAGAACATAATGAGGAATTGGGAGGGGACTTAAGGGGAAGTGGGTAAGTCAACTGAGTACTCCATTAAGCTAATGGCAAACAGGTCTGTGGTATCTCAGGTGGCGACCACAAGGTTAAGTACACTAAGCATGAACAGTTATGACAACAGAAAAGTAATTCCAATTTTAATGAGAAATTGGTATTTGAATCAGAAACACTCTTAGCCAGGAAAGAAAATACATATACAATATCTTCCCAGAAAATCTGCCCTTAGGCAAGTGTCCCCTCCCCTGCCCTCCTTGTACCAGAGTATCAGCAAGTTCCCAGGATCCAGGGAAATGCCACCATAGAGAATCAGCCCTTAAACCAACAGAGGAGCAGCCTGCCATGACATTTTTCACTCCCATGTTCTGTAAAGTTCTTTTCACTCCAAAAGCTCAGGGCTCCTCTTCTATGGGAAGAATTCATAGCTCTTTGTGTATGCAGCAGGAAGCCTTCCCTAACCCACAATCTGTTGCCATGACTCCAGTTTCCTGTGGTCCACCACAATACAAAATTAGGTGAACACAGCATAGAGTAAAATATTTTGAGAGTGTGTTTACATAATGGTCATCACAGTATATTGTAACCATGCTGTTATTTTATTAGTTATTCCTGTATATTCCTAACACTGCCTTATTAATTAAACTCTACCAGTTATCATAGAGCCTCTATAGGACAAGATATCATATATACTTTCAAGTAACTATTAAGGATTTTGAACTATAACTTCCAAGGGTAAGAAGGCAACTATTATAAACTGTAAAAGAATAATTTTTGTTTGCCTGTCCCCATAGATAGGACCTTTCTGTTTCCAATCCAAACATTATGGTGGTGTGTGTGTGTGTGTGTGTGTGTGTGTGTGTGTGTGTTTGAATATGTTTCCTCAAACTCTCTATGAACTACACAGTAATACCTCACCTTTTACAGGATGCCATAGAGATCTTGGTGGGAAGCTAGACATGCCCACTTTCTTCCTCAAAAAACAAAAAACAAAAACAAAGAAACAAACAAAATACCCTCGATCTAAATAATGTTCTGCTGTGATGGACCAGCTAGACTGAACTTTGACAGAAGAGCAAGTTTGCTTTTGTTCTGACCAATACCAAGGAAGTCAGCAACATTTCTGAAATCACCTTTCTCAATAGAAACCCTCACCTGGGGCTGGAGAAGTGGCTTATCTGTTAGGAGCACTGACTGTTCTTTCAGGGGTCCTGAGTTTGATTCCCAGCAACCACATGCAGCTTACAACCATCTGTAACAGGATTCAGTGTCCTCAGAGCAGCAGTGTACTCATATACATAAGTAAATGAATCTTTAAAACAGGAAGAAACCCTTCTCCCAGTCATTTGTTTGTAGCTTTGTTTGTAGCTTTGCCCTCAAGATTTGTCACCTTTAAAATGGAGATAATGGGAGGAGTGGGTGATCGCAGAATCCACACACTTGTACTGCGCTATTTACACTTAGTTCATGCTGATGAACTTTTGTTTACTGTTTGGAATTTCATGCCTGCATTTGTGTTTCAATCAAATCCATCTCTCTTCCAATTCTTGCCAATCACCCCCCCTTCTCTACTTTAAACTACTAAGCTCCACTCTGTACTGTCAGAATGTGCTTTGCTACAAGTCCATCGAATGGAGCGCGTCAGGGACTACATCCTCCAAGAGAACTGACTCCTTCCCCAGCATCAGCCAGAAATTCCAATAATTCCCCAGCCAGGGAACTTGATGGACCCCCCCTCTTGTTTATGCTGGGATTTTAGCTGGCTGTGTGCCGGTCTTTTGCACACAGTCCAGGCTACTGTACTGGCATGTATAGCCCATGCATGTACTGGCACTGTCATAGCAGTAGGCACCTACTACTTCTGGCTCTTAAATTCTTTCCATCACCTCTGTGATGGCCCCTGAGCCTTGGGGGAGGTGTGTGACATAAATGTCCCATTTAGAGCTGAGCAATCTATATATTCTTTTATCCTAAATACACTGACAAGTTGAGCCTCTGTGTTACTTGCTATCTACTGCTGAAAGAAATGTCTCTAATGAGAGTCAGAGATGCACTATTCTACAGTTAGAAAGGTGAGTACTTACAGAGAATTTTACTACTATACTGACTTAGCAGAATAATAGTATTATACTCTCCCCTAAGGCCTGTGACCTACTTGGCCACAGGTTCACTCTTGGGGCCTATGACTGTCTTTGTTACTTTTCTATTGCTATGATAAGACACCATGACTGAGGCAACAGAATGGGTATCACATATAAAATAAAGTACTAATTTGGTTTATGAAGAAATTATGAGAGATTTAAGTGCATAATGGCAGATCCAAAGAGTAGCTGAGAGGATACATCTTGATCCACAACCACAAAACAGAACAAATTCAAGTATGACATGAATCTCCTAAATTTCATGCTTGCTCCAAGTGATATACTTTCTCAAGCAAGGCCACACCTTAGACCTCCTTAAACAAGCACCACCTTGAGATCATGTATTCAAATATATGTTCGTATAGGGACCACCAAAATGACATAGCCAGTCATGGAGTTTAGACACAGTTAAAGGTACCAGGCATACATTTCCACTTTGTTTCAAATTTAAATTAAAGTTTATAAAACTCCAACTTAGCTTTATATCCAATCAGAATGCTGTTGCTTACCACACAATATCTGTTCCAATAGTGCACATGTAGCCATATATTGCTAAGCCAGGCATTATTGTAGCCCCAGGCTTCATACATACATATATATCTGTATATGTATATGTATGTATATGTATATGCATATGTATGAGCATTACTTTTCTCCCTTGGTAACATGCATAGAATGTTCTTGCTCTATGAAACTTAACCAGTACAGATAAAGCTTCCATGTGCGTGCTAGCTTGATTTCCTTATTCTATGCCTGAACTATGTGGTTTATTACCATCAAGTTTTAAAGGGTAACAAAAACTATGTCACTATATTAAAATGCTTGGAGGATGTTCTATGGGACCCACTGACAAACAGCCAGAAAACAGATAATCCATGTCTGGCAGCAGGCTTTTTTTTTTTTTTTTTTTTTTTTTTTTTTTTTTTTTTTGATAGCCTATGATTTCTAGGAGACAGAATATCCCCACTGTAGAGTAAAACCATTTAATCTCCTTCGTGTGTGTATATATATAATACGTGTGTGTGTGTGTGTGTGTGTGTGTGTGTGAGAATGGGAGTTGTTCAGTAGTAGGTTTCCTGAAGGCCCTTTCAAATACCTTTAGTGTTACTGACCCTCCCCAATCCTCCCTCCTGCTTTGTAACCTCCAATCTCCTAATCATTTAACACATTCTAGTTCATTATTTTCCCACCTCCTTTATACCTAAACTCCATTCTCATCCTTTCCTTTTAAATCTGCCCCTCATACACCATGGTCGATTACTAGTTTCCTGGAGTCTGTAGGATATTTCAATTTATCATACTAATCTAAATATTCAAAACTACCATCCACATATGAAGTGTTTGTCTTTCTGAATCTGGATTGCTGAGGATGAACATTTTTGGCTTTATTTACCTGAAATTTTCATAATTTTCTCTTTACACATGAATAATAAATGTACCGAATTTTATTCTTCACCATTTGCAAGACATCTAGGCTGTTTATATTCCCTGGCTACTGTGAATACAAGACCGATAAACATGGATGAGCAGATATAAGTACACTATGAGATAGAGTCTTGTGGTTATAAACCCAAGAGTTGTACCACTGGATCATGTGGTAAACCTAGTTCTCCATCTTTCTGAGAAGCTTCCATGCTTGTTTCCACATTGGCTGTACCAGTCTGCACTTGCACTAATAGTGAGTAAGTGATTCTGTTTCTAATATCTTTTTGTCAGCATTCATTTGCGTCTTGTTTGTTTTGTTATGTTGTTTATATTATCTCTAGATATTCTGCAGGCAGAACATTGGATAAATGTTTTTAAAGCAGGGTAGAAGATAGAGAGTTGTGGCACTTCTCATTACTATATCCACAAATAAATGAGGCAAGGATGTTTACCATGGTTTATCCAGATACACACCTTTAAAATTTTCCTTTCTTAGGAGCTGACAGGGTCTGCAACCCCATGGGAAGAATAGCATTATCAACTAAACCCACCACAGCTCCCAGGGACTAAAACACCAACCAATGAGTTTTTATAGAGAGACCCATGGCTCCAGGTGTATATGCAGAAGAGGACAGCATTGTCTGGCATCAAAGGCAGGAAAGGCCTTTGGTGCAGCAAAGACTCCTTTCTCCAGTGTAGGGGAATTCCAATGTGCTGAGGTAGGAGAGGGTGGTTGGGAGAGAGAGCACCTTCATGGAGGCAATGGGAGGAGGAGAGGGATGAGAATGGGAGAAAGGGAATAATATCTGAAATGTAAATACAGAGAATATCCAATAAAAAAATTCTCCTTCCTTAATCACAAAGACTTTGAAATCTCATGCCAGTTAGAACTAAGGTAATTATAGATCCTGATACAGATAAAATGCAGTCCTGTCCTTAGCAAACCAGAGGGACTTTGTATTAACGGCACAAGAAAGGAGACAAGCCAATGAGCCCTTTGTCAAGCAGAGCCTTTGGGAAGATTGCTGAGAAACTTCATAGAAAGAGAGCCAGTAAATCAGATGCCATCCATAGTAAAACCCTCCCTGTGAAGGATCCTGCAGAGAGAACGAAGACAAGCTACAGATTTGACAGACAATAAAAGACAAGCAAGGAGCTCTCAACCTCAACAGTAATGAGGTAAAATAAAGTTTAACTATCTAACTTGGAAAAGAGGGAATGACGGGTCTCCATTCCCACGAAGAGAGTATGAGATGAAGTCTAAACATTTGCAGCAAGCTCAGAACACTAGCTGAGAAACCAAAATCAAAACCTTAAGAATATGGCAGGTAACATAGATCCACACTTGGCCACCTCTTGGTTTTGCTGTCACTCACTTCAACGTGTGACAAATGCAAGAGACCCACCCATTGCACTATTGTTGGAATCTCTGGATTTATAATTATTTAATGTGAAAACTCTGAATGCAAAGATTGTCATAGCGTCTTTCTACATTGGAATAGAAACTGGCACTCACTTCCAATGTCCGGTCTCAGCTTTTTATCATACTCTCTCAGCAATTTGTTGAGAATCAGCGTCACATCGGTGTCTTGTGATTTGGGTGCCAAGACCCACTTCTGGTTTGATGGAGAGTCTTCGTTCTCATCCTCTTCCACCCTTCTGGACCTGCAGATGTGACACAATGGGAAAAATTGTAACCACCCCAGAAGATTCTTTAAATGTCCTCCTTCTAGGTGCTACTAAAATGGGTGGAAGATCCCTGGGATCTTCCTGCCACCTGTAAAACTACAAGAAGTAAGATAAAAATTAGGAAACATTCCCTAGCCAGAATGCAAATGCTCTTAGCAGAACAGCCTGGCTCAAATTAAACCAGAGAAATGGCAGTGGGTCAACTGATGCCGGAATTAGCCAACAGGAAATAAAAGCACTTTGTCAACCTGTATTGGGTTGTTCTGAGCAGTGACCATGAAGAAAGAGAGAGAAGAGCAGCCCAGGTAGACCATGTCAAATGATAACTTGGGGACTTTGATGGGGAAATAGACAACATAACATAGAGGGTTGATATCTGCCCAGCTCTAGCACTTTAAGGCGTATTATAAATACAAAGGCTTTGTGTCTTCTGGGTAAACTAAATGATCTATGGTAGAGATAAATACTCAAATATTATTTACCACAAAACCAATCTGTCAAAATCAGACACCCTTCAGAGTCCTCGGTAGTGTTCTTTCTAAGTCCCGCCACCAAGACTGTGGGAAGCAGGAGTAGCTTTGACAGAAGGAACTCATTGAAAGAAACTGACTCTGACTGTACTTTCCATATAGCCTGGACTTTGGGGCATAATTGTGGGGACACTATGAAGTGGCTTGTGTTGCTGGTATACTCAGCATGGGGAACAGCCAGGAGATGTGTTAGTTGATGACTGTAGAATGTCCTCTGGCAATCTACACACCTTGATCGCCAAAACTGGTTCATTTCTTTCCCAGCAGGCTTTACGAATTAAGTGGTTTCCAGTGTGCCTTCGAGCCTGTGAGCATTTCAGTGAATTCCAATGAGAGCCTGGATATCTCTGACCTTCTGCCCTACTCTGCTCAGCACCACAGCCCCCCCAGCAGGGTGATTCCTGCCTACAAGGGTTCTGATGGGGAGAAACCTTAAGCCAACAGCCAGTTTTCTCAGAGAATGAGGCTCTCTGGATCCCAGCACCTGTGATGTGGAACGAAAAAGGAGTTTCCTTCTCCCTTGAAGCAATATTTCCTTGCAGGTGTGAACCTTTAGAAGAGCTTAAGAAGCAAAGCCCCTGTCCTAGTTGGTCTATGTGAGTGCCTTAACGACACTTCTCTAAAAAGACGGTGAGGAACAACACATTGAGCGGAACTTGGCCCAACCAGGCCCAGGTTCATTTTCATTCCAACTTACAGACAGCAGTCAAATGTCAGCTCCATACCAAGCTGCTTGTCCTCAGGCATGTCACTTTTCTGACGCTACCACGAAATCAAGAAAAACCCTAATCATTTTAAAGTTCAGTCTTTCATCTTCACTCAGATCTTCAGATGCATAGATACATGTACATGGATGTGTCAGATCTTATCTACACCGTCCCTTGTGTGTGCTGAAGAGCTATGGCGGACAGGAGCAGTAGCCCAGCAGCCTAAACCCAAACCCATGCACTGTTCTCTCTTCTTTACCAAAGATCATTCCCGGATCTCCCAGGACAGACGAAAATCTGAAAATGGGGAAGTTTACACTCAGAATAATGCTCTATTTACACATGATATTCACAAATGCTTATAGTCACTCCCACGTGATCAGTTCCACACAGCTGCTACGTAAATGATTATTACAAGGTATTGCCAAGGGAATAAGGTCAAGAAAGAGTCTGTACATGCTCAGAACTATTTTCCTAATTAACAGCTGCTTGGAACTGTAAATGTGGACTGTGTAGACACGAAAGAACAGCTATCCATATGTGTGAGAGATCTTGATAATGAGTCTTGTAGGATAGCTTTTACAATTAAGCTTCTCCTAAACTGATCTTAAAATGAATTCTATTTCATGAATGCCCAACTGGCTAGAAGATTAAATTAAGCCATCCACAAACTCCAAAAACAATTGTGGATTTTACCTAAGCTGAATATTCACCATCAAGAGGAATTTAGGATATTTGATACCTCCTTCACCCATTAAGAAGAATGCAGCTTACCACCTGCAAAACCAAACTTCTGCAAAGAACACTATAGAACTTTTAAATATTCAAGCATTTTGCATACTTAAAAGCTGTATCAGGAATATTCATTGTATCACCTTGCAAAACAAATTAAAGTATGAATGGCTAGCATGAATCACTTGGATGGCTGATACCTACACAGTGCCTTTAGGACCTAACATGTTATTCCAGAACAAAGACACTTGGGGACTGTGAAAATAAATAGCGTAGGTAGTCCCAGTGAAATCAAATTGTACCTCCCCAGTTCCCTGCTACATGCCTTTCTCCTGCCCTCCTCTCCACCACTGCAGAAATACCAGCTCTGTGGCTTTATGGTCCTCCCTGCCCCAACTGTCAGCTGTGCTTAGGAAACATACTCACTCCCGTGTTAGCTACATCTACTCCTATACTCCCTCACAGTCCCAGAAAAGCTGGTTACTTCAAGGGCAGGAATTTTATAAGGAGTCTCATTCTCCCTCTAGTGGTAAGAGGTGTTATCTGAAATTGCATAAGCTTCTTCCTCAGTTGCTAGGGCAGGTGGGAGTGCTGGGGATAAAGTCTGGGAGAGTAGACCTGTTCTCTACCTCTGCTCCATGAAACCCCACTTCTGTAGCTGGTGCAGGATGCCTCAGTGGTCCTTTCTCCTCAGCTGCCAGTACTGTGCCACTCCCAGTTCAGAAGATGAACCCTTGCCCTACACAGTGCCCTGAGAAAAGCCAATCTCACCTCAGGGAACCCACAAGTGGGTTGATGAGATGGAATTTCCTTTCTCTTCAAAATTCTACATGGGCTTATATATTACCTTCCTAGCACTCCGTTGCTCTGATCGCTGGTTCCTAAACAGCACTGCTTTTTCTTAAAAATAAAATATCTTTTTTCTTAAAAATAAAGCAAACACATGCACATTCCCCAGACAGCATCTCAATCCTTACAGCTTTTCTTCACCAGAAGGGCAGAGAAAACATCCAAAAGAGTTTTCAGTATTAAAAAGAACTCCTGCACTCCCCAAATCAGTGAACATCGAGAAGGAGCATTGCTTTTTCCTGTGCAACAAGCTCAGCCATGAGTGTCAGGGCTCAGGTAGGCACCCCTTTGTTGTAGGCAGGTACCCCTGTTGCAAAATCACAGAGCATCCTCTCAGAACTGATCTAGACAGAATCCATACCAGTGAGGCATCTTGAATGCTGAAGAAAATCCTCTCAAAACTAACAATAGATCAAAAGATTGATGGGCCATTCAATTATCTTACATGTTTGTAAAACCCTTTTTAACAACAACAATAATGAAATCACTGCAAAAAGTGAAACATATAGCAATAAATACAGAAATGGGTTATTTTAGAATTGATTTGCAACCACGATTACCAAGACTGAAAACTCAACAGAGAACATATTCGTATGTGCACCTTGGCTGGAAAGGAGGAATCCCAGGAGATTTTGTGTCACTGGGAATCTTCAGAAACCAGAGTGCTGCATCTTTCTCTGGGAGCAGACATAATGACAGCTAAAGTGGCTGCTTTCCTTCCAGAACTGCAACTATAAATCTAGATCACTGATTGGACCCTGAACTGCAGCTAGGTTTTTGAGTTGGTGACTATAGCAAAAGACTCTGTGATGTGACTGTGGCTTTTTTATGCTTCTGCCTCGAAACTAAGATCCCTCCAGCTACAATCTCCTTCAAAACACACTTTCCATTCACTTCCTGGAGAGCAGAAACTTTGGTGGAGAGGCTTCAGGATCCTGTCCTTCCTGAGTGACCAAGAGTTCAAGTCTCCAGAGTCAGTTGAGCAAGAACAAGTCCTTCGGGGTGGGGTGAGACTTTCTTGCTTAGGGTGAGGACCTCGGTGAGCTGGAGTAAGAATTTGGGAAGCCCTCTCTCCTACTTTTGGGGGGAGTTACCAGGGTGTCTTCCTAGTTCCGATACTTCACAAATGTGAATGAAAATAAAAGCCTGTCACTGGGAGAGGACCTGTGACCCTCAGAGGGAGCTGCTTTCTAATTTGCTTTCTAAGCCAGGAAACTGAGAAATGTCAACACAAGTGTGTTCTGGGAAACGGGGTGTCCTCCAATTCCTAGGGTGACTGTAGGGAAAGCAACCAGGGATTTCCAAAGCACAGGGTAGTCTTCAGGTTCTAACCAGTACCCCAATCTGGAGATGGAATGAAAAAGCTAATGTCAGCATCTCTAGTTGTGTTTATGGCAACAGGCTTTAACCCTTCTGGTGCCACTGTCCTCATGAGCCCTTGTCTGTCTACAGAGAGCTTCCTCTGTTAGCTGACTGGTATTGGTTTGGGGTATTCACAGTGAGGTAATCTCTTATCGCTTAAAGAAGGATCTACCGTGTGAACCCCAACATGATTCTTTGACAGAGACTGGGGTGCTTGTGTGTGGTGTGGGACCTGGAGAAGCAGGGCTCTTCCAGACCACCTGCCCCAGCCCCCTACACTTGCCTTCTGCCAATTATCTCTTCTGTAATCTATACAGGGTAGTTGAGAAAGCAGAATTCCTGGGTCCAGAGGTTTCTCTTCAGTGGTAGAACAGATAGAGTGCTAGCCAATGGATGTCAGAAAGCCCTTGGATAACTGAAGGAGAAGGCCACTGCCTCATCATTTTGGATTCCCAAGTCCCTTGAAACCACCACATCCTACAAACACCCAAACAGTCCCTACACACTCCGGATTGCAGGGGGCTGTGGCAGCCCTGGAGAGGAGGTCTGGTCCTGGGGGAGACCTGCTGGTGAGGTGCGGGAACCTTCCCTCTTCTGCAGCCCAGTGGACGGCGCGCACCTGGGACTGGCGGCCGGCAGACGGCGCCCCCCGCCGCCCTCCCGCCCCCGCTGGCCTCGGGGAACCGCCTGTGAGCTACTTACCGAGCGTGCAAGCCAGAGAACAGGCAGAGGAGGAGCAGCAGCTTTGCAGCCATGGTTCTCCGGGCGCGGGTCCGAGTTTGAGCGCTTACTTAGGCTACTGCGGGCTGCAGCGCCTGGGGTTCTGCGGACCGGGAGGGACAGGTGTCTATCTGCACCAAGCTCCGCGCCCCCGACGGCCCGGCTCTGCGGGGCGCACTGGAGCTGGGGTGCGTCCGCTCTCGGGAGCGATCGGCACTGGGAAGGGGGGGCAGCAGGTGGCCGGGCGCCCTCCTCCCGCAGCAGGAGCCCGCGGGGCCGCTCCGGGCTCTGCGCTGGGGCAGCTGCGCTCCGAAGCGGGGCGGGAAGGTCGCGACTGCCTCGGTGGTGCCCGCCAGCCGCTGCGGGGAGGAGTTTCCCCAATTAACACGCTTGGCAACGCCAGGCGAAGGCAGAGAGGTTTGAATGGACTCGGAGTTGGGAGGTCGGGAAGGGGGCGGGGCTGGGGGTGGGAAGGAGAGCTTGGGGATCCCTCAGGGAGGCGCAGAAGGGGCCTGGGGACTGGCCCGTGTCATCGATGGAGTCACTGGCACTGGTAGTTGTACTGCAGCACACCCACCCTGCTTGTCCCCTGTGCCTTGTGCCTTCTCTTAGGGACGCCATTGCAAGTAAGTGAGATGGTTTGCCAAAAGGAGATCTTCTCTAGGGTGGTGCTTGCTTACCTGAAATCCCCCTGGTGCTTGCTGGGGAACTCCCAATGATGTCTCCTTTTCTCAGAAAACATCATCAGTAATTAGTAGAAGTGACATCTTTAAGTCCAGAGAGAAGGCTCCAGAGCCAGAAAGCAAGGAACCCTCTGTTGGGTAGGACTGACTATTTTCATGCTCCAAACCGAAAATTGCCTGTTTTTATTTGTATGATCGTTTAGGAAGCTAATCTTTTGACATGCAAGTATTAACTTCAACACATATAGGAATTTTACTTCCAAAATTAAAAAAAATATATATTCTTAGAAATACATTTTCAACCACTATTCATAGAAACAGGACAATTTCGTTATACTTGCTTCGATAAGTACTACCCTTGCAAGCAATTTACCATGATCATTATAAGGAGCTACGCCTGCTTGCAGAAATCCATCAGGTTTGGGCCTGTGGATTGCTGGCTTTCCTTCAGAGAAGGAAGAGTTGAGAAGGTCATTAGATCCTCACCTGAGGCCCACACATGCCCCCCCCCAGTCATTTGTTTGCGATTTTGTCGCTCATTGCCAACAGCCTGTGTGTAGGGGAAGAAAGTACCAGAATATATAGGCTTGGAAAAACTAGAGGAAGGAGAAAAGGAAGCCATTAACCATGTTAAGTGAAGTTTTGTGATCGCCCAAGATCCTATCAGATATGGGGAATAAACTCCAGGTCCACAAGCTGAACTGTGTGGGGTTGAACTCTGTTTTGTTGTTAGGGCCAAGGAGGACGGTATTGACAATGTTCCTATCTTCCTGAGAAAAGAAATTTCAGCAACACTGACAGTAAGCTTTGCCACAAAATACAGAGAAACAAGAAGCTCTTGGAAATTCTCTCCCTTGTTTCTGGATTCGAGGGTAAGAAATGTGAGGCAGGAGGCTGGAGACTATTCTTGTTAACAGTATTGCTTTTAACTGAGTATTGAGCTGTTCCGGTTAACATGAGGCCCCTGCCTTCTTCCTGCCTCACCCCAATCAGGGAACTGTCTATCGCTCTTCTTACCTTCCCTTATGTAAGTCTGAATGTCTATGATCTGTAGAGATTCCTAACAGCCAGCACCTACCTTCCTTCTTCAGCTTCCTACCAAACTCCCCTTCATCTCTAATGTCTGAGCCATAAAAGGGAACCCTTCAAAAACTAGGCAAAGGATGGCACAGAATTATCTTGAGTCTCTATACAAATGCAATCAAGTCTTCAATTTCCAATTTAAGAACTAGTTTCCAGGATCCCTGGGAAGGCTAAATCTGTCATAGGAAATGTACTAAGATTTTCATAGACCTCTGGTATGATTTAATCCATCTCTAGATTACGTGTAATGCCCACTATCTACAAATGTGATGTAAATAGTTATTATAATTGTTTAGGAAATAAGACAAATGCCTTTCTGGTAGTATATACTTTTTAAAGACAACATTTTTATTCAAGTTTGTTTGAACTCAGGGATGCAGAATACATAGATACAGGAGGGCCACCTGCCTGTTATCACCATGTAAGTTAGAAAATATTCTGCAGGAAAACTAAAGGTAAATATAGCAGTCCCTCCGTGCTTCTATTTTTGACATAGTGACCGGAACATAGAGAAAATAATGTCAGGCTTGGTTCCAGGAGAGCCAAGAGTCAGTGTGGTTGATTCATTCAGATTCTCACAGCATAATTTCACTGTACAAGTAGAGAAAAGTCCCAGGAGGTTAAGTACCAACCCCAAGGGGAGGATCCTGGTAGTCAAACTTAGTCACTGTGTCCACTGCCTCTTGGAACGTGAAGCGAGGCAGACACTCGTGGCTTCTTCCTGTGATGCCGTATCCTCATCGTAATTTATTTTTTCGGAACTTGAGTCGTTTACAATCTATTATCCAGTACAGACAGGCTGGCATTTGGATGGCTTTGTAAAATGTCAGCATAATGAGAGGTGTCCTGGGATTCTATATTCATCACAACCTGTCAGTGGAATAGATGTGAGACCTCTGTACAGCCCTATGCTGGTGGGGTTTATTCTTTTATTTTCTGCATAGGTTTGATGTGCCATTATTATGAATGAGTGCGGCCTGACCTCGGCAGAAGTTTGGGATGCTTTGCTCCACTTATTGGACACAATGGGCCGGCTTCACAGAATTGAATATTTTACTGTAGAAAACCTCCATGCTACAGCCTGGGGAAAATATTTTATGCAAAATGAGTCAGGAGGGATGAGGTATTCAAAGCAAGCTTTCTGAACATCAATATGAAAGCAAAATGCAAGGTCAAGAAGCTTCAAAGCACCAGCTGTTAGCCTTTGATGTTTCCTCCTTTGCCTAAACTGACCAGGCTGGAGTGCTTTGCTGAGCATGCGCACTGCACTGCATATCCTCCCTGCTGGCCAGCCTTCCCATCTTCAGCACCTGGGAAACTTAACAGCTCCATTTGGGTGAGCAAAATTTACTTTCCTTTTCCTCAGCAGGAAAATAACTGGAGGAGTGGGGGGGGGGGGGTTAGCAGGGCTGTGCAAAGGAAAGAACGAAAACTCTGAAACACACACACACACACACACACACACACACACACACACACACACACACGATACTTCATTCTAAATTTACTAAGGCTTGTGAGTCAATCTACAAACCTGGAAAACCAACAATGCACTTGTTTGGACTGCTGGAGGTGGGGGCGCTGTTTCAGTTTGTGGGCTCACCTAGGCAGGAGGTGGCAATGCCGAAGCAGAAGCTGGCTGCCTTAGCTTGGAGATCCTCTTGTGGCTTCTTGGAGAAATACCTCTCAGGATTCCCTCTGCAGCCTCATGTCACCTCCTACCAGCACCAGGGAGCAAAGCCAGCCGTACTTTCCGGGTAACTAAAGCACATCATCTGTTCATCTTTGCTTTGTGGCTTTCTGAGGTTTTAGTTTTAAACCAAACCTCTGTTGCTCTAAAATTATACTTCTAAATTGTTACGTTCCATGCTTTATGAACAAATACTCAACTCAATCAAAAATTACTAGTGAAGATAAGATGCATATCAGAAATGCACTAATCTTTATAGCATGCTTCTGTGGCCTTTTAATTCATAGTTACACTGTAAGTATAAAAGCACCATCTGCCCATCATCTACATAACACTGTCAGTCTACCATCCCAGCTCGTGAGCTCCAAAGACTAACCACTCTTCAACCTGCCACAAGGGGCTGGCTTGCCTACTAACTAATTGATGGTAAAGCCTTATGCTGAGGACATTATTCCACCAATAAACATTTCTAAATAACCTCTCATTTAGAATCCTGTACCCATTCTGTTGAACAGTCAGTCATGATTTTTATCCTTCTATATAGTCTGAGTTGACTATGAGGGGCTTCTACCCCTTATTTACTAGGATGAAGGACATTCCCGTATCTGACGGGTAGTACAAATACATGCATATTCTTCTTGCTTGTTTGACTCGAACAAAAATCTCTAGGTCAAAAAGGCATTTGTTTACTGGTAAAAAGAAACATTTCACTCAAAATACATAAGGCAGTGTGACCCTGGACTGCCACTTCATGTCAGCTTTTAAGAAATGTAACCTTGCTATTCTTATTTTTATAATTTTAATTTTTATTGAAAGTAGGGTTTTTTCATGCCACATATTCTGATCATAGTTCTCCCAACTCCTCTCTCAGATCCTTGACACCTTTCCAGTGACCAGAATCCACATTCTTTATTCTCTCTCTCATTAGAATACAAATAAGCATCTAAAAATCAACAGGATGAAAAACAAACAAGAATAGGACTAAACAAACAAATAGGAAAAAAAAAGCCAAAAGATAAAGCACAAGAAACCTATACCGGCCCAGAGATGCAAACTCTTTCTTCAAAAATACAAAAGAATGGATGGATGGAAAAAATACAGTACACATAAACATTAGGCAGAGGTCAGAGAATGCCATGGAAGATGGGGAGAAGGATTGTTGGAGCCAGAGGGGTCAGGGACAACACAAAAACACAGTCCACAGAAGCAACTAGACAAGGCTCACAGGTGCTCATAAAGCCGGAAGCAGTAGTGAGAGCGCCTACATGGGTCTGTCCTAGATATGTTGCATATATGTATGCATATATGGTTGGTTAGCTAGGGAAGCTCTCTTTGACTCTTGCCTGCATTTGGGATCCCTTTCTTTCTACTGGATAGCTTCATACAGCCTTGATACAAGTGTGCATGCCTAGACTTATTGTAACTTGTTATGCCATGTTTGATTGCTATCCCTAGGAAACCTATTCTTTTCTGAAGGAAAACAAAGGGGAGTTGTAGACACACTGGGAGGAGAGGAAGGAAGGGATATTGTGGCCAGGATGTAATGTAGAAAAGAAAAAAAATTAAAGCAGTATATTCACACAATGGAATATTACTTAGCTGTTAAAAATGAAATTGTGAAGTCATAGGTAAATGAATAGAGCTATAAAATAATCATCCAAAGAGTGAAGTAACCCAGATCCCAAAAGACAAATATAGCATGCATTTGCTTATATGTGAACGTTAGCTTTTAAGTCTTCAGTGAGCAAGCTGTAATTTCTATAACCACAGCAGTTAGCAATAGAGTAAGGGAGTAGACAGAGAGAAGGATCTCCCTAGGAAAAGGGAGACAAGTCACCCACTAAACATCTCCTGTGACCAGATGAAACCTCCCTGTTCTGAAAGTGAGTTACATCTAATTGAGCTGTTGGTTGAAGGAGGCCCATGGAAACCCCACACAACTCAGGCTATTGTCAAGGCTATTGGTTACTTGCCACAGATTGATGGTGGATCTTATTTATTACTGAGGACAATACCTACATAGCTCAGTGAATATGGAGAAGGTCAACTGGTACCTAACTAGAGCCTTTACCCCTCCTAGTGCCCAGGCTACTGGAACATACTCTACACATTTCCAAAGGAGAAAAGATACAGTCTTCCTTCTACAATAGTGACCTACCTGTAAGATGTGCTGTCGCAACAGTAGAACACAGCTTGTAAGAGTAATCAAATACTATCTAATTGGAATTTGGGTGCAGTTAATGAGATGGCATCTATCCCTGATCCAGCTCAAGTGGCTAAGGATCTGAGACAAGGTGAGCCAGGACCTGACAGAAAACCAGATATTCCCTTCCTGCTGAAGGAATGTAAAAAATAAAATGATTCCAAATGGCAGTTCTTCTATACTCACTGATCAGTCTATGACTCAGTTCTCATTAGAGAAGCTTCCTCCCTCAGTAGATAGGAAAAAATACAGAGAACCACAACTGGACCAAGTGCAGAGTGTGAAAAGTCTTGTAATACTCAGTCTTAAATACCATGTCTCCCTGAAACTTTCATGGCTCAATGAACTCTTCTCAGAGGAAGAGGAGGCAGACTGTAAGAGCCAAACGGGACAGAGGACACCAAGGTAACAAGACCAGCTAGACTCAACCAAGCTGGCTAGTATATGGACTCACATGGACTTTGGCAACATCCACAGGGCATGCACAGGTTAAACTGGATGATTTCCCAGGGACGAGAGGAGAAGGGGACACAAACCTCCATTCCTAAACCAGGTGCTATCTCCAAGCATCCCACAGCAGGAAAAATAAATGTTCTCCAGTGGAGTCTAACTGGGTACCACTCTTAAGAGCAGGTCCCACATCCAGCAGTGGACGGCCAGCACTAAATAAGCTCATTGCTGTCTTGGAGGTTCTTTGTCACATAATGCTTTTTTCAGGGTATATTTTTTATTTTCATCCTATAATACGCATCATGTTTTCTGGTTTTGCTTGTATTTTTGTTTCTGTATGTTAAAGGATGTATGTCTCTGTGTCTATATGTGGGGTCTTTTGCGCCTTTTCTTTGTCTCTTTCCTTCTGATTGTTTTGTACTATTCCTGTTTATTTTTACCTTATTTTATTATTATTCTTTAAATGTCATTAGTGTTCTTTCTTTTTTAAAAAAAAATTTCAGGTTTATTTATTTCATTTTTATGAGTACACTTTAGCTGTCTTCAGAAACACCAGAAGAGGGCATCGAATCCCATTACAGATGGTCGTGAGCCATCCTTTTGGTTTCTGGGAATCCAGATCACAAGCTGTCTGGAAGAGCAGTCGGTGCTCTTAACTACTGAGTCATCCCATCAGCCCCATCATTAGTTTTCAAATCAGAGAGAGAAACAGGGTGTGCCTATGGGCCATAGGTCATAGGGAAGGGAAGAATACCTGGGAGGAGGTGGGGGGAGGGAGGAGAAATTATAATCAGAATATATTGTATGAAAAAAATCTATTTTCCTTTTTTTAAAAAATGACCACTCCCAAAACAACAACAAACAACAACAAAAACAAAACAAAAAAAAGGTTAAAATTATTGGAAAATATATTATAAGGCAAGGAACCACCCAGTGGGTTACATTAGCATTACCTGTTACTTCTAATGCGGCATGAGACATCACACTCCTATTACAATGGATGGCTGTGTAATCCAACACTGCAGTCTAAAGTCTCCAAACAGCCAGAGCAGCTTCGAGACCAGAATTGGATCTTGTTTGTGAATTATTCTTCATAGACACAAAACTTAGGAATAATTTTTAACCCAAAGAGGTAAAAGAAAGAATGAAGGATCCAGGGAAGTCTTTCACCGTGAAGTGAAGAAGGAAAACAACTGAAAACGAAGGCTATGTTAGCCAGTTCCCCTGGCTGTCATGTGACAGTGTGTAGGAATTTCAAGTCATCACAGTTTATGCCCTACTATGTACATTTTCTTGTTTGTTGTATCTAAATAAATTGGGTTAAGAATAAAAATAGAGAAGGACATAAAAATATTCTGAATTCTCTGTAAAGTCAGCTTGATGAGATGCTTGTCTAAATCTTTGATAACGTCACAATAAAAAGAAATAATGACAATTCTGAATTTAGCTGCATAGGATTAAACAATAAAGCACATGTCTAAACTACAGATGATAACAGAGATGAGAGAAAGTACCTCCCAATTATAACATAGCCTACTAATAAATACTGAGTAGCATTTGAGCTAGAAGAGCAGTGTTGTACAGCCAGCTGCAAGAGCTGCTATTGCATAAAACTAAAGTAGTTAAGTACTCTCAAATCCTTTCCCCAAAGAACAGTTAACATTTAAAAGAATAAAAGAGTAGCTTTATAGTGGAGAAAGCTGGCAGACCGAAGCTTAATGCAAAGATCAATGTGATCCAACAGGACATATTTAGCAGTAGGCAGCACTAAGAAAAGCAATGCTGTCCAAAAATACATAACCCAGACCCCTAAGATCTCTCAGACACTGAGCCACCAATCAGGCAGCATACACCAGCTGATATGAGGCCCCTAACACATATACAGCAGAGGACTTCCAGGTCTGTCGTTAGTGGGAGAAGACATACCTAACCCTCAAGAGACTTGAGGTGCCAGGGAGGGGGAGACCTGGTAAAGGGGGTATCCTCTTGGAGACAGGGAGAAGAGGAAAGAAATGAGGAACTATGGGAGGTCAGAATGGGAGGGAGCAATGACTGGATGATAAAGAAATAAATGTAATATTTGAAAAGAAAGGACATACTTCTTCCATTTAAGTTGATGCACTGCAGACATTTGTTACCGTGATGCGAAGCTGTATGCTGCATACAAGGCAAATTGGCCGAAGGAAGAGGTTTGTCATCCTTGCACTAAATAAACACTTAAATAGTCACAAAAGAGGCCTGGTACAGTAGTGCACACTTTTAATCCCAGCACCTCAGGCCAAAGGTAGGCAGATCTCTGTCAGTTCAAGGTCAACATGGCAAACCTAGGGAGTTCTAGGCAAGCTATGTCTATATAATGAGGCTCATTCTAAAAACCAAATTTGCAAAAGAATCACAAATGCAAAGTCAAGCCAGTACATTTAAAGGTGTGCAAAGTTTCAGATGATTTATCTCATAGATGAAAATACTCTATTTTCTTGCATAAAACAGAAGAACATTTGATGAAATCAAGACCACAGTGAAATATCAGAATGGCTACAATTTTAAAAGGCAGTAAAGTCACATTTTGTCAGATTGTTTAACTGCCTACTTAGTGGGAATATTAAAAGCCAGAAGAGCAGGAGGCAATGAACTCCAAGTTCTGAAAAACTAACTATGCCATTCTGGACTACGGCACCCAGCAAAGCTGTCTACCATAGTTAAAAGAAAAAGAAAATATTTCATTATATAACAGGCTAATATAACTCAGGTAGGTCTATGAAACCAGCCTTACAGAAAGTACCGAAAGCAATATCCAAGAGGTTACAGGGGAAAAAGCCATAATCCCTGAAGTATAAAATGAAACTAAAAACATAAACAGCAATAATAAAATAAAATTGATATTCCAATAATAACTTTAAATATTAGTAGCCTCCAACTCCTTCATCAAAAAACATGGGTTGATTTAATAGATTAAGAAACAAAATCCATCCAGGTGTGATTGTACCTACCTTTAGCTCACTACTTAAGAGACAGAGGCCTGAGAATATCTGAGAATTATGGACAAGCTTGATCCACAGTGCAAGTTCCAGGATAGCCAGAAATACATGGACAGGCCATGTCATAAAAAAATCATATTCTTGTTGTCCTGAATAAAATCACCTATTAAAGAGTTGTACAGTGAAAGGATGGAAAAGGTATTACAAGCAAATAGGACCAGGAAGCAAGCTGACATTGTTGTCCCAAAATCAGATAAAATATGCTTCAAATCAAAACTAATAGAAACCTACAAGATATGTCTCATGAACACCAAAGAAAGCTCATTCTACTAAGAAGCCCAAGCAAGCCCCTCTAAAATAAGCCATATCCTAAGTCAAAAAGCCAACTTGAACAAATTCAGAAAAATTGAAATAACTCCATGTTATGCTATCTGTCCACAGAGCAATACAACTCAAAATCACCAGCAAGTAAAACTCTGGTAATAATAAAATCTCATTACTGAATGACAAATGAGTCGAGGAAGAAATTAAGGAAGGTATCAAAAACAATTCCAGAACTAAGTGAAAACAATGCATTACCCCTGAGACAAAGTAACAGAAGTCCTATGAGTGACATGTTTAGCTCTAAATGTCTACACTTAAAAAATCAGAAAGAGCTCAAATAAAATGACTTCATGACATGACTAAACAGTTTGAAAAAAAAATAACACAAACAATCAAATCCAAATCTAGTAGACAGAAATAAATAATAAAAATCAGAGCAGACATTAACAAAACAGAGACAAGAGGGGAATTGTATTCTTTTGAGAAGATAGAAAAGAATGCCAGAACTTTTGCCCAGTTAGACAAAGGAAAGGTAACCCAAATGAACAGAATCAGAAATAAACAGTAAAATGTTACAACACAAGCCATGGACATTCAGATATCAGGAAATACTTCATTAAACTATTATGTTGAAAATGAAAAAGAAATAAATTTCTAGATTCATTCACCCAAGCCCCCAAAATTAGACGAAAAAGAAATGAACAATGTAAGCCAACCCATCACAAATAAGGAGATCAACATCAATAAAAAGCTTTGCCTGGGTGTATTCACAGCAGAATTCTGTGAGACTGTTTTGTTATATTTTCTCAGTTCTTAAAGACTTGTATACAACGTGCCTTGATAATGTTTGCACCCTTTCTCAGTTCTAAGAAGGTCCATCTTCCCTTCCCAACCTGTCAGTGCCTTCTTTTTCTTTTAAATCCATCAAGTCTACTTTGAGCTGCCCACATACTCCTGTGTGTGTGGTTTTCCCTGCAGGGTGGTCAACACACCAGGTACCACATCTTTTAAAGAAAACTGACTCCAGCATTCCTAACAGTGGTCAGTTGTCAATAGCCTCTTACCTGGGGTGGGACATCAGTTCCAACTCTCGTCTCTATGCTGGAATTTTTCTAGCTTGAGCTTAAACACTTCTTATGTATGCTGTTTCAACTGCTGTGAATTCAGATGTGCGTTTACTCTACTTTGTCAAGAAAAGCATCATTTTTCTGTGGTCGTCTACTACCTCTGGTTTTTATTATGTATCTACCCCCTCTTTAGCAATGACTCTTAAACTTGGAAGGGATGATCGATTGTGATATAAACATCTTTAAGACAGAGCATTCCATGGTCTCTTATTCTCTGCACGTGAATCATTTGTGGCTCTCTGTTAATTGTTATTTACTACAAAATGAAGGTTCTCTGGTGAGGGATGTGCTTTGTGACCGACTTCTTCTGTAGAGCTTCAACACCAATAGTCTACTCACTATAAAAACGGGAACCCACAACAGACCAAAGAAATAGATATGATTGATTGGACCAATGTCCAGCTTTGGTGAGCCAATAGGTTTTATTGGGGTTTCTTCTAGGGATATGGGTGAGTGGTTATTTACAGGATCATAAATGACTGAAAAAAAGTGTATCACCAAAGCTCAGTATAATCTGAGTGACAGCTCACCAAAGATGGCAATCTGGAGCACAAGAGTACAGCCTAAAGGCAGCTTAACTCTTAAAAGAGAGGCCTTTCTATGTGGGTTTGTTGTTCTGAGCCTTTTCAGGCTGCTCTGCTGGCAGGTCTCTGCTTCTTACATAGAGTCTTCACAACTTGACTTGCCTGAAAGTGGTTCTTGGCAGTTTTTTCTGTGAATACATCTTGAGAGGAGAGAATCTAGTGAATCTGGTTAGTTTCAGGAACTTCCTGAAGCTAATTTGAGATGTTTATATCATGTTTTAATGAGCTTTGGATCAGGATGGAAGGTTTCAATCTCAGGTGAAAACAGCTACATAACAGATTGCTTTCTGCTGCTGGGATAAAGAGCAAGATCAAAATCTGCTTGGGAAGGAAACAGTTATTTCAGTTCAGAGTCTATAATCCAGGCCAAGAAGTGAAGGTTGGAGCCTGAAGTCAGGAACTGCAGCAGAAGCTGTATAGGAATCTTGTCTACTAGCTTGCTGTCCATGGTCTGCTCCACTTGCTTGCTTATTAAAAGGCATTTTCTCTCCCTTGGTGACAAAGATATAGGCAGGATTAGGCCAGATTAGGCCAAATTAAAAGTAGATAAAAGCAGGTTTATTAGGAGACAGCTCTTGGGTTGGTTCACTGATCCCACACTTGGAGATCAGAGAAGTCATACATCCAGGATAAAGCAAGGGGGTTTATGAGTCTCAGGCACAGGGTGAAGACATGTCAGCTAGGAGCTTCATAAGATTGTGTCCATATGAAGCTGAACCCTTTGCTGGGCACCCATGGGTGAGTTGCTGAAAGCTCCTCAAATTTTCTGCATGTGAGCAGGGTTGGGGGAGGAACTGAAGATGGTGTTTCTTAGCTTGTGCAGGGAATGAGCAGGGATTTGAGCCAAACACGTACACTATCCAAGTCCACCTGCCCAGTGGTGGCACTGTTCTCAATGAATTGGGACATTCCACATCAGTCATTAATTAAGAAAGCATCCTACAGACTGGGCTACAGTTTAATCTGATGAAGGCATTTGTTCTGTTGAAGTTCCTCCTCATGGATAACTCTAGCTTGTGTCAAGTTGACAAAATGTAAACAAAACAAGTGTTGACAGATGTGCTAATCTGTGGGTAAAATGATGAGTCATTAGAAGTTGACTTTGTTTTTCTTTATGAGTCAAGTTTCTGTTCTTTAAGCAGAGATGTTTGTATTATTCAAGAATGAACTAATTCATAGCAAGGTTAGAATCTGTAATTATTTTTTTTTTTGATATTTGTGGTACGACTTTGCTATAAGTCTGTTGCTTTCAGCAGTTCCATCAAGGAGCCTCAGACATGTTTCTTCTGGCTCTGTGAACCAAGTCCAAGGTCCTGTGTCTCAGAATAGATAGGGCAACTGCAGTGCTTTAGCCTGGTTAGTGTCAGGACTTTGGCCCCCAGAATTACATATGCTGGCTAGAGGTTCCCTCCTAGGGATCAAGCTGGTATCTGGCTAATCCTTTAAGAGAGGAGACAGAAAAAAGGAAGTGGCTGTTCTTTGCAAGTAGCAGAGGCATTTCCCCAAATGGAGGGGAAAGGGATAAAATCTGCTGGTAGCTTACCTCAGTGGGAGTTGCATAACAAAGGAGGAGTTGGAATGGGAGAGGCAAGGGTGGACATGATGTAAGCACAGTATTATTTTAGGGTCACTATTGCTCTGATGAAACACAATGAACAAAGCAACTTGAGGAAGAAATGGCTTGTTTGGCTTACATGTCTCTTCACTGTTCATCATTGCACAAAGCCAGGACAAGAAAAACTTAGCAGGGTAGGAACCTAGATGCCAGAGGTGATAACGAGGCAATGGAGGAGTTCTCTTCATGGCTTGCTCAACCTGTTTTTTTTTTTTTTTTATAAAACACAGGACACTAGCCCAGGGATGGCACCACTGACAATGGACTGGACCCTCCTTCATCAATCACTAATGAATGAAATACCCTGCAGGCCTGCCTACAGCCAATCTCACGAGGGCACTTCCCGAATTTCCCTCCTCTCAATGACTTTAGTTTGCATCAAGTTGACGTAAAACCAAGCTGGCACTTGTACTGCTGTACAAAATTATCAGAATAATTCCTAAAATGTACTTTTCTAGTCAAATTTATCACCTTCTTATGGCACTTTGATTTGAAGACAGAAAAGTTCCCAACGCTCCCACATGATAAAAACAAACCAGTGTTCCTTCTGATGTCTGACTTTTTCTCTTACTGCTGTTTCTGAATTGTGGTTTGCTGCATAAATACAGAATCTTCAAGTGTCTGCCTAGATGCCACACAACTCCAAGGCTCCACTTTGTGCTCCTGATTCAGAACAGAACCATCTCTACTTCGCCATGTGTCTCTGAGCTGTGGTCAACAGTTCTTGTCTTTGCTTCCATGTTGAGTGTGTGTTCACATGTGTCACTCAAGCAGTTTCAATATTTTGGATTTTCAAATCAAACCTTTGATCTACCATACAGAATGACACAGGCTTATATATTTCCATTTTTTCTACAGGAAAATAACCAATTTTCACAGCACTACATGTACTTTTTTCCAATATATGGTTCAGATATCTTCACAGAAATATTTAGTACGCATATCTTTTAAAGTTTATTCCAAAGTCCTCTATTCTGTTCCATGTGTCTACCAGGTTGTTTCTATGGAAACACCTTCCTGTCTTCATCACTATAGTTCTGTAGTATAACTTGTGAGCTGGTGATGTGATGCCTTGTGCTGTGTTTATTGGCTTTAGGATTACTTCGTCCATTTTTGTGACTTCTTGTGTTTCTAATAAGAATTTCTGGTCTGATAATTCTAGTTCTCGAAGTATCATTAAACTGTTGAGAGAGACTGTACTGAATCTGTGGATGACTTTTCTTAGTGCAGCTGGTTTTACAATATTGACGCCGTCATTCTAGAAGCACTGCACATCTTCCCATCATCTAGTCTGTTTTAACTTTTTTGTCAGTGTCTTAGCATTTTCATCTTGGAGGCCTTTCACTTCCTTCATTAGATTTATCTCTGGAACTTTTAGTTTTGTTTTTTGTTTGTTTTTTATTGAATCCCTAGAAATGAGATTTTTTTCAAAATTATTCCTCATGAAGTTTGTTGTTTGTATATATGAAAGCTACTGGGTTTTGGATGCTCTTTTTATTCGTTTTGTGTTTTCTTAAAATGTTTTAAAATTAAATATAGATTCATTTCTCATGTAATACAATAACCAGAGTTTCCATTTCTGCATTCTTTGCAGTCCTCTTCATCCCCTGTCTTAGCCAGGGTTTCTAGTCCTGCACAAAACATCATGACCAAGAAGCAAGTTGGGGAAGAAAGGGTTTATTCAGCTTACACTTCCATATTGCTGTTCATCAAAGAACAAAGTCAGGACTGGAACTCAAGTAGGTCAGGAAGCAGGAGCTGATGCAGAAGTCGTGGAGGGAGGGATGTTACTTACTGGCTTGCTTCCCATGGCTCGCTCAGCATGCTTTCTTATAGAACCCAGGTCTACCAGCACAGAGATGGCATCAACACAATGGGCTGGGCCCTCCCCCTTTGATCACTAGTAGAGAAAATCCCTTACACCTGGATTTCATAGAGGCATTTCCTCAAATTTCTCTGAGGTTCCTTTCTCTGTGATAACTCAAAAACCAGCCAGTAAATCCCATGACACATTACATCTCCCCCAGATATAATACCTCTCTTTTGTCTCTTTAGGGAAATGCAGGCCTCCAAGAGACAATAGGACAAAACAAGAAATAATAAGACAAAAATCTCTCATAGGTAGGCTGAGCGTGGCAAAGCAAAAGGAGGAAAAGAGTCCAGAGAGCAGGTAAAAGAGCCAGAGATACACTAATATACCCATTCCCACCAAGCCGTCAGCCATAGCATATACTCTGGTACAAGTTCCATGCAGGCCTGTGCATTCCACTGCAACCTCTGTGAGCCCATATGAGCCTTGCTTACTTGATTCAGTGGCCCATGTTCTCCTAGTGCCTTTCCTCCCATCTAACTCCTGGAATAGGAACGCTATTCTTCCATAGGTCTTTTTGTAAAGAATTTGGACTAGTTTTTGAATTTTTAAAAGACAGATAAAAATGTATCATTTCCAAATTTTCAAACAAGGGGTTATTTTTCTCTGAGATTAGGTCTTATGGTAGAGGCTAATGTTGACTGAATACTCTGTGCAACCTTTGTTGTTTTCCTTGAGGCGGTTGTTTCTGGGGCATCACCATAAACATCCACACTAGGACTCTGGAAAGAACAATCAAATCAAAGACAGCATGTCTCTCATCATTCATCCAGTGATCTTCTCTCTCTCCTTTCTTCTCTCTCCCTCCCTGCTTCCCTCCTTACATCACTCTGCCTGTCTCCCTTTTACTTATGATAGGAGTGCTACTCTACACAAGACATTACGTTTGACATGAAAGAAGCACGGACTTTATAAAGAAAGTGTAGCTGGGAATGCTTTCAGTGGGAAAAGTATCTAAACCATATTTAATGTATAATCATTACCCAGGCCTTGGAATCAATACTTGTGTCTTAGGTCACATTTGATTCTAAATCATGATCCACATAGAGGAGTTCGATGGTGTTGTGAACTCAGGCTTAGAAACTGTGAGACTGAGAAATAAAGGGCTGGCTTTATGCCTCACTGGTCATATGCTTTAGGGCAAAGGGTTGATGACTTTGAGTTGCAGTAACACTGTTTATAAGGCAGCATTTTCCTATTTGCTGCTCTTTCCTACAGCTTATCCCAAGCGAGAAATGCAGTGCAATTTCTCAGATAGCATTAAACAATGAACAACTGGTTTACAGCCTCTTCCTTTTCTTCAACAGACTGCATTTGCTGGACAATTTTAGTTACTCCTCAAGCAGGTGAACAAGATCATCAAGAGCAAACTCAGACTTTAATGTCTACATCAATCAAAGCTTGCCCTAGATAGACCATTAGACTCATTAGAAAGGACATATGAAGTACTGATTGTGGACTGTTAAGAACACCCTTTTTTATATTGTGGTGATGTAAAAAAAAGATACATTTAAATATTCTGCTCTAAAAGTAGAGCAGTATAATTTATAATTATCTTCGGAAATGTTATTGCTTGCCTTGTCATTATTCCCCCAAGGTGATTCTTTATTATGTTCTCATTAAAAATAACAAACTCTGTGAATGTCTACAACACAAAATCAGAGAATGAAAAACAATGTGATTGTTTTTGTTAAATATTCATCAGATTACAGGTTCAGCAGCATAAAATGGGCAGTCTCCCATACGCTCAGCAAGGACTTTGGTGCAAAAGCCATACCTTAAGAAATTCAGTGTATCCTGGTGAAGAAGGTATCGTTATCTATTGAGAGTAAGTGGTTCAACATGGGTGCTAACACATGTAAACATTTTAGTATTCCTCTTCCATCTTCTTATAACTGCACTGTGATGCTGAGCAATAAGGAGAGAAGAACAATCCAGAACTAAAAAGCATAATGGAAATTAGACTCCACACTGAACCCTAGCTTTGGTTTTCTCAGGGCACTTTCATACTGTGTTGTAATGGAAACATGTCATGCTTCGGATGTCAGCATCGTATTTCAGGGAAATGCTTCCATAGCTTCCATGGCCTTTGTGTCACTCTTTTTCTGAGACACTGAGCATTGTTGTAGAGGTAATAGTGGAGGGGCTGGTGAGAGGGTTGTGTCAGGAAAGTGCTTGACGAGCATCATTTATTATTTATTCCAACAGCAAGTATGTGCACCAATTGTTCTACAGTGTCTGACTATTGATTAGCAAGTTAAATCAGGTGCAGAGCTAGGAACAGCAGACCCTTAAAAGAAAAGGAAATAACCAGAACCAGTAGTCACCAGAGCTGTAAGAGAGGTTGTATGAACAGGTCCAGCAATCATCTGACCCAGAAAGAAGGGCACAAAGCCAGGAGCAGTTGTCACCAGGTCCATAAGGAAATTGTAAGTTCAGGATCCATAGTCCTCAAGTCTGTATAAAACCCTGGAAATATGTTGAGGGAAGCACACTGGCTATATTTGTCTACCCTTACCATATCAACTGTGTCTTCTCTGAGATTCTGTTCTTAGAGTCTTCTGCATGATTATATTGGAAGAGTAGGGGTCTCCCACTAGGTTTTAACTCTCTTAGTTTGATTGTTCATGCGAGATCTTCTTATACCTTTTTTGGGAACTTAGTTAACCAAAAATCAAATCTAAATTATAAATTATATGGCATGAGATCAGTTCAGTTTTACATTTTTTAATGAACATTTAAGAGTCATATACAAAAGCTATCAGAGCGATAATCCAATCATGAAATATGTACAGGGAAATAAAACATAAAATGACTCAAATACAAGTTCTCAGCGCGGAAGCGGCAGAAGATGAGCTGGCATCCAGAAACAGTGGGCATGGAGTACCGCTGCCAGAGACCAAGGCCTTGTTGCTTTAAGGTTTTAAGATTTTTGTTTTCTTAGCCATTATTAAGGTTGTGGAGGTGTTTGGGTGGGATAATAAGTAAATATAGTTTCCACAAAACAAACGACAAAATTAACTTTGAATTAGTTGATTTCTTTTCCTCGGGGAAGTATTGGATCTGCTAATCTAAGACACTATGTGCTTGTCATTAAATTTGTCTGCATAAATATTTGCTTATTCTACCTCTTAATGTCAGTTCATGCAGTATTTTTCTAATTTCAGAACAAGAAGAATTGTTAAAGGCAAATCGTACTGGACATAAATGTCCACAGTTTGCTCTTCATGGACAGTGTGTACCCCAGGATCTTTGCTTTTTTGCCTGTCAAGTAGTCATCACCGGGATTCCCTAAAATGTTCTGTTGGCTGGGAAAAACGGTATGAAATGGCATTCGAAGTATAAAAACGTCATATACTCAGAACAGTTAAAAATATACTTATCTCGTTTGTAAACTATTGATGTTAGGACACTGAGCATCTGAGAGCCAGTCCTTGCCTCCCGTTGTTCTAGAAGGCCATTTGCTTGGTTTGTTAAGGGGAGATCCTTGAAACATTTGAAGTTACACGTAGAAACATCAAGGCAATATTATTTGTACATATTATTAAACATGCAAAATTTCCTGAAAGACAGTACCCAAACAGTCTCTGTGAGCTTGGCCTCTCCTCGGTTTCATTTCTGTGGGAGTCTAGTTTCCTGTCTTACTTTGGAGAGGTGGCTCCTTTTATCACGGGCTCTCTATTCAAATATGTTGCCCAGTAAACTAAGTTGAAAGTGCCGAACAAAATGGGGAACACTATCCGGGACATTTTGTCGATCTTGCTGATGCTGTTGTAGGTCTTTTTACTCTCAGAAGTCTTCTCTTCTGATGCTTTGATTGAGGCTGTACCCACAGCATTCCCCGTCCCAGCTGGAGGCTGCTGCTCCTTTGGGATGTTTGGAGGATGGGTCAACTTCCCAGTTGTAAAAGCATTTGTTGACTTATTTAGTATGAGTTCACGTTCTTTTTTCTGCAAAATAGAATAAGAAGGTAAAGGCATGTCATCTTTCATCTCCTAGTTAAGGTCTTGTATTCTTTCTTCAGAAGAGACAATGAACATGAATTCAGCCCTGGGAAAGGACCCGTCCCTTGCATGCCTAGCATCCCACAGCAGATACAGGTGGGTGAGCAGGAGTCCTTACTGATGTTAATGTTTGCTATTTCTCAGGAACCTACTGTAAACTGAATTAAGATCATTTCTTTATTTAAGTGTGTCCGTGGGAGTGAATACTGTATGTAGCTTGTTATAAGAAACATTCTTGAGAATGATCTTTAGAGAGTGATTGAAAGGAGAATGATTTAAAATGCTGACTACTGTAAGCAGTCCTTGGTGCAAGGTGTGTCTCAAAAAGGGATCTCGGGAATTAGCCATGTAGCTGTTTCCAAAAGCACAACAAAAATGTCTTTACTGTTGAGTACCATTTCTTTTCAGAATGTATAATTATATCTTTTTGATGGGAATATGTGCAGTCTCCAGTTCTGACTATTCTGGATCCAGCAAATTCCTTCTGCACACTGTCTTGTTTTCTGGGTTGATTGTTTGTTTTAATTACATATGGAACTCTAGAAGTGAGAATAAACTTTATGTGGAAAGACCAGAACCACGGTTACATTTAGAGAGGTGAGGACGTGAGCTGTTTAGAAAGAGATATATTGAGTTTGCTAATTGCTAATGATATGATGTAGATTTGGGGGGCATAAGAGTTGTGTTTGTAGGAACTCAATAAAGATATGCCTAATGTTTGTGTCCTTCATGTTGGATAAATTTTTCTCCAAGGGAATAAAATAAATAATAAATTACATTGAACTCTGGTTGAGGTTGTGCATGGAATTTATTTTGATATATATAAAAAATAAAATGAGTAATTGATGAAAGTGGGTCAGTAAATCGATAATAGTGTACAGATCATAAATAGGCACATGGATAATAGATGTTTGGATGGATGACAAATGATAGCGATTGATGGATGCAAGGTAGGATGCTGAATAGATAGAGAGGGTGCATAGATTGTTGTAACATAAACCTAGTAAAATGTTACCAGCAGAAACATTTTTAACATTACTATATGTTTGAAAATATAAATATTGTCTAATTTTTATTTCAATTTCATCATCAATATAATGCCATCACATTAAATGAAATTTCAATAAGGCAGCATTGTAATTATTAAAAACATGTAAAGACATGGAAAGATAACAAGAAGAGAGCAGAAGGAGCACGAGACAGGTGAGAATAAGCAAATGCAAGAAGTATGAGACTCCTGGAGACTACGGGAGGGCAGATGAGCAGGAAGCAGTCCAGGCTGCAGAAAACCATCATGTAGGCTTCATGGCAGCCTTCCAGAGCATGAGTAAGTGCGGCTAACTACTCTACACAATTTTCATCTTTGAGAATCAGAAGAACACAATAAGAGAAAAAAAATCCCTCAATAAGCACACATTTATCAAAATCAGAGGTTACCCAAGAATTATATATAAAATAGCTTAGTGTTTGCTTGTCATTTGCCTGAGGGCATTTTCCCACGTGCTTTAAATTCTTTAAATGCCGTCTAATACCTCGTGCAAGTTAACACTGTGCCAATACTTTTTCTTTTTGTTGTGCTTAGTGAATAGCCAAACACCAAATTCTGCTCTTGTTCAGTATATACCAAATATTTTTCTCAAGCTCTGGTTAGTTGTCTCAAAGATATGGAACCAGCAGTCATGTAAAGATGACCATATGTCCTTTCATGATAACATGTGCTTTAAACTAGGAGAGACAAGCATGAAGAAAAGGCAGAAACAGCACAAGACACAGTGAGGTTTGGTTTGGTGTGCTTCACATCGAGAACCACATATATTCCTCTTCCAGAAAGTGTTTGCTGTCCAGACATCATCAACAGAAGCCAGCAGTCCACTCCTTAAAAAACAGCCTCAGTTACAGAAATCTGCCTGGCCCTCTCTAGCCACAGTTGTCCCTAGAAGGTAGACCCATGGCTCTGTAACAGTTTCCTTGAGAGATTTAAACCTTCCAAGTTGGAGTTCTATCACGTATTCAACAGCACGCTTACAAGGAGGACAACACAGGGTACTGGAGCTTAGGTAGGAAACAACTCAAAATACCTCCAGGAAGTCCCTGAAGCTGACTAGGTTCACCATTACCCCCACTCTTCTCAAGCAAAGGAAAGCTGGAAATATTGCCAAGAGTCACTCTCAGACAAGATGAACTGCCTTGTCTAGGATCAGATCACACAAACCACCTAAAACCACCTGAATGCTTTGGCTATTCAGACAAAGCTCCAGCCAACTGAGCTAACTGGAATGGATACTCCTCAGGCTGTTGAGCTATCTGCAGGTTGTACAGTGTGCTTCAGCTTTGTGATTTATTGGCTTTGATGATTCAGCTGCCTTTGCTCTGGCAAGTAACTCCTCACTTATATTTCTATAACCCCAGTATAACTTATGTATTTACTGTTTTAAGTTTTACAGCTATTTGTGCTCAATTCCCTGTCTTGGATGAGTGATGTATGTTCATGATTCCTTAGGAAGAATGTCACTCAGCACCCACATGTTAGCCAGTGAGGCAGAACTATCACTTCCATAGCATGTTCTCTGACTTGCTTCAGAGTTTCAGGATAGATTATCTGAGGGTCTGCTAAGCCTACACACAAAGTATCACCATCTTCTCTCTTATCTTCTTCCTCCTTTCTTGGGGATAGGCATGAAACAATGGAGAGAATAGTTTGTTTTCTGAGTTCTTAAAGTTTTCTCCACTTGTAGTAATGACCACCTCAGAATAATAGATTTCCACCAAGGTGTTCATTATCCCTTAGTCCCTGAGTCTGACAGTATGTGTGATCAGCCTGATAAAGTGGTGCCTCCACACAAAGAGCCTTTCCAGCATTGGGGTAGGGCACAGCACTAGGGAATAATTCATCATCTTGGTGTCCCATATGGCTGAAAAGTGGGGCACACTGTGAGAGTGATTTTCTAAACTCTGTTCCCTTCTTTTGTCCCACAGACCTAGGGAAGAACAGTTACACGGAGCCTGTAATAGTTCAAGAACATCCTATTTTTGCAAATGTTTCTCCTGAACCTCACAGATCATCCACAGCAGCCAAATTATTTGTGTCTCCCCAAATCCTGAAAACAAACTCATATAGGCACTGTGAAGAAGCAACAGGCATAAGGGAAAATATGCTCAACAGTCAGACTTTAAATGATGTCACTAAGCTTTTATACTTATCAGGGGAAACCAAGGAAGCCAAGAAGGTTGTCTGTAGAGAAGAAACATAGAAAGCGTAGAAAGATGGGGTTAACCAGCTCACCTCATGTTACTAAAATATAGATCTTTCTGGCTACCTGAACCCTAAAGGGCCACATGGTAACAACTTGGATGAAGAAGCTCAGTGTTAGCCTATTTTTAGAAAACTTCCACTTAGGAGTGGTGAGAACTTAGCAGTTAGGCTGTGCTGCACCTCCAGGCAGGGGTCCTATTGCCAGTCTTCTGTCTTCTGATTCCTGTCACCATGTTCTATCATACAGCCAACTGGACTTGGATGTGGGACTCTGTAAGTAGTACAAGGCATGGGGAATGAACTATTAACCTTGGAAAAGATGATAGTCCATGGTAAAGTCAGAATGAGATATGCAATCCCAAACAAGCAAGGTCTAACCCAGACACCTATGTCAGACTCCATGGGGCAGAACCAGATGAACTCCTTGGGATGGAAGTGTACAGGTTTGCCAACTAGTGTGGTTCAGGACATCTAAACCTATTCATGCATGAATCAGTGTGGACTACCCTTGGGCTCCTTTCACAGAAGATAGATTAAGATTTCCTTGTAATCTTCTCCTGAAAGCACTGATCTCACCTCTCAGTAGAAAGAACTTGCTTAAAATGTGTGTTCTGTGTATTATGTAATAAGCGAGTTATCATCAATGGAGTTATTTTCTGTGCCTGTACATTTTTTTTATCTCTGTGGAAGTGATTCAGCTTGAGACCCTGTGCTGTTCTTTCCCTTCAGTTGTTCCTTACATGTATAAATAATGGAAGATGTGTAAATAATAATTACATAATGGAAGATCATGCAAACGTGTGACATTTCACACCACTACACGTGCTCACAGCTGAGTGGGTCAAATCATTCCCTTGAAGCGCTGGGTCATTTTGGCTGATGGGATAACTTTCCGTATGCTAGCCACCCGCTCTGAGATGTGCTGGTTATCTCAAAGAAGATATAGTGCATAACCTACGGATAAAAGAACATACCTAGGAAAATGGATGTAT
Organism: Micromys minutus; assembly: GCF_963924665.1. Classification (NCBI taxonomy): domain Eukaryota; kingdom Metazoa; phylum Chordata; class Mammalia; order Rodentia; family Muridae; genus Micromys; species Micromys minutus. Next base: position 60,845,644 of record NC_137972.1, read on the forward strand.
CTAGAGAATATCATCCTGAGTGAGGTAACCCAATAACAAAAGAACAGACATAATATGCAGTCACTGATAATTGAATACTAGCCCCAGAAAGCTCTGAATACCCAAGAAACAACTCACAGAAAAACAACAAAAAAAAAAAAAGGCTAAAAAGTGGAAGCCTCAGTCCTTCTTGGGAAAAACAACAACAACAAAAAGTGTATAGCACCCACTCAGAGTGGGGTACACCTAAACCTTAAATCGTCAATAACTCAAGAGCTAAGAAGATAGCCCTGTGGCAATTTTTGGTATTCAAAAATCATTATGTTTAATCTGTATACACCAAGAAAACTTGACTATTTCTATGTTTTGTTTTGCTTTACATGTACTTTATGCTTATAGTAACTAGTACGATTTCAATGCACACTATCAAACCATTAAAGAAATCAAGTACTTACAAAAATATATTCATGTGTTATGTGAAAATGATTTTTAAAAATCTGTACATGTATCTCTCTTTTTAAAAATAAAGTTGTAAAAAAAAAAAGAAGAACATACTATGGTTTTACTTGAGCACAACTGATTTTAAATAAATTAGACCATCTGTAACACCCTGTAAAGAACCTTGCAGGTAAGTGGAAAGATCATTCTTAAGAGAGAAGCAGAAAGAGAAATCTGCTGTTGAATATTTGTACCCTAAAAGGAGGATCATAAGCCATTTCTTACCTTAATTTTAGCTGCTTCCAGGGCCTTCTTGCCATCCCAGGCCCATCCTCTCTTTGTAAAGTAGTTGACGGTGGCGAACTCAATTAGAGCAGAGAAGACAAATGCATAGCAGACAGCAATGAACCAGTCCATGGCTGTGGCATAGGCTACTTTGGGCAGCGAATTCCGGGCACTGATGCTGAGTGTTGTCATGGTCAGCACTGTGGTCACTCCTGCTTACGAGGAGAGGGCAGGTTACAGCATGGGAACAAAGATCAGTGTTCCTTCCCAGAATTCCCTCTCCACACATGACAGAACATAGGCTTCTTTCTTTATCCTTAGCAAACTCATTTCTCCCTATATGTCCCTGTGATTATCATATTTTCTGCAGTGAAATCATTGCTTATCTAAGTGCCCCCACTGTCTTCATCCTATATAATTAAAGTTGAGGAGAGTACAACTTGTGGTCTGATTTCTAACTATCCCCCCTTTCCTTGGACAGGTCAGGGAAACAGTCAGGACTTGTTTGTATAAGTGAGTGTCAATGACCTTCACACAGGACTTAGCGATGTGTTTCATGGAAATTTACTGTGTACCTTGTAAGCAGTGGGATGAGACAGAATGGTGTTGTGTGTTCATTTCTTGTGCACTGACCATAAAGAGATGCTTGGAGATCCCTGAGTATCTCTGTACCAGGATGAGATCTCTCCTTCAAAGCGGGGGCAATATCCTTGAGCCTGTTTTGGCTCTAGAGAAACACTACAGTTGTCTGGCTGAGAGGACACATGACTTTAAATGGGAAAATGTATATATTATCAGCCAAGGGACAGCCTCTGATGTAAGCTACTTTCTGGAAGAGTATACTATATCTACCAGGCAAGAGAGCTGGAAACTTCTAGGCCCTTAGTAGTATACTCAAATTCCCATAATGAGAAGAAGTGACCATCTCTGAAGTCAGGACTGGGGTCTCTAACAGTCTAGACAGTCTCCCTTCTTACACATTTGGTGAACATGGACCTGTGTTTGGCATATGGCAGGAATGTACCTGTTAAGGCTTGAACTGTGATGTTTTTCAACTTGGCACACTAAAGTCCTAAACTCAATTACTTGTGATTATGACCTTTGAAGGAGCTAGGCTCTTAAGAAATGATGATATCAGCAGACAATGTGTCCCTTAATTCATTGTGACTGATAGCCTTTAAAAGAGGAAATTCTGAGTTAACATGCACACTCAGGAAACACCAGGAATGTGAAGCTGTAAGCTACAGAACCAGCAAAGGCAAGTGTAGACTCCTGGATTAGAGTCTCCCTCACAAGCCTTGGGTACAAACCATTCCTGCCAGCCACTTAATCTTGGGATCCCACCCTCCTGAGACTGCAGCACCCTCCTGAGTCAGCTGCTGGTAGCACTCTGATACAGAAGCCATGTGAAACCACTAGGACAATGGAGCACAAGGAGTCAGTGGTGGCCCAGTATCTGGGAGACCTGCAACTCACAGAACAGGAAACCTATGTGGAATGAATGCCTACGGAGATATTTTGATTTCTCTTAGGAGAACAGACAGTGAATTATATTGAGTAGTAGTGACTTATCCTGCACTAGTTGAGTGCAGACACTCAAATCACTCTACTCTAATCATTTAACATTTGAACATGTGCAGAGAACCTCCAAGAGGAAAGAGACTGTCACAAGCAGTGTGGCCCACACTTTCACTTACCTAAATAATAAATGTCCACTGTTGAGTTCATTAGGCCCATTAACTTGGTGAGCAAGTGCCTCCTGGCCATGAGTCAATCTCTACACCTTGATTTAAATTCTACATTGGATCATGGTAAGGTACTTAGTAGTTGGGAGCAGAGTGGTGAGCAGGGCTACCCCGGGCTCTTGTGTTCCTTACATTCTATCCTCAAGACAAGGTGCATGCGAATGCTTTCCTATTGTGGAAGGAAAACTCCATGTAGAACTTCTGTGTGAACTATGTTTCACAGCACACAAAAATATGAGCCTCTGTTGTCATGAAAGATCTACAAATTGCCTTTAACATCCCTTCCTAGCTGGGAGCCGTGTGAGTGCTGTGGTTCAGACACCCAGCACCCCTCATGTTAGAGGTTAGTTCTGCGGCTCCGGGTGGTGGAGAGTGGCATATAGTTTTCCAGTCACAGGGAGGATCATGCCCTAAAAGGGATCTTAGGACCCAGCCTGTGTTTATCTCTGTTCTGTCTTTTAGCCTCTCTACATCTATAACTTTTTATATCACTACCTCTACCTCTGTCTCTGTCTATCTGTCTACCTGCCTATCTGTTTATTACACACACACACACACACACACACACACACACACACACATGCCTAGGCACACGTGTACTGATCATGAGGTAAACATGTTCGCCTCAATATGCTGCCTTACCACAGGCCCAATACAAACATAGGTAAATGACTACAGAGTAAAATAAACTATTTCTAAATTCTGAGCCAAACTCAATCTTTCTACTTTTAAGATTGGATAACCCTGGTACCATGTTATAGTAAGAAAAGGCTGACTAGTGCAGTGAGCTTCAAGATGGCAGACAGCCAAATGCACTATGGCAAAGACACTCCTGAGCTAGGTTGTGCTGTGTCTAATGTCTTAGGGACACACAATGATGATTTTTCAGATTGTTCTTCAGTAGTGTTGATACACAGCTATTTCCTCTGAGTTAAAATACTCCTTCCTGTGAAGGTGTAAAACTCTGGAAGTTGCTCTGGAAACTTACATGTCTCAGGAAGCTTAAAAAAAGAAAGAGACAGACACATGGAAATTTTATGAGAGTCCCAAGGCCCTTCCTCAGGGTTATATAAGCAAGTGGTGATTGTCATGGGAAGGTAGGCTCCGTATGAAATTGCCTGTATGCTGGAGGGATGCGGCTCTCCTGTGCCATCAGATTGCTCCTGTAAGTAAACCACCACCTATGATCCTATAAGGTTCCATGATACACACATTGGTTTAAGAAGGTAGGCTTAGATGGCATCATTTTTTTGGTGTCTCAACAGGCATGAACAGACATTTCTCATGCCTCCCAGGAAGTCATTCACTAGTCACCATTTTGCTTCTGTTACGGATAGGTTCGGGGACACCTCAAATTTCAAAGCCTATAAACATTTGGGTCTCTTATATAAAATAGCATGGCTTCTACATAGAATTGTGAGTCTGTCTCTTACATACAATGACCCATATCTAGATGCCTTACAATACCTTATATAATATGATCATCAAGTAAAGAGTTGTTGTACTGTATTTTCAGGAAATAACAGCAAGACAAATAGTTTGCACATGTTTCGTACAGCATTGGATTTATTTCAAATATTTTCTACCTGTGGTTCTTCAAATCTGAGAATGCAGTACCTACAGTCACAGAGGGTTGAAAGTGTGTTTTTGCTACTACCATGTGGAGTACAATGCACTAGTGTACATACAATGGAATGACTGTATTCTGTTGAAGACCTTAAAGTAGTATGCATATTTAAAGGGAACTATATGAAAATTCAAAAGTAAATATTTGATAAGCGTGGGAAAAATACTACTGTGCCCAGCCTAGTAGTGTTGCTTGGTGGTAAACTACTTGCCTGCATTCATAAGAATCTGGCTTTGATCTGCAGTGGAACAGAGGGAGAAGCAAAAAGGGGAGGGAGTAAGAGAGGGATGCTTATAATTTAAAATCTGTAAAAGAGGTCCTGAGGAAAAGTTTTAAAAAATGGAAAAAATAAACAAACAAACAAATATTCTCTAGACTCCCATTCAAAGAAAAACCCTAATTCTTAGTCTTAAAAGTTTAGCCAATTGCACTCCCCCAGAAACAACTCACAGACTGTATGAAGTCCAAGAAATAAAGAAAACAAAAAAATATACATATATTTACAAAACAAGAAGACTTTGACTATTTCCATGTTGCGTTTTGTTTTGCATGTACTTTACGCTTATTGTAACTATTAGGTTTTCAATGCATACTGTCAAGCCCTTGAAAAAAATCAAGTACTGACTAAAAAAATATATTCACATGGTTTTATGTAAAAATTATTTCAATGTCTGAAAAAACAGTACTGACAAAAATGTATAATTTTAAGCAAAAAATGTTTAAAATCTGTACATTTATCTTTGTTTTGTAAAATAAAGTCGTTTAAAAAAATAAAAAAATAATAAAACTACTAAACTTGAAAAAAAAAAAGTTTAGCCAATGACTCCATTTGTTTCCAAGGTCACAGTGAATAGGCAACAGTAACAAAATTAACCATCTTCCAGTTACTGTCACAAAGTATGTGAGATAATTAACTTAAGAAGAGAAAAGGTTTGCTTTGGTTTACATTTTGGGGGTTTTAATTTATTGTCAGTTGGCTCTGTTGATTTAAGTCCAAGGTAGAAGAGCTAGCCATGACAGGAACTCGGAAAGGATCAAAGGGTCTCACTTGATGGTGGATAAGAAGTAATGACACTAGAGTCATTTCCTCTTCAAAGTAAAACCCCTAATGGCCTGACTTACTAGGCTCCATCACCTAAAACTTCCAGCCTCCAAATACTACCACAAAGGGACATGATACAATAACTGCTCCCATATCTTACACCTAAGCCACCTGGCTCTCAGAACAAAGCACAGAGTATTCTACAAAACAGATGTTTGAGAGAATTAAAAACAGCATGGTGCTGTGCAGCACATCCTAAGCTCTTGAGACACAACCTAACTGGAAAAAAAAATCCTGTAGTAAAAGAAGAGCTTAGCCAGCTGCTGACCCACATAGCCTCTCTTCCCCCTCTCCTTCTGCTGAATCAATAAAAGACATCTTAGTCTGGAAGAGAACTTTTCTCTCTGCTTAGATGGTATAAACCTTTCTCAGACTTTCCTGAATAAACCTGTCTGCTCTAGTGAGCCCATTTTGCCTTTTCTACACTGCTGCCCAATAAGGACCACACCTTTAACACACAGTTCAGTGTGGAACTGGACATTGCAAAGGTTAGTCTTGGAGCTACTCACCAAAAACTGTCCTAGCTGGGACAGATTCTCGATTTAGCCAAAAGGACACCTGGGACAAGATGACAGTCATGATGCAGGGAAGGTAGGTCTGGATGACAAAGTACCCGATCTTCCTCTTCAGGTGGAAATGAGCCGTCATGATTGTATATTCACCTGAAAATGCACAAATCAGGGAGCTCAGTGCTATCCTAGGACCAGGGCTACTACCCTCCTCAGAAGAGTCAATACTGCATCCCCTCTTCTGCCTTCAATCTCCTTACTTGTGCTATTTGCTTAGGTACCTAGTAGTAGGGGGTGCCTGGTTTATTATTATTATTATTATTATTATTATTATTATTATTTTGTTTATTGCTTATGATTTTTTGAGAACTTCATACATGAACACTGCCTCATTTCTAAACACCTCTCATCCTATGGTCATAACATCTTCTTTAATTACTATTGTTACAGTATGAACATACAGGTGTCAGAGGTGACCCCTGAAATTGGACAGCTTACACAGGAACCTGCTCCTGAAGGAAAGTGAGTCCCCTTCTCCTTCTCTCAGCTCCCACTGATCACCTGGTGCTCTTCACCTAGGGGTGGGAATTTCCTGTTCCACGTTAGTATGTCCGTTGGTGTTATCATATGCTGATCTTATTCAGGCAATCAGTACTGTTGATTGTTCATGGGTTCAGTTTCCTGGTCATATATAGAACACGTTTCTCACAGCAAACTATGGATCCTAAACTTGTGGCTCTGCTTCCTTTTCTATGATTTTCCCTAGGTGTGAGGGTTGCCCTGGAGATGAATTAGTTGGAGATGGGCATCATGCAAACTTCTTGGCTTTTTCTTTACCTTCCTCCCTCCCCCCCCTTTCTTTTTATTTTTCTTTTATACAATGCATCCCAACAGTAGCCTCTCCTCCCTCCACTCCTTCCAGTTTTCCCAGTCCCACTTGCCCTCTCCCCTAGATCCATTGCTCCTTCCCATTCCCTTCAGGAAATAGCAGGCCTCCCAGGGGTATCAGCCAAACAAAGCTGAACAAGATGCAGTAAGTGTATGCACATGTGTGGCACATATTGGGTCAGGCTGAATCAACTACGAAGGGCTCAGAGGGGCTCACAGAGACTGAAGTGGCAGTCGTAGAGCCTGTGTGGGTCTGAAGTAGGTTCATATACACTGCAGTTCTTTAGCTTGGAGACTTTGTGGGAATTGCTCCCTTGCTTTCCTAAAGGTCATTTCATAAGCAAACCTTGTGAACTCTAGCCTCCTAAGGGCTGGTGCATGCTGTTTTGGAGAAAATCAGATTTGTGTGTTTCATTAATCCCCAGTCAATCTGTGTCATGCTCCCTACGCACCCCCCACCACCATTCTGCAGGTTAGAGCAATCAGGATCTGAGGATTTAGCCTTTGCAGATAGAAATTGGGCATCCCGAGCTCTGCTGTGGATGAACACATCCTCCCTGTTTCCCAGCTGTTGAGCTCCAGGGAGACAGGAACACTATTGTCTGCTAAGGCCTGCTGCTTTCCCAACCCAGGTGGAGAATAACAAAAAGCCAAACAGGCAACGAATCTGGAAAGCTCATTTCTTCTGCTGCCTATCAGAGACATTAGCATACTCTGTTGCTCTAGACTGGATTACCTGGGCAATGCCCCAATGCCTTCTCTGGATTTGCCTGGCTGTGTTGGAGGCAAGTGGAGATCTTCCGCTTTTTGCTGAAAATGATGCCGTCCTAATGGTTAACTGGTAAGGAGCTAAGATGGGTGGGCTCTGGATCTATGGGTTGAGGATGTCTAGATGAGTTTTTGTCTTTTAAGAGATGGAAGGGATGCTTAGAGGAGTACAGGATATTGGACGGTCTGGATACTTCTCCAGTGAGTAGTATTAAGCAGGAATTGGGAACTGGTGGCTTGGCTGCTGGGTTACTGTGATAACAAGCAGAGTCCTGGAAAGATTCTCAATGCAAACTCCAGTTGTGGTCTTGCCTATGGGGGTATAGTTGTCTTTTGGCTGTGTAGACACGGCACTGGGATGCTGAAGGCTGCTTAAACCAAAGCTCATAGTTTATCAAGGTTGCTTTTAGATTCACTCAAAGCATACTTAACATGTCAGAAAAAAGGAACCACAGAGACAACAGGAGGTAAAATATGTCTTCTAACATATACTAAAAGAGTCAAAGTTCTACACAGTGCCTATTGCATGGTGGTGTAGAGTGTGGCTTTAAAACTCAAGGCAGCTGAGAGCAGCTAAAAGGCTAAGCAGGTTCTCATGTGAAAAAGAAACAGAAATACAGAGATGATAGATAGATGTCTAGTAGCAAGATCTTGTTCTTTTTAAATGACTAAATTTTTTTCCTCTATAACATATGAAGACAAGAAATGCTATTCAAAATACAGTCGAATCAGAAATTACTATCCTTTGCACTCTTCCTCTCTTTGTTTATTTATTGTTTACTTTTGAGTTATTGGTAACAATATCAGACAATACTTCTTAAAATGTTATCTTTGTAGAATGCACGTTGGGACAGAGCCTCTGTTATAAAATTTCAAAGAATTGTGTAAAACTATTCTCAAAGGCAGCACCCTGTGTCAGTACTCTGAATTCTGCCACATGCCTTTCGTTTCATTTCCATAAAACAAGATGTGAAATTCCACTTACTTTTCTCGAGGGATGGCACCTAGACCGGGACATTCCCCTCTCAGGCATTCTTTCTCATTCAGGCATGCCCCGTGCACTGTGCTATTGGTAAGTAGGAACCTGCCCCAACCCACACATGTGATATAAGAAAGAGTCTACTCATGGTGCCCTGTGTGTATCCTACCAGCTGCTAGACTGTGACCAAACAGTAAGCTAAACAAAGACTTCTTTGAGGCTCAGCCCACATTGCAATCAAGGCTTGGACCATCCTTTCAGACTTTTTCTATCCTATTACAGAAGGAAACAGGCAATGTCCCCTGCTAGCCAGAACTGTCACCTGGTAATAGCTTGAGCCATGCTGGCCCTCTGCCAGGAGAAGTGTGGCCAACTTGAAGATAGTGCATGCAGGTCAAGTACATGGTATTCCTTAGGCCTCACCCTTCATGTTTTATTAGCTAAAGCCAATACGGACTGCCCTACAGAGACAGTATTATGTGACTGAATGCATAGGCCTCCTTGTTGGTATCATCTTATCCACTCTTTGTCTACTGCTAGTTTGATTTCCCAGTTTCAGCTTCAGGGGGATCTCAGGGAAGAGAACAAGAGGATAGTCAGCAGGATGCAAACCCCACTTTGCAGAGGCCACCTTGTTTCTCAGATTTGTGGGAGGATATTATATAAGCTGATAACTAGGCCTCTAGATAAGACCAGTGCAGATGCACATGCACTATAGATCCTCCTCTCCATTCTCAGGTCACTGGAGCTGGTGACCCTTTGTCAATCTGTAAGGGAGCCTACATGAAGCAGGGTAGTTGCATGGGGTGTGTACTCCTGCAGAGTGGAACATGAAGCCACAGAGGGTGGGATGACCCTTAGCTCTGGGCAACAAGTCAGGGATCTTTTACCTGTGCTGGTGCTGATGTTCTCAGTGCCTACTGTCTGCCCCATGAGGTGGTACTGATTGAGTCTGGAGCCATCTTCTGCCACCACCACAGACTTGGTGGAGCCATTGGTCCAAACATAGACAACTTCAGAATTAGGGTAGGCATCTGTAGGAAAGGAAGTGGAGTAAGTACTGAGTGGTTTCCACTGGGGGAGACACAAGATAGTGGTAGAAGAGGGATGATGTTGAGAATCAACCACCAGGCCTTAGAAAGCTTACAGGACAGTACCCCTGTGGGTCAGACCCTCCCTGCTTCAACAGAGCTGATGCACCAAATATGCCGCAGATTAAGCCAATTCTCATATATTTTCTTTTTCCACACATCAAAAAAAAAAAAAAAAAAGTCAGATCTGCAAAAAGTGCCTTCCATCCCAGCAGATCGATGACCTTAGTAGGTCACCTATTCTGCATCGCAGATCCATCTTCTGTGGGACTGGTGATGGCAGGACCCACACTTGAGATTTAGATGGCTATCTGACTTACACAGTAACCCTTATCTGCAGCAAGCAGATCTTCCTCGTCCCAACCTTCCCTGTGTACTGACCATGGAAAGAGGAAAGAGGGCTGGTGGGTATCAGCATCTTGACCCAAGAGTCATGCCTGCCAACTTGTTATTTATATGCAAAAAAAAAAAAAAACTGTGCAGATGAAATAAAAGCAGTGGGATGAAAACCCAGAGATTATCTCAGATTATCATTATAGGTCGTCCAATAAAAACTGTTTTCTTGACCTGGAGCCAGGAAGAGATTTGCAAATAAAAGGGCTCAGCTGGACTGGCTCTTACACTGGAGGGAGAGACCACTCAAAGGAGGAAATGAGCCTTGTGTGGCAGTTGACAAGAAAGAAAAGGACCTTCACTCACAGACACCATTAACTGAATTACACCCCACCATAAAAGCATGCAGAGCCACTCAGAACCGGTGGGTAAAAATGCAATTCGTCCAGCACCATGATTCTGGCCTTGAGAAACAGAAAAATTTATCAGGTACTGTAGACTTCTGTCTATAAGACTGTGGAGCAACACAAGTGTGATTTTAATCTGCTGGGTTGGCAATAGTTTGCCATACTAGCAGAAATAGCAAATTAGCAAAGGCTGGATGGAAAGCAAATCCAAGTATCTCTCCTCGAGAAATCCATGCTCTGAGACGAGAAAGAGCTGTCACAGGAAAAGCAAACCGTGTGGGAAGTGGCAGGAAGTGCTGTGAAGGCACGCCAGCTAAGAAGAAAGGCCCGTCAGAGAGACTGAACAAGGTTTTATTTAGGGGATCTAAGAAATGATCAGGAGTGACTCTTTGAGATAAAGGAGGCTGCAGGAGCCAAGGTCCAAGCAAGGCAGTCCTTAAATACCTAAAGTAAGCTATTAATATAACAAAGAGGGCAGGATATGACAATAGAACCTTGACTGAACATTTGGGTTTAAAGAAAGTGTGTGACGTATTCAAATGTAGGTAATATCAAGGTCTGCCAGCCCCAGTGAGACACAGAATATAGGAGGGAAGAGACAAAGAAGTACATCCATCATGAAAAGCATCTCATTCAGCAACAGAAGGGGGAAGTGGGGAATCAATGTGATGGGGAGAGATTTTCTTGTTTCTACTGAGCAGAAAGTAGAGGTTTGGGAATCTTGGGTTCTAATAAAAGCACTATTCCAGGCCTTCTGCACTGGGGGCAAAGAAAATTGTGACAGGAAGATCTACTTGGGGTACTGAGAAGACAAATGTGCACAAGTCCAGAATTCCCAGATATGGTCAGATGGCTGGGGCTATGAGGTCACCCAGGTCATCCCCAGACACTGCAGGATCTAGAATCTGAGATAAGTCAACGGCAGCAAGCAGCTCCCACAGTGGGAGGGGCACAGTGGGTGATGGTAGCTGAGGGGTGCCCAGGGACTCAGCGGTTCAGGAGCAGTTCCATTCGAGGTTGTAGATCAGATCTGTCAGTCCTGCAGTTACACCCCCCTGTCTGCCCAGGAGCTCAAGACAAAAAACTTTCACAGATGCCCCCATGTGAGAAAACGAGCTGCCATACCTTCAGAACAAGGTTTCCTGTCCCAAATCCTAATTGCAGGGTAAGAAAATCATGTTCCATTGCAGCAGGTAAGTAGTCAGGAACTAGGGATGAGCTACAGAGATGGGCTATAGAGACAGCCTCCTAACACTCAGGCTAGTCCACTCCTCCAAATGTGCCTACAAGCAGCCTGTTATCTGGTCTCATAGGCATAGCTCCCTGCTTTGCTTCTAGGCAAGGCTCAGTAGGGATAAGCCAGAGCAATCTTGTGGCTGGCTTATTGAAAAATACCAAATCTCTGTAAAACCACATTGTAACCTCGACTCTCTTTCTTTGTTCAAACAATTATTCACAGTTGTGTGAAAGAAAAAACAAAAGGTATACACAGCAAATACAAGGGTCTGTGTTGTGACTCACAAAGCCCCTGCCCTTCTTGCCAAAGCAGCACTGTAAATCTTACATTCTCTGGTTTTATATTCACATTGTCTATTTTGTCCAGTCACTTAGTCCTGCCAATATGTGCATGGGCAAGAGACAATCTGTGGGTACACAGGTTGCCTCCCAGATGTCATATCCCTAAAGAAAACTCTACTCTCCCTCCCTCAACATCAATTGGCAGTGGGTCTTCTCCATCTGTTTTGGGATTTTGGCTGGCTTTGTTTTTTTTACAGATGTGCTTGCAGTCACAGTTCCTGTGAGTTCACGTTTGCAATAGCAGGTCTTTCACAACATCTTTCACTACAGTTGTCCCATTACCCTTGATTCAGCAAGGAATTGAGCCTTTCTATCCTTCTTTCAGGGTAATTTTGGAAGAAGGGCTGTGAAAAAGATGTCTCATTTAGAGTCAAATTCCACAGTCTCTTAAACTGTTCACAACAACCTGTTGTATGTGTCTGTATTAAATGATGTCCTTTGCAAAAACAAGTGTCTCTGACTAGGGTTGGAAGATGACTAAAAGGGTGTAAAGATTAATATTTAAGGGCAGTTTATTATTCTGACTATTTAGTAGAATAATTGTACTATATTCTCCCCTTAAGTCCTATGATCTAATTGGCCATAGGTTCTTAGCCCAGTTAGCAATACCGGACATGAATTTTTATGGAACAAATTCATAAGTTTAATCAAAAATGTAGTTGGTTACTCTGCACACTATTTTACCAGTAGTCATATCTTGTCAGGCCAACAGTTACTGTAGCTTGTGAAGTTCACATATGGGTAAGATAGTTGCGTCCTTTTCTGCAACAGTCATGTGAAGAATACCTTCAAACACTGTGACTCATGGCCACAGCTCCTCAGTCTTTACCAGCTTAATTTCTCAATGACCTATGATTCAAGTATCTGAAATGGGTCTCACATCAAGGTTTAGAGATTAACCAAGAGCAAAGACAATAGCTGGTAATGTTTAGGTGGCCTATTTCATCTCACTGAAAAACAACTCAAACAGAGGTAACCTAGTCCTACCCTGTGATATTTGTTTGATAGCCTATACTATCTAGGCAGGCACTGCCCTCACTTTATAGGCTAACTTCATTTAAATTTTAAATATACATGTGTATTTTAGGAAGCTTCTATAGCAGTAGTCTTCCACCTTCCATTTTCAATTCTTCACAGTGTTAGGTATTTCTCCCATACTATCTCTACTAACCAGACCTACCATCCTCTACCTCACCTCACCATTTCTGATCCATTATGCCATTCCCCTTCATACCTCCTGTTTTCTATCAGCCATCATTTGAAATTCTGGCCCCATCTTCTCTTTCTTGTTTCCTGGCTTTTATGGCTACATTAGTTTAAGAACATACATTTAATGAGTCAGAGCTGAAATCTATATATGAAAAAAATATATGTAGTTTGTCATTTAGGGTCTATGTTACTTCATTATCTTCTAATTTCAAGATTGCATTTTTATGAGTAATATTCTGTTGTATATATGTACCACATTTTCATTATCCATTTACTATTTGATGGATATCTAGGCTTTTCCCATTGCCTTTTTATTATAAAAAAGCAACAATAAGTATGGGCGAGCAAGTATCTCAGTCCTTTAGGTATAAAGAGTAAGACAGCTGAATCATATGGTAGACCTACTTCAAGCTTTCTGAGGAATCTCCATATTGATTTCCATAAGAGCAGTACCAGATTACATTTCCACATATGCCAGGATTCATTGTTATTTTTTTCTTACCCATTTTAATTTAGGTAGGATAAAAATTCAAACTAGTTTTAATTTGCATTTCCTTAAATAGCTTAAAAATTGGACATTTGAAAAATACTTCTTTGCCATTTTTCTTTCTTCTTTGGAAAAATTTCTGTTTAGTTCTGTACCATATTTTTAATTGGATTGATTGTTTTCCTGGTGTTTAGGGTGGATGTTATTGCTGTTGTCAGATCAATAGCTGTATAATATTTTTCTTATTCTACAGGCTTCTTTTCACTGAAATGATGGCGTCCATTGATGTAAAGATTTTGTGTGTGAGCGCGCGCAGGCTGACATTTTATTTGTTGAGTGTCAGTCTTAATCCTGTGACTTTTAGGGTTTTATTCAGAAAGGCTGCTGTGTTTAGGAGTTGAAGCATACTCTCTTCATTCTCCTTTGAAAGATTTAGGGTATCAGGCATCATGTTGAGAGCCTTGATGCATTTGGAGTTGAGTTTTGTACAGGGTGACCTATGGACCTAGTTTTATTCTTCTAAATGTTGTTTTCCAGTTTGACCAGAACTATTTTCTTTTCTTCGATGGAAGAATGAGCTTCTAATTCTGACCATAATTCTATTCCATTGATCACTGACTGTTTTTAAAACATTTTTTGTAAAGCATTCTTTTTATAAACTGTATTTTGACTATGTTTTATCCTCCCCTACTTATTTCTAGACCCTCTTAACCTTCTTATACATCTGACCTTATGTTATGTCTCATTTTTAAAAACAAAAGTAAAACAAAGAATCAAGAAACACACAAATCAGAAAATTAAAATAAAGCAAGTAAAAAAAAAAAAAAAAAAACCAATGAAACAAAACATGGTGGCCAAACAGCAAAATTTTGATGAAAAGTCTATAAAATATCACCGAGTTTGTTTTGTGTGGGTCAATGAGTCCTGGACATGGAGGCTGCCCTGAAGTCTGCTTAATACATTTAGTGAGACTCTATTAGAGAAAACTTTGTTGTTGTTGTTGTTGTTGTTGCTGTTTCTGCTGCTGCTGCTGCAAGCCATGACAATTGAAGAGAACTTCTTGGTTAGGGAACCTTGTGTCTACTTTCTCCTCTCAGCTCCATGACCTGTGTGGCTTGAATGTATACAGGCTGTGCACACTGCCACACTACTTGTAAGTTCATATACTCATCAGTTCTGTTTTATCTTGAAGACACAGTTTCTCTGAAGTTATCAATCTTCTCTGGCCCTTAAAATTTTCTGCCTGCTCTTCCACAAAGATCTCTAAGCCTTGAGGCTTTGATGAAGACATCTAGTTTAGGATAGTGTCCACTGAAGTCTCTAATTCTTTGCACATTATCCAAGTGTGAGTCTCTATGTTAGGTTTCTTTGACAAAAAAAAAAAAAAATGCTCCTCTGATGAAGAATAGGTGAGATGTTGATCTATTGGCTTAATGTCATGTTACTGGGTGACATTTTAGTGAATGTTCCTTTAGCAAAACAATAATAGTAGGTTCTCCCCTAGACCTATCTAGTCTCAGGTTCTTTACTATTTTAGGAGTGTCAGGTATGGCTTCCTTCTCACTGAATAGGCCTTAAATCCAATTAGAAAGTTTCTTGGTGGTCCCATAACATTATTTCTATTGCTGTACCATATTTCTTTCAGGAAGGTAGCTGTGATAGGCCACAGAAGTTGTAACGTGGAGACAGTAATGATTACTTTTCTCCACAGGGAGTGTTTAGAAGATTTTCTAGTACCATAGATTTTAGTCAACAGGGGTAAAGCTTATAGTTAGGTACCAGCTCAACTTCTCCATATCCCATGACTCATTTACGTGTTGTTTCCAGCAGTAGGAACTCACCACAAGGTTGTAAAGAGTAACCAATATCCTTAGTAGTATCCTGATATGTTTGCCTTGTTTCGTGGTGTCCTTTGACCAATGACTCAGGAAAATGTAACTCATTCCTGGCACTGAAGGTTTTACTTATTAAAATAAATTGTCTACTTGGGGCTTCATCTACCCTAATATTTGGAGACTCCATTTAGATTCCTTTCATATATTTGTGTATTTTAAGAAGCTTCTTCTGTAGTAGGTTTTTGTGTTGTTTTTAAATGAATTTTAGTGTTAGTTTTCTCACCTTATATTTTCTCTTTTACCATGTTTTCTCATGTCTCTTTATTTAACCCTTGTGTTCTAGTTTATCCTTTGCCTTTCAGTAAAAATATATTCTATTTCCACTACTTGGGAAAACCCATCTTCCCTGTTTTCTTACTATGTACCTAATTTTTGTGACTATTCATAATTTGGCACACATATTGAAGGCTTAAAAGCTAATATTCACATATGAGAGAAAACCTTAATACATATATATATTTTTTTCTTTTTGGATCTAGGTTACCTTACTCAAGGTGGTTTATTCTAGCTCCATTTATTTATCTAAAAATAATTCTTTTTTCTTAAGAGTTGAATAACATTCTACTGCATAAATGAATCATTTTCATTACCCATTCAGCAGTTAAGAGGAATTGAGGCTGTTTCCAATTTTTGTCTCCTATGAACAGAGTAACAGTGAATATAGATGAACAACAATCTCTGTAGTAGGCTGTAGAGACCTTTGGGTATATGTGCAGGAGTGGTATAGCTGGATCTTGAGGTAGATCTGCTCCCAGTTTCATGAGGAACTATCCTACTGATTACCATAGAGGATTGTGCAAGTTTGCATTCCCACCAGTACTATGTGAGCATTCCCCCTTCCCCACATCTTTTACCAGCATGAGTTGTGCTTTGCTTTACTGATCTTGGCCATTCTGGCAGGTGTGACATCAAATCTGAAAGTAGAGTTCGAAGTAGAAATTTATGGTTTCTTAAAAACTCAGTTATGTCCTGTGATGTTTTTCTGGAAGCTGTTTTGTGAGAGGGCATATGATGTTTTGCTGAAAACAGACACTTGAGAGATTGCATCATGTTTAGAAGGATTATAATTGGAATCCCACAGACAGTGAGAAGATGACGCACTTGCATTGCTATGTTGTGCAACACTTTGCTTCTGCACTGGTCATTGCTGGTCAACACTAGTTTTTGCTGGCCTTCACTTCATGAAGAAAAACACAGACAAGAACTTCCCATGATATTCTGAGCAACTCTGACTGCTTCCTATGACTTGTGCTGATGCAGTGGATCCTCGCTGTTTCTGTTGGATTGAGCTGTCACTGCTGCGTTTGGAGTTTGCTATTGAACTGGACCGCTGGTATTCCAAGGATAAAGAGAGAAATCATCATAAAGCACTACTACTACACATATCCACACATCCATTTTCCTGTTAAGCTTCTTTCTCCTCTGAATCTGGTTGGTCTGCTAAAAGGGAGACTGAAGCATTTAAGAATCCTAAATAAAACAGTTTTTTTTGAAAAATCTAAGCCTATAGGTTTAATTTGCATTTTCCTAGTATTTGAGGATGTTAGATATTTCTCTACAAATTTTCCAGCCATTTTTATTTTATTGCTTGAGAAGCCATTAGCTTAGCTATTGCTTAGCCCTCTCCATATAAAACTTTAAATTGGTTATTTGTTCTCACGATATTCAGTTTTTTAGTGGTTTATTCTTTTATAAACTATCAGGTGTATAATTGGCAAAGATCTTTTCCAATTCTGTAAGCTGCCACTTTGTCCCAATGATGGTGTTCTTTAACATACATCTTCCCAGCTTCATGAGGCTCTGTTTACTATTTGTTGGTCTTAATGCCTATCTTATCAGTGTTCTGTTCAGAGAATACATCTTTTTCTGTGTCAATGAATTCAATAATATTGCCTATCCTTTATCAGGGTACTAGTCTTATATTGAGGTCATTAATCCATTTGGAGTTGAGTTTTATGCAAGATCATAGTATTAATCTATTCTCATTCATGTAGACATCCAGATGGACCAGCACTGTTTACTAAAGATGTCTTTTTTTCCTGTGTGCACTTCTGGTTTCATTGTCAAAAATCAGGTGTCTATAGATTTATAAACTTGTGTCTGGGTCTTCACCTTGATTCGGTTGATAGACATGTGTATTTTTATGCCAATGCTATAATATTTTTATTACTATAGTCCCATAGTATAATTTAATATCTAAGATTCTGATTACTCCAACAGTTCTTTTATTATTTGGGATTGTTTTAAACATCTTGTGTGTGTGTGTGTGTGTGTGTGTGTGTGTGTGTGTGTGTTTATATAAAATTTAAAGTAATTCATTTTTTGAATCTCTATGAAGAATTTTGCTAGGATATTGATAGGGATTGCATTGAATCTGTAGACTGCTTTTGCTATGACAGTTATTAATACAATATTATTTCTACTAATGCATGTTAAGGGGAGATCGTCCCATATTCCGGTGTCATCTTTCATTTTTTCTTCAATCTGTATATTTATGCTAAGTTGATACATGATTGGACAGTGTAGAGGTAGGCAGAAAACTGTAGAAAAATGGAAGAGGAACAGAGATTGAAAAGGAAGAATCAAGATGGAGCTGGAGAAAGCAGGCTTAGGCCAAGGTGGACTTAATTGGCAATAGTTAGATATGAATATTTTAAGGTTTTCTGTAGGTCATTTTATCTCATATAGAAGGGAAGTTTGTATCTTTGTCCATTGGTTGTAATCATATTGTGTAGAGGGTTTATGGATTGAGAATTTATTATATAAACCTAACATGAAAAGCTATTGGGCAGTAGAGTCATGTTTGTGCCAGGCCATGAGGTAAGGATACACACCGAAGCAGAAACACCTGGGCAGATGGAGTGAACCACCTGGGAAGGGCATCTCATGGAGAATGTAGTTCATGGACCGTGTGACAGAGTCCATGTATTCAGCTCCAAACTAGATTAGCATCTGCCAAGTTAGACCTTGGGAGTCGATAAAAAGATAAACCATCATTTTTTAATATGTACTGCAATAATGTCCTAAGGATTTTATTATACAAGTCTTCCACTTGTTTGGTTACATTTATCACAAAATACTTTATATTTTTGAAGTTACAGTGAAAGGAACCACTCCCTGAGTTCTTTTTTGGTGTGTTTGTCATTTGTATATATCAACATTACTGAATTGGTGTGCTAATTTTGTACCATCCTACTTTGTTAAAATTGGTTATTAGCTATAGAGGTTTTATAGTAGAGATTTTAGGTTATATACAAAATAATATAATCTACAAATAAAGATACATGGAGAATTTACTGCCCCAGGTGTATACCCTTGATTTCCTTCTATTGCCTTTTTGTTCTAGCTAAGGTTTTAATACTAACTACACTGGTTACATATGTACAGAGTGGACAACTTTGTCCTTTTCCTGATTTTTAAGGAAGTGCTTTCTTATCCCTCATCATTTAGGTCGATATTATTTGTGAGCTTGCTATATATTGTTATATACTGCTATATTTTGCTATATATTGCCTTTATTCATGAAGATAGAGACACAGTAGATGGTTCAAGCTGAAGTGAAGATAGAACTAGCACAGTTATAAAACTCAGAGGCAGTCCTCAAAAGTAGAAGGAATCAAACAGAAGATAAACTAACAGGTTTCAAGGATAAAAATAGAGGCTCTAGATCAGATAAGAAAAAAAACACTAAAAATTTTTAAAACACATAAAATGTGGGATATCATGAAAAAATTCAAAATCTTTTAATTATAGACACATATGAGGTAGAATAATCTCAATACAATGGCATAGACCAAATCTTCCACATGATCAAAGGTGAAAACTAATCCAAACTAATGAAATACACACACACACACACACACACACACACACACACACATACACACACACACACACACACACACACACACACACACACAAATATAAGAAACACACAGACATACCAAATAGACATTGCTAGAAAAGGAAATCTTCACAATGTATGATTGTTGCAACACTAAGATATAACAAAGAAAAGTGTATTGAAAACTGCAAGAGAAAAAGAACATATATCATATAAAGGAGAAGCCATCATCCTAACACATGTTTCCTAGTGGAAGCTTTGAAAACAAGAAGAGCCTGGAGCAACGCATCCCAAGTGACAATCAACCTGAAATAAAAAACTGAGAAAAACTATCTGCCATGGATTGAAAGAGAAAGAAATTTTATTCATGGAAAAAATAGAAAGCTATATTCATTAAAAGCCAAAATAACAATGAGAACACAATAATAAGCAACACCAAACATCAACAACATGATGGACCCCTAATTAACACATATACATTTCAGTAATAACTTCAAATATCAATGGACTCAATTCTCCTTTCAAAAATATTGACTGAGCGGATTGAGAGGCAAAATTTATTTATCTTCTGCCTCCAAGATACACATCTGGATTCTGGTCAAATGAGGGTAACAAACTAGTATAGTCCCTGATTTTCCCAGGGTTCCTCTGACTGGTTGTATACCCTTGTCCCAAGCACCTCTTCTCTATCTCTTCTTTGCTATACTTGCTTAAATGGAGGGACTCTGTACCTGACCTCTAAATAGGGCTGCACATACATGGAGCAAGCATTGCTGTTAACAGACCCTCTCACAGTGACTAGGATTCTAGTCGAGAACTGTAAATCCGAAAGCTCATAAAGAGCTTGGGGCACGAAGATACTGTGACAGAGAACTACTCAAGGAGTTAGGAAATATTCAGTGTTCTAGTTGATTCTCTGTTGCTACATTTAACACCATAAACAAAGCAACTTGGAGAGAAAGGAATTTTTTGTATTACAGTCTAGTCCATAGGCTAAAGAAGAAAGAGATGGGGAATAAGTGACATGGGGCAAAGGAAGTCACACAAAGCATGGAGATGATCTTAAGAGTGGTAGGCTTTGGTAGTTCCTGTGAAACCTAATATGTAGTTGAGTCATGGAGTCTAGAGCCACACTGGTGGCCCTAACAGCCATGACAGCCTAACCTTCTAAAGTATGAAACTCTCCAACCTCATCTTTCTTGTCTGTCTTCTGAGAGCAATGGGCTGGTGGTAACACACATTTGCTGATGTTTCTTTTGGGACATGGAAATCATTATGTCCAAAGATAGACCTTAGGTTGCTATCAAGATGGAGTTCTGGGAGGAGCACATGGGATGGAAGCCACACTGCACTTTGCTCCTTGATAGATACAATTCTCTAAGCTTGTCTTTGATGTTGAAGGATAAGATGAGAAATCAGTACTCATCTTCCAGTAGGGTTTAGCAGACTAGTAACTGTGATTCAAATTACAGAGTGAATATATTATAACTTACAAGTTCTTACTTTCAAACTGTTAAGATTAAAAGATTTATCCATACTTCTGGTATTAATGAAGTCAACTACTACAACAGCAAAGACCATGTGATAACTGGCTTGTCAGTTCAACATGGCTGAATTCAGCTCTCCTGATTATGTTAAGGGTGAAAGAAATGGCAACTCGTGTTTATGGCAGCTTGGATGTTAACAGACAACACTAAATTCTCTTTGTTTAAACCTGTAATGTCTGCTGGGACAATATAGTAAAGAGTGAGTCATAGTAAGAGTTTTGGTGTTTTCTTTTTAATTCAGTTATGTTATGTGAATGTTTTTTATTTGATCCCAGGTATGGGATCAGAAGCTGTTTCACAGTAGGTGATTATGATTTGCCAAATGTACTAGTAGAGGTGTGGTTTTGCCAGCTACAGATAGTTTATGTTGGGAATACTGGGAATTTTGGACTGGGTATAAATGGAAGAGCACCTAGAGGAGAAGGGGACACTCTGAGAAGGCTGGTGATTGTTCTGGCTGTTATTTTGGTTTATCAAAAGATTATGAGCAAAGGGATAAGAAGAAAAAATTGGATATCATGAGAATGATAAGATTGGGCTGGTCCCCAAGGAACTCAAGACCCCTAATCACAGGAAGTATTCTATAGAAATCTACATACTCCTTTCCTTCTTTTTTTCTCATCTACCTAGTGTTGGGAGATTGGAAAGGATTAGTGTGGAATAAGGGTTGGAAAAAAGGGTAAGGTATAAAAACCCAATAAAATAGCTTTTAAAATACATTGACAGTGAGGTCTGCTGAGTGCCATTTGCTTTAAGTTAGAGTTTCAGAAAGACTCACACTTGTCCTCTTTGGCAGGCATGAGCAGAGCTCTGCAGGAAAGTTACAGGCATTTCCACCTACAGGTAACTTGCAGAATATATATTGTTAATTCCTAGGCCTCTTTCCCCCAGTGACACTTTTGACTTCATGTAATACCACAGATCTATGGGGAGACAATAGTACCATCATCCCTTTCCTGACAAGGCTGAAACCATGATCTTTAAGGAACAAAGTCACACTGATGTTAGCTCCCAAAGTGACAAGGAGTTAGCACTTTATAGATACTTACCTATCTGTGGTATAGAATAAACAATACCTACTTCTAACAGGTCAAAATGAGGACAAAACATAGACATAAATATTATATATTTAGTAAATAAGTGGCTTATACACAGTAGGTGTTTAATGATTAATAGCTCATATTAATGTGTGCAGATATAGAGAAGGATTCTAGTTTGCTGTCAAATCTAGTCTCATGGAAACCCCCTTGCACATATTTTTTTTCTTTTCTTTATCCTTTTCTTCGATTTTCCTATCTTCTCTCCCTTCTTCCTTGCTTCTTCTTTTCAGGAATGCTGTGGATCCAATGCAGAGCTTCACACAAACTAGGTACACACTTCTGAGCTATGACCAAACTTTGACTTTAATTTTTCATTTTAAGTCCAGACCCTTATACAGTCTATGAGGACAGTAATAGCCTTGTCTTCTAGCTATGTAGCGACACTTATCAGCTTCGGGTCAATATATAAGATGTTTATATAGCTCAGCATTAATTTACTCTGACATTGAAAATGAACATTAGAATTTAATCACAATTGTAATTTTAAATGGGTATGATTTGAGCAATGTAAAACTCATATCTCTAGTTGTTATCTCTATTATACAACAAGGGTAGAAACACAAGAGTTAAGAGTTCACTACTCCGAAGAACAGGCCACCCATCAGGCATGTATGTGACTTTCTACAGTGCAGAATGCTAGAGGTCATGTCAACACTCAGCACATCATTAACAAAATGTAGAAAAGGCAACACTGCAAAGGGTAAATGCCCATCAATGCAGCATCACTGTCATCCTAGAAGATCAGCATCCCTGCTTCAAGTCCAAAATGCCACATTGGTCCACTGGGCTTTGCCCGCTAATGAAAATCAGCTAAGGGATAAGAAATTTATAAGCAGGAGAGTGAACCAGCAAAGTGTTTCACTGTTACCATCTAAGATGCGGAATAGGGTCAAGGCTGCCAGAAAAGGAAGGTACTCTGGGCTTTGCAAGATGCTGAGAGAGCATTAAAGAGTCAGTGATACTCCTCTTCATGCATATGGGACTCAATCAGACCAGATATGGAGCAAGAGAAATGGGCTTCCAAACAGCCTGTAAAAACAAAATGATCAGTCTATCTATCTATCTATCTGTCTGTCTGTCTGTCTGTCGGTCTGTCTGTCTGTCTGTCTGTCTGTCTGTCTGTCTGTCTCTCAGAGGCGCCAGAAGGCTACACAATAATATATGGTGAAGTTAAATGTGCAATGTCCTAGCAATGTCCTGTTCATCATAGACCAACCAAACAGAAGCTGCTTCTGGTCACTTCAAATCTCTCAAGAAAAACTGTTTTCCAAGTACCTGGTATTCATATCATGCTATAGTAATTAAACAATGCCCCTT
The DNA here is from genome assembly GCF_963924665.1 of Micromys minutus. NCBI lineage: Eukaryota > Metazoa > Chordata > Mammalia > Rodentia > Muridae > Micromys > Micromys minutus. Next base: position 60,868,772 of record NC_137972.1, read on the forward strand.
GTATATGGTACACATTTGAATTTCTTTATTGGACACTATTGCTACCAAATGGTGTCCTATATTTCTGCCTTCTATCTTTGTCTGAGCAATCACCCCTCTGTGCCCCCATCTTTTTTCAATCTCTATGAACAGTCTTGGCAATATACTCTCCCTTGACTCAAGGGACATCACCAACTCTGCTACCACTGTGCACTTCATATTAATTGCCCTTCCTGTTGGATTTACGGTCTGGCCTTTATTTCCTCAAATAAGCCTTCTCTTTTTAAAAGTTATTTATATCATTTTGATCTATGTTTACATTTAAGACATTCAATTGGGTAATATATCATTTTTGACAAGAATGTTAATTAATTCACAATGTTGAAATATACATGTTATTGTCCACTATGGTTATGCGCTTTATAGTGAGTCACTAAATTTCTTTTTTTTTATTGAAAAACTTTATTTTTTAAAAAAAACAAAGATAAATGTACAAATGTTTAAGCATTTTTTTAAGGTTTGCATTAAGATCTTACTAGTTACAATGAGCAAAAAGTACATGTAAAACAGGATGTAACCCGGAATTTGTCAATGTTTTCTTAGTGTGTAAGGATTGAGCCTGTTTTTTTTTTTCTTTCTTTCTTGAACTTCACACAGTTTGTGAGTTGTTTCTGGGGCAGTCCAAGCCTCTGGGGTTAGCATCCCACTATCAGTGACTGCATATTATGTCTGTTCTTTTGTGACTGGGTTATCTTACTCAGGATGATATTCTCTAGATACATCCATTTTCTTGAAAATTTAGTTAAGTCATTGTTTCTGATAGCTGAGTAGTACTCCATTGTGTAAATGTACCACAATTTTTATATCCATTCATATACTGAAGGACATCTGGGTTCTTTCCAGCTTCTGGCTATTATAAATAGAGCTGCAATGAACATTGTGGTGTATGCATCTTTGTTGTATATTGGAGTGTCTCTGCGGTATATGCCCAGAAGTGGAATAGCTGGATCTTCAGGTAGTACTATGTCCAATTTTCTGAGGAATCGCTAGACTGATTTCCAGAGTGGTTGTATCAGTTTACAACCCCACCAAGAGTGGAGAAGTGTTCCTCTTTCTCCACAACCACGCCAGCATCTGCTGTCATCTGAGTTTTGGATCTTGGCCAATCTGACTGGTGTGAGGTGGAATCTCAGGGTTGTTTTGATTTGCATTTCCCTGATGGCTAAGGATGTCAAGCACTTCCTTAGATGTTTCACAGCCATTCCATATTCCTCAACTGAGAACGTTTTGTTTAGCTCTGTACCCCATTTTTAATAGGGTTGTTTGATTCTCTGGTGTCTAGTTTTTTGAGTTCTTTGTATACCTTTGATATTAGGCCTCTATCTGATGTGGAGTTGGTAAAGATCTTTTCCCATTCTGTTGGCTGCTGTTTTGTTTTCTTGACAATGTCCTTAGCCTTAAAGAAACTTTGCAATCTCATTAAGTCCCATTTGTTAATCTTTGACCTTAGAGCTTGAGCCATTGGCGTTTTGTTCAGAAAATTTTCTCCTGTGCCTATGTGTTCTAAGGTTTTCCCTACTTTCTCATCTAATAGTTTCAGTGTATCTGGTTTAATGGAGTCACTAAATTTCATTCTTGTGGCTGAACTGATTTTGTATCCTTTTCTAACATCTACTGATTGCTAGCTCTAAGCTCTGGCAACAATCCTTTCTCCTCTCTGTTTCTAGGGGAATGCTACTTTCATACCAGATCATATGGCTACTGGCTTTCTGTGATATTATTGTAACTTCCTCATGTTCATGACCTTGACTGGTATTTTGCCCTCATTCACACTCAGGTCTCTTTTCTATGGGTTCTACCAGGTTCCCTTCAAAACATGCTCTTAATTATGAAATAGCTCTATCATCTGCAAATTCCAGTAGCCTCTTCTAACCTTGTAAAGTTACATAGTCAATCTCCAGTATGTTTCCAGAGTCAGCTCATTGAGGAAAGGCTATGGTCATTTATGAAATTTTCTCAGTGCACTCAGTACAGTGCAGAGAGCTTGCCCTGCCCCAGTGACAGCCCAGTCCTCCAAAACTCATACTGGATTAGCATTCTGGAGGAGTAGGCCATTAGCACTCAAATAGATTATGTAATAGAGCCAGCCCTCAAGATAGGATTTGTGCCCTTATAAAACAGATACAAGGAGGTCTCTTGTTCCTTCTACTTTTTTAAGTTAAGGACAGCCTTGGGTAAACATGAAGCAAACCTTCCTACATACAAATTCTGATGGCAACTGGAATTTGAGCTTCCCAGCCTCCAAGTGTGAGAAATGAATGTATTAATCTGTTCATAAACATAAAATATAAGTATTGTTAATGGTTAAATAATAACTAGCAGCCATAACAAATTAAGGCCGTACACAAAGTATTTTTAAGGAGTGTTAAGTTTAGTTTCTTCCAACGTAGTTCCTGTATTTTCTTGCATGTCCTCATAAGACAGAAAGGATGAGAAGAGCTCTTTAGTAAGTTAGTAATCCTACTCCTCAAGGCTTTGTCCTCATAATGTAATAACCTGCTGACCATGTTCCTAACTCTGTCTCTGATGCATTGAGAATTAAGTTTACAAACATGAATAGGAAGAAACACAATCATTCAGATCACAAAAAAAAAAAAAATTTACCTACTGTGTCTGCATTATTATTCAACAAATCTGAACTTCACACATACATGGGTAAGACATCAGTGTGTTTCTAGACTTCATGACTTTGATGTTCATATATACCAGCATTTTAGAGACTGTGCAGCCACTGTTTCCCTGGGGACAAGAAAAGGCTCAGATATCCATATTTGGGATGCACTGAAATCTCATAATATGAGATACATAACCAATTTCCATACCAAAGAAATGTCTAATTGTAACTTAGTAAATGTTTTCTAATCCCAAGTATTATTTCAAAATTTAAACGAATACATAATGCACTATTCTAAAGATAAAATAAATAAAAGAATTAGGACATTCATGCAGCAAATGGAAGCCATACCATTATCACTAAGTAACTTCTTTCTGGTCTAGGAAGGCCTATCTGTAAGATAGAACTAATTTGAACAGTGGAGGAGAGGCAGCCATGATAGAGGCTCACTCCGGCTCAGAGACCCTCATTTGCATTCCTTTGTCTCCTCATAGCAAGGAACTGTTGAGTTGAGTAATTTAAACTCATTTACACTTGCACATTGAGCTTCAGCATGCTCATATGCATAAGTAGCATAAGTGGACATGTTGGAAAAGCTTCTAATGTTTTTGTTTTTTTTTTTTTTTTGAGCAAATCTGAAGATAAAAGAAAAATAAAAACCCATTTAATTGAATAGCATTTCTTTCTTAAAATTAGAGTGTTTGAACATGAAGCTTACGAGCTGAGGAATGAGTTTTCCAGGGTTTTCTAGTTCTCAGTCAATTGTATTGAAACACGGTGTGTGGTGGTACGCATGGTGATATTGACAGACACTGTAAATAAAATGATCAACACTGGAAAAAACTCAAATCCATCTTCACAATATCAAGGACATTAAAGGAAATCAGACGTGACAATCTCAAATTTCTACTGAGGTCAGTCCCTGTCCCTGCTGGCTTTGCTTTATGTGTGGTGCTGATATTCTGAAGGAGAGAATGAGCAGCCTCCATTAGGTTTGTGTGCATCTCTGATTGTGAGAAGTGATTTCACCACAGTTGGTTGCCTGACAAATATGAGATAATTTTAGTGATGAAAAAAATTAGGCTGTCACATACCTTTCTTTATCCAAAATTGCTTTTGAGCTGTCTGCCTAGCACATCATTGCCATTAAATCTGGGAATCCAGTGGCCTGGATTCATCTACCCAGTGACCAGAGCAGCCTCATGGTGTGGCAAAGAAAAAAGAGTATTTGTGTTTTGTTTTTGATCAAATCAAACCATAATCTTCAAATATAAAGAGCAGCATAAATTTAAACTGCAGTTAATGTTCTAGAGATAGGACTGATTCCTGTTCCTTCAGCTGTCGGACTCAGGGGTTTCAGGTGACCTACCTGAGGACCTTCAGATTCAATGTCCCCTCTTCAAAATCACTAGTGTTGACTGTCACCCACAAGTGATTCCGAGAAGTACTGGTGAGAATTCTTTATACTACCGCTCCCCAAAGAGCCAAATGCTGCCATTGCTCTAGAGTACTTGAACGTAACAGTTTGAAATAAATAAAGAAAATATTTTCTTCCACATAATGTTTCACTCATCATACAAATTTACTTATCTCCTGTAACCAAGCCTCTTTTTAGAAGCATAGGGTAATCTATAATGAAAGCCTTTGGGTCAGAAAGGCTCACTTCCAGGAACAGTAGATGGTAAAAATCAGGCAAGTATTATCTGGATCCCTGTAAAAAGATGCTGAGGAGAGTTGATGCTAAGAAGTATCAGCTTCCTGGATGGAGGAAGCTGTAAGTCAAGCAGGATTTCTCTGTCCTGCTGAGAAACCTGATAGCTGCAAAGGGAGGAGCATAATCTGTCAGGGACTAGTCCAGACTGAAGCCAGAACTCTGATGTGTATAGATGTGCAGTCACCCCAATCCTCCACCTCACCACAGCACTGCAGCCAGGAGAGTCTGGGACTGAAGCCATGTAACCCTATTCAAATGTGTGTGTGTGTGTGTGTGTGTGTGTGTGTGTGTGTGAGATATTTTAATTGTACAGCATATTCTCATTTCATATAAAGGTAGCAAATATAATATTTTAATTTATAACTATTATAAATATCACATTTAAATATGGAGCTATACATTGGAGTAAAAATATGTAAGTTCACCCTAAATTTCACAGTCTCTGTAATGTACAGGTAAGAGCATCCAGACTTTTATATGTGCTTCCATAGGGACAGGTTTCTGTTTCATCTTACAGTAAGTGTTGTTAACTGAAGGAGTTAGGAAAGCTGCTGCTGGCTAAGAACAAAGGGGCAGGCACTAGGCCAGTGAGCAGAAGTAATTCAGCTTGGGCTGGTGGCAGCCATAGAGCTGGAGCTCAGTTCAAAATGATGCAAACAACAACAAATACATACACAGAAAGAAGAATCTGGAAAGTGAAAACAGTAGTTCAGAGATTCACTATGCTGGTTCCTCTAGGGGATAAATAGGGGACTAATTGTCAGTGATTACTAAAGATTCAGGCTGATGGAACTCACAGCTGGACAGCAGCTCACAGCTAGACAGCAACTTCCATCCCCCACTCATTAGCTTCTTCTGGTGAATAAAAGTGCTAGGTGGCAATTCCAGTGATGCAACTTTTTCTTAAGGCTGCTTGAGAAGAAGCCCTTGAGTCCTTCAGTACTAAGAGGACTCAGCAAGCACAGGACACATCAGAGTTGCTTAAAGCAATGTGGGTGGCTTAGACAAGTTTGATGAGGTTCAGACTGTCTAATCAAGAGGTTTAATGAATGAGGACAGGTCATGAAGACTAGAAGACAGTCACAGTAAGTTCTTCAATGTCACTCAAAGGCTTATGTACTAAAGGTCTGCTCCCTGCGTCATATATTGGGAAGCTACATAAGTGAAGTACTTGGGTCATTGATGGTAAGCCCTTGAAATAAATTTGGGGATTCACCTACTTCCTTTCCTCTTTGCTCTCTGTCTTGTGATGTGGGTATTTTTGTTCTGCCATGTATTCTAGTAAGAAATGCCATCTTTCTACAGACTCAAAGAAACCTGAAGGATTGCAGACTAAAACCTTGAAATAATTTGATCTAAAAGTATTTTTTTCTTTACAGGTTGATTATGTTAAATTTTGTCATAGTGACAGAAAACGAAATATAAAAACAATGCTTTGCGAAAGGTATTTTCCAATATAAATGAATGAATGAATGATGGGTGGATAGGTAGATAAGGAAATAACAAAGAATATAATTAAATATGGTAAAAAATGGGATGAAATTAAAAATAAGACTCAAATAAAGTTTTATGACTTCTTACCAATATCTTCAAAATAACCACTGTAAACAAGTTCACCAAAGTCAGATAAGTAACACATGAACAAAGTACAATTTAAAAAAAAAAGAAGATACGAAAGAGTGCCACACAGAAACAATAAAGTGGAGTACTACAACACCTAAACTAAAGAATTAAATAAAGTGAATCAACAACAGACTAGAAAAAGTACACGAAATAACTGGTAAAATTGAAGATATGTCATAGGAAATTATTAAGCAAAAAAAAAAGACACAAAAGGATGAGAAAAAAAGACATTTAAGAGATTTATAAGACACCATTAAGTGGACCAACACTATGAAGCTTCAGAAGACAGAAAGGACGCTGAACTGTCTAGGGAAGAGATGAACAAATAGACCCAGGAAGCCAAAATGCTCTCTCAGCTCTCAAACCACAAAGAAATTCACACCAATACAGACTATAAGTAACCTTTCAAAGTCAAAGAACAAAGACATGGTTGAAAGCACAAAGAACAATTGCCTTAAGTATACTTAATGTCCAAGTCATTCACAAAGAATAGCTAATGAATCTATTCTGGGAGCTTAGCAAGCCTGGATGACATTTCAGGCACTTGGTCAAGGGGTAAGTTATCCAAAATTCAATAACCCCTACCTTTCAAGCTTAATCTCAAAGAATAGCGTCTGTTTTCAAAAAAAATGAAACTTGAACAGAGGCCTTGCAGAGTTTTGTAATCCCAGCCACTTTAATGACTAAAGCAAGATGATCATAGTGGTCAAGGTAAGCCTGGAGAGGAAGTTCATACAAGGCAGCCTGGGCTAAATAGTGAGATCTTATGCCAAAATAAAAAATAAAATGAAAGCTAGAGATACAGTCCAAAGCAGGGCTATAGGGTGCAAAAAGCATAAATGGAGAGTTTCAGGTCATATGGGCATAGAGGTAGAAAAGAAGGAGGAGGAGGAAGGGGGAGGAGGAGGGGGAGGAGGAGGAGAAGGAGAAAAGAAGAAGAAGAAGAAGAAGAAGAAGAAGAAGAAGAAGAAGAAGAAGAAGAGGAGGAGGAGGAGGAGGAGGAGGAGGAGGAGGAGGAGGAGGAGGAGGAAGAGGAGGAGAAGGAGGAGGAGGAGGAGAAGGAGGAGGAGGAGGAAGAGGAGGAGAAGGAGGAGGAGGAGGAGGAGGAGGAGGAAGAGGAGGGGGAAGGGGAAGAGGAGGAGGGGGAAGGGGAAGGGGAAGAGGAGGAGGGTAGGTAGTTAAGTTACAACCTCACACACAGGGACTGGAACTTAGTGACTAGAACCCAGAAATATCCACAAGATCTGAGAAGTGTGCACCTACTATATTTTGATTTGACCACTTAGTCAAGTAATTATACTCCTCATGTGGTCTGTACCATTATAGGCCTGGTGCCATGAGCATCCATCATAGATCAGGATAAGCTGGTCATGTGTGAAGACACAACTGACTTACAACTCCAGTGTTCTGAATGAGTAGAGACCATATACATTAAAGACAAGATCACTGAACTTACCAGAGCCTACAAGAAAGTCAGCATAGCACTGCAAGAAAAAAAGTCACTGGCTGCATACTCGAAACCGGGAGGCTTATAACCTAATTTATGAAGAACACAGAGGAGAGGGGTCTCTGCAAAATAAGGCTGGTAAAAGGTGCTTCTAGCAAAGATTTAAGAAAACATCAGTCATACACATTCTAGACTGTTTGGTTTCTTCACACACAACCAGCCTATCTTGATCTATGATGCTCACAGCACCAGTTCTCATGGTACAGATGACACTGGAATGGAGAATGCACACTCAGAATCTCCAGATAAACACACGGATGGATAGTGCACACCCAGAGTCTCCAGAAAAACCAGATCCCACCATATGCACTGACAGATTAAACCCAATTCTGAATTAATGCAGATTTGACCCCCAAGTACACCCATGCTTCTTAACATATGAAAATAACTTACAGCTGCCAAATTTCAGGGGACAAGCGTGGGCATCCATTGGGAAGTCCTCAAGCTGCATTGGGCATTCAGCAGAGATAGTCAGGCTGAAAAGTAAAAGAAGATGATTAAAAAGTCCCACCTCTTCCTCCCACAAAGCAATTTGTATTTAAAAATATGATGAATGTTTTTATGAAATTGTCTAACTATTTCCACTAAATTACATTGTTGTGCTGAAGGAAGCATCACCGGGAGTATAGGTGTGACCCCAAACCATTCAGAACCCCTGTGGCGTGATGTGTATGACTATATACACATCATCACTCATAATGCCATCTGGGGTGCTTTTCCAGTGATGAATTGCCACTTCCTACCCCTTGTTCATCATTGTCTAACACACTTTCTTTGACAGGGATAAAAATGCATTTATTTTCTTAAATAGTTTATGCACTTAAAAGATATAAATGCAAGGTAAATAAATGTACAATCAAATCTTTACCAGACTCTGCTTTTTTCATTGCTTAATGGTCCAGAAAGGAACTTGTATTGCAATAGCAATTTTTGACACAATCTGATTATTAGCCTCTTAAGTCAAAATCTAGTCTTCCACATTAGAATTTCACTGACTACAAGGCTGATGGCCATGGTTGCTCATGCCATGCCAGTCATTGTGTGAATGCTCTGGCTATATTAACCTCCATCACCACAGTAGAACAGAGAGGTCTACTACAGCTACTACATGGCAATGTACATGCCATACTATGGCAGAGCCATGAGTAGGGCTCAAGCTGCTGGCCTCCTTCTGCAGAGAAGTTCCTATAGCATCTAGAACCTACCCTATGACTGCAGGCTCTGCTCTGTAAGATGGCATAGTACTGCTCCATGGGGTATGAATGCTGAGGCACATCCCTAGTGTAGTGGGATTCCTAAAGATTTATATGCTAGAAGTCTTTAGCATGGTAGTGTAGACTTAGTAGAGCCTTTAAGAGTTAAGATTCTGTAGGTGATGATTGGTCACTCAGGGAACCACTCTAGAGGGATTGATTTAGTTCTTTGAAGGGTAGGTTGCTACAAGTGCCAGGATAGACTTTGGTTTCCTTTGGTTTCTCATCCCACCATGAGTTTCTTCCACACATGCTCCAGCCACTGTTATATCATTACCTCATTAGAGAGGTAACACAAATTACCTAGGATGTTTCAGTTTCCATGGCAAGGAATAAATAGGCCTCTTTGCTTTGTATATTATTCAACATCTGGCATTGTGTTGTACAATACAAAACAATAATACACATGCTTTTATGTCTCTACGGAGTTTTGCTAATTTGGAAAAATTCTAAATTGTACTGAGTTTATTTTTTGTTTCTTGTGCTCTATTCCATTATTTAAAATTAAATTAATTACACAAGATGAAATAAAAATATGAAACATTTGACTTCCTCTAAAACCCTACTTTTAGTGCAGAAAATAAATAGCTAACAGTTGTTCATTGCTTGCTATATTAAGCAGAGATGTTATTCAAGATCACAGGATGCAAATGAAATGCAAAAACATTCATTTTGGCTTTTACAACTTCCTTTTGTTAAAACAGATCAGTCTGTTGTTAAATTGGTAACATTAATCACAGGTGACCACTGCAGCCTGAATAGCCAATCTAGCAATTCTATGAGTAAGCAGGATGGAAGTGCATGCCCATCAACATGAGGAAATTCTTTGACACTGTTTTCCAGGACAGTACCCAGGGAAAGAGTGAAGCACCAAGGGGCATGAGTACAGGACAAGCAGAAATGTTACCAGTTTTCATATACAGATGCAGATGCAGAGATGGCTTTGAAAGGGATATAATCTGTACTATGAGTGTGTGCAATAGATAGATATATAGATAGATAGATAGATAGATAGATAGATAGATAGATAGATAGATAGATAGATAGATAGATGCTGGATATGCACAAACATTCTGATAGGTCTTGTTTACTTAATATACCATCTGGAACCTTTCATTAGAAGTTTTTCTATGTGTGTACCTACTGCCTTATGACTCTTGGCATAAAAATGTATCTTCTACACATTCAAGCAGAACTATCACCCATATCACAAATTATCACACTTATGGCTTTGAAACACTTACATTAAAACTCTAATATGCATTCTGTGCATATCTGTTAGCTTAGCTCATAACTGACTGACTTTCCTTCTACTCTTAGTATTTTACAGGATAACTAACTGAAAGGACTAGCTTCTGCCAAAAACTATAAAAGAGAGATGTTATCCAAAACTGTGAAATGGCAATGGAAACAGAGATTAATGTACCAGAATTAGGAGAGTAAGAACTTAAAAAGCACATCCTTTGAGAATAGTATCCAGACATAATAAAGATACTATCTATGATTCTTAGAAAATTTAATAAATATTAGAGAAAGCAGCAATGGACAGAGACATTCAATAATGGAACCAGAATCCATATGACAAAGTATCAGCATCAAGGAACATGACAGTGAGCATAGGAAAGAAGAGGATTGTGAGAGTTTCGTGCCCCTGTGGCTTCCTTCCACTATGCCATACAGCACAGAAGACTTCAGCAAGCAGGCTCAGTCCGAAAAGAGACACCTAATTTAGAACAGTAAATAACGCTCAAAGGAATCAGAATTATGCTTTTGACAGAAATTTATAAATTACTAGAAATTACAGGCATATGGTATTTGTTTTCCAAGGGTCCATTTTTCTGTTTTACTAATATATTCTAAGGCAATTCAAGCATTAACAAGAAAGGATACAATGTCTGCACAACAACTTAATTTATAAGGAAAAGGGCACTTTGCAAGTAGAGGTCATTGTTTCTAATTGGTTTCATGTCACATATGAGATTATAGGACCCTAAACTCACTAGGGAGCTTCCAGCTTGGTCACTGGTGTCCTCAAAGGTAGAAGACATTTTCAAATAGTCTAGACAATCATATCCAGTAGATACATTTTATTAACTGTGTGATATTTATAAAAAGGTCTAACTTCTTTAGTCCAGTCTTTTCATTTGGAAAAGAGAGGAAAAAGTTGAATGTATACTCTGAAAAAAAGATATGAAACAAAGGGTTAAAAAGGATTGATCAAGGAAGGAAGTTCAAGGACAACAAAATGACTAAAGATTGAAGGCTTTCTTGTTCCCATGGCAATATTACAGCAGAAGGTGTGCTGAGAACAGACACACTGCATTAAGAAAATAAACAGCTCTCCCAGACCTAGGACTACTCACTTCATATGGCACAAGGTATTTTGCAGATAGTATTAATGTAAGTTTCTCAGAGTGGGGCAATTGTCCTAGATTATTCAAGTAGACGAGTATAATCCCATTGCTTCTTATAGGAGGAATAAAAGAGCAGGAGTCTCAGCAGAGATGCAGAGACAGAGCAGATATAGAATGATAAAGCCTAGAGTTCAGAAATTCAAGTAACTGGAAGCAGATATGAGAATGGCGCCAAGGACTCAGAAATGCAGGTGTCTTCCAGGAACCAGATGAAACACGAATCACCTCTGGAGCTCCCAGAATTAATGCACCTGGCCAACACCTTGATATACAACCCCATAAGACTTCTCTGGCTTCTGACTTGCAGAACTATAAGTCAATAGGTTTCGATGTGTTTTAAAAAAATACATTTGTGACAATTAATTGCAGTACCAGGAAGAAACCAATACATTCAGAAAAGAGCCATTACTGTAACAAAATCTGAAAATATGGAAATAGAATTAGCAATGGGCTGACAGGAAAAGCCTAGGTTTCCTGGGATCGAAAGACCATGAGTAACTAACAACTCTGCAACAGTGTGGTGGTTGAATGAGAATATCCCCTATAGGTTCTTATTTGAATATTTGGCACCCAGGTGGTAGAACTGTTTGAAAAAGTAATCATAAGGTATTGTCCTGTGGAAGAGGTGTGTCACTAGGGGTGAGCTTTGAGGTTTTAAAATCCCATGCCATTTCCAGTTAGCTCTCTCTGCCTCTTGTTTCTGAATTGTATGTAAGCTCTCAGCTGCTGATCCGGAAGCATGCCTGCCTTGCCTGCTGCCATAATGATCATGGACATGGCCTTTGAAACTGTAAGCCACCAATTAACTTTTATATAAGTTGCCTTAACCATGTCATTGAAAAGAAACTATGGCAAGTGGTGAGAAGCAGGTGGAGAACTGTCAAAGGCTAACTGTTAGAAAAAATCCACAAATATCACAGGGCAGAATCTGAAGCAAGTCTGGAGCTACTGGAAACAGATCCTGTTGTATGGTAGCAGAACGCTCAGTTGAATGCTCTCTACCGTGACAAGGAAGCAGGATGTGTACATGATTTTAGGAAGCTAAATAACACTTCCATTAATCTCCACAGCATGTAAATATTCTCATGCACAAGAAAGTAGGTTTTGTGGATGTAAATAGGACATCTTGAGATGGAGAGAACATCAGTGTACTCAAAGAAATCACAGGAATTCCTGGGGGAGGGAGGTGGAAAATGAAACCAGACAGAAGAGCACAGCTGAAAATGGAGGAGTGTTGAGTTGTTGTACTGTTAGCTTGACAATGCAGGCAGGAGTCCTGATAAAGAAAAGCAAAGGACACAGCTCGGAAAATGATGGTAATGTGTATCTGAGCCTCTAGGGGGAGTATGGTTCTGCCAACATCTTCATTTTGTTTGTACCTGTGAGACCAATTTTTGATTCATGGCTTGTGAAAGTTTGAGAGAACGCCCTTGTATTATGTTCAGTATATGAGTTTGTGGTGACTTGTGAGAGAGAAATTGCAGAATGTGAATGCCATGATGAAATTGGGTACTCATGGGGAAGAAGTTGCCTTTTTAATTCTTACCTTTCATGTTAAATCATGAGGAGAAATGACATGGAGGGAAAATTGCTAACAGTGAAGCTACATTTGATGACATGACACATTATAGCTTGTTTCTCTTATGGTTATGTTATATCTTACCAGGAGTGTACAAGCTAAAGATCAAAGCTGCAATTGGACATATTTTGTCAAGAGCCTCCAAATGATCAGAATAGAAGTGTAGGGCTCAAGGACCAAAGAGGGAAAAAAAAGAACAAGAGGGATGGCTTTAAATTCCACATGATTATTCCAAGGCTGGAGTTAGGAACAGCAGAGACTGAAGCTTTCTTTTCTCAGGACTGTCAAATGAAAATTTCTGTGAGGGTTTCTCTGTCTGTCCTGTTGTATGCTGGTTCCAACATTCACACAAGCAGAGGACAGTATCATGAACAATCACCAATAAAATATGCTGTGAGTATTGCTTGTGCAAATATATCCCTAATTATATGAAAATAATATATAATAGTATACTGAAGCCTTGTGTCTTCAAATCCTCAGTAGCAATACAACATTGAACTATATTGCATATAAAGAGAGATGAGTTCAGAGTGCGTGCTGGAACCTGAAAGTCATTGCCAGCTGGATCAGCTCCACATAGGTGGCATATGTCGTATAAACTGTGCCCATTCAGTGACTAGTGTAGATCCACAGATGCTGTGTTCTATTTAGCACAGAACTGCACATAGACTTCCTCCTGGAGGCCAATTATTGTCATACCTCATTATCCAGACTCAGAACTTACTACATCTCATTCACACCAACAGAATGGCTTGGCATAATTAAGACCAGTAGGGCTGCTAGGATAGGGGATCAGAGTGGGAAGAGTGACAGGCACAGGAAAACATTTTACACACTAGAACCTTACTAAATTCAATGAAAAACAAAACATTTTCAATTATTATCCTAAATTTTAATTTCCCCCCAAAACATTGCATTAAATGCTTTTACTTGTACAATTGTAGAATTTCACCCTTTAAAAGTGCTATACACAGCAGTAAGAGAAAAAGGTAAAGTAAATTATACAGGCAGACACATCAGAATTACACCAGACTCCTCTACAGAGACTAGGGAAGCTAGAAGATCCTGGACAGATGTCATACAGACCCTAAGAGAACACTATTGTCAGCCTAGATTACTATATCCAGTACACCTTGCAATTACCTTCGATGGAGAAACCAAGATATTCCACAACAATACCAAATTTACACAATATCTGTCCACCAACACAGCCCTACAGAGGAAATAGATGGAAAACTCCAACACAAGGAGGGAAACTACACCCTAGGGAAAACAAGAAAGTAATCATCTTGTAAAAACCCAAAAGAAAATAGTCACACAAACATAATTCTATCACTAAAAACAAAAATAACAGGAAAAATTATTATCCCTTAATATCTCTTAACATCAATAGACTCAATTTTCCAAGAAAAAAACATAGACAATCAGACTGGATATGTAAACAGAGCTGAGTATTTTGCTGCATTCAGGAAACTGAACTCAGGGAAAAAGACAGTCAGTACATCAGAGTAAAAGACCAGGAAAAAAATTTAGCAAGCAAACAGTCCCAAGAAACAAGTTGAAATAGCCATTATAGTATTGAATAAAACAGATTTTTAACCAGAAGTTATCAAAAAAGATAAGGAAGGACACTTCATACTCATCAAAGGAAAAATCTATCAAGATGAACTCTTAATACTAAATGTCTATTCTTCAAATGCAAGAGCACGCACATTCTTAAAAAAAAACAAACAAACAAAAAAAAACTAAAGCTCAAAGCATATGTAGCATCTCACACAATAATAATGGGAGACTTCAACACCCCACTCTCATCAATAGACAGATCATGGAAGCAGAAACTAAACAGAGACACAGTGAAACTTACAGAATTTATGAAACAAATGGATTTAACAGACATCTATAGAATATTTCATCTGAAAACAAAAGAATATAACTACTTCTTGGCACCTCATGGCACCTTCTCCAAAATTGACCATATAATCAGTCACAAAACAGGCCTCAACTGAAATAGGGAGATTGAAATAATCCCATGCATCCTATCAGATCCCCATGAACTAAGGCTGATCTTCTACAGCAATGAAAACAACAAACACATACACATGAAAGCCAAACAATGCCCTAATCAATGATAAATTGATCAATTAAGAAATAAAGAAATAATAGATGTTTTAGAATTTAATGAAAATGAAGGTAAAACATACCAAAATTTATGGGATACAATGAAAGTTGTGCTAAGAGGAAAACTCATAACTCTGGGTGCCTCTAAAAAGAAACTGGAGAGAGCATACACTAGCAGCTTGACAGCACACCTGAACGCTCTAGAACACAAAGAAGCAAATGCACCCAAGAAGAGTAGATGGCAGGAAATAATCAAATTTAGAGCTACAATCAACCAAGTAGAAACAAAAATAATTATACAAAGAATCAACAAAACCATGAGCTGGTTCTTTGAGAAAATCAACAATATTGATAAACCCTTAACCAGACTAACTAGAGGGCACAGACTATTAAAATGAACAAAATCAAAAATGAAAAGGAAGACATAACAACAGAAACTGAGGGAAAAAATCATCACATCCTACTACAAAAACCTACAGTCAACAAAACTGGAAAATCTGAATAAAATAGATAAATTTCTAGATAGATACCAGGTGCCAAAGTTAAAAGATAAACTATCTAAATGGTCCCATAAACCTAAAAGAAATAGAAGCAGTCATCAAAAGCCTCCCAAATGGAAAAAATAGCCCAGGAACAGATGGATTTAGAGCAGAATTCTATCAGACCTTCATAAAAGACCTAATACCAATATTCTCCAAAGTATTCCACAAAATAGAAACAGAAGAAACACTACCTAGTTCATTCTTTTAAACCACAATTACACTTACAAAGAAAGAATTTTAGACCAATTTTTATGAATATAGCTGTAAAAATAGTCAATAAAATTCTTGCAAACTGAATAAAAGAACAAATCAAAATGATCATTCACAATAATCAATTAGGCTTCATCCCAGGGATGCAGGAATACCTCAATATATGAAAATCTATCATCATAATCTACTATATAACCAAAATCAAAGGGAAAAAAAACACATGATCATCCCATTAGATGCTGAGAAAGCATTTTACAAGTTTCAACACATACTAAAAGTCTTAGAAAGATCATGAATCCAAGGCCCATACCTAAACATAGTAAAAACAATATGCAGCAAACAAGTAGCCAACATCAAACTAAATGATGAGAAACTTGAATCAATACCACTAAAATAATGCTGCCCACTCTCCTCCGACCATTCATTATATTGCTGGAAGTTCAAACCAGTGCAATTACACAACAAAAGGAGCTCAAAGGGATACAAATCTGAAATAAAAAGTCAAAATATCACTATTTGAAGACGACATATTATACTTAAATAACCCAAAAAAATCCACCACATACTCATAAATTTGATAAACAACTTCAGCAAAATGGCTATATATAAAATTAACTCAAATAAGTAACCTTCCTGTACGCAAAGGATGAACATGCTGAGAAAGAAATTAGGGAAACAACATCATTCACAATAGTCACAAATAATATAAAATACCTTGGTGTGGTCCTAACCAAGCAAGTGAAAGATCCGTATGACAAGAACTTCAAGTCTATGAAGAAAGAAATTGAAGATCTCAGAAGATGGAAAGATCTCCCATGCTCATGGGTTGACCAAATTAATATAGTAAAAATAGCCATCCTGCCAAAAGCAATCTACAGATTCAATAAAATCCCCATCAAAATTTCAACTCAATTCTTCATAGAGTTAGAAACAGCAATTTGTAAATTCATTTGGAATAACAAAAATCCAGGATATAAAAAACTATCCTCAAAAATAAAAGAGCTTCTGAGGGAATCATCATCCCAGACTTCAAACTGTATTACAGATCATTCATAATAAAAACTGTATAGCACTGGTACAGAGACAGACCGGTATATCAATGGAATAGAATTGAAGACCCACAAATGAATGCACACACCTATGGTCACTTGATCTTTGACAATGGAGCAAAAATCATTCAATGGAAAAAAAAGACATCATCTTCAACAAATAGTGCTGGTTCAACAGGCAGTCAGCATGTAGAAGAATGCAAATCGACTGACTGACCCATTCTTATCTTCTTGTACAAAGCTGAAGTCCAAGTGGATCAAAGACCTCCACATAAACCAGGTACACTGAAACTAGTAGAAGAGAAAGTAGGAAAGAGCTTAGAACACATAGGCACAGGGGGAAAATTCCTGAACAGAACACTAATGGCATATGCTCTAAGATCAAGAAATGACAAATGGGACCTCATAAAATTGGAAAATTTCTGTAAGGCAATGGACATTGTCAATACGACAAAATGTCAACCAACAGATTTGGAAAAGATCTTTGCCAATTCTACATCTGATAGAGGACGAATATCCAAAATGTACATAGAACTCAAGTAGTTAGACCCCAGATAATCAAATAATCCTATTAAAAAATGGGGTACTGAACTAAACAAAAATTCTCAACTGAGGAATACCGAATGACTGAGAAACACCGAAAGAAATGTTCAACGTGCTTAGTCATCAGGGTAATGCAAATCAAAACAACCAGGAGATTTCACCTCACACCACTTAGAATGGCTAAGATCAAAAATTCAGGTGACAGCAGATGCTGGTAAGGATGTGGAGGAAAAGGAACACTCCTCTGCTGTTGTTGGTGTTGTGAGTTAGTATAGCTACTCTGAAAATCAGTCTGGTTGTTGCTCAGATAATTGGACATAGTACTAGCTGAGGACCCAGCTATAACACTTTTGGGCATATAGCAAATATACTCCAAAATACAACAAGGACACAACATCCACTATGTTCATAGCATCCTTACTTATAATAGCCAGAAGCTGGACAGAACCCAGATGTCCTTCAACAGAGGAATGGATGCAGAAAATGTGGTACATTTCTACAATGGATTACTACTCAGCTATTAAAAACATTGACTTCATGAAATACTTAGGCAAGTGGATGGAAGTCGAAAATATCATCCTGAGGGGGGTAACCCAGCCACAAAAGAACACAGATGGTATGTACTCACTGATAAGTAAATACTCGTCCAAAACCTCAGAATACCCAAGAAACAATTCACAGACTTTATTAAGCTAAAAAAGAAGGAAGGGCAGAATGCAGATGCCTCAGTCCTTCTTGGAAAGGAGAACAAAAATGTTCATGGCAGGAAATACAACATCAAATATAGGAGCAGTGACTGAGTAACTGTAAAAAGATCATCCAGAGTATGTCTCACCTGGGAATCCACCCCATATGCAGCCACCAAACCCAGTTACTATTGCTGATACCAAGAAGTGCTTACTGCAAGGAGCCTGATATGGATGCCTCCTCAGAGACTTTGACACAGCCTTACTGATACAGATAAGGATGCCTGCAGCTAACCATTTGGCTGAGCAAGGAGACCCCAATGGAGGAGCTAGAGAAAGGACTGAAGGAGCTTAAAGGGTTTGCAACCCATGGGAAGAACAACAATATCAACTAACCCAAACCCCCAGAGCTCCTAGGGACTAAAACACCAAACAATGAATATAGATGGAGAGTCCCATGGCTCCAGTTGTGTATGTGGTAAAAAGAAAATGGCATTGTATGGCATCAATAGGAGGAGAGACCTTTGGTCCAGTGATGGCTTGTTGCCCTAGTGTAAGAGAATGCAAGGTGGTGAGGTGGCTGTGGGTGGTTGGACATGTGAGCATCTTCATGGAAGCAAGGAGAGGTGGGAGGGGGATGGGAAAGGGGAAAAGGGAAAGCATTTGAAATATAAATACAGAGAATATCCAATTAAAAAATTTAATTACATCAAAAGAAAAAAGTACTGCATCCAGAACAATTCTGTAGACTTAACACTGCAGAAGTTGTGAGAATAAGATTTGGAGGTCATTGCTACCTCAGAAAAAATAGCAAGATCCTGTCTCAAAATTTTCTCATTTTTCTCCCAAACATTTACTATTGATATAGCATAGCTTACATTCTTTTCAGAAATGAGCACACACAAATCCTACAACTTACTTCAAGTTACAGAGTTCATGGGTTGTTCTGAGGATAACTGACTCATTTTATATGCTTGGGTATAACTGGAATCTACATGAGTCCAACCACCAGAATTACACTGAGCTAAAAATGCCCATGGAGCTGTGCACCATTTATTTGTATTTTTGTTCCTCTTCAGCTGTTGGGGAGAAGATGTCAGCAATTTTTGTTTATGTTAGGAAAATCAGCATAAATGTAATCATCTCAAAAGGCTGATGTGTTGCTGATCCAAAAGAAACAAGGCCATTGTGGTTCTGTTTCGATTAATGACTTTTTTTTTTTTGTTAAAAATATTCTCTCGAATTCATTTTAATAATGAATAAAGAAGTAGAAATATTTCATTTTATGTGCATCATATACCCCAAAATAAATACACTATAATAGATCAATTGTGCGGGAATAAATAGGACCCTGAAGAGTAAATAACTGTTGCAAAATAGGAAGGCAAATGAGCTTTTTTTTTTGTAAGGCAAACTAAAAGTTTAACTTTGGAATCTGCATTTCTTTAAGTATAGAGCACAGAAATCATCCAGCTATAGTTGCATTAAATGACATATGTGTTGTGAAGAAACTGTTGTTGTGACAGGGACCATGACAGCAGGCATTTGACTCAGTACCTTATAAGTAAAAAACAAAACAAAACAAAACAAAACAAAACAAAACAACAACAACAACAACAACAACAAAAAAACAGTATGGAGTTGGGAAGACTGGGATTCTATCCCAGCACTGAAAAAAATCCTACAACTTCTTCCCACAAAGGACTCTTAGATTCTACAACTGTAGTCCTTAGTAACTTGTCCTTCTATCTAGTCTGTAAAGAAATGAAAATATCCATGGTGCACGTGGAGGCAGCTTACCCTACTGCCCCAGTCCTCATGGGCTTAGCACAGTAGCTTTTCCCAGTATTGGTGTTTACATTAGTCATCTAGTATTGCCATAATGGCACAATATATTCTCAGATCTCTGGAGGCTGATAGTCTGGGATGAATGTACCGTTGACTTGGTTTCTTGTGAGGCCTCTCCCTTTGGCTTATAGACAGTAACTTTCACCCATATCCTCTCTGGCTCTTTCCATTATGTCTGGCTATGTCCTTTTCTTTTCTAACAAGGACACTAGCCAGATTGGATAAAGGCTCACTGGTCAAGACCCCATTTTAACTTTCATTATCTCTTCAAATACTGTTTCCAAATATAGCCACATTCTGAGATATCAGGGGGATTGGGACTTTAATGCAAGGATTTTGGATTGACAAACTTTAGCTCACACATTGTCACTCCACCCATGGCACTACTTGCTTTCTGACATGACAAATGATGGTGCTGAGAAAGAAGCAATAAATAAATAGAGTTAAACCAGTTCAGCTGCAATTACTGAATAATGTCTTAAGAGGGTAAAAGCTTAATTCATATGAGAAATGATGTCCTATTCATATGGCTCTTATGGGATTATTTGCACAATCTTCTGGCTTTCTTTACAGAGACACTACTGGACTCTTCGATTCTTTGAGGATGACATTGACAGGCATACATGAACAAACATTGTTTAAGAACAATGGGCAAGGATGACCTGGGGAAACAACCACAGGGATATGGGGCAGGAGAGACAGTGTGTGTGACCTTGTACTCCGTGTGGCAAACAAGGACAAGTATACGCCTTGTCAGAGATATGAACTCTAAAACACTCCTTTCACATGTATTTTTCATAACAAAGATTCTTTTGATTTCCTTAAGAGCTGGTAATGGCCAGTGTTGTCAGTGTGGTAAAATGTAAGATGACCTTGAAGATAAGCTGTTGAGCATGCTAGGAAACATTAACGTGATAACATTAACTGAAGTGGAAAGATCCACCCACTGTGAGTGACACCATTACCTAGGCAGAGGATGCTGCACTATATATAATATTGAAGAATGTAGTGTTGAGCTTTAGTGTGCACACATGCATTAATTGTATTGCTTGCAGGCACAAAGTGCCCAAAACTTCTATTGCTGATGCTGTAGCTTTTCTTCCATAGGGCACTGCAACCAAAAACTTCTGCTGACATGAACTCTTTCACCCTAAGGTAGTTTTTTCACAGTATCTTATCACAGCCACAGAGAATAAATTAAGATAAATGCAGAAAGTAATTAGTAGCAGACTGAGGTTTTAATTCATGTAGAAGAAGTTCAGATACTGGACAGCAATGAGAGTTGGATACAAGTATGCAAGTTAGTTGGCTAGAAGTCAGCCCTAAACATGTCAAGGGTTTTGTAAGGAATCCAGTGGTCTATGCCAACTGGCTTGGAAACTATATTCAGAAAGAATCTGAGACAAACTGAGAGGAGAGTATCAGCCAAGCAAAGGTAGAACCATCTAAAATCTGAGGATGGGGACCCACGTGGGCAATCATGGATGTAGGCCAAGGAGTAAGAGAGGCCTCTGATAGATGGCAGCAGGAAAAGAGAGTCATAGGTGCCATGGCATAAAAAAGAGAGCAAAGGGCTGGAGGCAAACAAAACTGGCTGGTTACTGTAAACCTCAGTCAGCAGGTACTATGCAAGAGGGACTGTGGAATGTTTCGAGCGGTTGACAGGCAATACATGGGGAGTAGCATATATAATACACTAGACTTCAACTAGACTTTAGGTTGGTTTTTATGTCTATTGGTGGAAGCAGAAGTTGGACATCTGGGGCCAAATAGTTGTTGAAGAAATCTTACAGCTTTGGTGGGTGATAGGGGGATGCAGTGGCCAGTCAAGGTAACTGAACTTTGACAAAGGCCAAATCACAGTTCAGTTTGCAACAAAATGGTGCAAAAATATACACTCAGGGACCTTATAGGGAAGCATAGAGCACACTGACAGAGGCTAGAAAAAACGCCAAGAAAGGCACAGAGAAGGGAAGAAGTGGTACTGGTAATGAGAGAGCACAGGAAGACTTGGGTTTAAGCAGCCTATGATAATGAGAACCAAGGATCTGAGTTAAGTAAACAGAGAGAAACTAGATTTAAGCAGGAGATACTTAGCCTGAGCAGGCTAGCATCTGTGAGAGATAGATAGGAGGCTAGGCTCTAAGAAAATCTTGTGCTGTTTGGCATACTACAGAAGAATGGAATTTCCTCACATAGGAGGCATTTAGGAGTCACTCTAGATACACCTATACCATCTCACTAATGGTCCAATGCCATCCTAATCTTATGGATGAAAAGGATGAACTGGGTCTCATGTCACCTGTGTAGTGGGGAGACAAAGATACCACTGTCCTATGGTGTTGGGAGAAGTGACTGTTCCAAACACTTATAGATTCTCTATAAGGAGAGCAGTAAAGGGCTGGAGAGACTCCTGTGCAAAGCACTTGCTTGCTATTCCTATGGCCCTTGGTCCCACCCACAATATCACAAGCAAGGAAGTTAAAGCATTCATACATTCAGAGAGAAGTGCACATCATTACCCATGGATCACTCCCAGGTAGCTTTGCTTTTGATATTTTCCCCAGTGGCACATATTGTTGTGCAGTACACGTGCCTCCAGATAAAAGAAACTTTCAGATTCAGAGAACCTGCTCATGGCTGGCTGGGATAGAAGCTTTCTATTCTGTCTCCATGCTCTACCCTCTGTCCTCATGACTGCTTGCTGTTATACCTACTCTATAGAAATTTGAGGGAAAGGGGTTGGGCATGAGGACATGCCACATGACTGGCTTACAAGGAGCTCTTGTATCTTATGATCACAGAGTTCTCTGGGTTTCTTTTATACTACCTACTGTCACCTTGCATACAGGGTTCCCTGGGTTGATTTCTCCTACCTATTGTCACCTGTATACAGGCCCCGTAGGTTACTCTTTATCTATTTTTTATGTCCAATTTCTGATTAATTCTTGTTCCTCTTCTTAGCAGTCTTCTAAAGTAAACACTTTATGTGACTTCACATTCATTCCTTAGGTTGTACATACTTTGGACCTCTGGCCCCTGTGTCGAGAACACCATGGTAACTGTATCCTCATGCCATTGTTCATTCCAGCCTTTCTGTCTCTATGTGAACTCATACTGCCTCTCATTCTTTACTGCATCCTCAGCATGTCCCCACCATCACTGTGACCTGACAGCTGTGGGCAGGCAGCTGCTCTCAGACATGCTCAGGGTGAGACATTGTGATGTCACTAAATAGATGAAGATCAGGAGAGGGTGGATATAAAGGGCTGAGGCAGCAACAACAGTATTGGGTGTTTTATGTATTTACATTTTAAATGTTATTCCCTTTCCCTCCTCTCCCATACCTCCTCCCTGTCCCCCTGCTTCTATGAGGGTGCTCCCCTTCCCACCCACCCACTCCCACTCACCCTGGCATTCCCCTATACTGAAGAAACTAGCCTTCACAGGACCAAGGGCTTCTCCTCCTATTGATGCCAGACAAGGCCATCCTCTGATACATATGCAGCTGAAGCCATGTGTCCCTCCATGTGTACTCACTGGTTAGTGTTTAAGTCCCTGGGAGCTGTGAGACTTTTGGTTTGTTGATGTTGTTCTTCCTATGAGGTTGCAAACCCCTTCAGCTCCTTCAGTCCTTTCTCTAGCTCCTCCATTGGGGTCCCTGTGTTCAGTCCAATGGTTACCTGCAAGCATTCTCCTCTGTATCAGCAAGGCTCTGGCAGAGCCTCTCAGGAGATATCCATATCAGGCCCCTGTCAGCAAGCACTTCTCGGCATTAGCATTAATGACTGGGTTTGATGGTCTATGGATGACCTTTTCTTCAGTCCCTGCTCCACTCTTTGTCCCTGTATTTCTTCCCATAAGTATATTGTTCGTCCTTCTGAGAAGGAGTGAAGTATCCACATTTTGGTCTTTCTTCTTGAGCTTCATCATATGGTCTTGGGTATTCAGAACTCCTACTTTTTTAAAACATGAATTGACAGACAGATCAGCTCAGATGGATATCTGTCTCAGGAGATGAAAGTTCACTCCCCCAGTTCACAAGTCTGCATGCGGATACATGTGTGCGCAGGCATGCATACTTGTGGAATCAGACTCTCCTTCTGGCTGCCTGCAGAATAAAGTCGCCTGCTGTCTTCCGATCAAGACATAGAACTCTTGGCTCCTCCAATGACATGTCTGCCTGTACACTGCCATACTTCCTACCAAAAATGTGCACACCCAGGCACATTCACCTTTCTACCCCTATACTCACACACTCACTAGCTCCTATTCTAGCCATCCTCAGTGATACAGTCTCAGGCTCACTTGTCCATGAACAAAGCACAGAACAGAACAGGTTAACGAAAGGGCTTCCTGTCCGTATTCTGAGCAGGTTAGGTTTCACAACTGGGTAGATCAGGATGTGTTCTTTGGGCTGCTGGCACACAGAGGACATAGATATACTCCTGAGATGGGTGTTCACTCAACCTTGCTTGTAATGGCTAGCACTTGTCATTTATCACATGTAGCCACCCCGAGGGTTTATGACCCCCCCCCCATTTCTGGGATTTGGTCTCAGTAGGTCAGTACCCAGGGAAAGGTCTTACAGTGCACTCTCTGTGAAGTCAAACACACTTGGGATGTACTTTTCCCAGACAGTTTCATTTAGCTGCCTCAAAGACAATCTTTGTAAAATTTAGAACAGAATTCATTTCTATCACTCACTGTGAAAGACTGGCAGCTTTCAAATGTCCCTACTTATCCCTTTCCCCATTTCCAGGCACTGCCTTTGGGAATGACAACATTTTAAAGACAGCATTACATTTAACACCTCCAATACACTGACTGCTTCACACTTTCACCAATCTTGTTAGCCTCAAAGAGTAGGCATGGCCCCTTTCTCCTACATCTCTGGAGTCTGCCCTCTTCTCTCGTCTGGATGCTTCATCCCAAATGACTTCCCCTTGAATGGGGACCTCACAGGCTGCTATCTCCACAAAACAGCTGTCCTTTGCTTCAAACCAAGTAAGAGTTGATGTTCTCCCTCACCTTCCTGGCCTGTACTTATCGCAAAGGCACAGAATTCTGGAAAACCATAATTAGTCTTCTCTTAATTATCCAAGGCCATGTCTTCTCTTGGGCTCAGTAACAGACATCTTACTCCAGGAAGCTGTTGCTCTCCTTTCCCAACGCTAAGGGTATCCCTTCTTCCCCTATGTTTTCTTATTGTGTTTGAGTACTGTCAACTGGAAACAACCTATGATTATTAACTTGCCATACTAACACTGTGTGGTATACTGTGGAGGAACTTAGCTTATGCTGGAAAGAAATCATATTTCAATAATAAGGATTAGCCATGTACTATTCTCCTCTTCGGTGTCTATGAATGCACTCGGAGTTCATTTGGCTACACTCATATTTGAAATGATTTAGAAAACTCCTTCATGTTAACAGAATGTAACATCAAAGTTTTAATGTTCCTCAAAATACTCTAAGATGTCACCAAAGCCTAAAACTCCCCTTGATCCTCAGATGTATGGCTTTCTGTATGCTCATACGACTAGCACAAAGCCACTGGGACTACTGCTGTGTGAATGGCCATGATCAGAGCTTGAGTCTCAAATCTGCCTGAATTTCCAACAGATCTTGATGGAGTAATATGAATTACCATGAATGGTCTTCCTAATACTGTTCACATCTAGCAACTGGCTACTTGAAATGTGGTGTCTTAGGGTCTCAATGCTATGAATAGACGTCATGACCAAGGCAGCTTTTATAATGACAACATATAATTGGGGCTGGCTTACAGCCTCAGAGTTTCAGTCCACCATCATCATGGTGAGAAGCATAGAAACATGCAGGCAGGTATGATGCTAGAGAAGCCAAGAGTTCTACATCTTGATCTGAAGGCCACCAGGAGAGGTACTTCCACACTGGGAGGAGAGGGTGCTGGAGCATAGAACCTCAAAGCCCATGCCCACAGTGACACATTTTCTCCAATAAGCCCATGCCTACTCTAGCAAGGCCACACTTCCTAATAGTGCCACTCTCAGGGCCAAGCATATTCAAACTACCATATGTGTTAGATAAACTAACAGTGGTTAGTACCAGAACCACTGATTTCATTTATCTTTAGTTTCTAAAGATTTGTAATTTGCTTTTACTCTTTAAAAATGTGTATGTTAGGGGTTGGGGGCTGAGGTGAATTCTGGGTATGTGCCCTTGAGTGCAAGTATTTGCATGGGCTAAAAGAAGGCCTTGGATTCTGCATAGTTTCAAAGGCTGGAGCCATATCAGATTGTCAGCAATCTAATGAAGATCTTATGAGCCAACTCAGGTTCTCAGCCAGAGTAGAGCACTCTGTTAACCACCAAGCCCTCTAACCCCGTCTTTACTTTTTAAATGCTATTAAATTTTAGTCTGTCCTGCAACTAGGAAAGCCATAAAAACCAACAAATTTGAGATTTGACTTTTTTTTTTTTTTGAGAAATGGGATACTGTCAAAGTATGTATCATAACTCTTCATCAGCATCAGGAACATGCTTAGTCATTTCCGGGAAAATCTCAAAATCTTACAGCCATTCCACCTCTGATTTGGCTGACATTTATAGGTAATCTTAGGCTCAGGAGGCAAGGACTGAATGGAGACAGAGCTACGTGTAATGTATACTCATCAATTTCTAACTACTAAAAAGTCTAGCCACATCCTTAATTTGTTAAATTCATGAGGCCAAATTGCTCATGTTTTTCACCAGGATGGGAAGTTAGGGTCTTTTCAGCAACCTTTGACCTTGGCCTAGAACTCTGGTGTTGCCACTCCCTGGGAAGCTGGCACAGTCCAGCAGCACAGCAATGATGACCACAGCTGGCTCCCTCAAGTACTCTCCAGGACCCCCCTCCCCGAGCCTCCCCCCCCCCCCCTGCCTGCATCTTATTTCCCCTGAAAGCCCTTCAGTGATCCCTTCTGCAGTGATGCTTGCTCAGCAGCCAGCTCCTGTCTCTGGCCTACTTATTTCCCAATGCATGTACCCACAGCACCATCTAGTGGCCGTAACTTTCATTCCTGTTGTTCAGTATCCAAGTTTCTTGGGGTTTAATGTACACTAGGGCTGTTAGCTTTCCTAGATAAATGTATGCCTATAGTTCATCATGATGGGTTTACCTTTTCTATGGATGGGGACAATGTTGTCACAAATCCACCATGAGTTGTATTTCTAAAACACTCGGTGCAAAGCAAAACCATGCGAGGTCTTGTGAATTAGTAAGAGACTTGCTCAAATGGGTCCTTCCATTCAGACATTTCTGTCTGCCAGGGTATTTCTTCTGAAGCTGAGAATGAAAGGCTGATGCTGAAACCCTCACCAGCTTGGGACTCAGCACCCAGACCACCACCTTCTTTCTCATTAGACCTTCCCCAGAAGCCTGTGGAGGTTGCAGCCCTACATAATAGGTGGCTCTGTTTAAGAAGATCCTCAATAAGCAGGGGATGATGGCATGATGCCAGTTAGGCAAAAGGAACCCATTAAGACTGAGATGATCCATAGCCTTGGATATGGCCCAGGATAGAGAGAGAAACATGCAGAAACAGTCCATTTATGCATCCTACTAAATGCCAAATGCACTCATGGGCTACGTTGAACGGATGAGTTGACTATGGAAATCAAAGTACACCCAGAAAATATTCTAGTCATATTTTTCAAAGGAAGAAATATATATGTGAGATTTGTGTTCTTAGAAGTTTCTTGTTTGCACATTTCTCATCAAATATAAGCTCAAGTCTTCACATAATTGGAAGAAACTAATCATTAAGCACATTTGAGAACAAAACAAGAATCACCTGTTTGTTTCTGTGTGATTTGGGGTTTGTGTATATTTGTATGTTTGTATATTTGTGTGTCTGTTTGTCTTTATGCATTTGTATTTTTTATTTCTGTTTATTTGCCTACCTGTTTATGTGCATTTTCAGAAACTGTATGACTACTTACAGATTCAGTATTAAACTGTTTGGTAACATGTGACTCATAGAAGTCAAGAAGGCAATGAAAAACTAGAACTAAATTTAAGTGAAAGTACAACTATTAGAATTTTTTAATGGCAAATTGGAGGGAATCTTAAGAGAAAGGCTTATGGCTAGGAATGCCTACGATATAAATCATGTGTCAAGGAGAACATGAGGTTCCATGCATGTAATTCTAACAGTAGAAAGGCTGAGCCAAGAAGGTTGTCATTAATTTAAAAGTGAGGTCCATGCACAGTGAAAACCTGTTTAAAAATAAAGCAAAATAAGAACAGGAAAATCACAAATAAGTTATTTATAACACACTTCAAGGTAGTATAAAAATATACGCCAAACTTAAGGTAGTAGGCAGTAAGAAATAAGGAAGGTCAGTAAGAAGATAAAGAAATAAAGATGCAGAGAAAACCTCAAAGAAACAATAAATCCAAATGCTACAAACAAAAACAAATTAACCAAATGAGAGTAAAACAAAATTGTTAAAATTTAAACATGCTATTACATTACAAAAGATAGCAATGAAAATCTTAGGATCATTAGGAAATACTTAAAAAATTTTAAAACAAGTGGATAATCTAAAAAAATGTGTAAACTCCCTCTTATAACCTACCAAAATTAATCCAAAAGGTTATACATGATTTAAACAGATATATAGCAAGCAGCCAATTGAAGAAGTAATAGTCTTTTAATGAAAAGACCCCCCCAAAAGAAAGTGATCCTGTGATACTTCAGGGAAGGACTCAAGGTGGTATCAGATCTGACTCTCGTTAAGGAAGACAGTCATTATCAAGTTCCACAATTCAAGCAAAAGTTGTAGACATAGGCAAGAAACCATAAATGATAAGGCAATACCTGATATTCAATGGAAGACATCAGATAAAAACTATAGCTATAAACACCATTTCCACTGAGAGAAACAAAGCACCATTCCCTATGAGGAATTATTATCTCAGTGAATACCGTGAAATCCACCACTGAAAGAAAAAAGAGGACTTACCATTTTCTTGTTTTAAATCATTTTAATTTGATATTCTCAGTATTTACATATCCCATCCCACTACCACCCCTCCCCTTGCTTCCTTAAAGATGCTCACATTCCCTACCACCCACCTCAGCACCTTGGCATCCCCCTATACTGGAAAAATGAGTCTTCACTGGACCAATGGCCTAACTACCATTTATGCCAGACAATGCTGTCCTCTGCTACATATGCAACTGGAGCCATGGGCCTCTTCATGTGTGCTCAGTGGTTGATGTTTTATTCCCTGAGAGCTTTGGGGAGTTTGGTTTGTTGATACTGTACTTCCAATGGAGTTGCAAACCCTTCAGCTCTTTAAGTCCTTTCACTAGCTCCTGCATTTGGGTCCCTGTGGTCAATTCCATGGTTAGCTTCAATCATTGTCATTGGTATTAATATGTATCCATATCAGGCTCCTGCCAGTAAGTAGGCATCCATATCAGGCTCCGGTCAGTAAGCACTACTTGGCATCAGATAGAGTGAATTTGGTCAATGAATAAGGCATGGATACCTAGATAAGGCAGTCTCTGGATGACCTTTTTATCAGTCCCTACTCCACTCTTTGTCCCTGGATTTCCTCCTGTGAGTAATTTGTTCTACCTTCTAGGAAGAACTGAGGCATCCACATTCTTCCCTTCCTTTTCTTTGAGCTTCATAAGGTCTATGATTTGTTTCTTGGCTATTCAGAGCTTTTGGGCTAGTATTCCCTTATTAGTGAGGATGTACAATATGTTTTCTTTAGTTATGTCACTCAGGAGGATATTTTCTAGTCACATCTATTTGCCTAAGAATTTAATGCAGTCATTGTTTTTAATAGCTGAGTAGTACTCCATTGTAGAAATGTACCACATTTCTGTACCCATTCTTCTGTTAAAGGACATCTGGATTCTGTCCACATTATAGCTGTTATAAATAAGGATACTATGAACATGGTGGAACATGTATCCTTGCTATATGTTGGAGCATCTTTTGGGTATATGACCAGGAGTGTTATAGCTGGGTCCTCAGGTAGTACCATGTCCAATTTTCTGAGAAACACCAGACTGATTTCCAGAGTGGTTTTACCAGCTTACAATTACACCAAAATAGAGGAATGTTCCTCTTTCTCCACATCCTCACTAGCATCTTCTGTCACCTGAGTTTTTGATCTTAGCCATTCTGACTGATGTGAGTTAAAATTCATGGTTGTTTTGATTTGCATTACCCTGATGACTAAGGATCTTTAGGTGCTTCTCAACCATGCAGTATTCATCACTTGAGAATTCTTTGTTTACCTCCATACCCGATTTTTTAAATAAGATTATTTGATTCCCTGGGGTCTAACTACTTGAGTTCTTTGAATACTAGCCCTCTATTGGATGGAGGATTGATAAAGATAACACCCCAATCTATTGGTTGCCATTTTTGTCCTATTGACAGTGTCCTTTGCCCTACAGAAGCTTTGCAATTTTATGTAGTCCCATTTGTCTATTCTTGATCTTAGCGTGTAAGCCATTGGTGGACTGTTCAGGAAATAATTTTTCCCTGTGCCTATGTGTTCTAAGCTCTTTCCCACTTTCTCTTCTAAGAGTATCAGTGTACTTGGTTTTATGTGAAGGTTTTTGATCTACTTGAACATGAGCTTTATACAGGAGATAAGAAAGGATCGATTTGCATTCTTCTACATGCTGACTGCTAGCATTGTTGAAAATGCTTTTTTGCATTGAATTTTTTTTAACTCTTTTGTCAATGATCAAGTGACCATAAGTGTGAAAGTTCATTTCTTGGTCTTCAATTTGGTTCTATTGATCTACCTTCCTCTGTCTGTACCAATACCATGCAGATTTTATTATGATTTATCTATAATACAGCTTGAGGTCATGGATGGTGATTCACCCAGAAGTTCTTTTATTGTTGAGAGTAGGTTTTGCTCTCCTGGGTTTTTTGTTAATCCAAATTAATTTGCAAATTTCTCTTTATAACTTTATGAAGAATTGAGTTGGAATTTTGATGAAAATTGCATTGAATCTGTAGATACCTTTTGGCAAGATGGCCAATTTACCATATTAATTTTGCCAATCCATGAACATTGGAGATCTTTGCATCTTCAGAGATCTTAAATTTCTTTCTTCAGATACTTGAAGTTCTTATCCCTGGTTAAAGTCAAACCAAGGTATTTTATATTATTTGTGACTATGTTCATAAGGAAAATTGGTCTGAAGTTCTCATTCTTTGTAGGGTCTTTATGTGGTTTACGTAAAAGTGTAATTGTGGCTTAGAAAAATGAACTAGGCAGTGTTCCTTCTGTTTCTGTTTTGTAGAACAGTTTGGAGATATCGGTATTAGATGTTCTATGAAGGTTAGACAGAATTCTGCACTAAACCCATCTTATTCTGCACTTTCTTGTTTGGTAGGCTTTTGATGACTGCTTCTATTTCTTTAGGTGTTATGTGACTGTTTAAATGCTTTATTGGATCCTGATTTAACTTTGGCATCTGGTATCTGTCTAGACAATGGTACATTTTCTTCAGAATTTCCAGTTTTGTTGAGTGTAGCCTTTTGTAGTAGGATCTGATAATTTTTTGAATTTCCTCATTTTCTGTTGTTATGTCTTTCTTTTCATTTCTGATTTTGTTCATTTTAATACTGTCTCTGTGCCCTCTAGTTAGTCTGGCTAAGGGTTTATTTATCTTGTTGATTTTCTCAAAGAAACAGCTCTTGGTTTTGTTGATTCTTTGTATAGATGTTTTGTTTCTACTTGGTTTATTTCTGCTCTGAATTTGATTATTTCCTGCTGACTACTCCTCAGGGGTATGTTTGCTCCTTTTTGTTCTAGAGCTTACAGGTTTGTTGTCAAGCTGCTAGTGTATACTCTCTTCAGTTTCTTTTTTGTGAGGCACTCAGAGCTATGAATTTTCCTCTTAGCACAGCTTTCATTGTATTCCATAAGTTTAGATATGTTTTACCTTCCAAAATTATAGATGGAAGTTGAACTCTCAATCCTGAACATTTATATGCTTCAAATGCAAGAGCACCACATTAATGAAAGATACTTTACTCAACCTCAAACCATATATTGCACCACACACAACAGTGGGAGAGTCCAACACCTCATTCTCATCAACAGCCAGATCATAAAAGCAGAAGCCAAACAGTAACACAGTGAAAATTACAAAAGTTATGAACCAACTGGAATTTATAGACATCTATAGAACATTTCATCCTAAAACAAAAGAATATAAATTCTTCTCAGCACCTCACAGTACCTTCTCAAAAACTGACCATAACATCAGTCAGCATTTGTGAAAGATATTGTGTAAATTTGGCTTTGTCATGGAATATCTTGGCTTCTACATCTATATTAACTGAGAGTTTTGCTTGATATAGTAGCCTAGACTGGCATTTGTGTTCTCTTAAGGTGTGTATGACATTTGTCCAGGATCTAGCTTTCATAGTTTCTGTTGAGAATTCAAGTGTAATTCTGATAGGTCTGCCTTTATATGTTACTTGACCTTTTTCCCTTATTGCTTTTAATATTATTTCTTTGTATTTTGCATTTGATGTTTTGACTATTATGTGACAGGAAAAATATTTTTTCTGATCAAATTTATTTGAAGTTTTATACACTTCTTGTATGTTCATGGACATCTCTTAGATTAGGTTAGGGAAGTATTATATTTATTGGGCCTTTAAGTTGGGCATCTTTGCTCTCTTCTACACCTATTATTCTTATATTTGTTCTTCTCATTGTGTCGTAAATTTCCTGAATGTTTTTGATTAGGAGCTTTTTGGTCTTTGCATTTTCTTTGACTATTGTGTCAATGTTTTCTATGGTATTTTTTGCCCCTGAGGTTCTCTCTTCCATCTCTTAAATTCTGTTTGTGATGTGTGAGGATGACTCCTGATCTCTTTTCTAGGTTTTCTATCTCCAGGTTTGTCTCACTTTTTAATTTCTTTATTGTTTCTATTTCCATTTTTTATATCCTTGATGGTTTTGTTCAATTCCTTCTCCTGTTTGGTTGTGTTTTCCTGTAGCACTTTAAGGGACTTTTGTGTTTCTTCTTTAAGGGCTTCTACTTGTTTACCTGTGTCCTCCTGTATTTCTTTAAGGGATTTATTCATGTCCTTCTTAAAGTCCTCTATCATCATTGTGAGATGTGATTTTAAATCCAAATCTTGTTTATCTGATGTATTGGGATATCAACTACTTAATGTGGTGGAAGAACTGGGTTCTGATGTTGTCAGGTTGTCTTGGAATCTTTTGCTTAGGTTCTTGTGCTTGCCTCTTGCCATTTGTTAATCTATAATGTTAGTTGCTCTTGCTGTCTCTGACTGGAGCTTGTCTCTCCTGTGGGCTTGTGAGCCTGTGGGCTTAGGCATGAGTGTGCTCCTGGGTGATCAGCTCTCTGCAGGCAGGTTTTGGGTCCCAATGGCAGTGGGAGAGCCCTAGTTCTGGGCTCAGATGGAGACCAGAAAGGTCTAGTCTCAGGCAGTCCTGCAGTTCCTGTGCCCTGTGAGTTACTGATGGCTCTCTCTTTGGAAATTCAGTGGAGAGAAAGTGGGGCCTCACCTGTGGGATTAGGAGTGAGCATGCTCTTGGAAGATCAGCTCTCTGCAGGCAGGTTTTGGGTTCCTGACTTACCATTTATAAATTAAAAATTAGAAAAACTCAACCAATGAACTAACTATGTATTTTCAAGTCCCACTACAGATGAGAAACATTGTAAAATATAAAGACACTATATCTCCTTCCTAAATCATTAATTTCAAAATTAGAGTATGTAATGAAAAGTACTAAGAAGAAATACCAGACAAAGAGAATGATTTAAGTATGTTCTAACAATTCAGCTAAGAGTGAGTATATTCAAAAAAGACCAGTAAAGGAGAAAGGAGGGTGTGCGGAAGAGAGAAAGAGATAGAACACATAAAAATAAAATGGTCAGTCTACAATATAAAACTAGAGTTCCAATTGCCAAACTGAAATGATGATAGATTTTTCTTGGCATACTGAACATATTTATTGGTGTGTTCTGTTTAGGTTTGTTCCTCTGCTGTGTTGTAATACTAAATATTGCCTCCCCCAAGGTTTGGTTGCCACAAAGGACAAGAGAATCTGCAGGTAGACCCAAGTGATTCTGTGCCCTTGCTCACCCAGTTATCCCTGATAGGTAATAAAAATGTCTACTGCAGCAGCTGGGCAAAATTAAGATAGGCTGTGCTCAAGGTTACCTGTGCATGGGGTCCAAGAAGAACCACAAAGTGGAGAGAAGATGCTATGAGTTAGCTGAGGCATGAAAGCAAGGCCATGAGGGCTAGCCAATTAAAGTTAAGAGAATCCAATTATAATTTGGAGTTATTGACGGGGAAACAAATTCTAATAACTTCAAAGGAAGATATATACCCAGATCTAGTGCTCTTTAAGGCTTATTATATTATTAAATGTTATATTAATAAATTATTATATTAATAAAAATGTATTTTGTTTAGAAACAATGATCAAAAATGAGGTATAAGTCCCCAATTGAGATTAAATATTTTCACAAAAATAAAATGTTCAGATATGAGAACTAAAATTGAGTTGTTGTGTAACATTGTAGTTTATTTTCTCCTCACTGGCCATGGAACCTCGGCATGTTAGGCATGAGCTTTGTCTCTGATCTATGTTGCCTCTTCAACATGAAGCCTCACCAACAAAATGGATCATGTGGAAGTCAGCAAATCAGAGACGGAAGACAAGGTAGAGGAATTAGATCACTCGTTAAAGTTATAGAAGAGTTTCTAAGAGAAATATGAACAGGGAGTTGCAGAGCTCTCTGGGTCGCCATAAAAAGACCTAAATTTCAGATGCAGAGAAAAGGAGACAAATATCATAGTGAAGGGATTGAGAATATTTTCAATAAAATCATGGGAGAAAATTCCCCAAATTTAGAGGAAAACAATGCCCATAAAAGTGTAAGACATATACAGAACTCCAAATAGATGGGGGTAAAAAAGAAAATCTTATAACATATTATAGGTAAAACATTAAAAAAACAAATAATGGAGAAAATGTTTTAAAGGTTTTGAGACAGAAAAGTCAAGGCACCTTAGGAAGGAAACCCACCAGAGTAACAGCCGATTAATTAGACAAAAGGTACAAAGCCAAAAGGACCTGAAATGATGTATTCCAAGTTCTGAAAAACCACAGTTATGTACTCAGTTATTATGCTCAGCAAAACTAACTGTTAATATTAAAGGTAAGATGAACACCTTTCATGATGACAATAGGTAAAGAAAATTGTGGCTACTTGGGTCTAAAGAAAGGGACAAACTGAGCACATGCATAAATTAGTAATTCCAGAAGAATTAATAAGAAGAGGTCTAAGAAAACAGCACAAAACAATAAGATGACAAGAATTAAGAGACACAATTCAAAATAAATCTTAATATTAACAGTCTCAGTTACCTCAATAAAAAGCAAAGACTAGCTGACTTCATTAGAGAACAAGATTCATCTCTTTTTGCCACCAAGAAATTTACCTCACCATACATGATAGGCACCACATTAAGATTAAAATACTCCAAGCAATTGAAACCAAAAAATAGTAAGCAAAACTATTCTTACATGGCACAAAATAAACTTCAAAAAGGCTCAGTTAACACTCACTGAAGGAATGATTAAATGAAGAGGATAATACAATCCTAAACATGCATGTACCAACCACAGGTGAACCCAATTTCATAAAAGCCAAGCTAACAAATTTAAAAGCACACACAGATTATCTCCATCACACTGATAACAGGTGACTTCAAAACTTCAGGGTCACCAATGCACACGACATCTATTTTAAAACAAAAGCAAAACAAACAGACACACACACAAAAAAAATTACAGAGACTCTCTGGAGTTAATTTACATCATAAATCAAACGGACCTAACAGACTTCTACAGAATATCTCAACCAAACACTAAATACACTAAATTCTATTCAGGAGCCAATGATATTTTCTTAGAAGTCAATTACATATTATTACACAAAACAAGTCTTAACAAAAACAAGAAACTGAAATAACATCTTTCATCTTATCTGAACAACAGAACGAATTTGGATATCAACAATCTAACTGTGGCAAGCACACAAACTCATGGAAAGTAAAAAACACATTATGAAGGATCATTGGGTCAGGAAAGAAATCAAAAAGAAAATTGGAAATTTTGTAGAACTGAATGAAAATGAATAAACAAAATATCAAAATTCATAGCAAAAGCATAAAGATAGTCCTAAGAGGAAATGTTACAGCAAAACATTTTAAGATATATCAAATTAATGACTGAATGGCTCACCTGAAGACCTTGTAAAACCCAAAAATAAATAACACCTCCGAAGGTAGAAATAAAGCACAGTGAAGGTCAATAATAAATAACATAGAATCCTTTTTTAATAAACAATAAAATGAAGATATAGTTTTTTGACAAAATTGACAGACCTTTAGCCAGATTAACCAAAGTGGAAGGTTGCAAATTAGAGATAAGTAAGAAGACATTGCAATAGACAGTCATTCAGAGAATCAATCATAAGAACTTATATACAGTTAGGCTGGAAAACCTAAAAGAAATGACTGAAATTTTAAATGTATATGACCTACAAATGTTAAATTAATGGGAGGTAAATAATTCAAATTGACATATGTCAAAAAATGAGACTGAAGCAATATTATAAAATATTCCTGCTAATTTATATGGATGTAATGTCAAGCTGCCTTCTTAAAAGCCAGTGGAGTATTGTATGAACTCGAATCTTACAAATTGCATTATATGCAGTTATAGTTATATTTTATTTCCCTAATACTATGAGGTGGGTGACAACTTGAAAAAATTCTCCTAGTAAAAACAACCCAAATGGACTCAATCCACAATTCTATTTACTCCTCAAAAATTGACATTAATCTCAAAGTGTTTCAGAAACTAGAAAGCGAAGGAAATCTTTCAAATTCTTTAAGAAGTCAGTATTACCTCGGTACTTAAAACAGACAAAGACCCAATAAAAAGAGAATTAAAATTTATAATAATATATAATATATATAATATAATGATAGATATTATTGTTGACCACGAACAGAAAAATTCTCAACAAAATATTTGCAAGCTGAAATGAAAAATACACTATAAATTTCATCTACCATGAAGAAGTTGGCTTCATACTAGAAACACAGGGATGGTCCACCATATCTAAATCAATGAAACTATCACACGAATAGAGTCATTGACATATATCATATAATAATCTCAGATGAAAAGTCTTTAAAAATAACTCAATATTGTAGCATGATAACAGCCTTGGGGAGCCTATAAATAAAGGGGACTCATCTCAACATAATAAAGACGGTATACAGCAAGCTAACACCTAATACCTTGTTAAATGAAGAAAAAGAACAACTCGAAGCATTTCCCTTTAAATAAGGAACAAAATCAGGATGGCCACTCTCTTTACTCCTGTTCACTTGATGATACTTAAAATCTTCACTAGAGGCATTAGTCTCAGTTATCACTGAAACATGAAATTTGACTTTTGAGTTATGCCTATATTTAGTTTAACAAACATCTAAAAGACGTAAGTTATGGACTCAGAAGATGGCATAATTATAATTTCATGTGCCAAAAAATTTTATGGTTTCATATAACAAAGTATCCTATATGATTGTCCTTGCTGTAAAATACCTACGTAATATGAAATAGAAAGTCAATAAAATAAAATGATTGTTGTTGGAAATGTCCAGATATTGGAAAGAAAATATGAGTCAAGGAATTTTAAGTCCTTAAAAGAAAAGCAAATGACTGAGAAACATTTTTTAACTGTTCAACATTCTTAGCTATTAGGAACATGCAAATTAATCTACTTTGAGATTTCATTTTGTATCAGTTAGAGAAGCTAATATTAAACAAAACAAAATATGCTGACATGGATTTGGAGAAAGGGGAACATTTTTTATGGCTATTCATGTTGCAAACTGGTACCACAACTATGAAATTCGAGTGGGTTTCCTCAAAAAGCTAGACATTCATCTAGAACATGCTCCGGCTTTACTGTTCTTGAGCATATATCCAAAGGACTCTTTATATCCTCCTATAGAGATACTTGCTGATTGATGCTCAAATCCTCTACATTCACAATAAGCACAAAATGCAGATGAACTAAACGTTTTCCAACTGGTAAGTGGATAATGAATAATATTACTACAGTGAAAACGTGGTACATATATACAATAGACTATTATTCAGTTATAAATCAAAACAAAATACTGAAATTCACAAGTACAAAGATAAAGCTGGAAATCATCACGCCAAATGAAGCAACCCTGACCCAGAGTGACAAACGCTGAACATCCTCTCTCACCTGTGGGTGCCAGCTTTGATTATTTGGATATATGTGTCTAAACTGGCATAGGACACAAAAAACAGTATGAGGCGGCTACTGGCGGATATTATGGAAAAGGAGATGAAACTGAGGTGTTATGAAGAGAGAAGAATGGATGATGGTGTAGGAAGAGTTCTGTGGGCTGCAGGATGGATGGTAAGAGGAGAAGGAGTAAGGTCAAGGATGACTAACACTAATAACC
Source organism: Micromys minutus (assembly GCF_963924665.1). NCBI lineage: Eukaryota > Metazoa > Chordata > Mammalia > Rodentia > Muridae > Micromys > Micromys minutus. The sequence goes on from NC_137972.1 coordinate 60,907,101, forward strand.
ATTGACAAGGCCATAAAGAAACTAACTACAATGAAAGCCTCTAGAAATATATATGTCTAAAAGAAATTGAGTTGAAATTAGCCTATAATGAGGGGTGGTGGCATTGCCTCTCTTACAAACTACAGACTGTGAAGTGAAAAGCTAAGTGCCAGGTACCTTTGTTTGTGTTGTCTGTCTGTGGGTTCTCATAGGCCCTCCCCAAACCTTATAGTCTTCTGCTATTGTTTTTGGGTATGAACTGAGTAGAAAGATTCTACTACTTCAAGGGGGAATTCATGATCCATGGCTATGAACATCCTAGACCCTATGGGAAAACCTACTGTTCTCTTGCTCTACGGATATGTTGTCAGACAGCCGTCTAAATGTTCATGTTTAGATCCTTAGTGTGGGTTAAAGAAGCATATTCTTTAAGTGAACATTGGCGAGTGCAGGGAGTCCTAACTGCTCAGAGTGCTGAGAAAAGGTCACTTTAGAGAGTTCAAACCTAAACTGGACATCCATCTACAGCATCCCTTTAATGCTCACAGAACATTGTTAAGGAGAAGTTAGTGTTAAGTTTCAAAGCCAGAGGATGTAAAGGAGTGTTTGCAAAGTTATCTTCTAGCTATGACGTTTGTATTGAATCCATGAACTCACGGTAAAAAAAGACTGGGCTCATCAGCATTATATCATAGATCAAGGAAAAGTTCATAAACCCTAGTCCTCCCTGAGGCAGTTCATGGTTGATGGAGGTGGGGAAGTCATATTCTTCATTTTTGTAGCTTAAGCAAGTAAAACCCTACCACCCTACCCAGGCTAATGAAAGAAATTCTAAGTATAGTGGGCCACAAACATGGAGGTAGCAGGGGTCTCTTGGCAATAAGAAATTTGGTAGTAGGCAGAAGTAAATAAAAGAGAAGTAATAGGGGAAATTATAATCAAATTATATTACACACATATGTTATAGAATCATGAAAATAAAGCTTAGTAAATAAGTTGGGTCAATTTAATTTTAAAAATGTTATTCACAAAACGCAATACAAATGACCACAGAATATTTGAAGAAAATAAGTTGAAAATTCTCAGTCTCTAGGGCAAGGCAAATTTAATCTACGCTAGAATTTCATCACACACCATCAATGTAGCTCTGAAGAAAACAAATTACAAGAAATACTTATAAGGATGCAGGGAAAGATGATGCAGTCACTGCTAGTAAGGATGTAAATTGGAACACCAACTATGTAAATCAGTGGGGAAGGTGCTCAAGGAACTAAAAACAGAACAAACCCAAGGAATTCTAAGTCAACATACCACACACACAGGAACACATTCATGCTTATTCACATACTACTCACAATTCCCAAGATATGGCACCATTCTAGATGTACAGCAACAGATGAATGAATCAGTAAAAGGTGTTATAGATACACACTGGAGTTCTTAATTAATTCCATCCTCAAGAAGAATGAAATGACATCATTTGTAGAGAAATTGGATCAAAGTGTGTTAAACTCAGAAAGACAAATGCTGCATGTGGTCTTTCATGTGTATAATAATGTATGTTGTTATTAGAAGAGGAACTATGAGATAAAGGACTCTGAAAGGGAAGGTAGAAAGGGGAACAAGAAAGAACACGTGGGTGTGGGAGAGAGACGGCATATCACAAACTGTCTTTCATACGCTCACTACAGATTCAACCATCTGTATACGCACACATGTGACATGAAGGCAGAACAGGAAATATTTGCGGGGAGGAAGAGGACAAGTGCGGGTGGAGTGGGAGAAGAGTTGGATGACAAATATGGGCAATAAGTACCATGGTGTATGTACGAAAACATCATAATGAAACTCATCATCTTGTAAGCTAATAACAGTAATGAGAGAACCTTTAAGACACACTTCGCACTGAAAATACACACATCCTCAGGGTAAACTTTACTCTCACCTACAGGCAACTTATCATACAAAGTGCAATGTGAAACTAGGTAAACATCTGCTATGTTGTGTTATGTTGAGTAGGAAATAATGTCCAGAAAAGTTGTCATGTTTGCTGAAAGTGTTCTTGCTGTTGTTTTCTTTTGGCAATTTTGTTTGCTTGTTTATTTGTTTTTTGTTTGTTTTTGTTTTTGTTTTACTATGTGTGATCTGGGACTGAGTGATAGACCCCTTTCATAGGTGTTAAACATGGGACACTGGATAATCTAACAGTGTGCTACTCAGCATGTTGAAATCCCAGAATGCAAAAAGGTGAGGTAGTGAGAGCAGGCTAGCCAGAGGAACCAGTTCAGAGTCATGTGTCAGAGGACTAGGAGCCAATGAATTCGGAGTTGAGTAATGATGTGCACAGGCCTACAGTGAACGTGGTGAGAACAGGCAAATGAGAGTAAAGAGATATCTGCTAGGATCCAGCCTCCAGCCTCTAAAGTGAGTGCACTGAAATCAAGCAGTATAAAGGGGGCTTCTTTTGCAAACCCATGGGAAGAACAACATTATCAACCAAACAAACCCTCCAGAGCTCCCAGGGACTAAAGCACTAACCAATGAGTACACACGGAGAGACCCATGGCTCCAGTTGCATATGTAGCAGAGGACAGCATTGTCTGGCATCATTGAGAGAAGAGACCTTTGTTCAAGTGAAGGCATGTTTTTCTGGAGTAGGGGAATGCCAAGGTGCTAAAGTGGAGAGGGTGGTTGGGAAATGGAGTACCTTCATGGAAGCAAGGGGATTAATCCCTGGAATTAATCCAAAGTATATCTTATCATAAATAGATAACTAAAGTAAAAGGACCTTTGTACAGAATCATGAAGGTGAAATACTTTCATAATGGAAGACAATGTGTCACAGTTTCAGAATTTTATTCTGAAATATTTAAGACACAGGAAAAGTTTCCAATGTATGTTACAATGTAGAACAAAATGGATTTTGAAGAAATAAGCCATTGAAAATCTGTAGGAAACTCCTCTGTGTGTATGTGTGTGTGTGTGTGTGTGTGTGTGTGTGTGTGTGTGTGTGTGTGTTTGTAAATATACACTGTAGGTTAGAGTCACAGACACAATATATATTACCCTCTTAAATATTAATTTTGACTGTTGGTCTACTACTCTGCCTTGTGAGATCAGATAACAGCCTGAGATCTCCTGGGACTGGAGTTACAGATGAATATGAGTGCTATGAATTGAACTCAGGTCCTCTGGAAAAGCAACAGGTAGCCTTAACCACTGATCCAACTCTACAGACCCCCGTTTATGGGTTTATTGCTTTGCTTTGGTGGGGTGGAGCAGACTTGTGTCAGTCATTCCCTGCTTTACTCCTCTTAGACAGGGTCTCTCAACTGAGTCTAGAGTTCACTAATTGGCTAGTCTGTCTCTCGATTGAGCCCAGGGCCCTCCTGTCTTTGCTTTGCAGTGCTGGGATTAGATGTGACAAGGCCTTCACATGGGAGCTTTCTTTCTACATGCTAGGAACTGAATTTGAGTCCTCATTCTTGTAGAACAAGTACTGCTCAACTAAGCCATTTACTCAGTTTTATAATAAGTAAACACTGGGGTGTATTATGTGTAGATGTTTACACCTGCATGTGCAAACACCCATGTAACTATCCAGTTCAAATTTTTTAACTATAGATGCATAATACTCTTGAAATAAATTATCTGTAGATCAGATATTTATAACATATGTGGTTCCCGTATGTTACACTTTAACCAGAAGGATGATGCCAATCTGTGAGTTGAACTATGGATACACTGCCCTCCAGTGGGCGTTGGAGTGATGTACATATTTAGACTACCACCATTCTCAGCAAAAAGACTTAACACCGAATGTTCTTACTGTATTAGAAGAGATAAAAAAAAGTGACAGAGGTGAATACAATCAAAATGCATAATCTGCATTATGAAAATATCACAATGAAAGCCATTATTTTGCACAATTAATATATGCTACTAGGTTTTTCTTTTAAGAGTAATACAATAGTTTTGATTTTGTTTCTGTTTTTCAATATGCTTTCTTCAGAGTGAAATAACAGCGGGCAAACTCGCTGGGTAGGAGGGAAACTGGAGAAGCACCTGATGCCAACAATGCTGGCAGCTGCTATTCTGCCATGGGTCTTGTTACAAAGGAAGAACTGTCAGCCCTTCAGTGTTCCTGCCCTGGACTTGAAGATATCTCAAGTGAAAAGCTGCTGTTCCCTCATATAGGCAGGACTCTGGTGGTGGAAACTTCCTATAACTCCTTTCTTGCCTTTAGTGGGGTTTCTGCCCAATAGACTAACAACTTCAGCCACAAGCCCATTATTCAGGGCTATGTTCCCTAAGGCAGTGCCTACAGCATTATCGTACAGTGCGGGCATGTGCAGAGGGTGTAGGGAAGGAAAAGAAAGAGCAGTCATGGGTAGCCAAGTGAGCTGCTTCTAAGATATATCAAGTCACAGCTCGATGCCCCACTCTGAGGCCTACCAGAGGCCCTCCAAGCTCACCTTCCATGTAGTGGAAGAAAGTTCCACCCTGAAAACAAAAAGCAACTACCTGGGCTGGTCATAACAATCTTCTTGGAGAGCATAGTCCCTTTGTTCCATGACCCTAGATAGAAAGGTCTCGGGCATCTCTGTGGAGGCTTCTTTGGAAGTGACCTATCCACCAGTACTGGGCACACAACTCTAGGAAAGGTGAATGCTGGAGGCATCCTACCAGAAATCACTTCCCATGTCAGATCGGCAGATTTGACAGTAACGATGTGAAAATGAGACACTAAAGGAAAACAATATTTTGAATTTCATATTAGTCCTCTTCTGGCTTAGTATACTTTGGTCTGAACTTCTTGGGGTATGATTATGCAGATGTGTTTATATTTGCATATGCACACACATTTCAGTCTCCAATTAATTTTTTCTACCTATAAATGTATAATATAAAGCTATAATAAGTGTTTAATTACAAATATTTGTAGTGACAGATAGCCATGTTCCCAGAAGCCTTGTGCTTGTGGGATAACATCAAAAACCAGGCAAGGTGCTACTATTAATCTTCTCCACCAGCCTGAAGGAATGAAAGGCATCTTCAACTCGGAACACTTTCCATTTGCAATGGGTTTATTAAAATCTAATCCTGAAAACTACATTGTAAGTCTCTGAATCTATCATTGGGGTTTGTATGTGTTTTATTGGTTGGTACTAGGAATGAAGCCTGGGGTCTCATACATGCTAAAGTCACAAGTTTTCCTCTGAGATATGCTCTCAGCAAAAGTTATTTCTTTAAAAAGACATTAAGAAATGTCAAGGGTTCCAGGCTTACTAGAGCTGCTGGTGAAGTTTCTCTTTGGATCATGGAAATAATGGTTCACAGGTACAACCCTGAAATGTTTTCAGATACTCCATTGACTGTTTCTTCCTTACAAATATGTCAGGTAACAGGCACTTGAGGAACTTCACCGACAATGGCTAGAAAGATCTTAGTGATGTGAGTTTTTAAATGACTTCTAACTGAAAAACCTTCTAGGACATGGTAGGGATTGTAAGTAAAATCTTATCCAAGCACAGGCACTTCTTTGACTTATACTGAATTTTACTGTACTTGGGGGAGTTTCATTTTATCAGACAGTAGTAGCTACCGCTTTGAAATATTTCTAGGTCTGCCTTAGAGTAAAAAGGACACCATGCCTTTACTACACTATATCTTTTGAGTTAGATACAAAGTCTTACAGAAGAATGGGACAAATTTTTACTTTAAATATGTGTCCATTGCATATTTCTTCTGCTATTGGGTGTCATGAGCAGTATCATAATATACATTTCTGTACAGATGTTAATAGCATGTTTCTTAGGACATCCCCAGGGCGTATACTACATAGGAATCATGGAACTAGAGAAAAACCACTAGTTTTTTGTTATCTGTTTCTGTAACAAATGCCCGCAAAATATCAATTTACAAAGAGAAAAGGGTCTCTGTCTCATAGTTTTGGAGACTGTAGTAATTGTTGGCTCCATTGTTAGGGGCTTGCTCTAAGACAGAACATAATGGTGGGAAGGCATGGCAGAGCCACACCACATGTCTTGTGCTAGGGAGCTGAAGGGAGGAAGAAGGAAGCTACCCCCAACTAGAAGACTATTCTACATCTCTTTTAGATTCCATCCCTGCCCAGTATTACTGCTTAGAGGGTAAATGCTTTAGCATACTCGCCAAGGAAGAACATTCAAGATCTGAGCAGGTCTCATGAGTAACCTCAGTACTGAACACAAAAGCTGCCCCCCCCAAATGCCCATTATAGTTAGTCATCAAGCCCTCCTTTACCAGCATGTGCTCTGGGCACCAACAGTGATGTATGCTGTCATGTCGCTGTCTTTGCTTAATCAGTAAAATGCTGGTGGGTGTTTGTCATCTGAACACAAACTTAGACATATCTGGGAAGACATAATCTAAAATGAGAAGATAGCTCCGTAAGATTGTTTTATAGGCAAGTTTGGGGGATAATGTTTTGATTTGTGATGGATGTAGAAAGGCCTAGCTCACTGTTGGGAGTGTCAGCCCAGAAAGGTGGTCAGGGCTTATATAAGAAAGAAGACTGAGGAAAAAAATAAAAAAATAAAAGAAGACTGAAAAGGCAGTAAGCCAGTGGGCAGGCAGCATGCCTCTATAACCTCTGATTCAGGTCTTGCCTCCTGGTTCTGCTCTTGAGTTCCTGTCCTGACTTCCCTCAGTGATAGCCTGTTCCATGGAAATAAATGCAGAGATGAGCCCCTTCCTCCTCTTTGGTCATGGTGATTATCACTGAAGTAGAAACCCAACTAGGACAGCTTTAGCATACCAAGAGGCACAGCAGTTCCAAGAATTCTTCCACTTCTCAAATGTTGTAGAGCAAGAGAATGAAAACTCATTATCAACTTTGCAGCTCGTTAGCAGACTCACTCGGCATAAACAACCACTCATTACTGCCACAAGCAGCTCTGTGTCTCATCGTGTTTACCTTCCTTCTGGGCTTGATTCTTGAAAGATATACTAATAGGACTCTCCTAGATCCAGTAAGAATGTGGCTGTGTTCCAGTGTTCAGTTGTGGTGGATGCAGCAAGGATATTGCTGAGATTATGGTTGGCCCTTTGATGGCTCTGTGACCCTGAGGTCACTACTAAACTCCTCCAGCCTCATTTGCTCTGAGCATTAACTGTGAAGGCGTTTGCCTGCACCTGGCATGCAGAACTCTTTGGGAATGGAAGGATTTGTTGTCTGTAGTCTGAAAAGCACACTCAGCGAGGGACACTCTATCCTGTCTGTTCCCCCTCTCTATAGTGTACCTGTCTCCACTCCACACGTAGGCAATGTGCACCAAAGCACATTGTGCAGCACATAGCTCTGAGTAAAGCTGCACATTTTATGATGTGCACCTTCTATTTGGGGTCTAACTATTCTCTCAGAGATGAGACTCAAGGACAATAACCTAATGAGATGATAGATATCTTTATTATATGGAAAAATGTCACTCCTACAATAACCTCATCCAACCCTTCACCCCAAAGTTAAGTACACCCTAGCATGCTGCATGAGCTTCTACTCTATCTTGCACATTTCTCTGCTGTACTGAGTTCCCTTGAAGACCCTTTTCCATAGGGAACTAACCTAGGATTCATTCTCAATCTTCCTGCTGTTTCTCAACTTCTCCACAGTCTTCTTTGCATGGAGAATGTGCTGTTTAGCGACACATACTCTCACATTCTATGGCCATTGACAGGCTCAAGTTCAAGAGCAGTGTGAGGAGAAGTGAAGCATTGGGCATAAAATGAGATACCAAGATGTATGTCACAGGCTTGCTTACCACTACACCTTCCTAAATGTTAAATTTTGGTGTAAGATAGGTGCAGAACCATATGCCTATATGTTGCTGAGTGCCTACAATTCAAAATAGAGTCTCCATAAGAATAGCTATATTATTTTCCAATATTAAATATATTAATGTTATTTTTGGAAAAAAATTCCACAAATAGATGGATGAGTATAGGGGAGAGGTATAGGAAATGCAGCCTTCTGGGTTTTGTTTTGTTTTCTGTAACTTCAAACCCATTTCTTAAAACCTACTTAGTTTTGCAATGGAAACTGAAAAGATGTGAAGGATTCTCGCTCATTGGTCAATTCATTGATTAACTGAAGTCTCTGAGTGATTCAGAATAAGAGTGCCAACTATCACTTTAATTTATAAATATTATAACTTATTCTTAGTATTTAAATCTTATCAAAACATAAGAGATGGGTGTTCAAACCTTGAAAACTCTATATAGCTGCAACAAAAAAAATGGGTTCATTTTATGTTTTTAATAAGATTTGTATAAAATGCAATTTTCTTCTTTCATTATCTGAGTTGCAACTTCAAAGGATGCTCTTGAACACATACCAAAGTTAAAAATGAGTTCAGATGTTGATGGCCATGGACCTCTGCAGCCTAGTGAAACTGTTCTAGCCTTAGTATCTATACATCTCAGAGCATAAGCGCTCACTATGCTGGTACATCATCCCTCCACAGCACGTGCAGTCTTCAAATCATCTACATACCAGTTAGCCGCTGAGCATTGTCCAGATATGTCCAGGACGGCATCAGCTGACCTGACCTGCCACCCAGGGGTACTCAACTGCTCACCGCATGGTGTAGAGAAGCGTGCCATCATCCTCCAGCCTCAGCAGCTTGTTGGGTGTCGTCATGTTATGCGCAATGGACTTCTTTCCATTGTGGAAGAACGTGTCTGGGGTCCAGATTTTGCTGGCAAGAAGGTTGTTGAGGGGGAGGCGTTGCATGGGCCCCTTAAACCTCAACCTTTCATCTTTCCAGCTTTGTCGGAAAAACACATCTATGGTATATTCCTAAAGCACGGGAAGACATCAGAGTGACAACTCAGTGGGAGAGGTTCTTACTACAATTAATTCAGTGTAGAAATTGCCTGTGTTAATAAGGCTTTGGTACCTACCATTTCTGTGTCGGACACTGGACCAAAGCTGGTAACATAGATGTCTGTTCGCACCTGCGTGATTCGCTCTGGAACACAGACACAGGTTACTTTGCACTGCCTTACCAAGAGCCTCCTCTGCACTGTGTTGTTGTTCTCAGTGCCATGCTCAACTTCATTCTTTGCAACCATGACACGCTGCTGTGTTTTGTAAACCTACAAGACTAGAGTCACTCTCTATGGGCCTGGACTGCTTCCAACTACAGATCAAATAGTATATCCATCACTAGCAAAATGGCTTAGGTCTCAGAGTAACTCTGTCCCTGGGGAGTCGTCCTCAGTAGATGTGGACTGAGATGAAAGGTAGTGAGTGGTGACACTCTTAAAGACGGAACTCTTAGGCCATCCTGCTGTGGCTACTGACTTGCGTGAAATAAATAAAGCTGGAAGCACTGGGTGGCCTCAAGAAGTGAGTAATGAGAAAGGGCTTTGGTGCACACCAAAACAAGTATGGCTGGAAAAAGAGAACCACTCCTCCTTCTATGACGTTGTGAATTGTTCAAAATCTCCCATCACAGAGTCCTACTATATTACTAAAGTAATTGGGTATAAGGAATTGATCAAATTATCAATAATACCGGGGCAGGGACTAATGCTTTCCACGAGTCATGAGGAAAGACTCCAATCAGATCAGAATCCAGCATCACCCACAGTAAAGCACAAGCTGATTGATGGCATAGTAGGCTCAGATGGTTTCCCTGAAGCTCCTCTTAAGGTGAGAATGCACTTATTTGCCATGTCTCTGTAGTATGTTTGTAGGGCCTGACTTTTGTATGAGATACAAGCCCCACTGTCCCCTTTGAGCCAGAGTAGCCCATTAGGCTCTCTGCTGAATGAGTAATAGTGGTACAGATTGCCTGAATAATATTTCTGAGTTGATAGTGGCTCAACACTCCTCGCTATGCTTTTGCCCACTGAATGTGCAGAGATGGGACCATTGGGCACTGATCCTGAAACATCTTACAGTGGCACAGAGAGATGGGGGTCAGACCTGTGAGGACTTCTCTTGCACTAAAAACTTTGAATACAAATTTGTGCTTTCTGTAAATCTTCATTAATAATACAAGCACCGGAGATCTCTTCTTACTTCAAGAATGCCTCTGGCACAGGGTCTAAACCTCAGTTTTTATGTATCAGGAGCAAAGGTAGTAGATGCAGTTTAGAGGAAGTTTTAATTTCAGACCTTCACTGGCGTTCAGGAGACTTCCCCTTTAGATAAGCAGGTACCCTGCAAAGGGACCTTAACTATGGTCTCAGTGAGAAATCATACACTCAGAATGTAAAGACACAAAGCAAAACTGCACTAGGCAGTGGACTTCTGATAAGCATTTACAGATAGAAGAGCGGGGGCTTTGTAAAATGATTTCTTTGGGTGCTCAGCTTTGACAGAACCTAAGAGCTCGGTTCTTTTCTAAGGAAGGAGAATGTTCTGTCTGGTTATCTAGAAAACAAGGAGCCTTTGATAAGGCTTTGGAAAGGAGACCACTTCCCTCCAGCTTCATGAATCAGGAGACTGATGATAGGACACGAGCTCAGAATCCTGACAAAGTAGTTTTCTCAGACGTGGTCTGAGCTTCAATTGGCACATCTTTCTGGCCAAGGGTGACTCCTCCCTGGATCATCACCAGCCTCAGCTAGAGCTCACTCACCTCCCAGCCCAGGCCGAAGTCTGTTGTCATAACCATCCAAGAGCCCGTCCAAGATCCTGGTGAATACGGTGATGTTGTCATTGGCCTTGTCTTGTACTGAACTAGTTGGCATTTGCGAAAAGCTTTGAAATAGAGAAAGGAAAAAAAGAGAAAGTTCCAGTTGCTTTGTACAAATATTTTTTTTCCCAGACAGGAACACAATACTCATATGGCATCTGACCTTGGAGGACTGGCATCTGAGAAACATACCACCCACACTGCCTTGGCTGGCAACTGGATTCCTTTAATGAGCTCTGGATCTAGACTCTTCTTTCTTATGCTCTAGGCCAAATGACTGCCAACTTAAACTTAACATTATGTTCCAGGTCCCACCTTCTTCTCTCTCTCTCTCTGTCTCTCTGTCTCTCTCTGTCTCTCTCTCTCTCTCTCTCTCTCTCTCTGTCTCTCTCTCTCTCTCTCTCTCTCTCTCTCTCTCTCTCTCTCTCTCTCTCTCTCTCTCTCTCTCTCTCTCAGAGCTGAAGTTTCATGATATTTTTCTACATGCCAGGCAACCCTTACAGGAGAGTGCATTGTGTCTGTGCTATGCTGTATCACAGAACGTGGCTATCAATGCTACAGTCACATTTGAAAACGAGAACCTCTGTACATGGGCTGGCAGGATGATGAAATCACATGGGATTTCGGAACTTTTACTTAAATTTAAAAGAAAGTGAATTTGCAAGTCATCAATGAGAACAGAGAGGCTGAAAATGTCAACCCAGTGATGGTATGGTGGCACACAACTTCAATCCTTAAGTTTAGGCTGCAGAGACAAAGCAGACCTCTGCAAGTTCAAGGCCATCTGGTCTTTATAGTGAGTTCCAAGCCAACAAAAGCTACCTAGTGAGATCCTATCTCAAAAATGTTTATAAAAAACTTACCCGAGTTGGAAGACAAGACAGTGAGTACATATCTCACTGTGCCCTTCCTAGCAGAGTGGCCTTTTTAAAAGGAAGTCTAAAAATAGTATGGTTTTATTCAATGGTGTGACGTTTTGCAGACTGCAAAGGAAGGTAGAGCTAGAGATGGAAGCTATAATTGACCCACTTAGATGCAATCAATGAAAATGCATGATTTTTAAGAGCTGAGAGGGGAAAGGGTATGTCCATTCTGACCTCAGCTTCTCACTGGGGGATAGCAACTCTGACTTCAACAACTGCATGAAAGAAAGTGATTACAAAGACCTGGCATCTCACAGCCAAGTTTCAAGAACTTGGGGTGTCACACACACAGCAGTTCTGACCTCACTATCTACCTGGAGGAACATTAAACAAGCCAAGGAAACTACCTGGGGGACAGAAAGTCTACATACCCAGGAGATGGAAACGTGCCTCAAGACAACAGAGCCTTCTCCATTTATTTCCATTGCTTTGAGATGTGCAATCAGCACTTGACAAGCAATATAGTCTTGGCTTCGCAGACTCAAGGTGGATTACTGGATGAAACTCAGTACACTTGGCACTCAAAAAGAGAGCACATGATTCCTGGCACTTCCCCCAGAAGCCTGGCTGTGGGATGCCAGGTCTGCATAATCACTTTCTTCCACGCAGTTGTTGAAATCAGAGTTGCCATCTCCCAGTGAGAAGCTGAGGTCAGGATGCACATGTCCTTTCCCCTCTCAGCTCTTGAAAACCATGCATTTTCATTGATTGCATTTAAGCAGGTCAATCCTTTACTGGCCCCTTTAGAATAAGCATAACATTTCCCTTGATCTAAATTTCACATCACCAGTAAAATGAGTACAGCTGAAGCTCGTACAAGCTAAAATTCAGTCCTGTTAATACAGAACCCATGAATGCGAATATTTTATTCTTTTATTTTTTAAATATTATGAGCTTTTTAAAATTTTTCTTCCCTCTCTCTCTCTCTGTCTCTCTCTCTCTGTCTGTCTTTCTGTCTCTCTGTATCTCTCTGCCTCTCTCTCTCCCTTCCTCCCACTCTCTCTCTCCCTCATTTTTTTGAGACAGGTTCTCCGTATATATTTCTGGTTAACCTGGAACTTACTTTGTAGACCAGACCAGGCTAGCCTTGAACTCACGGAGATCCACCTGCCTCTGCCTCCTGAGTGCCATAATTAAAGCAAGTGCTAATTCACGTGGCTTTGCTATGCATCTCTCATTTCTAAGACCCATGATAAGTTCATACCTCAAAACAAACAATGGAGCCCCCATAGCTAGTAGTGGAATGAAAAGCCTTGAGGCATCTGGGCTGCATAAGATAATGCTGTCCTCTACTCTTGCCTGGTTGTCTAAAACCTGGTCCCCAAAATCTGGCCTCATAGTTTGCTTCTCATGACATTCAAAGACTGTCAGTCTGGTTATCCAGTTTAAGGCAAAGTCCAGATCCCTAATATTGGAAGGGCCTCACTATTTCTGCAATTCAAAAATTTACACGTGAGAATATACATCTGTAGGAAGCAACAGCATTGTCTCTCCTCACACATTCATCTATCTTCTGCCATTTAAAGTACCCAAGGGAAACTTCATCCAAATGTTTTAAACATAAAAATGACATAATAGGTAGTCTAGAATTTATAAACAGCGCAGTATTCTGGGAATTGTGTTTCTAACTATCCACACTGTAAATGCTACTTGCAAATGAGCCATTCGATAGCTGGCTTGGTTGGAGTCAGCTGTTTCAGCTGGTCTGTCAAATCACTGCAATGTACAGTGTCAAGTAAAATTTAGTTTACTTGATAAATGGTCCTAAGTACAATAATAATGATGTTGGCAGTCTTTTTACAATATATAACATTTTTATTTTACTATTGTTGTTCTTAATATCTTAGTATGCTAATTTATAGACTGTACTTTACCACAGTGTTCATTATAGGAAAGAACTTAAAAGATGGGGGATTTAGCACTCTTCTAAGTTTTAGGCACACACCAGAGGTTTGGAATATATTCCCACAATCAAGGGGAAATTATTTTAACTTTCCAAGACTTTCCTAAACTTGTCCATTATCAGATGTGAACTGTTCTTCAATCTTATTGGATAAGAATATCCCTGGCCATCAAGAGAAAATGATTTGATAGTATCATCATCACTGGCTATTTTCATGACAGTGAACCACAGTGTTGCTGTGTTGCTTAGCTTTCTTATCTATCTATCTATCTATCTATCTATCTATCTATCTATCTATCTACCTATCTATCTATCTATCTATCTATCTATCTATCTATCTATCTATCTATTTTCTATCTATTTACCTTCTATCTACCTACCTATCTTCCATCTATCATCTATCTATCTATCTTTCTGTCTGTCTGTCTATCTACTATCTATCTATCTATTTATCTATTTTCTATCTATCTACCTTCCATCTTCTATCTACCTATCTTCCATCTATCATCTATCTATCTATCTATCTATCTACTATCTATCTATCTATCTATCTATCTATCTACCATCTATCTATCTATCTATCATTCTACCTCTTTCTCTTTGTAGACATATGTCCACTACTTCATTGTTTCTGACAGCTGGATTTTAATCTCGCTTTACACATACCCAAATTCTCACCAATCCAAGGGATAGAGTGCTTATGAATTTCAGAAGTGTTCTCTTTTATCGGAATCATATTTAATTTGTCACTTTTTATTTTATGTTCATGGCTGTTTTGCCTTCATGTATGTTTTTGTAACAAGTACATGACTGTTGCCTACAGAAATCGAAAGATGGTAATCAATAACTTGAAACTGGAGTGCTGGGTGGTTGTGAAGCACCATGTTGGAGATGGGACTAAATCTAGGTCTTCTGGAAGAACAGTTAGTGTTCTTAACTTCTGAGACATATCTCCAGCTAAACACAATGTTTAAGATATAGTTTAAAGTGTCTACTCACACTACTTATCCATAATGACACTTCTTTTGATACCATCTCTGTCTTAACATAATTTCCTCCTGTACTGATCTTTAGTTCTTTGTATAGCAGCATTCAGAGCTTTGGGGGGGTGTCTGGGATATTTTCTATTCTGTATTAAATAGTCATGTCCAAAGAGGAGTAGAGAAAAAAAGACATAAGAAACAGAGTTTGCGTCTTGCTGCTGTGTTGTTTTCCAAAATCAACCTGAAAAACATGGCCATGCAATGTCCTCCTCTCACAGTACTGAGGAGATTGCAAGTACTGTCTGCTGCCCTGGCACAGTGCCTCCTTCACCCACAGATATCTGGGGACTTGGTTATGCCACCATCAAACTGCAAGATCTTTAAGAACACATTTTAGGCAAAAAGAAACTCTCATTTGGCTCAACAGAAGGCCTCGGAAAGGGAAACAACTGAGACATACTAGAATCTGTGTTCAGTGTGACTGAAGAGCCTTGGGTGGAGCCACGGTGGCTTCACCAGGCAGGCCTGGTTACCATCCATCTTAACACTGCTAAGTGGATTCAAGGGGATCAGTTTGGCTAAAATAGCCAAATTCTTTTAAAATATGGAAGTTTTTTTTAGTGTATTACTGAGGAAAGCATGCTACACATATCCAGTGCTCCATTTTTTGACCTTTTCACATTTATTGGTTTTTCATAAAGTAGATTGTTTTGTTATTTGTTTGATAAACTGCATTTTAAGTTTTAATTAGTTAGTTACTTAACATACATCATGGCCACAGTTTTCCCTCCCTCCCCTCCTCCAATACCTTCTTTCACCCCCATCAACCCTCCTCCCCTTCTCTTCAGAAAATGTGAGGCCCCCATGGATATCAACCAGCCTTGGCATATCAAGTTGCAATAAGACTAAGTGCATCCTCACTTAGGAGTATTGAGGCAAGATGAAGCAGCCTAGTCAGGGGAAAGGATCTTAAGGCAGGAAACAGTCAGATACAGCCTCCTCTCCTGCTACTAGAGTCCCACATGAAGAACAGGCTATACAACTGTTACATATGAGAAGATAGCCTAGGTATATCTCACGCACGCTCCTTGATTGGCTGTTCAGTCTCTGTGAACCCCTATTAGCCCAGGTTAATTTGTTCTGTAGTTTTTCTGTGGTATCCTTGACTTTTCTAGCTCCTACAATTCTTCTCCTACTTCTGCAGGATTCTACAGCTCTGCCTAAGGTTTGGCTGTGGGTTCCCTCAGTTTCTGTGTGAACCCTCTCTGATGATGGCTATGTTAGGCTCTTCACTGCAAGTATAGAAGAATATCATTAACAGTGTCATAGGTGGGTTCCCCCTTTTGGCATGGATTCCAAGCTGGACCAGTCATTGCTTGGCCATTTTCTTAATTTCTGTTCCAACTTTACCCTTTGCACATCTTATAGGAAGGACAAATTGTAGATCAAAGGTTGAAACTCAAGCAACAGATCACGCTGGTGAGCATATGGAGAAAAAGGGAAACTCTTTTGTTGCTGGTGAGAGTGCAGACTTGTACAGCCACTTTGGAAATCAATTTGGTGGTTTCTCAAAAAAATTGAGAATAGATCTACCTCAAGACCCAGATATACCACTTGTGGGCACATACTCAAAGGATGCTCCACCATACCACTAGGACACTTCTCAGCTATGTTCATAGCAGCTTTGTTTGTAGTTGCCAGAAACTGGAAACAGTCTAGATGCTCCTCAACTAAAGAATATATAAAGAAAATGGAATTTAATGGAATACTACTCAGCTACTAAAAACAGTAACATCATGAAATTTGAAGGCAAAAAGATGGAACTAGAAAAGATTATCCTGAGTGAAGTAACCCGGATCCAAAAAGAGATGCATACAATACATTCACTTATAAGTGGATATTAGACATAATATGCTACAAGCCACAGATCCAAAGAAGCTAAGTAACAACAAGGGCTCTAGGTGGCCCACATGAATCTCACTGAGAAAGGAGGGTAGAAGAGATATAGTGGGTAATAGATATATAGAGGAGATAGGGATGGATACTGTGGGCACAGGAGAAATCAGGTCAGAGGAAGATGGAGAGAGAACACTTGGAGAGACACCTGGATGGGGGGATCATCTCTGGAATGAGCTAAAACCCTAGGGAAATGGAAACTCCTAGGAGTCTATGAGAGTGGCCCTAGTTAAGACCCCTAACAATGGGAGATATGTAACCCGAACCCTCCCTTTTCCTAAACCAGTAAACACTTACAATGGAGAGATTGGGATACTGACCCAGCCAGAAAACAGATTCTTAAGACTACAGAAATGCTCTTCAATATAGAACTGAAAACTGTGGTCCTTTTTATAATTTGGATTTGCATAGCATCTCCACACAGCCTCCCTTATACTTAAATGATCTCTAGATCTAGTTGTACTGATGGTTATTAAAGCATGTTTTATATATCTAGGGAATAGTATGTTATATTCCCACAGGTGCAGAATTTGCAGGTATGTAGGGCCTGTATAGAACCAACCCAAATTGTTTTAAAAAATCACTCCTTTTTACAATTTCTTTTTTTAAGTTTATACAGAAGACACAGGGATTTGACCAGGTTATTCTGATGGTTGGGTTTGACAAATAAAGGATACAAATGAGCTCCATGCTCTAGGCTAGTGAAAGCAGTGACACAGGACAGGTGGGGGCACTGGTGTGCACTTCAGAGTTCTGAATGAACTGGAATCCCTGTCATGGCGATCCAACTTCTAATTCTGATAAACTGAGTTTAGAACCACCATCTCATGAAATCTGATCCACCAGCAGGCAGGCTTTCCAGGCAGTCTTTAAGAGAGATAAACTGTGCATGCCTTCAGCAAAAGTGGAGTTGTCCAAGTACATGAATCTTTTTCACTCAATGTTGTCCCATTCCTGGCTTTTTCCAGGCATTAGCACCTCAATTTCTGGCTCCAGGCGACTTGGGTTTAACTGATCACAGAGGGACTAAAAAACAGTATTTGCAGAGCCTGATTCCACTCTGGAGATCTACCTGGGTGGTCCTGGTGAAAAGTGTGTGCTCTGGGGCTAAGATGCAGATAATGGGCTGCCACAGGGCCAGTTACATGGGTTCCAGCAGCCCTTAAGTCTTCAAATACTTCCTTGGGGGATGCCCATGATGGGTTTCAATGACTGGTGTCTGAACCATGTCTCACTCTGGTGAGATCTAGACACAGGAAGAAGGCATTGTCGTCCCTGACATAATTAGGAAAAACTTTGGCACTAGAGGGTGGCACATAAAGGGTAGAAACTTAGTACCACTTTACAAAGCATGATAAGACAGGAACATGAGGGAAAGGGAGAACTCAGACTCTGTCTAGGTTTGGAATAAAAGAAAACAGGCATGAATTTTTGAGATTGAAGATTAGGTCAAGCCAAGGAGGGAGATAGTAGATAAAATGAACAGTTGTCATAAAATGGCAACTAGCATTTGCAGAAGGAGTGGGAGACCTCTGAAAAAATCCAGCACTAGGGTAGAATTGCTCCTCAGTAATAGAGTACTGGAAGGGGCTAGACTCTAGGAAACAGACCACTGCAAGGGGCTAGCCTCTGGATAAGAGAACATAGCAAGGGGATAGCATCTGAGGAACAGAGAATTGCAAACTCCAGGAACTGGGTAACAGGGTCCTGTAAGCACCAGGCAGTGGGTAACAGGGCCCTGTAAGCACCAGGCTCTAGGTTCACACATCAATACCACAGAACTTTTAGAACTCAAAATTGTAACCTGTATCTAGGAAAGTAATCACGCACAAGTCTATAAAACAATTTGAATGCCGTGCTATACTTTTATGTTCTTCTTGAAGATGGTGAAAACCTGCAGTCTTTCTGCCAGGGCTATGGTCAGCTTCTGCATTACAGACTTGGGAGAGGTAGAATGGGAAAAAAGAGGCTACTAACTCAGGAGACAACCATGAGGATAAGAGAAGCACAGAAAAGTGTTACTAAGTAGATGTATTTCTTTTGACCTTAAAAAAAAAAAAAGAAATTTTAGGTTCCCCTCATACTCACAAAACTCCACCATGCTGCCATTCTGTTACCCAAATCAGAACTTCCTTCCTCAGGAGCGTTTGTTTCTGCAGGCTGCCTCATAGTCCCAAAGCTCATCATTGGGACTCTACAAGCTATAGCACCTACAAATTACCCTGTGCCTTTGATCCTCTTCTCAGTAAATTCACTGGAAAAGCTGTATACATTAAATACCCTCTCCTCCTCCTCTCCAGCACCCTTCCTTCTCTTGCAGGTGCTCCTCTATAGATCCTGCCACCTATAACCTAAAGGCCAGGAGGAAACTCTGAATGGACAGATCCAAAAGTCAAGACCGATCACTCACCTTAATGGGACCAGTAGCTACATTCAGAAAAAAAAAAAAAAAAAACGCATCTCCCTTCCTAAGGAGCCATCTCCTCTTGGTTTCTGAAAACTTTTCTCTTTAGGTTCTGGCTGTTGTGTGCATACTTGATGGTTTTTGGTTGGTTGGTTGGTTGGTTGGTTGGTTGGTTGATTGGTTGCTTGGTTTTTCATTTTGGTTTTCCAGACAAGGTTTCTCTGTATAATAGCCTGATTCATTTTGTAAGCCAGATGGCCTTGAATCTGCCTGTCTCTGCCTCCCAACTGCTGGGATTATTGGTTTATTCTTTATGACAGGGTTATGTTGTACAGCTTGCAAATAAGGTCTTCTTGCTTTAATTCATAAATGCTGCTTAGTGCAGAAATACTCTTCTTCTTCTCCATACCCCTCGGTCATGCTTATACCCTCCTAAATTCATAATACCATAATGTCTGTGCTCAGTTTCAATCTGTTCTTATGCCCAGTATCTTTTAAGGCATAATGCAGCCCAGTCACTTTCTGGCCTCTGGTTCCCTATCTCCAAAGCCCTGCCCAGCTACATAAATATGGAAGTGGATTCTTCAAGGACTTAAAAAGCACAAACATTATCTTCTACTTTATTCTCCATCTCAGTGGTAAGAGGAAGGGTTGATGAAGTACCCTTGACCCTTAATCTTTCCTCATGCCCATGTTATCCCATCCATATATCCTACTAGTCAAAACGGATGCTTCCTGGTATGAATACGTCTTAGCTGACTGCATACCAACTTCATCTCTTCTTCTTGCCCTGGACTCCACTTAATTCTCTTTGCTCTCATAAGGGATGCAAAGTTAAGGTCACATTATTGCTTCATCTAAATAAGACCATGCTTGCTCAAAGCTACTCCATGGGGCCACCTGGCACAGTCTGTGGTAGGAGGATTACATAACATCAGCCATTCTCATCTCCAAAACAATAAAATGGGATGAGGCTGTCATTCGTCTGTAAAGTGCTCGCCTAGCTTGCACAAAGCACTAGGCTTGAACCTAACCCTGCATAAATTGAGCAGCATGATACACACAATAATCTCACTAGTCAGAGATGGGGGTGAGAGGATCAGGGGTCCAAGTCCTTCCTTGGCTTCATGGTGAGTTCATAACTAACATGGGATGCATGAGACTCTTTCTTAAGCCAACTATAAAATAAAAATATTAGCACACAAACAAATAAATTTCACTCCACTCCATGGCCCTCTGTAACTCTCTAGATAAAGTTTCCTGACATGGCAGGTTGCCTAAGATTTAGTCCAGTTCTTTCCATTACACTGTGATCATACCTTCTATGGATGTTTACAATCGATGTCATGCTAACTGCCTGACTGCTTCCAATTCTCTGCGTGGTATCATGACATTATCACCCAACATTGGTTTGGTCTTCTCAATCATTAAAACTGTTATTAAACCTCACTTCCTTTAGGTCCTGGCCATGGTATCTCCTTCCAGTACAATCACTATCTGTCTTTCTGAATTGTTCTTTTATTAATCACCATCACTTTGTCATTCCTTGTTTATTGCCTGTCCTTTTCAAGTCTGAACACATTCTTATTGAAGCCAGGCATTATTCTGGTCCTTAGCACTAGGCTTTATTTTGGTCCTAGCACATGGAAAGAGACACATTCATGCTACTGTCAAAGCAGAGAGATGCCTTCCATACTCAGGCAAGGAAGGATGCTTGGGTATAACCAAGTTATTATCTTACTTGCGTTCAGGTCCAGCCTAGGCACTCTGGTTACCATCTGGATCACTAGCCTTCATGGATAGACACCTGAATCTCTTCTAGCATTTTGCGTATCAGTGTTGTGATGGATTATCCTCAGAAACTGAGGCTTCATTGACATTTAGAAACTGAGCTTCAGGCTGGTGAAGGAACTTCTGGAGCCAAAACAGAGATAAAAGCTGGACCCACTATCAATAAGACTCTTCATGTTTATCATTAGTGATCTTGGGTCAGAACCAAACTGGTTGTGAACTGACGGGAATACTGACTTTGAACTAAAAACCAATGCCTAATATTTCTCTGACTTATAGATTCTGTTTGTTTTGGAGATAGCTTGTAAATACAAACAAGGTGGAGCTTTTCTTTCCCTCACCTGTGATGCTTCTGGACGAATTATATTTCATTCATCTCCTGTCATAGTGAGTTTAGCCTGGGCTGCTCAGGAGTGGCCCAATTCATCTACTAGTTCAGGACACACTTTTGTTTCATTCTGAAATCCCTGCAATACACCCACAGGCCTGTTGGTAATTCTCGTTGCCATGAGAGTAAGACAGATTTCTTTTCTGCTTTGATTCTAATACTTCCCTTTGAATCCCATGCCAACTAGAATGTGGGGTTTGTGCCACTGAATCTTCATGAACAACCGAAACCCACAATCTGCACACACGTGTATGCACACACATATACATACGCGCACACCTCTCTACCCAGAACCCAAAGCGTAAGTCATCCTGAAGCTTAGGGCCAGCCTACTTAGGAGAGCTGTGCTCCCTGCTATCCTGAGTGCTGCTTACTAAGCACCTGTGCATCAAACATGCTTAAATTCAGTTTCATAAAGTCGAAAGTCTGGAAATAGGTCCCCTTTACCCCCTTCCTCCTCTCTGCCTATCCGTCTCTGCAGCCTCCACACAGAACCACCATTTCCATTCCTTTCCTGCTGCCTGGTTTGACGATGCTGCTAATGGTGCTTTTTCAAACATTACACTGAGTGTGTGTCCTGAGCCGTGGGAACCTGCAGCTTTGGGGAAGGATGAATCTGTTATCTGAGGGTACGTCAGACAACTTCCAGCTTCAGGAGATATGGTGAACACAGGCATGATTCAGACATGCCTACTGCTCCAATTAGGATAGACAACTATCCCTGAGTACAGAAAGGAGGATGAAAGGGTCTCTTTGTGGGACAAAAGACCAAGCTGGTCCACAAACATGTACACAGAGAAAGGCCTTTCTTCCTGTTTAAAAGAGCTGGCTTTTCATTGCCAATTTAAACATACTGCTTTCCAACATGTATTTGAATTGTAACTCCCCTATAATAAAATTAAAACCTATTTTTTTTCAATAAACAAATTTCTGTCCTAATACCAGTAAGTGAATGGAATCTGGCATCACATATTGAGCTGATAAATTATCAAATGTGCCTTGCAATTATCACTGGCCTATCAAGTCTGGTAAAGCATGATTTTAAATGTTGATAAATTAATTCTAGTTTAAACATATCATTATATAATTCAGAAGCGCTTAGTGTTTCAGTTTTAATTTTCTATACTGCACTGGTTTCGTTAAAATAGCTATAATGGGTTAAAGAATTCCATGTATCTAGATGGGACGTGGCAGAGGCTGACTACAAGGCCTTGGTTCAGTTGTGTGTTCTATAATTCACAGTGTATAATAAAATTAGAAAACGATTGAAAATGAACTCTTGGTGATTAAATTTAGAAAAAGATGTGAAGACAAATAACTCTCTTGATATTTCCAATGCAAGTTTGGATTAACTATCTTACATAATCACCAGACAGACTTCCCTTGTCACAAATACACCCTTTGTTGCTGAATGTGCAGATATTTTACAAACATAATGTGTCAACTTGTACCTGTGCGGAACCTTATACGTTGCCTTTTTCTCATTCTCCCCTGCCCAATTTTCCATAGAACTCCTTACTCCAGCCAGCTCTCAAGTCTCCCGGGCATACTTAGGAGTGTCAGCAGTTCTCTGACTTAAGTAGTGATCAAACCAGGACCTTTGTAACTTCCCTTTTCAGCTCCCTTTGAAGTTCAATCACAGAAATCCTTTCTTTGAGGGAGGATGGACAGAGAAATTGTTCGACCTGTTCCCTTCCCCAATTTCAGAGTACAGAAAACTCTTTTTAAAGCTCAAAGAGAACAATACATTTCAGGGCCATATCCCCCAGCTTCCAGACTGCTTTGACATATTCCAAAATTGTAGTCACAGAAAGAAAGCACGGGGTGAAACGGAGCAAAATGACACAGAGCAGTGCTGAGTGAGGAATCCCAGCAGGTGCTGGCTGGGTAGAGCTCCCTGCTTAGATACTTATCCATCCCACCTTGCCAGCTGCAGAGTCAGGCTAATGACACTGGGCTCATAAGGAGGCTCCCAGGATCGGCTCAAGCATTATCATATTGGGTACTTCGCATTCTGTCCAGACCTAAAGTCGAGGAAATGTTACGAGGCTGGCTGGGTTCAACAGGATTATTCCTACCTACAACTAATCTGAAAGCAAACAGAACTTCATTTAAGAAGAAATAAGTGAGGGTTTAATCTGTTTTATGATGTGTTCTGCGTGCAACGTGTGCTGCTTGGCTCAACAGCACCTGGTGTATAATCCCACTAGTAGGGATGTCTTTTTTATTAATTATTTGCTTTATTTACATTCTACTTGTTGCTTCCCCTACAGAGCCCCCTTCCACCATTCCTCATCTCATTCCCCTTCCTCCTTGCCTCAGAGAGGGTGCTCCTCTTCTCCCCTAACCTCAGGCATCTTCCTTCCCTGGGGCCTCAAATCTCTGGAGGATTAGGCTCATCTTCTCCCACTGAGGCCAGACCAGGCAGTCCTTGGCAATATATGCTCAGACCAGTCTTGTGTCTTCTAATAGAAACAAGTTCAAATACTTAAGAAATCTCCAAACTGCATGCATTCTATATAAGAGAATCTAGAGCAGGAAAAATCAGAAATGATGTAAATGTCCCAGAGTAGGGAAGTAGCTCATGTTGGCTCACTTTGTTCTGCTACAATATCTATCCATTTTATAAGCACACAGCCAAAAGAATTTGTAATTGTGGAAGGATGGGGCCCCAACCCAACAAAATGCTGAATATGAAGTAGGCCCCAGACACATACAATAAATACACACAAGAGCAGCAGTGGTAGGAACCAGAAGGGCTGATCCAAGTTCATAAACTAGTCTGCATCTCACACATTTCCTGCAGTTTGTAAATATTATTTTATAATAGACTAAAATGACGAAAATCTTCCAGTCTAAAGCATGAATATCTTCTCCAACAGTCAATGCTTTTAGGAAAATGAGAGCTATCCTCAGACTTAATGGAGATTTCCTTCTAGAAAATAACAAGCTCAATCTGCGTTTTGTAAAAGACCTTATTCTTTTTTAAATGTCCACACAAATAAGAAAGAAACTAGTGAAACTCATACACATAACTTTCTACTTCAGACTTGTATCTACCAGAAAGTGTGGTAGCTTTGCCTGCCTTAGTCTATGTGCAGTCAGAATAGTGCTAAATCCTACAAACGGTATGTTACAAGATAGCACAGATCAGCATGAACATCACTTCTAAAATACTTCCCACTATACACATAACATCAGAAAACAAGCCAACTACTTTAATGTATTATTTTGCAGTAGTGAATATTCATGAGATTTCATTCACATGCACCTTCCATTCAGAACAGCAATGGAGAAACTACAATTTATAGGATTTACTACTAATACAACTAATAAAAAATCTTGCAAGAAAAAATCTTCATATAGTATATTGAGAATCACAGGACCAGGGATTGGGAACATGATCCCCCAGTTAGGCATGAATAGCACCCAATAAATAGGGACACACACATCCTTTCTGGTGTGTTTTATAGCCAGTGAAAAGCACAACTTGCTAGACAGACTCAGTTTCAGAACTAAAGCTCCCAAGCATTTGACCTGAAAAACAAAAATGGACTCTAGGGTGTATTCTGCATGTGTGTAAATGATAAATGGACAGAGGCCATACAGGGCTGGGACAGAGCCCACAAAGACACATTTTTCCCTACCAAGAAAAGATGTCCTTGCTGGGGTATTACATTTCCTGCCTGTGCTCTCTACATTCTCTGCCTATCTGACCTTTCCAATTTAAACAGAAGGAGGAGGAGGAGGAGGAGGAGGAGGAGGAGGAGGAGGAGGAGGAGGAGGAGGAGAATGAGAAGAAGAAGAAGAAGAAGAAGAAGAAGAAGAAGAAGAAGAAGAAGAAGAAGAAGAAGAAGAAGAAGAAGAAGAAGAAGAAAAGAAAAAGAAGAGGGTGAAAGAAGAGCCAGAGCCAGAGCTAGACATATAGAAGCATCTGAGATAAGTATGAGAAAGATGAGGCAAGAGAGGAGAGGAAAGAAGATGAGAGAGGTAAGAGAGGAGACAAGAGAAGATAGGGAAGACAGATGGACAAGACTTTCTCAGATGCTCAGAATACATCCTAACTGTCCCAGACACAAGCCCAAGCCCTCATGAAAATGTTGTTCAGCAGAGTGGACCTGTGCACACCTCCCAAGTAGCCTGCCCACTAGCCATACAAATGGAAACAGGTGACTGTGCACTGCAGTCCTTTTAAGTATCCCAAGCGTCCCCTAGGGAAAGAGCCCTGGTAAACAGGAAGTCAAGCAGCACTGTCTGTTCAGTGGGAGTACTTCAACCTGCAATCCTTTTGATTAGCCAGGACAATCTGGGTCAGTGAGGGACACAGGAGAGAAAAGGAATATTGGTTGCCTTCAAACAACATGCATCGTGAGTGTGAGGTATTACTCGTGTGGCAAAGGCTAGTATTCGTCCAGAGACACTAAAGGCCCAAATGAAAGAGGTCAGGGGAAATGACATTTTCAGAACCTCGGGGGTGAGCCGGTCGCAGCTTACAATCTCCGGACTTGGCTCAGGCCAAGACTGTTGTGGATCCCTTTCCATGGCACATATACAGCACAAGTCTGGCTTGAGAAATAAAAATCAGTGGTATTGTGGGCTCAAGAAGAGAACGGAAGTGTGGCACACTTGTCTAAGAGCAGCAGATGTCCTTAACACACATGAACTTCTGAATCTCTTCCAACCTGAGTAGGAGGGAAACGCTTCCCTTACTCCATGTTCAGCTTTCACTTGTTAAAACGCCTTTTTTCTTTTGTCTAACTCATTTCCGAGACCCTGCACCGGGGAACTGCTTTGTTCAGGAAGAAAGCATGGGTCAGGACATATTCCCCACAAACCAAAGGGTGCAGGACTGCAGAGGCGGCAGCCACGGGCTGTCCTGTTCTACGGAGCTTTACAACAGCACAGGCCCCCAAGACCACAAAATGAAAACACACGGGGTGGGGGGGAGCAACTTACCCAAAGTGACTGGATAAGGTCATGGAAATACAGAAGACAAGGAGGGTTTTGGTCATGATAAATCTAGAGAGCATTCCATTGTCCATTCCCAGTGAGAATAATAGTTGAAGCAGATGAATTGGGAAGAAAAACTGTCCTTTCCTTCAACTTGATCTCGTAGCTGAAAGTACACAAAAGGGAGAAGCACATGAACACACGAATGTTCCTGTCACACAGCGAATCCAACTATGCTGCTGCCACAGCGAAGCTGACAAAGACTGGAACCTGGCCCTTGGTCCCAGCAGACTGTGCCAGCACAGTTTGCACCACCTTCTCTGGGCAGCAAGGCGGTGTAAAAAGGTGACGGTACAGCTTTAATCCACTTTCACAGAGTGTACAGTCGTTCTGATAGACTGCTTGTGTCCCTCGGTATTGTACCGCTGTAGCATGGTATAAATGAGCCACTAACTAACGTAGGGCTCAAAGTTATCTGACAACTGCATTTTGCATCTATCAAATCCACAAGTGAGATAAATTTACCTTTCTGAAATATTTGCCACACGTTCAAAGCCAGCAAGCTGCTTCTGGTTCTGCAAGATGCTGAAAGTGTGTGGGAAGAGGGGGAAAGGCACATGTCAGAAAACACGTCTTCTATAGAATCGCAATGGTAGACTTGCCTCTGAGGGTCAGACTTTCTGGGTTGGCATCCTGCCCCCAGGACTACATGACTTAATAATCACGATGCTTGGAAAATATCTCTGTTCTTAACTACACTCTGGATAGCACAGTGGAAATCCAAGCAAGCACTACCCCTGGGCCAGCAAAAACCTTAGAGAAGGGACATAACATCTCAACATGCGCATAACGCAAATAGATGCTCAATGTACACTAGCAAGCCAGAGTTCCAAAAGAAACACAGTTCTAAGCAGACCCCCTCCCCAAAAAAAGTCTAGAACTGAATAAAGCACACAACAGGTACTTGTATCTCAGAGGAGAAGGCCCTCTGAGATTCCCTTCAAGAATAGAAGGCTGGCATGCGGTGGTCGCCTGGGCGAATCCTAAGGCTCGGCGCTGGGAGCCTGGCAAGTCTAGGCGGTGAGCACGCGGCGCCGCATGCGGGCAAACCCGGGCGGCACCTTTTGCCGCCCCTGAACCCCCTACTTCCCTCCACCCCTAAGACTGCTTTCCCCTGGAGGCCCCCCAGATCCCGGTGCGAGCTCACCAGTGCTGGCGCACAGCGCAGGTGGGATAAGGGGTGGCACTGCGGAGCCGCAGCCTCCGCCACACTGCACCTGCTGCCGCTCCGCAACGCCACGGGCTACCTCTGGTGGTCCGGCCCTCAGGCTCGTATCGAGCCCTTCAGACCTCCTTAGCCCCCCGAGCCGGCCGGGTGAGCGCTCGCCAGGCAGCGCCTTCCTTCTCTGCTGCGCGCGGTGCAGTGGCGGCGCAGCCCGAGCCCGGCCTCGAGCAACCCGCGCGACAGGCGCGCGACACCAAGTGGGGCCCGCGCCCACCGCGCGCCCCTGCTCCCGGGCGGGAGCCTCCTTCCAGGCGGGCGAGCTCCGCGACAGCGGCAGGCAGCAGGTATCTGCTGCCTTCGGTGAACCGGGAGGCGCTGCGCCCCAAGCCCCGTCCAGCCGCGCCACCCGATCCCCTGTCCTCAGTGCCGGTGGCCTCCGCAGTCTCCCGGCAAAGTTTGCGCTGCGGGATCCGCGAGTGCCCAACTGTTCTGCGCTCCCCCTGGCCCTGAGGCCGAGTTGCCCGCAACGGTGGCCGCCGCAGCTCCTTACCCTACGCGCGGGGCCCGAGCTGGCAAACCGTCGGCGAGGGCGCATCCTGCTCCGCCGCCGCCCGCTGTCCCTGCGGTGGGTTCGCCGGGCCGGTGCGGCGTCACCGCCCCTTGTTGCCGGCGCGAACTTGCCCGGCGCTAGGCGCCGAGGAGTCCCGGAGCCCCGCGCTCCCGCCGCCGCCCTGCGGCTCTGCTCCGCGCCGCGCCTGACGCCGCGCGCTGCCCCGCTGCAGATTCCCCCAGCGCCCCCGGCGGACTCGCGCTCGCTCTCACCTCTCCAAAGCGCCACATGTCGTCTCTGGGTTTGAGGACCGTCCCTCCGCCTAGGCGCCCGGTAGAGGCCGCCAGACTCTCACCAAATGCCCGGCCCCCAGCTCAGCCCAAGGGGGTTGGGGGGAATGGGAGCTCCTGTATGACCCGCTTCGGGGAAGACCTTGTTTCTGCTGAAGTTGCTTGCGGGCATTGGAAGCATATCTGGTTTTCCCTGTAATAACCGCTAGTCATCTTTTAGGACAGAGGAGGAAAGGTGTGGGGACTGGCAGCAGTGTCTGTAACCTAGGTGGATGCTTGTGTCAGGTAGGATGGCCAGCACTTTCCGTTCTTCCTCAGTCTTCAGGAGCAACCCTAGATTTACCCAGCCATTCTTTTTCAGAAAGAAACTGGTGCAAGGGAGCCCTCGTTTTATTCACGGATAGTAATCATTGCTGGATCTTAAAATGAAACCCTTTCACAATAGCAGGACATGTTTGGGGAGATACTGGAGACCCATTCCTTGACAAGCTATAGGATCCTTAGTACAGAGACAGGGTATGGGGGTCGCAGATCTAAAAGTAGGTCATAGGCAGTGCCAGGCTTATCCGTGACCCTTTGGGGCCTGGAAGGACATCACCTTCTCAGCGGGAACATGTGTTTGATTAACGTGTTGATCTAATGTCACTAGCATAATTTCTGCGAGGCAAGAGCAGAAACCACTGGGCAGAAAGAGTCCCTTTTAAATGCTACACAAACTGGACGCTGAGGCAGCTCCTTCCTTGACTGCATTGTGTTGTCTCCACTGGGGTAGGATTAGTGCTTGTTCAGCGTACAGGATGCACTGGGTTCCATTCCCTGCACCGTATAATCCCTACACGGTTGACATATGCCTGCAATCCCGGAACCCAGGAGGCAGAGCAGAAGATCAAGGTTATCTGAGAGTTCTGTGCCCGCCTGATATACATGCTAACCTGTCTAAAAGCAAAACTCCAGAAAAGACTTAAGGTGGAACCTCGGGGTTTGCTTTGGTGCTGCCAAATTTTGGGGGCACAGACTGTTCAGTGACTTCTAACTGACAGCAAGATCAGTCAAATCTATCTCTCCTGCTGGATCCTTCTTTAACAGCGCTGAGCAGAAAAACCCACCCAAGCCTCTACCCATTCTCCAGTTTTGTTAGACACTGGGTTTTTTTTTTTTTTTTTCAAAGTTTCTGATGGTACTTTTTACACATTACAGAATTTCTGATTTTCTGAAAATGAGAAGCTGTAAAATCATTTCAGACACAGGATATAAATATTACCTTTGGCGCACCTGTAATAGTGGTTACCATGACAATTAACCATAGTCTTAAATAACTCTGAGTCAAGGAGTTCTTCATGAAATAGGAGATAATCATCCAAGTGGATTTTCTAAGATGGATAAAATGAACACAGGCATCTCTCCATCTGCTGAGTTCTCTGAAGATGTGTCACTAAGATGGAGTTCCCTGAGTATTTTGTAGTTAGGATTCTGAATGTACCCTGAAGGTTCAGGTTGTGGAATCTTGGTTACCTGCCAGTGAAGCTACTGAAGTGAGGTGTCTGGTGTTGAGCCATTGGAAGTGTACCCTTGAAAGGGAACGGGAAGACAATCCCTCTTAGCTGTTGCTCCTGATAAGCACTCTCCTGGACCCTGCACTCCCAGCCATAAAGGACTAAGTAGCCACAGACTCAGAGGCAATGCCACTGAAATGTCTAGGACTCTGCCCAAAAGGACCTTTCCTTCTTGCAAGTTGTCTACTTTGACCTTTTCCCCTCATGCTGTTACAAATATAACATAATAATTTAAATCACCGATTTTTTTAAAATTAATTTGAATTGATAACTAGCTTAACATGCTTTTCACTTATTGTGTGTTAATTCTAGACTTAATGCCAGGATTTCTTCTGTTCTCTTACTAAACAGTATTATGTAAATAAAGACTTAAATTATTAGTGAAGAGACAGCTGAACACAAAGTTGCTATCACTAGTTTGGCAAAGAAAAACATGTACTAAAAGGATAACTTTCTGTATTATCATCGTTATGAATATTAATCTGTCATGAACTAAATATCAACTTTGTCTGAACCTTTTCTTTTGAGAGACCACATTTGTTATTTCAATGTTTTGGACCACCAGTTTCATAACAACAGATTAAAACATAAAATGAAAAATATAACTAAATAAGATCCATTCCTTAAAACTATTCGAACCGAGCATGGGGCACAAACCTGTAAGCCTGGGCTCCTGGAGCAGAATTGTGAATTTGAAGTCAGCCTAGGGTACAATACTACCTCCAAATCCAGTGATCACCAACAAGACCCTTGTGTGGGCTCATGTTGCCATGTTCCTTCTCCCTTCCTATGAAGTGGTGTCACATGCTCCCCAGCAATGTTTACATGCTATTCAACACAGTCATAAAACATTCAACATAGATGGAGCTAAAGGGATTCTGACCAAGAACCTGAGGCTTACAGAAGTGCTCAGTTCTAGAAGTCTATGTACTGTCCCTTCAACAAACTCAGGGTTACTTTGAACGCAGTGTTTGTCCTGGTTGGTGGTGACCCGCCGGCCACATTCCTATTTGTTCATTAGCAATTCTTTTATTGAATGAAGCATCGTGGCCTTAAGTCTGAAAAACAGTAGAGGGCGCCCCAGTTCCACATAATCCCCGTGTTGGCCTATTCTGTATTTTATGTCTAATGCGAAAGCCTAAAATAGTTGCTGTCAGAGTAGCTGTGTAATGGATGGAGGGACATTTTACCCAGCCTTGACTCCATATCCCAATAAATACAGAGTACTTCTACATGTACAACAGAGGCTGAGCGGTAGCTGTGCCTATGTCAATGGATGCTGTAGAGTTTCCTATAAAGTATGGCAGGTGCATCGTGCCAGTGAGCCTGTGTGGCATCGTTCTTTCAATGCCTGGCTCATTTAACTTAGCATTTCTTTCAGCTTCATCCATGTTGTTACCATCAGCAGAACATACCACACTGTTAAGGCTAGAGAATATGTCGTATAATTTGTACATTTTCTTTATGCTTTCAGCAATCGGCAGGCATTGTGCCTTCCATATCTTATGAAAAAGGTGAATAGTCATGGGGACACAGATATCTTTTCAAAATGAGCATTATGGGTTTTTTTTTTTTTTCTTTTTAGAGATACACTCCAAATGGGAGTGGGCATGGAAATATAGCTCAAAGGAGAAGAACTTACATGGGATGGAGATGCTGCATTAGCATGTCACCATACATACGTGGTTATGTGTGTATGAATATGTCTGTGTGCATATGCGTGTGTGTGAGTAGGAATCAGTATATAGATATGTAATGCATAGCCCTGTGACACCAACTAGCGACATTGTGTTGTACCTTTAAAATTTGCTGAGGGGTGAACTTTAAGAGTTCTCAACCACACGCAAAGACTGAGGATGAGACTACAGGAAGCAGTGCATACGTTTATTATTATTATTATTGGTGTATGCATGATTCCAAATTATAAAGCAGATCGACATAAAGGCATAGCATTTCAATCATCAGTGACACCTCAAAGAAAAAGCCCACAAAGCAGAGCCTGGTCAAGGCACAAAGTAGACTTCAAGCTAAGAGTCCACATGTGTGGAATGAGAGTGCCACTTAATGGAACTGTGTTAGCTTTCTTTGTGTAATTTTGAAGACTTGAATGCAAGGTGAATGTCACAAGAGATGACGTGAGCTGGGTGTGTAGAGGCTGGGAGGGGATGAGGATGGGTGAGAGAAATGACTTTTTCCTGAAAGTTTGGGGCGCTTCTAAGGAGCTCTGATGTCGCAAGTACTAGACTAAGCAAGAGTCATCTTGGCAACTGTCACCAAGCAAGCATGGAGAGGAAAATCTAACCTAACAGCAAACAGGTGCAGCAAGGCGGCACAGGGCAGCTCTGCATGCGTGTGTGCAGCAGCTACTTCACTGACAGGGAGTGTGATCATGGCACAGCCAACACTCGGGCACTCTGAGCACATGCAAGATGGTGATTGTTAGAGAAACAGAAATGGTGAGACTGGCATAAGATATGTATAGGGAAGCAATGGTGGATCGACCCTGACTATGGGCAGCAGGGTCAAAGGATGACAGACAGCGAGGCAGGAGTGGAGGAGAAAGCACATTGTGCCTGTCTTCAATCTGGTACTTGGTTCCTTTGGATTCTGTGTTATTTAAATCTGAGTGGTGAAAGTAGCCATTCCAAGACTACATACAGATGAGCCGTTCTGTAATTAGCTGGGATTGGTTTAGAATAGAGATAGTATTTTAAAACTCGATTTTTATATCAATGAATAGACAGACGCATATGTTGAGATTTCTAGGTTCCATTTACAAAATGAGAAAAAAAAATCACACAGATTTTATTACATTGTCACACCCCACGTTCTTGCCCAGTTCTGCACACTTATCCTGGAGCAGGCACCTTAGGGCATCATCACCTGGGCTCTCTACTTAAGAGAAATTACCTCATTTCTGTACCTCTGGAATTAGAGCTGACCAGGGGTGTTGAAACATCTAATTTTTTTTCCATATTGTATTCATTTTCTGGCTCAGTGATAGCTGTCTTGGTTTTTTGTTTTTTTATGAAATAGTGTTTGTAAGGTTTAATAGATAGCCTTTAAGTCCCTCTGTTTCTCAAGAAAGATTGTGCCTTTTTATTTCTGACATAATGCAACTGACAAAGACTTCTTATACTTCGGTGTGTGTTAGTATGTGAACATGCAAATCATGTCGCATATGAGTCTTACGCACCAACCCACTGTTCCTTCCTGTCCTACCTGGCAGTATTCATTCTATATTCTGCCTATTATTTTTCAGATTAACAGTCAATGTTTAATGGATTTTTTCAATAGGGAAAGTTTCTAGTGAGAATCATTTTAATTATTCTCAGAGAAACTTTATTTTTATCATTTCTCTATAACAGACCTTTTATAATAAACTCTACAAACTTACATTACTTCAAAGAGTATTTTTTTAGAATCACTTTCGAAAGTTCATTTTCCCTGTGTAGAATTCCAGACTGACACATGTTTTTGTGTTTGCTAAGGTTCTGTGTCGCTGCATTTGAATGCACCCCATTCCCAGTAAGAAATTAACTGCTATTCTCTTAAATGTTTATGCCCTCTCCTGAGTCTGACTTTCAGATTTCCCCTGTATCACCAGTTTCAGCCTCTTTCTCCCTCTCTTCCTCCCTCCCTCTCCCTGCCTCCCTCCCTCTCCCTCCCTCCTTCCCTCTCTCTTCCTCCCTCCCTCCCCCCCCCCCCCCCGTGTGTGAGTTTCTCTCTTGTTCTCCCTCTAAGTTTTGATTTAAAACCTTTGACCCTTGAGCCTTGGTTGTGTTAGCTAAAAATGTTCACCTTTTTTTTAAAAAATAAAAATCCATTATTTCTTTCAGTCCTGATTTTTAGATCTTGTTCTGTTTCCTGCTCTCCCCACAGGTCACAGAACATTTGCTTAACTTCTTTCTCTGGACACTTTCCATTTTTAGGCCTAGGTTAATAACCCTTCCTTTTGAGGCTGAAGGGCTGACACTGATCCTACCCAGTGTGTCTTTTACTTCAGCCGTTGCTTATTTCATCTCTGGGATTTTATCTTTAGATTGTCTGTAACCCTAGTTACTGTGTTACGCTTTGATTTACACTTCAGCACACATTTGTGACAGATAATTCAGTGATATTTGTCACTCTCGTTGTTACTGGTGTGTGAGGCTGTTGTTGCTAGTTCTTTTGCTTATGGATTTCATTTTTCTGCTATGTGCCTTGGCTGCTGATTTTTGTATTGGATTATGAATCTTTTGTTAAGTGTATGGTTCAATCAGCTTCTTTCAACCTTCGTGTCCTTTGTAGTAATGGGGATGGCTGAATGGGTAGGGAGCTTGCTGTACAAGATCTGGGTTCAGACTTCAAGCATCTGGAGTAAGCCAGGAGTTGTGTTGGCCATCTTTGACTTTAGCTCTGAGGATACAGAGACGAGTGCCAGGTGACTTGGCAGCCTGCCAGTCTAGCAAAAATGGTACCTTCCAGGTTCCCTGTCAGTCTGTGTCTCAAAAAGGAAATGGAAATGACAGACAAAGACACTGACACCAACCTTTATAATCTACATGTCCATGTATTGGAATATACATATACACAATCATATACATGTCACATGTATGTATGTTCCATATATGTGTATGCACATGTGTCTTCTACCTCACTATGTTGCATGCTCTTTTAGACCAGATATTAAAAACCAGTGCAGCTTCATGTAAATACACTTATATGCATTCACACAGCACAATCACATGCATATCCAATATAATACACATACACATTCACACCCACACCCACATAATGCACACACACACATCTGTACACAGAACGCACATACAAACACACATGCATGTATCACTTATGTTTATTCAATACACATATGAACATATGTAGATACTGTAAAACCCGTGCACACACCACTTTAAGCTCTACAATAACTAATTTGAAGTAGCTGCAGTATAGGACTAGTTTAGTCTCTCACTGAAGTGTGCTCCCTTCAGTGCCTCAGTCAAAGACTAGGGTGTACAGTGCCGGTTGCTTCAGCATTTTCCAAAGAAAGGTGCTTTCTGGGGGCTGCTCTTCTGACTACTTCATGGCCATGCATTATTCAGCTTCCTGGGTTTTCCTTCATGAACACATAACAATGTATTCCTGGCCACATTTGCAAACATCTCTGGAGACTTCTGTAGCCACTACTTGTGACTTCCCCTTCTGTCTAATACTTTAGAAATTACTATCTCCCTTCTGACTGTAACAGTCTGTTTTGAGAGGCCCCTGGTAGTAGAAATCAAAGGACATTGAGTTTGCTTCCTGAGTTTACTTTCTCATTAAGAACTTGTTTCTATGTACAGCTGTCCACATTTGGAAAGCACTTAAGGTATTTTCTAGGTGTTTATAAAGGATAAGTTGAATCTAATCACACTGACCCCATAATGACCCTCTACACTCAAGTTTGATGAACATGTGTAGTAATTTTCTCCTATGACAATAAAATAAAGAGACTGTTGCCATATATAGATGCACATTGTTTTATTTACTTTTGGTTATTAGAAAACTCCTTGAAAGTCAGGTATTTTGGTGTGCCCCTATAATCCACACACTCTGGAAACTAAGGCAGAAAGATCATGAGTTCAAGGTTAGCTCTAGCTACATAGTGAGATCCCTTCTCAAAATAGAAAAACAAACAATAACATAGAACAAAAGGAGGGTAGGTTCTAGTTTCCTCTCTATTGCTGAAATAAATATCAATATCAAAAGGAACATGTGGTTTATTTCCGTTTAGAGCTGGACAGGAAGTGAAGTCAACCTGGAGGCCAGAAGTAAACCAGACTATGGAGAAGCATGGCTTACTGGTTCTGTCCTAGTGGCTTGTGAAGCCTGCTTTCTTCTACAGTACAAGTCCCACTGCACAGTAGCAAGCAGCACCTCTCATGTTTGGCTGCTCCCTTCTCTGTCAGTCATCAATCAAGAAAATGTCCACAGAATGGGTGCATTTTTATAATTGAGTTTCGGCTTCCGAGATGATCTTAGGCTGAGTCAAGTTGACTAAATAAATAAACAAACAAACAAAACAAAAGAACAGCCAGCATAGTTACAAGCTATCATCAGTGAGGATGGTACTGTCATGTGTAAGCTGAAACTTAGGTTATCTCTAGTAGCCTTTTATAATCAATTTTTAAGATTTTTTTAAATTTTACTTTTCAACTTTCTTCAGAGAGACTATTACTGAGCTAATTTATCCCTTCTTGCTCCTGTGGGGCTGGTACTCTTCTCTAGTCAACTGTAAGGCACAGTATTGCTTTCAACCTTTAAACATGGCTTTCTAGGCCAGGTGTTTTTTTTTTTTTTTTTTTTTTTTATCCCAGGACTTCACTGGGGAGGCAGAGGTAGGGAATGTGTGAGTTTGAGGTTAGCCTGGTCTACAAAGCAACTTACAGGATAGCCAGGGCTACAAAAAGAGACTCTTTCTCCAAATAGATAAATGGATTTATAGATAGATGATAGATGTTTTCTTTTACCTATAGCTATATTTATTTGTACAAAATCAATTGCATAATTTTATAAATATGGGAATGTGCAAAATAAAAATTAATAAGATAGAGTTAATTTTCATAAGTTAATTATTATCATAGAGATAGTTTGGGTAAGGACTCCAAACACTCCTGTGTAGGAATGTTGGTCCTCAGTGTGGGAATATTGGAAGGCATTGTGACCATGAAGACATAAAACATCTATGTAGAGAGTAGGTCATTGGGTGGATCCTTCAAGGCACTAGCTCTGGCCATGACTCTTCCAGACTCAATGTCTTGCCTTTTCCTTTCCACACATACACTCACTGTGATGCTGCCCTACTGTGTTGTGATATAGTCAGAGGGCTGAACAGAAACTGATACCATGTTTTTAAACTTGTAGACTGGTGAACTCAGTAAAGTTCTTTGTCACACAGCAATGTAGCTTTGAGCAGCTACATAGTAGGTTGCTATAGCAACAGAAAAATATAATGCATAAACTATCCAATGACCTTTAGAAATACATTATTGATTACATTAAAGCTTCATGCTTATTCTCTGCATCTATTAGATTCTATTATTTTAAATGTCCTACTTAAAATTAAGTTATTGTGTGTATGTGTTCTGTATGAACAATATACTTTCTATGTAAACACTGTCTAGTAGATATGACAAGATCCAAGATAAAAATTCAATATCTTTCCATGTTAATGTGACATATTATAAGGAAACCATTCTTTTTTTACCTTTTTGTGAACTGGATTGTCACTACCTGATCACCTTCCTTTGCTGAAGGTTCCTTAGCTTAACTCCAGTGTTTGCTTTCACAATAAATAAACGACTTGCCTGGCATCAGGGACACAGGGATACGTAGGCAGCACTCGCCAATGTGTTGCTTCTTTTCACCCACTGCATTTTGCATTCTTGTGACGTCCCTCGGCCTTCCACGGGTTCCAAACGCTCCTTATCGCTCTTACCTTGAATACCCTAGAAACCAACAGCATTTGTTCAGCTCCTCTCCGCTGACAGCCTTCCGGCACTGCCTCAGTGTGCTGATGCTCTTTGAGATCAAAGACTAAAAACCAGACCAGCTTCATGAAAATACCTATTGGGGCGAAGAGAGGAAATTTCCTTTTTCTTATTTTGCTTTTCGTTTTTAAACATTGTCATTTCTTTTATTTCATTCATATAAACGTTTGGCCTGCGTGTATGCATATGTATCATGTGTGATCCTGGTGAAGGTGGAGAAGAGAAGACGGCACCATATTTCCTGGAACTGGAACCGTAAAGTTTGTAGATTCTTCTGTGGGTTTTGAAGACTGAACTTCGGCCCTCTGCAAGAGCAATGAGTGGCTTATCTGCGGAGATATCTCTGTAGTCCTGTACATTAAAAAATATTTATTTATTTATTGTTGAGTAAGTTGTCTGTTTACTTTACATCCTACTTTCAGGTTCCCTCTCTCCTTTTCTCCACACCACTCCCTCTCACCTCCCCCTTCCCCATCTTCTCCTCCTCTCTTTCTCCTCAGAAAAGGGGAAGCCTCTCATGACTACCAACCAGCCTTAGCATATCAAATTACAATAAGACTAAGAGCATCTTCTACTGAGGCTAGACAGGGCAGCCCAGTTGGGCAGTTGGCGGAAAGGCAATTTAGTTAGAGACAGCCCCTGCTCCTGCTTTATTAGTCTCACATAAAGACCCAGCTGTATAAATAAATTACAGGATAGCCATGCCATAAATCACACCCCACCTGAAATCACATGTTAAAATTATGCATTTTTAGTTAAAAAAGTATAGTTTTCTTGAAGCAATAGGAAAGAATAAAATTCTCATAATTGATACATTGGAAAGACAATAGGGAATGTGTCATATGTCACCTGAGACTCTAATTAAAATTTATAAAGAAAACTCTAGGCCTGGAAACTATGAAACATTTTTATTTTAAAACACAAAGCAAGTTTTTTAAAGCCTCTGTTAGAGAAACAAAATAAGAAATAAAAAACTTCAAGATTTGTAAAGACAAAGTTACTTACTATTTGAAAAGAGCCAAGGGATGGGAGAAGAAGACAGAGAAAAGTTCTGAACACTGTCCTTAAAATAAGAGTGCAGCTGAGTGACATCATCACAGAGTACTGAACAATGCAATGACTAACTGAAGCTTTTGTCAGGTCCCATCTAAGGTCAACCAAGTCTTTGCGAAACCTTTCTTATTATCATTTACATTGCAACGAAGCAATATCTATATTCATTTTGGTAAATGCAGAAAACATTCATAATCAAAGGCTTCAATGAGGGTATTTAAATTACCAACTAAGGAATGATCAGGGAGTCTCCAAGGACTTATGGGTGTGCGTGAAGCAAGGGCAACGAAACCCAAAGCAAAGCCCATTCACATTCAAGGGGAGAGGCAAGCAGAGGGTTTTCCTGATGAGCAGTTAGAGACTTACATAGGCTTCTTAGAATTAAAGTTGTTTGACCAAAGTGATAAACAAAATTTACATGAGAAATATATCTAAAGCAAAGGAGAGAAAAATAATGAACAGGCTTGTCCAGCTGTCAGTCCTGTGAACTACAGTGACAGCTTCCCTGAGAAGAAACACTCACTGTTGGGCTGGAGAGATGGCTCAGTGGTTAAGAGCACCAACTGCTCTTCCAGAGATTCTGAGTTCAATTCCCAGCAACCACATGGTTACTCACAACCATCTGTAATGGAATCTGATGCCCTTTTCTGGTGTCTCTGAAGACAGCTACAGTGTGCTTAAAGAAACACTCACTGGTATAGAAGTGGTATGAATATTGTCAGAATAACCAAATGCTTTCTGGTTGGACTTAAGGCCATTAACTGTAGCATTGACTGGGCTACAACCCTGTGGCTGGCTAGACCCTAGGTCCTTATTTTTCAGTATAATGAACACAGCATTAAGCTGCCCTTCATTTTCTTTTTTAAGACTTAAAAAGTATACGAGTGCGAGTGTTTTGTTTTCATGTATGGATATTTACCACATATATGCCTAGTACCTCTGGAGGCCAAAACAGGGAGTCAAATCCCATGGAACTGGAGAACCAGAAATACAGGGAGTTGTGAGACACCATGTGAGTTTTAGGAACAGAACCCAGGTATCATCCTACAGAAAAAGTAAGTTATCTTATCTGCTGAGCCATCTTCAGGACATAGCTCATATCTTTATAGCAATGAATTATTGCATCTCCCAGTCCTCTACAGAGAAGCCTCTTTGGCGGTAGAAACAACTAATTCAGAGACCCAAGACTAAACAACATGCAAAGAATAAGAGACTGTGGAGTACTCATGAGTCATCCACATCATCATCCCTCCCTATATGGCTCATGGATCACTATAGAGAAGGGAGATGGCAATATTGTAAGAGTCAGAAGAAGTGCATGTTTGCCATGAAAGAATATTTTCTGGAATGGCATAACCAATGCCCAGATGAACTCTCAGCATCCGAAGCTGCAGACACACAACCTGCACAAGGGCGAGACACTCAAAACCTTAGCTGGGGAAAGCTCCCCCCCATCAGAACAGCCCGTAGGCACACAAATTCTCTACACTGTTCCTGCAAAACAAGTTCAAGAAAGCACCATGCAGACCCTATACCAGAGCCAAATTTGTTAGAGAATTTGGAATGCAAGATTCTTCAATAAACAATAAAAATGATACTGATACGGAACCAAAACAGACATATGGATAAACATTACATGAGTGTATAAGTCGATGTAGGAAAGACAATGGGCCTGTAACTGGAATAGTCCATGCCTCTACTGGGTGGTGATTACATGAATTCTGGGTTTTTGTCCCACATTCTCATGATATGCATACCTTAATCTTTTGTGATTATATGACAATATGAGTATTTAAAATATGTAACAGCACAACACATGAAGGGTGTTCTTTTCCATTTGTGAAACATCAACACATCAGTTATGTTTTTGAGTGCTGCCATTACAGGTGTGGGACGCCATGCCTTGGCTTTTTAAAAAGTCAGATAAATATGACAGCACAAAAAGAAAGGGAATTAAGAGAGAAGACAGAGTTACAGCAGTGCAATTCTGTAATCAAAGCACACATCCGGAAAGGTAAGAGAGAGAAAGTGTATGCTTGAGACAAGCCTAAGTGATACAGATGGATTTCAAATAAAATAATTGTGGCAATGAAACTCAGTGGTAGAGTTCTCTCACAGTCTGTGGGAAGTTCTAGATTCAGTCCCATGTGCCTCTAAGATGGGTAGGAGCAAGGTTATCAAGGAACATCCATCT
The DNA here is from genome assembly GCF_963924665.1 of Micromys minutus. Taxonomy (NCBI): domain Eukaryota; kingdom Metazoa; phylum Chordata; class Mammalia; order Rodentia; family Muridae; genus Micromys; species Micromys minutus. Next base: position 60,947,445 of record NC_137972.1, read on the forward strand.
CATGGGCCCTGCTACTGTTTCCCTCTTAAAGCTCTATGAGCCTCCACAATTCAACTTGCCACCCAAGTCTAGTACATTTGAGTCTCTGTGTCTGGGTTGGTCACAGATGCTGTGAGTTTGTTCTGACTACAGTCTGGACTAGCATATAGAAGAAGAGCTATGAGCTGCCTGCTACCATCACATAGACAGAAACCAGGAATCTGGATATTTAAATTGTGCTTTATTCAAAATCCAGTGAGTCTGAAAGCCCAAGTAAAATCCATCTTCCCAGATCGTTTTCTCATTAGTCTTTTCACAAAGATTCAGAACAATCAATTCAAAGCCCTGACAACATGAAAATTAATTTGGAAACTGATAACTAATGTATTTCTAGAAGTTTCCATAATTATTAAAAGTGACCAGCATATTTTTATGTAATTAACATGTCAAAAAGAGAAATGACAAAGAAAAAATCTAAAAATTAATTTTAGTAATGAAAATAGTGTTAATACAAATGAGATTAAGGTATCATATAGCTTAAACAAAACTAAATATCTGTTACATAAAGAAAGGACTTATCTTCATTTTCCAAAGACTGTCCATATAATTCATTGGTGGAGAGAGAGCACTTAGCAAGTGAAAGGCCTGGGTTCAATAATAAACAACAATACATTTTTAAAAATTAAAATACACTCAGTTTCCTTGAAGTAGTTTTTGTTTTTGGTAAATTTTACTTTTGCTGATTTTGTTTTCAAAAAGCAGTAGTCAAGAAACAAGTCAAAAGATAGTATAGCTAATGGCAGAATTTAAAAAGTAAACAAATAAAAATTAGATCAAAGTTTTTCTGAGAAAACATTAATAGAAATTGGTAGACATGTAAGGATGCACATAAACAACTTGATCTTTGGCGGATGCTTGCATTTTAGCAAATGATCACAGTAAACACCTTGGTTTTGCCTGCCTTTGTATGTGCCTTTCTGTTTTCAGAATTGAAGGAAAGTAGTTCCATGTACACGCAATGCTAGTTCTGCGAGGATGAGGAAGGGGGTTTGGAAATAACACAGAACAGAAGGAATCATAGCTCACACCCAGTTCCAGCACACTCCACCCATGGCACACGATTCTGGGCCTGTTCTTCCCTTCCACTCAGAGTTACTTGTAAGAAAACCCGAGAACCATATTCTACATGGATAAATGACTCATCTTGTGTGCAAGATGAAAGAGTGAAACTTGCAACATATTCCAGTCCTTCCTAAAAATCAGAGCATGCTCCTGTCTGCTGAGACTGTGTGATGCTCAATCCTCCCATCTCAGTCCTTGGAACTGAATGCTGGGGTTAGGGCCAGTCACCCAGTCACCGTCAAGCCAACTGAAAGGTTCTTTTGGGTGAAAGGATGAAAGTAGTTTTGATATCACAGACTTTGCAGTTTGTTCTGGTTTGATATTCCTAATCCAGAAGAAGGGAAGATTTTAAAATGCATATGGTTAAGATTTTGCATATGGAAGATTTTTTAAATTAGTGGCTGGGATTTAAAAGCCAATATTTATAGCTGTTTCAAAAAAAAAAAAAAAAAAAAAAAAAAAACCAAAGTGTCTTTCATTGGCTTGTGACGGGTCTGTATGGTCTTAAGGAAAAGAAACTCAGGAGCAGGACCTCACAGATCACCATGTAATTGAGAGGTAACATTAGCACCTGTTGGGAACTTCCTGTATTGTGATGGAGTGAGGTATAGCTCAAATGCAAGTTCTAAAATGCTTGTCCACTTAGATTTCAGTCCTGGAGATTCTAACAATGATAAAGGAATTTTTAGTTTTTTTACTTATAATAGTTAAAACTCAGCAAATTATGGAAGAAAAACAACTAGTCACATTCTGTTCAGTTTGTACAACCAAACTCATAACAGTAACAATGTAATAATTCATCAACATTTGCAGATTTTTAATATTTAAAGCATTTATTTATTTTTATATTATGAGTGCTTTTAAAAAGATTTATTTATTTATTATATGTAAGTACACTGTAGCTGTCTTCAGACATACCAGAAGAAAGCATCAGATCTCATTACAGATGGTTGTGAGCCACCATGTGGTTGCTGAGATTTGAACTTAGGACCTCTGGAAATGCAGTCAGTGATCTTAACCTCTGAGCCATCTCTCCAGCCCCTCTTTGAGTGTTTTATCTACATGTATGCTTGTGTGCCATATGTGTGTCTGTGCTTATGAAGACCAAAAGAAGGCATTAGAATCCCCTGGGATTAGAGCCACACACAGTTGTAGGCCACTGTGTGGGTGATCAGAATCAAACTTAGGTTCTCTAGAAAAACAATGTATGCTCTTAAATGCAGTGCCGACTCCCCATACCCTATGATGGTATTTTAAAAGGCACATGTGTTTCTGTGCTAATTTGAGTCTGTTGAATACAAACACAACATTCAGGAGACACACACACATCAAGTCAAGATATAAACATGTTTTGTCTCTCATAAAGAAAACAGAAGCTTTTTGCTGTCTTTGTTTTGTTTGTAAAATATGGTGTTTTACACAGTTTTCTGTCTCCAGACCTGTTTATTGTGTTCCTGGATAGCCATTTTAAAATGGGAATTAATATTCATCTAAAAATTACATGCTTGTCTTCTAGCAGTAAAGAAAAGATATGTGTATGAAGCAGTTTTGAGTATCTAAAAAATTAAACACACACAGCATGCACACATGTAGTTTACTCTACAAAAATGAATGTCTAAGTCTATTTTATGGTGCTATAACAATTCACACAGAGCTTGATACCTCATACAGTAAGGGGTGTATATAATTCATGGACAGGGATGCTGTAAGTGCAAGATCAGATTGATTCATCTGTGTAGCCTTTGTTGATATTCTTTTTTTCAGATATAATTTATTTTGTTATATATAATTACATGGTAAAATAGTTTCCAGTAAAATTTCAGTATTTCTCCCCTTTCTCACCATTTTGTAAAATTAAAGTAGATCTTTCTATAACATTTCTCTTTGTAATATGTCTCTGTTTTACTTCTCTCTTCTTTTTTTTTTTTTTTTTGCTTTTTTCAACTATATCTTATTTTTTATTAGATATTCTATATTTACATTTGAAACATTACCCTTTTACCCTGCCCTGCTCCCATCACCCCTCCAGTTTCCTTCACAAAGGTGCACTCCCTTCTGATCCCCCTCTCCAACCCATTGCCTTGGCATTCCCCTGCATTGGGACAACTTGCCCTCTCTGGAACAAAGGCCTCTTCTCACGTTGATGCCAGACACTGCTATCTTCAGCTACATACACAACTGGATATGTCCAAGTGCCTCTTCATAGGCACCCAGATCTTTTGAAGGACTCCTGAGGAACCCTGTAGATGCCTTAGTCACATCAGTTAGAAATCAGCATCTCTGAAAGAAGTGCAACAGATCTAGACTGAGGACAGTGTGACAAGAGGAATTTAATTAGTCTGCATTTTTGCTCTATAATGTCATGGGCCAAGCATGGTACCTGAGGCCTGTCTATATTTCTCTCTCTTTTCAGATGTTTGTAAGTATGAGTGCAGCTGCACTTGTGCAGTAAGATGGGGTGAATGCTGCTGCTGCGAATCAGTCCTCCATTACTCTGTCTTACACACTGTGGTAGCATCTCTTACTCTCAAGGAGATGGTCCACGTAAGTTAGCGTCAGCCATGACAACATGGCAATCCTCTGCCTGTGCCTTCTGAAGCTGGAATCAAAATTACCTGGATGCTAGGAAATTATACTGTTGATGGCCCAACAAGTTCTTTAACCATTGAGCCATCTGCCTATCCATCTTGATGACATTTGAAATATATAGTTTCCTTGATCAAAGGAATATCTGAACCATGATTGTTTGGGGCGGCAGTGTATTGAGATATGAATTTTGTTCTGATGTAATCAGGATTGGGATAGTCATCACAGAATGGTAAATTTGAACCAGTTCCACTAACCTCCTTCATTTTCAGTTAACATTTTCATTCTCTGATACTATAGCTATAATTTCTACATATGGTCAAAATCTCCTTTTTCTGAATGAGATGGGAGGTCTTTGGAGTAGAGTGTGTAAATGTCTGCAGAGGAAAGGTACCACCCACAGCAATGTTACCTCTGTGAGCTTGCCAGTCTGTTTTGATAGGATGTTTTCCAGACTTCAGAATTTTGAATTACTGCAATCTTTTGAAATAATGCCATGTTAATTGGAACATGAATTAAGGTACTCAACTGCTTAGAAGAAATTAAAGCCAAAAGCCCACCCATCACCAAGAAACCACTGTTTCTCCTCACTCCTGTAAAGAAGCCTTGAGATTCCTGTTTACTATTAAGCTGTCTCGCCAAGCCTGATCACACCTTGGGAACCCGAATTTCTTCAGGAAGTACTGAGTGTTCCCTGCAGAAGCAGAATTGAATTATCAGAGGAGACTGACCTGATTGTAGGTTTAAGGTTTAAATGATTTGAGGCCAGGTGCTGACACCACAGTGTATTTTACGAGGCCAGTGACATTAGACAAGTGCATTGGAGCTTCTGAATCTTCAGATCTATGTGAGTAGAGGTGGGTACCTCCTGGGGAAGGAGAGGAGAAAATGATGAATGTAGAGACAATGAGATTATATGACCCATTTGATAGCATCTATAAGTGCTTCCTGGATTGTCTTTACTTCCTCTCTCCCCCTCCCTCCCCCCTCTCTCTCCCTCTCTCTCTCTCTCTCTCTCTCTCTCTCTCTCTCACTCTCTCCCTTTCTCCCTCCTTCCCCCTCCCTCTCTCTCCTCCCTCCCTCTGCCTTTCTCTCTTTCTGTTTCTGTCTCTCTCTGTTTTCCTCTCTGTCTTTCTCTGTGTGAGTGCACATGCATGCACAAACATGTGTGTACTTCATGTGATGATGTTAGGTATCAGCCCTGGACTTTCTCCCTGCTATAGATGCCAAACTGATTGCCTTGTCAGGTCTGGGGATTATGCTTTTTTTCTCACCTCTTAACTCGATGACAGAGCACTGTATGTGCGACCACATCTGGCTTCATCTGGCTTATGAGGATCTGAACTCAGGTCTACACACTTGAAATACATGTGAGTTTTGCAATCTCTCCACCACCTTAGTGACAATCATTTTATTGTTTGTTGGAGCCAGTTCATCTAGATATTCAATATGCCTAAACTTAGAGGAAGAGGATCAAATGTACAGCTGCAACAAAAAAAAATTCACACCCCACCAATTCCTGAAGCATGTACTCTTTAAGTGAACCTTAGAAGCATTGTCCTTTGCTGTAGATCATACAGAGCACCATTCCGTTATCTATTTCTTCTGTTTAAGGAAGGGAGAAAGGAAGAAACAAATGAAGAAAGGAAGGAACTAAGGAAGGAAGCAAGGAAAAAAGAAAGAGGAAGGAAGGAAGGATGGAAGGTAGGAACAAATGAAAAACCTAAGGAAGGAAAGAAGAAAGGACCTGTGGAAGGAAGGAACAAATGAATGAAGGAAGGAAGAAACAGAAACTAAGGAAATAAGGAAGGAAGCAAGGAAGGAAATGAAGGAAGGAGGGAAGGAGGGAGGGAGGAAGAGAAAAAAAATCAGCTAGTGAAAAGTGCCAATCAGATCCACTGCTCTTGTCTAGTAGTCAAGTATACTGTTCAAATCATCTAATCCCCTAAGGCTTAGCTTTCATCTGCAGCCAAAAAGCAGTGCTCTCTGGAGTTTTCAACCAGGGGAGACATTTTAAAAGTAAAAGCCAGCCGTGTGTGGATGCCATGCCCCATGTAATGATGGGGAATCAGTCACGGTCTGGACAGTCATCTCATTTGTGATTTACTTTTTTATTTAAATTCAGCATAAGGAACAAAAGTGGATTCTAAGAGGATATGAACTGGCAGCTGTGTGAACTCTGTGCCTCAGCATCCTAGGTGTATAAATGCATGGGATCCATAAAAAAAAAAAAAAAAAAAAAAAAAAAAAAAAAAAAAAAAAAAAAAAAAAAACATGTATAAGATGTTAGGAAGCCTGTAAGCATGACGGAAGGGACAGAGACCAGTATACGGTTGTGTTGGTGTGCCATATGTCTGTTGACATTTTAGAACAGCAGAATCCTTTCCAAAAATACAGTCAGCGAAGGTTGGACTCCAGTATGTTCTTCATTATGTTTTTCTCTCTGAGACCGGGTCTCACCTGTCTGGCCTGGAACTGACTGAACTCATAGAGGTCACCCTGCCTCTGCATCTCTGAGTACTAGGATGGGAAGTAAGTGCCGCCAGGCCTGGCAAGTTCATCAGCTTTTGAAGCAATACCTAATCATGTTTCTCTGACTGATGTGGACACATAAGGGAGAAACAAAATGTACAGTGATTCCTGAGGTGACTCAGCACTGACACCCGCTCCTAAGGAACAACTCACAGACTGCAGTAGGTTATATTCTGAATGCATTGCCAACAGAAAACCGCGCAACAGTGAACACAGGCCTGGAAGGAACTTACTGGCCAGCAGCCAGGTGTGTGGGGTTGGTGCGGATTGGGGCAGAGCAGGAGTCAGCCAGGGACTGCGTGTGATCACACTCTGTGTGCTGGGGATATCACCAGTGCCTGACACGGTAGGTGGGGCAGGACCCTAGGAATCCCAGTACCAAGTCTTCTATAAAAACAAGCACCAGCTGCACGTAAATGCTCAAAAGAGATATCCGCATTTGACCACCTTCTTCCAGAAACCCCTCTGGAGGTCCGGACTCTCTCCCGTGTTCATGAATGAGCGCACCCAGATCTTGAGTTGAGGTTGGAGCTTTGTGGACAGGCAGCGTGAGATTGCTTTAGGCTGTGCCCTGTTTCCCACGAATGCCATTCAATGTGCACGTCAGAACTAATTCACAGGTCAGTGTGCACACTGGAACTCCCAGACAGGCCATTTTTCAGGAAAATTTAGCACTCGGCAGTAGCAGTGCCAGTAGCCGTGGGGCGGGATGGTGGCAGCAGCTTACATACAGTATGTATCCAGTGGGTCATTTATCAACACTTCTCCAGGCTACTTACCTGCCCTTGATATTCCTCTCCCCACTTCCTCTCGGCTGCATTTTGCTAGACAAATCTCTATCACTGGGCTTCATCCCTAACCCTTTATAATGTGGTTTAAAGACATTTATTTTCCTGTGAGAACAAAATTAACTTCAGGTTAATAATATCAATAGCCATTAAGGACCATTTTTTTTAATTTTAATATATTCAACTTTAAGACATTAACTTATTTTGCTAATTAGCATTACTTAATGAATTTAACTAAACTTTAGTTTGTTTCTGTTTTTACTTTGTTTCTCTTTGGTGTGGTTGGTTTCTATGTTATTTAGGAGCACAATTTCCAGATTTTTTTTTTTACCTTACCTTTAATGTAACATACTTTTAAATGGAGAACGTATCAGGCTATATTAGACAGTATTTTTATTTGTTTACCTAATTCTTCTGCAGCTTTATTTCATGCTACATTATCCCTTCGACTTTGGTGTATACTTGAAAATAAGGGGCTATTCTCTGCCTATTAGGGTTTTGAGGTAAACCTATTTTTATTAGTTTTATTAGTTTTGCTTTTAAATTAAATTTATTTTATACCTTTTTAGATATTTTTATGTATGTGTTTGTGCATGTCACACATGTTGAGGTCAGTGCCTGTGAAGCCAGAGCATCAGGCCCCTTTGGAGCTGGAGATTAGAGTAGATGTGGATTCTGAAAGTAGAACTGTCTTCCCCTGGAAAGGAACACTGAGCCACAGCCCAACGTCTATATCCTAACGACTCCTTTGGTTTCTATGCTGTTTTTGCCTGCGCACAATGTGTTAATGTGTACCAGCGTCAGTTTCTATTAACACCAGAAACTCGAACTTTCTGTGCTGAACAATTTTTCTTTAATTTGTGCACTGGTAAAAATAACTCCTTTATTCTTGGAGGAATGTCGCCTTTTATAACAAAATGCTCTTCATTTTCCCATTCAGTACTTTTTCTTAGACTGCGTACACATCTTGGTATCAAAATTGCAACTCCTCCAATCTTTAAAATTAACAGAGTTTTGAAGAGCAGTGGAGGAAAAGGCATGAGTTGATGCCCTGCCCTGGTTCTCCCAGTAATAGCTTTCGTACTGCTAGCAGCTAATGTGAGCTAGACATTACGACTATGCTAATGGTCAGCTACACAATTTTGAAAAAAAAATCTCACTGACCTAAAATTCTCTTGTGCTTAGTCCCCTTGCCCACCCACCAGTCCCAGGTAATTGCTTGTCTCGGCGGGATCTCCGTTAAGTCTGCCTTTCAGCAACGTCACAGTGACGGAGTTGTACAATGCCTAGCCTTCCAGACTGGCTTCTTCCGGGTACACAGTGTGCTTTCGGCAACACGTTTCTGAGGTGTTCGTCCACCACATGCAGTCTGTAGTGTTTTCCTCTGCGTCTTTCTCCATTGACCTGCTTCCTTCTCCTGGTGCCTCCCACAACTTCCATCAGGCTCGTGGTTTCTTGTTTTTAAATCTATCTAAAATATTAGACTTTCTATTTGTTTAGATTCAGATGATGGACCATAGTTTTCTTAAGATCCCGAGCTGTGCACTGTGCAACGCTGCCCCCTCTCGAACCGCCGCCCCTGCACACTTTGAATTCACACCTTTCCCTGGATGGCTGCACCAGTCCCCATGTGAAACCCCCTGGATGGACACACTCTAACTCCTGCAGTCTGGGTGTTCCCACTCTGAGGATACCTTCAACTTGCTACAAGCTCATCTAGAGACACTACTTGAAAGTCAAGGCACATTCATGTCTTTTTTGAAGGGAAAAGGTGCTAAAAAGAGATGGGGCAAATGGCATCCACTGACTTCTGCTCACGGGAGCCGGGCAGAGGAGGGACAACCCCAGGGGTAGCTATCTAGCAGCACTGGAGTGACTGGAGCTCTGCAGGGTCCAGGCAGCCCATCAGGTGCTCAATGGGATTCACAAGAGCAATACTTTTCCTAGTTGGGTTTCTCCTGGTGGGCGTGTCCTCTGTAAGATGCTGTTCAATTCCGGCAAACCTTCTCCAGGCCCCTTTCTGTCATAGAGTTGTTTGTGTGTGTTAGATGCATGTGACTTGGGTACTTGTACCTCTGCGCCTGGGGATGAAGGCTGGTGTGAACTTGTAGCAGGAGGTGGGGATGGGGGGCTTGCAACACTGCACTTTGGAGCTCACTATGGCCTAGGGGAATATTTATCTCTGGGTGGATTGGCCTTTCCACTTCATTGGTCTTTCCAGGATCCTGTCCCTGTTGATGTACTCCATAAATAACATTTCCAGTAACTTGGCGCCTTTTGGGTTTTTTTCTGAGTTATCTGTGTCTTCAGAATCATTATTACCGTTGGCTCCTTGCTACTGCGTTCTTCGAAGGTTTGGCTATTAGGAAAGCTAGTGATTTTGTGCCCACCCGGTGACAACCTCACTCTGTACATGATTTTTTTTTTTTTAACTTTTCAGTCTATAGTGGCCATTGATCCTGGGCCTGTAACTTTGCAGGTCAAACCAGATCTTTGCTTCTGTAGACAGCACAGCAGCTCCTGTGTGTACTCAGTGCGCACCAGCCCAGCTTCTCTTGCCCACTGTGTTACTTTGCTTTTCCTGCCTGTTCTCAAGAATGTCAAATGCACAAGCAGACAGAAAATGAGGAGGAGAAAGGGGTGATGTTATCTATTACCTTCTCCCAGCCGAATGTCCCCTGTTCTGTTTTTGGACTGCTCTTCTGCGGCTTCATTGGCTTGGGAAAGTGTTCACCTCAGCTCTATGTGCAGACACTATTAGGACACAATTCCTCATAGTTCCTTTTTGGTGCTCTTGCAGGGCCCCACACTAGAGCTTGCTCCTTGCGTGGATTGTGATATTTAGTTGTCTTAGCCTTGTCATGTTCTTACCAGAAATGGCCCCATCTTTGTCTCTCAAAGAGCCAACTTTTGACTCTGTTACTTTTATGTTTTGATGTTTATCCAGTATCTACTAATAATATTGACTTCTTATTCTTGGCTTGAAAAATTCCTTTTTATTTTTGGTTTGACTTCATGTAGATTAGATCATTTCATCTTTCTCAGTCACTTTTTCCAAGAGAAATTCAGTTTAAACATTTTCTTATAATTTTCATTTGAATGTTCAAAGCTTATTTTTTTTAAATATACTTTCTAATTTTAAGACCCCATTTCTTCTTTAATCTATGGGTTACTTTCTGATCAGATTGAAATTTCGCTGTGTGTGTGTGTGTGTGTGTGTGTGTGTGTGTGTGTGTATTTGCCAGGCATTTTGAAATGATTTACATCTTGGGGAAAAGTGTATCTGGTCTGTTCTTTGGAAATTGGCTGAATCAGTCTGACACTGTAACACCAAGACAATAAACAGGTCTTCAGCGTGACTGTAGTGGACATGCCACGTATTCCACATGTCCGGGACAACCTCTTCTAAGCCGCTGTATGGAATTATCTACAGTCCACCATCACTCTTTCTGCTTCTGTTGATAGATAAGGAGGACATATTCGTGTTCTGTGAGTATTGTTGCACGTCAGTTTCTCCTCCCATTTCTGTAAGTGCTTGCTTTTTATCTTTTATCTCACACTGCTTTAGGAAAGTAAATTTCAAGTATTTTTTTACAATTAGATGATTTTTCTTTCCCCAAAAACTATCTAATATAGGATTTTAGCGTAAATTTATTTAGTCTAATAAAACTATACCCATTTAAGGGTTCTCGGTTAAGGCTATCAGATGAAATGGGATGGAGCCAATTGTCCTGCTTCCCAGCCTCAGCTTTCCCAGTATGCCTCTGCAAGGGGCGGAGCCAGGGCTAACCAGTGCTCAGTCCTCAACAGCTGCTCAGACCAAGGACCTCTGCCAGGCCTTTCCTAGTAACAGATCCCCGCTGCTGCAGGGCCACAGACCTCAATGGCAGTACAGGCCAGGATCTCAGCATAGCCTTAGGTGTCACTGCCAGCTATTAACACCAGCCTGTTCACGACCTTCGAGTCACCACTTCTGTCTCTATTCATTGCGCACACATGCTTCTGCTTCTTCTTTTCTTCCTTCTCTCCACCACTTACTCGCTTATCTCAGTGGTACCTCTGGCCTCTGTGTGTCTGTGGTTGTCTCAGAAGTCCTATGCCCTGCGCCTGCTGAGCCGCACCCAGCAGAAGCAGAGGTTGTCTGGGGCATGATCTGCCTGCCGGGGCTGCATGATGACCTGCAAGCAAATGAAGACGTTCCTCTTTCAGCACAGGAAGATGTTCTTCCGGAGCTTGTTCCAGGGTTCACGTCCTGACTGGTTGCTGGCTCCTGGGCTCCCAGAAGTAACTCTTGTATACATATCATATGGTTGGAATTTGTACTTATGATTTAAAAGTCAAGATAGAGATGACTTTATTCTGAGTGGGTTGATTGTTATTACTACCTATATTAATGAAAAATTGTATTTAATTTTGAACCATATGTAATTTCCTTTTCATGTATTCCTATTAAAGATGCAACCATGGTTTTTAGTATAAAAGTTAAAGCAGCCCTGCAGGAAGGGGAAGATACAGAATGGCACACTGCTTTCGAGTGAGAATGTATTTTTGTGTACTGCTACATATTTTAAATGCCATAATTATATTTATAGAAAGCCCCAAAGGATAAGTTGAAATAAACATTGGCATTTACTTGAAGCAACTTACAAGCGTAAGCATCTCTAGGTACTTCATTAGCATGTGTTCCAAGGGAAGCAATGATTGGATTCTTTCAAGGTAAGACTACATTCATGCAGCCACCAAACCCACGCACTATGTCTGATGCCAAGTAGGGCTTACTGACAGGAGCCAGATATGGATGCCTCCTCAGAGGCTCTGCCAGAGCCATACTGACACAGAGGAGGATGCTTGCAGCTAACCATCGGACTGAACACAGGGACCCCAATGGAGGAGCTAGAGAAAGGACTGAAGGAGCTGAAAGTGTCTGTAACCCCATGGGAAGAACAAAATTATCAACTAACCAAACCCACGACAGCTCCCAGGGACTAATACGGCAACCATTGAGTTCACATGTAGAGACCCATGACTTCAGTTGCATATGTAGCAGAGGATGGCCTTGTCTGGTATCAGTGGGAGAAGAAGCCTTTGGTCCAGAGAAGGCTCATCTTCCCAGAGTAGGGGAATGCCAAGGCACTGGGGTGGGAGAAGGTGATTCAGAGAGAGAGTACCTTCATGGAACCAAGTGGAGGGGGGAGTAGGGGAGGAGAGAAGGGGATAACATTTGAAATGTAAATACAGAGAATATCAGATAATAAAAAATACAATGTATCCTAATTAACTGTCATCATCATGCTTTATAATAAACTCTGAAAAAAAATAAAAACAACATCAAACAAAACAGGAAGACTACATTCCTGACCTATACCTCTAATCCTTAAATCAAGGAAGCTGAGACAGGAGAACTGGTATTGACACCAAGGCCAGCTTGAGATTCAGAGTAAGCCCCTGTCTCAAAACAACAACAACAGACAATCAGCCTTCACAGGAATGTGCTTAAGAACATGCTATGGCATAAATGTAGGTATTCTGAAAATATAAGGCTCTTATCAAGTAAATTTACAAGAAAAATTACTGGATGGTATAAAACAAGAATACAATAAAAGAAAATTGGTGTATCATTTTATTCAGAAAATATTCACTTGTATCGATTTTCACAGCTTTTATTTTGCTGTGTCCAAATGGAAGAGCAGGCTCTAAGAGATGGCACCCACTGTCTGCTCTCATATAAGGAGTCATATACCAAATATGGACAAGTATATTATACATTAGGCAGGTCACTGGTCTAAAGCAAAGACTTGCTTTTAATTTGTTGTATACTGAAATGCCCAATGGAGGCATTACAAGTAGTGCTTCCATAAATATGTATGTTTATATCTTTTTCCGCTTTTCTACATTCATAGTGACCACAGAAGAAGAAAAGTAGGAGACAATTTTTCCCCAGGTGAAGTAAGATTGTACAACTCCTTTTTTTGGCTGTAATTGACTTACACTCAGAGGATAAGAACAGACACTTCTAACCTACTCTCAGATGCCCTAAGTTTCTACTCACCTCCCTAACTAGTCTATTTACCACCCCTTTCATATCTCTCCACTCCCAGTCTTTCCTCCGAGGAGAACCCAATATAATCTTTTCAAAATCAAAACAATTTATTATTTCTCACAAAGAATGAGATGAAATTATATAATGTAGTCCGATTTCTTCGCTCTAGGCAACCTTCCCAAACCCACTTCTCCATCTCCAGCCACCATGGAATCTATTCCTCATTTCAGTGCCACCTGAGATGCACTGGTCCTTCCCTTTAAAGGTAATGGCGCCATCTCATGGAGCCATCTCTTTGCGCCATCTAGTGGCTATACAAAGAATTTTCCTAAATGGCTTGGTCTCAGTTATTGATGAAACAAACTGCCAATTAGTCAATTTGGAGCTGCCCTCCTCTGGTCTGTGTGGACTATTAACTTCTTACTGTGCAAGCCAGAGGCTTTAATGGTTTGGTCTCTAGTTGCCTGCTGCTTAGAGCGTCTCAAAGAAGCCCAATAGCAAACTCAAAGAGGAATTGTAAAAATCACAAGAAACAGGAAGGGGCTGGGTAGAAATTTGGACACCTGTAGAGTGAACACAACATAATCCACACTACATATCTTTGCTTCATAGAACCAAAGGCTAAAAGAATCATCCTGAGGATAATGAACAGATACAGATAACTGATATGTGTTGGTAGAAAATAATAATAAATGAGACTTTGCTCTAGTTGGTCATTTGCTAGACTACAAAACATGGAAATAGAACAATTTGAGGTGTCATGGATTAGATTCCACGAACAGCAACAACCAGACCCATATATGTATAGAGCTTTGCAGGCCACATTCCAGAAGATGTAACTACATCGCAGAGAATCAGAGACTGGGAGTGGAGAGATGTGAAGTGGGAAGTAAAGAGACTAGTTAGGGAGGTGACATAGAAACCTAGGGGGTCTGAGAGTAGGTTAGAAGTATCTGTTTTATCCTCTGAGTGTAAGTCAATTACAACCAAAGAAAGGGGTTGCACAATTTATCAATGAATATTAAAGAACTCAAGTTACACCTTGTAACCATATCGCAGAATTTATCAATGAATATTTAAGAAATCAAGCTACACCTTTGGTGAGTTTTGACTCCCATAAAATTATTAGGTACCAGACCAATAAAATTCACATATCATAAATATATGATAGAGGTTAGATAGCCCAGAAATTGTTGTGTGCACATGAGGATGTTGCTAGGCACATAGTCAAAAGCTAGACCCCCAACCCCCCACCTTCAGAAGTCCGAATCAGGAACTGAAAGTTCGGAGAGTCTATGACACTAAGTTATTCAGTCCACATTGGAACACCAAAGAAGCCAGAGTCTGATGTCAGTGGAGGATAGTTGTAGTGGTGACAGACACACTTTACCAGAGGGAGAGACGCAGGTCTGGACACACTGGTGTTGACAGGAACCTTTTTACAGCTCAGTCAACCACTGCATGGTGCCATTCAAATTGAGGACAATCTCTCCAGTAACACCATCACAGATAGACCCAACACTATTAGTGAAATGGATAGTGGAGCTAAAAGAATACACATGGACAAGCATTAAAAGGACCATGATGACTGTGAACTGAGATGGTGAACAGGACAGTCATTGGAAAAGTGTGCTTTCTCATGAACTGCACACATCTACAGTTCCAGCCTCTCTTAGTCAGGATTTCTATTTCCGCACAAACATCATGACCAAGAAGCAAGTTGGGGAGGAAAGGGTTTATTCAGCTTACACTTCCACATTGCTCTTTATCACCAAAGGAAGTCAGGACTGGAACTCAAGCAGGTCAGGAAGCAAAAGCTGATACAGAGGCCATGGAGGGATGTTACTTACTGACTTGTTTCCCCTGCCTTACTCAGCCTGCTTCTTTATAGAACTGAGGTCTACCAGCCCAGGGATGGCACCACCCTCAACGGGCTAGGCCTCCCCCTTGATCACTAGTTGAGAAAATCCCTTACAGCTGGATCTCATGGAGGCATTTTCTCATCTGAGGCTCCTCTTTCTGTGATAAAACCAGCTTATGTCAAGTTGACACAAAACCAGCCAGTACAATTGACCTCTTGTCAATTTGACACACAAACATATCACTATTAAGCCTCAACCCTTACTTTCTTATTCATCCCCAAGATCTAAATAACCCTAAGAGTCCCACCGTCTTTATAAAATCTTACATATTAAATTTTCAGTCCCTTTAAAATATCCAATCTCTATTAAAATTCAGTCTTTTTTCAATTCAAAGTCTCTTAACTGTGGGCTCCACTAAAATACTTTCTTCCTTCAAGAGGACAGGGTCAAAATCAAAAGCAAACTCAAACTCTAATCATCCAATGACTGGGATGCACTCACAAATTTCTGAGCTTCTCCAAGGGCTTGGGTCACTTCCCCAGCTCCGCCCTATTTAGCACATAACTTGTCTTCTAAGCTTCAGCTGTCTCTTCTCCATCGCTGCTGCTGTTCTTGGCGGCATATTGGTGGCACAGGCATCTCCAAAACACTTCTGTCTTCCAACTAGCCTTCACCAATAGCCTCTCACAGGGTCTCTTCATGGTGCCAAGCCTCAACTTCTTTGCATGACCCTTTCAGTCCTGGGACATTCATTGTAACTGAGGATGTACCTTCACCAATGGCCTTCCATGGACTCTCACAGTGCCAAGCCTCAGCTGCTCTCCCTGACCCCTTCATTCCTTCAAAACCAGTGCCACCTGAATGACTTTTACACGTTACCAAGTCCAGCCACAGTACAAGGTACAACCTTGGCTATCTCTGGAACACAGCTTCTTTGTGCTCTCAAAAACTAGTTATCAGAAGATTTCACCTCAATGATGCTGGTCTCTTCTTAATTACCACTAATTTCTTAACTCCAGCTGACCAGCATCAATAGTCCCAGTAATGCAAAAGTTTTGCTTTAGTAGTTTTGGTATCTTGTTAATTACAGCTGACTCTTCATCTCCAGCTAACCAAAACCACAGAATCTTCACAATCAAAACATCAACAGCCCTGATAAGAGTCATTAATTTTCTCTTTGAAATTTCATAAGCCAGACCTTCGTCTTCTGCACTGTTCTCAACATTACATTCCAAGCTCATACAGAACATCCCACAGAGCTCTTAATATGCCAATGGCTCTTCTAGCTCAAAGTTCCAAAGTCCTTGCACAGTCTTCCCCCAAACATGGTCAGGTTGTCATGGGAATACTCCACTCCCAGTACCAATTTGTTTTAGTCAGGGTTTCTATTCCTACACAAACATCATGACCAAGAAGCAAGTTAGGGAGGAAAGGGTTTATTCAGCTGACACTTCCATATCCCTGTTCATCACCAAAGGAAGTCAGGACTGGAACTCAAGCAGGTCAAGAGGTAGAAGTTGATGCAGAGGCCATAGAATGATGTTACTTACTGACTTGTTCAGCCCGCTTTTTTTATTTTTTTAAATATTTATTTATTTTATGTGAGTACACTGTTGCTATCTTCAGACGTACTGGAAGAGGGCATCAGATTCCATTACAGATGGTGGTGAGAATCACCATGTGATTACTGGGAATTGAACTCAGAACTTCTGGAAAAACAGTCAGTATTCTTAACCTTTGAGCCACCTCTCCAGCCCCCTCATCCTGCTTTCTTATAGAACTCAAGTATACCAGTCCAGGGATGGTACCATCCACAATGGGCTGGGCCCTCTCTCCTTGATTGTTAGTTGAGAAAATGCCTCACAGCTGGATTTCATGGAGGCGTTTCCTCAACTGAGGCTCTTTTCTCTGTGATAACTCCAGCTTATGTCAAGTTGACATAAAACCAGCCAGTCCACAGCCTACATCTTCAGATGGGGAAAGCTACTATGACACTCCCAGAGCAACTTCACCAATAAACAGAGGGATAATGATAAGAATTGAACCGTAGTTACATACACAGGTAACGATGGAGTGTCTCTCCAAAAGTCCATGAACTAAAAGCTTGGTTTCCTGCTATGATGCTTTTGGAACTTGCTGGACCTATTGAGGTTGGTCCAGGAGGGATTATGTTGAGTTAATAAGTAGATATCCTTGGAGACAATATTGAGGCACGGCTGCTTCCTGTTTGTCTATTTGTTTCCTGTCTGCTTCCTGCCCCATGTGCTCTCTGTCCTTTTGTATGGGTTCAGGCACAAAAAGTAAAACAGCCTAGAGCCAGAAACAGAGACTTTTGAGACCATGTACCAAACTGAACTTACTGTGGACATTGGTACATTGTTACTATTAGAATTCCTGTAAATTGATCATCTCAAGTATTTTAGCCATGACAACTGAAAGCTAGCTTGAGAGGTTGTCAGAAGACATCAGTTAATTTACCGACCTCTTTTTAAGTACAAAAAAGCAAACTGTAGTGGTTATGTACCAGCAACTAGGAAAAAAAAAGCTGAAGGTGCCACTTGCGGTATAATAAGAACGCATAAGAACAAACAGTTCTTAATCAGGTCAACGAAGAAACCCTTTCTCTCCACTTCAAGCAAATAATCAACTTAAAAAATATAGACCTTTGCTTTGAGTCAGCACAGAAGGTACTTGGGATCAAGGATGGAGGGGTCAGAGGAGGAGGTAGAAGTTTGAGAGACCTTATTTGACTAACTTAAACCTCACCTATCCTGGATGTGTAACATACAGATTGTCTTGGTTCATTTTCTATTACTATTACAGGCTACCACAGGCTAGGTGAATTATAATAATGAAAAATGTATTTCTCATGATTGTACAGTCTGAGAATCCAATATCAGCATGTTATGAGGGCCTTGTGTAGCATCATTATGGGGCACAAGTGTATTGTTTGGTCAAGGGCAATTAGAGGGAGCAGGGTGGGGGGGGGTAAATAAGAAGAAAGATCCTGCTCCTGTGAGATGCACCACTGGGTAGAAGGATTGGAAGACATGTCAAGAGGGGACAGCCCTCAAAGCTGAATACATTCTATCATAAAGGAAAGAAAATTGGACATGAGTTTCAAAGAAATATTTAAAGCATAGCATCCCTGGACATGAACCCACCCCCTATTCAGCTTAGTGTCTAAGTAGATGACTCAAACTAGAGTAAAGCTCCAGCAAGGAAAAGTAGAAGGCTGTACTCCTTCCCAGAGGAAATGCTATTTACCTCTGTTCTATGTCCTAGATTTGTCCTTCTAAGTTTGTGGGACCATGCAAGGTAGCCTGGTTCCGGGTTGAGCTAAGGCTTGAAACCATGGAGACCATGAAGGGATTGTTAAGCACTTAACCTATTCCCAGCACCAGGACCCTGTCACTAGCCACATTCCCCCAGAGATTTGTGGCCATCAATCATGTATGGGCGATGATGACAAAATCTCCTCCACATGTAGAGGACATGACCTGTGGTCACGTAGGCTCAAGACAGATCTCCATTTAATGAGGGGACTTCACAACCCTACATAAGTTATCTAGTGGTCAATAAAAAAATTATATATGAAACAGTAGTCTGAGGGAAAAAAGAAAGAGAGTAGTCGAATCTCCTGAGACTCAAATCATGACATGGTCACAGATGGGATTAAGAATGGCTATATAGGATAATGTAGTCTGTATCAGAAAGGATAGGAGTATACGAGACTGGTTGCACCAAGATGGAGCTGCAAGGATCTAAAGATGGCAGGAATGGAAGGGAAGAAAATGATGCAGGATGCCTTCAAAGGATTTCCAGTCATCAGCAGGAGCTGAAGTACCACCTCTTTATTACCATCAAAGCAGCCTATGGCTTCCTGTTTTAGAGACGTGTAAGTCTGTACTGAAAACGCCAAGTACAATAAGCCAATAGGAATAGAGGTAAGGATTATCATACTTCTGTATTGTCATAGATAAAACAGTAAATGGCTCTTCTAATCTCAAAGATCATGTGCCAAAGGCTGTTCTCTACTTACATGGGCCAGAATTATTATTATCATCATTATTGTTGTTGTTGTTGTTATGCAAAAATATGTTATATATCAGGCCCTCCCATATTCTTTCCTCTCTGTTCACTTCTGCTTTAATATCCTATATGAATATATGGTTCTGTAACTATATAAAATACACTAAGTGCAAATGAATAAAAAATATGTCTATGGCTGATTTAATTTGCATATATCTTCTAGTAAATGATATAACATTATTATTCATGGTTGAAAATTCTATGTGTGTATATAGATAGAGATTTAAGTCTAATTACAATATTTTACCCTTTCATTTTCTCCCTCTCAAACCTTCCATAGACTGCTGCCCACTTTTCTTCAGATTCATATTTCATATGGATATGATATACATATAAATGTAAATAAAAGTATATAGTACATATATATGTATATATACATTCCTAAATATAGCTCACTTGGCCTACATATTACTGGCATGTGTGTTTTCAGGACTAACCTTTAAACAGTTGTCAACCAGTTGGTGTGTTCTTCCCTGGTCAGGATCCCATCTTCAGCACTCAGCCTTCCTTGGTTATCTGTAGAATTTTGTATAGGGTGACGGCCTTGTGACCTTGTGGGCTTCTTCCCAACTTAGTTTGACCTGCCCATGAGTGTTGTTCTATTTCAGTTCACATTTAGGTAGCCATGCTACTGAGACTTTGTGGGTACAACTCCTGATGTTACTACAAGCCACAGTCTCACAGAGAATTCTGATCCTCTGACTCTTAACATCTATTTTCGCCCTTCGTTGTTCATCTGCCTCCAGATATGGGGGTATTTTATAGAGTTATCCATTAAGACATGGCTTCACAATTTGCATTTTGATTGGTTTTCTGTAGTGGTCTCCACGTGTTGCAAAGAAGTTTCTTGATGAGGGATGTGGGTTATGTTCTTTTAATAAATTAGTGGTTGTAGATTCTCTCCTAAATACTATGATTTCTCTAGCACTGAGCATTTAGCCAGATGTCCAGTCAGCTATATTTCTCTTGTTGAGTAGGTCTTAAGTTCACTACTGCCCCCATAGGGTTATTATTCCATGCTGGCGATTGATATGGTCCAAAGGTGTCGCAGCTTGACAGGACCATAGACTGCCTTCCTCCTTTGAAAGTGTTGATGGTGCCTTCTGGGACCATGAAAGATAGTACTCAGGGAATGCCTGGCTCAGGAGCTTCTAGCTCCTGTTTCTTAAGTACATGGTACCCTCAGCAATAGAGAGTTACTTTCTATCAACAGCCATAGGCTGTATGTTCAGGGAGTCTCTTAGACAGCTTGAACTGACAACTACAACAATTGATTCTCATGTCCTGCATTGGTGTTTTTGTTAGGTAGTCTTTGGGATATTCTTGTAGGGAGCACCATCATTCTAGATGAGAAAAGTTCATTTAAACTAAATATGTAGCTCTAGGCCTTAGTGTTGTCTTCCTTGAAACTTCTGTACCATGAGAGTGAAGTGAGAGAAGGGAACGCTCAGGCTGTAGAGCAAGAGAAGAAAGACACGGCAGTAATTAACTTATGCACCCATGAAATCTACAGGAGCAGAAGTCAGGGGTACTGAAGGCTGTGATGCTGATACAATTGTTGGGCTGTATGCTGCTGTCAGTGAGAATTCTCCATGAACCTGACACATCATCATGCCCAGATCACCTGAGAAAC
This sequence comes from Micromys minutus, assembly GCF_963924665.1. Classification (NCBI taxonomy): domain Eukaryota; kingdom Metazoa; phylum Chordata; class Mammalia; order Rodentia; family Muridae; genus Micromys; species Micromys minutus. The sequence continues at coordinate 60,968,079 of NC_137972.1, forward strand.
CGACTGCCTTCTTTCAAACCAAAAACAGTCCCACTGACCTTCTGCTCTGGACCTTTGGAATTCTGGACTAGTTCTCTTCTCAACTGTGGCCAAGTAAAATTCATGTACAGTAAAATTTTTTTTTTGCTGTCTATGCTGAGGAAAAAAAGCTATAGGAGGATTGCTTATTTTAACATAAATAATTAATAATACAATTTTTGTAGCTTTTTTCACCCACCAATAGTTCTATTTTATCCAGTTCTCTCTTTTTTTCTGTATTTGGCTCTCTCCCCAGTCAGTAAAGAGCTCCTCCTTTTCTAGTTCCCCTAAGAGATCACTGTATCCTGATAACTCCCCTTCCCTCCATGAGGAGACACTGCTCTTCTGTGTTGATGATCAGATCACTTGTGCCTTGGTATCTTCACCACGTCTCAGCAATGGTTTCATATTACTTTCCAGGCTATGTACTCACATCTGAAGATGTGAAGTTAGGAGCCTCTAATGAAAGACAACACGCAACATCTATCTTTCTGGGTCTAGATTACTTCTTTGATATGATCTTTTTCTAGTTTCATCTGTTTACCTGAAAAGTTTGCTTTCATTTCTCCTTTCAGATGAATAGTCTTCCATAGTTTATAAGTACCCCATTTTCATTATGAATTAATTGTTTGTGGGATATTTAGGCTGTTTTTATTTAAAAACTATTGTGAATAAAGAGTCAATGAATGTGACTGAGCAAACATCTTTGGAGTAGGAAATTAAGTTCTTAGGCATATGACAGAGTGGTCTAGAATACAGCAAGAGTGTATAATCTCAGATCTCTCCCACCACATAGATGAATGAACTCTATCTCCTACATCCTAAAGGCAGATGAGAGAATTTCCAACTACATGTAAGTGAATGTAGATATGTCTATGATAAAGGCCAAAGAGCTTAGGCCTAGGTTGTATGACTTCCATGTTTTTATTTCCAAGAAACTGCCAAAGTCTTTTCTAGTGTCAGCTTGTGTTACCTCGATCAACAGGTTGGGTACCAAGTTTCTGAACATGCATGGCATTGGATGTTTGGTAATTATTTCATTATTCTAATGGGTTACAGTGTTCCATGGGTATTCTACTTGTGCTCCACCCCTAGCCAATTGTCTTTACACTGCTTACAGTCTTGCACCCTGTTCAGGGAAAAGTCTGGCATTTCCTGTACTGTAATTAGGGTTTGGGAATTTTTGCTGTTGGGTTTTGACAGTCCTCTATCCAAATATAAATCACCAGGATGTCTGTATTTTGAAGCACTTCCCTCTACCCTGTAGCCTGTCTCTTATACCTTGGTAGACTAATTTACCAACCTTTCCATTAAGTATTTTGCCTCTTTGGGGTCATGTTCAGAAAGTCACTGTGTCCAAACTTTTCCTTGCTAAGTTTTCTAAGCGTTCATAATCACTGTCTATAAAAGTGCCTGAGTTTGGATGTAAATGTCCATGCAGGCTCCTGTGTTGCCGGCTCAAGAGCTTCCAGGCAATGATTGAATCAAGGCCTCTACCTTCACAAATGGATTAACTCACTGGGGGATTCAAAATGTGAATGCACTAAGTTTTTCATGCCCAATGACATAGAAAGTATATGTGATTCGCACTGTTTGGGTAGAGTGCTCTGTAAAAAGTCAGCTACATCACTGGGTGGAAATGTTCCCTCCATGACCTAACCTGCACATTCCTGCAAGAAAATCAGAGGTATTCATAGGATTCATAGGTTGTCTCCTTCTGCTTTCCATTGTATCATTCTTGTGTTGAATGCCTATGGCTAGGTGTGCACACACATAGGGATACTGTGTGTGCGCACGAGGACACCATGCTATCACTGTATCTCTATCATCTTTATCATCGTAAATTCTCTCTGCTCTGGGATATACTTAGTGGGATGGTAATTCTGGCTTGTTTTTTGTTGAAATATGTATAATATTGTATATACATCTCATCCTTTAAATCTATTTGTGTCTTCATATTTGAAGTTAGCATCCTGGGTCTGGTAATGCAGATCTGTAGAAGATATGTCAATCATATGAGAAAGTCAGGAGTCAAACCCCATCACTTTGAATGTAAGACTCAAAGTGAGTCTTATCTATTTGAGGTTCTCATGAATGAGAAGAGAGATCGGGGATCGATGTAAAAGCAAGAGGTTTATTGGTCCAGTGCACTGGGTTAGCAAACAGCTTTTATACTATACAGGTTACATCAGCAAGGTTAGAGTTTAAACTTAGTGACTAAGAGTATTGGCCTCTGAATCTATTGGCTAGGAAGCATGTGACAGGCATTCAAATTCTATCTGGGACCAGAGGGTCAGGTAACTATCAGACAGTTCATTCTGCGGTTTTTCTGAAAATCATTTACTCAATGGTGTTCCTTCTGCCCAATCCGGTGGGCTGTTGGGCCATTGTTCCCTTTATCTCTATTTGTCAGGCACAGATGGGGAGAAGAATAGAAATTTGTGAAATTGGGAGGGCAGGGTGCAACTTCTTCATTGATACATGAATGTGTGCCTACACTCACACATTCTTAAATATGTAAAGCTGGCTTGCTGCATGGTTAGGGTCATTGTTAAGAATATACTCTAATATTCATATTAGGCCATTTGTACGTAATTTAAGTATTGATATAACTGAATATAGTTCTACCTAATTTTTAATATGTGTATAGGTGTTTTAGTAATTGTCATTTATATGACATATGTATACATATACATAGATTGATACACATGCACATACACACACACACTGACTTTTCACCTTTTGCTTACAATAACAGTTTTATCTAAGTGGCATACAGACATTTTGTCATTCCACTTAATCTAATTATTCGTGGCATATATACCTTACATACTTTGCATATTATACAAGCCTATTTAATCTATTTCTTATTTAATTTTGGGAAATATGTTGTTTTGTTCCATGTCATTTCCTATTCTTCCAGGTTGTCACCTTTGTTGTGGTCCTCCAGCTGATTCACTTAGTCTTTACCATTTACATGTATTTGTCTCTTCCAAAGGTATCCCCCTCCCTCCAGGGGTGCTGCGGATTGAGCCAAAGGACTTGCATATTCTACACACCTGTTCAGATGCCTATGCATGGGGATGAGCCACATCCCCAGTTGAAAGTTTTGTAGGAGGGTTTCATTTGGTTGGCTTGCTTTTGTATTGTGTTTGTAGAGTTTGAATCCATGACCAATGTATGCAGAAGGAGCACTCCACATTTTCATCCTTAACATGATTTCTTAAAACAGTTGCATAGTTCATTAGATTTTTGGGAGGATCTTAAAAATTATTTATTTTTTACCTTTCCCACACTGCTAATATTTTGATACTTTCCTGTTTATTTTGCTTGTTTCATTTTCTTTTTCCAGTTTTTCTGGTGATTTCACCTCAGGTGGAAAATGTTTTCTGCTTTTTCTCATTTCTTGGGTATTTGGTAATTTTAAAAGCAAAGGACCTGTTCACAGGTGGTGTCCTTACCCACCACGCCTAGCTGATTCACTGTCATTCATGGCTTTATTGCTTCAATTAGTCCACTTATTCTGTCAGTTTACTTTAACCTTCCTGACTGTATTCTAGCATAACATGTACAATAGCAATCAATGTATTCCATCATAGGATGTCATCAAGCCTGCCTGGTATGTTCTGTCTTTGAAAGAAGTAAATTCTATTGGTTAGTTTTTCTACACATCTCAATGTTTGTTTACAGTTCAAATTTCAATTAAAATGTTTCTCATTTATGATTTATTTCTGAGGCTTTATTTAACATGACTTCTCACAAGGACCCTTCCATTATCTTGCTTTGTTTAATTTTTATCAATAGACCCACCCCAGTTTGGGAGCATTTCTCCATTCCCTTTCCCTTCCATAGAATTTAGCCATGGGTTCAGTGTCTTACTAGCTACTGTTAGAGCAGCAACCCCAGCTTGAACTAACCTAGTGCTATACTGATGCAAGATGAAGGACATACATAGATCCTTCAAATGGTATTTCTTAGATTTTCCAAAAGCCAGTAGGAATACTTCAGCAAGTGGATGCAAACGGATACATAGTTGTTCGAGGAATTTTAGGCCTTAAAATTTAAAGCCTTCCATCATATCCCTCTTTGTATTTTTTTTTCAGGAATGCAGTTAAAGAGCATGGAAAACTTTATGCCATTTATGAAACCAGGTAAGCCTCAGAGACCTCATTTCATTATTAAAAGACTTCATTTTTTATTGATGCCACAAGTGTTGCTTGTTACTGTTAGAACATCAGTGGTTGCAGGAACCATTGCTTCTTCCCTTTCTTTTTCCTTCCTAATCTTTTTCTCCCTTCTTCCCTTCTTCCCTTCTTTCCTTCCTTGCTCTCTGCCTTCCTTCCTTGCCCTTTCTTTCTGCATATCTAATGCTTAGGCATTAGATATTTCTGGTATAGATACTGATCTATGATTAGATGCAACTTTTGTCAACAATTTAACATTTTCTTAAAAATAGAATTTTATGATAAAAGCTGAAAATTTAAAACTTCCTTTTTTCAAAAATAAGTTTGTAGAAAATCTGCATCATACGGGCTGGAGAGATGGCTCAATGGTTATTCGCCCTGACTGCTCTTCCAGAGGTACTGAGTTCAATTCCCAGAAACTATATGGTGCTTCAAAACCATCTATAATTGGATCCAATGCCCTTTTCTGGTGTGTCTGAAGACAATGATGCTGTACTCACATAAAATAAATTAAAAAAAAAACTGTGTCGTAATTACAACGTCCAAGTTCCTCTGTGTTAATTACCTGCATAGCCACCTCACACAACGGGAAACAGAATATTAGTGGCACCTCATAAGTATCACTCTGTTCCACCCTAGATCCTGTTCTTTTTTGTAAAGAGGTAGCCAATAGCCACCTATCTCAGGTTAGGGTCTTGCACACTATTCCTTGGAAGGACCAAATTACTTTGAGACAACCCAGAGTGCTCCAACTATACAGAGGCCACAGCTGATGTGAATGAGACAATACACCCCTTCTTTTCAAATATTCTTCCCATTATTTCTGCTGGCCCACAGCAAAGCAAAATTCCCAGCATCCCTCACAATCTGTCTTAGATTATCATCACCCTTTTGACTGTTTTTCTTTCCCTGAAAAAATTACAGTTCAACATGGTGTTAGTCCTTGTCAAGAAATGCTATAGTGAGTCATCCAGAAAGCAACAAAGGAGTAAAGATAGTTGTGAGATTCCTTCCTCTGACAGTGGTGTGGGTCAGTTAATATTCCATCCAGTTTGGTAACTGGCTCCTCCAGTGGGTAGTAGTAGCCCAACCTGTATCTTTCATGGGATTACTAACATCCCGGGTGGAAATGGGTCATTTCTGAGAACATGAGCAGAACAGTGATAACATTGCTGTCTTGAAGGCTTTAAGATGTTGTATATTAATGTACTTACTTATTTGGTGCTGGTGACAAAAGTAGTCTTTCATTCACCTTCTTTTTTTATCTCTTCCTTTTACTTTTCCATCATTTTACCTCTTCCAGGTACTGAAAGACTTTCAATAAACGTTTACATTATATAGCCTTTCATCCTGAATTCTTGCATATGTAGGGGTTTTTGTATGCTTGCTTGCTTGCTTGCTTGTTTTAGATTGATTTTTGAGACAGGGTCTTACTACACATTAGGCTGACCTGAGGCTCAGGATATGTCCACCTACTTTAGCCTGCCAAGCACTGAGAACACAGGAATGTACTACCTCTTTTCTTGAGTTGATAGTTCATTCTTTTTCCATCTGAATAGTCCTCCATTGGGTGGATGCAGAAGAATTTGTTTATGGCTACATGCTGAAGTGAGCGATCTGTTCTCAATTTTTTACAATTATAGATGAAGCTACTACTATAAGTATTCTTGAACAGACATTATGTAGACACAAATTTTGAACTCAAGTGGATACTACAAATAATAGTAGTTGGATTTAACACCTGGGGTGTTTAGTTTATTTTTAAAAAATCAAAGTGCCTTGTAGAATGGTTATATCACTGTGACTTTGAATCATCAAGAAGAGGGACCCCCTATAGATTTACATTCCAGGAGGCTAGTGAAGTACTTTCTGTGTGGATCAGCTCATGGAAGGAATACAAAAACTTGTAATTGGAACCTTTTGTGTAGGTGTGTATATTCTAGGCATACAGAGACTCATTATTGCTATAATTGGGTTTATCTGTTTTTATACTCTTAAGCTTAAAGAGACGTTTTGGGTATTTTTGGTAACAGTTTTTATTAGACACATCTGTGTAAAGACATGCCCTAATCTCTCTCTCTCTCTCTCTCTCTCTCTCTCTCTCTCTCTCTCTCTCTCTCTCTCTCTCTCTCTCTCTCTTTCTCTCTCTCTTGCTCTGTCTCTCTCTCTGTCTTTCTCTCTCTCTGTCTCTCTCTCTGTCTTTCTCTCTCTCTGTCTGTCTCTGTCTGTCTGTCTCTCTCTCTCTCTCTCTGTGTGTGTGTGTGTGTGTGTGTGTGTGCATGTGTGTTTTAAGTACAGTAACATTTCATAGGGCAAAATGTTTAATTTTAATGAAACTCATTATAGAAATAGCTTCTTTCATAGATTATGCTGTTTATATACATTCTAAAATGCCACCATAAAGTCCAATGTTATATATATATATATTTCTAACTAATATGTCCTGAATTGTGCATTTGATTATATGTTTAAATCTCTAATCCATTTTAGTATAATTTTACAAAGAGTAAGACCCCTGTTTTGGTTAATAATTGCTTTAGAATCTTTTGTTGAAAAAATTTCACTCGTGAATTACCTTTGTTCTCTCCCCCCCCCCTCTCTCACACACACACACACATGCACGCACACACACAAACACACACACATTTCTAATGTATATACATATTTTAAGTGGGAATATAAAATTATGTCTTCCTTTGGCCTTTTCTAGCATCTGTGATGTTATTTATCTTCCCCCTTCCCTCTCCCTCTGTATTACACTCTCTTCCCCTTGTTCCTCACCTGACTCCTAGCTTTCCTTCCTTCTTCATTCAAAGCATCCATATCCTATTCTCAAGAGCTCCTTCTCTAGCACCTTGATGGTTTCTTGCTAATTCCTTGCGTCCAGCTATTATTCCTGGTTCTGTATTCAATGCTATGAATCTGAAGCTAGGGTATTGATACAAGAAAGAACCTGTAGCATTTGTCTTTCTGTGTCTGGATAACATTACTCAGTATATTAATTTCCAGTTCTATCCATTTGCCTGCAGATTTCATTTCCCTTTGCAACAGAATAAAATGTCTTCGGGTAAATGTACCACATATTTATTATTCATTTATTAACTGAAGGACACCCACATTGCTGCCAACCCTGGGTATTGTAAACAGAATAGCAATGAGCAAGTACTTGTGTAGGGAGTCGAATGTGGAGTCCTTTGAGCATGAGTGCTATAACTGATATCACATGGTAGTTCTGCACCATAGTAAAGGAGGATTCCCATTTCCTTGCATTCATAGCAGCACTGTTGTGAGTTGATTTCTCGATCTTAGCCATTTTGACTGGGGTAAGATTTAGTCTCAGTGTTTTAATTTACATTTCTCTAATTGCTAAGAATAAAGAACTCTTTAAGATATTTCCTTTTCTCTGGGCACATAATTTACTCCCACTGATGCTATACATTGTTATCCTTTGCTACATATGCACCTGGAGCCATGGGTCTCTCTATATATTTTATTGATTTGAAATTCAGATCATTGTCATTCAATTAGTTTCAGTTAAATTTAGACATTTTTTTTTAGGCGTAGATTCTCTGAAAACTCGTATGCTGTTGAGTGTGTGTTCTTTAGTGAAAAGAAACCCCTACTGTTTCATTTTTTAATTTTTGTTTCTCTTTTATTTTCATTTTTGATTTATTCTTACAGAGGGGCTATTCTGTAGCTCTGGCTGGCCTGGAACTCACTGTGTAGGTCAGGTTTAGCTTGGCACTCACAGCCATCCCGAGCTTCGACATCTTACGCACTGCAAGAGCGGGTGTGAGACGCTACACTGGCTGTAACTTTTTCGAATCTGGATTATTAACGAGACACTGTAGGAGCACTGCAGCGCTTGCAGAGCAGATACTCACCACGGGAGTTGCTTTGCAGACAAGATGCAATGTGCCAAGAGGGTGGTCTGGCCCGGTCTGCGCTGTTTACTTACACCCACAGACTTCTGATGATCTTGGCTTCGATTATAGCTCACGGCAGAGCTATATTGTTTGGAAATTTTGGTGTGCAGCTTGCTCCGAGCTCAGTTTCCCTCTTAGGCACCAACACTGGTGTCAGCTTTCATACATGTGCTGTCATCTGAGGCATCTGAGCGGCAGGTACCCAAAGCAGGTACACTTTCCTGCTGCTTCTATCCGGGTTGCCTTTATTTGGTGGATAGGAGATGAGACTGTACGCAGCAGTGGCATGCACTGAGGATATAGTGCTAATTTTGGAGACTGCTAGAGCAGGTCTGCAGTGAGGAGGCACTCTTATGTTGAGTTCAGGGAACGGAGAGGAAGGAAAGTGCAACTTGATGACCCAAGTATCACCAAGCATTTCTGTCTGCGCACGTTAGTAACTCAAATCAGCCCATGGACAGTCTTTTCTTTGTGCAACACGTTCATGCAGATAGGATTTGATTTTTAAAATCAGAAAAAGTTTCATTTCACTCCCTGCAGCACCATTGTGCTGAATTCTGTTGGAAAGAACAACCCCAAAGAAGGGAAAACAGCCAGCACCAGTGAACCCATCAGTACCAGCAGCAGAAGAGACATCAACAGCAGCAATAAGGTAGAATAACTCGCGAAGACACCTACCTCTGCCTTGTACAGGAGTTCTCTGGGACAAGTCAAGCTAGCATTCCTGAGGACAGGAGACACTTCCAGGGGAGTTAACTAAGCAGAGTGATTTGAAATGAAGTGGGTTATGTAAAGATGAGTGATTCCAGACACATGTTTCCTGAGTGCACACACACACACACACACACATACACACACACACAGATGCACGTGCACACACACTTTCAAAAATGAAAATAATAGACCTATACAAATTATAAAGTTGACATAATAAATTTGTACATAATATTATTTACCATATAATTATCATTACATTATACATTTGCATATAAAAAATTATAAAGTTGGTATTTCTTCTAAAACTGAATATAAATTCAACTCTATAGATTTGCCAAGAATGTTTGTGATTTAGAGATAGGAAATCTGATAGAAGCAAACATAGAATTAAGACATCTGGAGAGGCAGGAATGACAGGGCTTTCTACTATGCTTCAGATACTATCTCTGAGCTGGGATGGATAAAACTTCATGAAATGAGTGATTGGGATTGACATTCTAAGAGCAAAGTGTCAAGGACATGGGGATACAGAGATATAGAGATACAGGGATACAAAGTGTCAGGGATACAGGGATACAAAGTATCAGGGATACAGAGATACAGAGATATAGAGATACAGGGATACAAAGTGTCAGGGATATAGAAATACATGGCAAAGTGTCAGGGATACAGGGCTATAGGGATACAGAGATACAGTGATACAGAGATACAGAGGTACAGGGATTCAAAGTGTCAGGAATACAGGGGTATAGGGATACAGAGATACAGAGGTACAGAGATACAGAGGTACAGGGATACAAAGTGTCAGGGATACAGGGATACCAAGTGTAAGGTACACAGGGATACATGTCAGGGTTACATTGAGGGCCATATCTGTTTCCAAACAGTCAGGACACCTTGAACTTTGATGTCTATTGTTGTGACAGCTGGCTTTAGATGGGGAACAGCAAAACCAATTGTCATCTCACACCCATGCAGAATTAGCAACAGGTAGGCTAAAGATGTAGCAAGGAAAAAAAAAATACTATAAACCCTTAATGCCACAGGAAGAGGAATGGATCTTGATGGTAGTCATGACAAAAGATGACTTCATCCAGCTGGAGACACAATGGACCACACTGAAAGAGAGAGGACTAAGAAAGTTGACTATCCCAAAATTCACTTCAGGATGAAAAGTTTAAAACTAGAAAAGCTAATCAGCCTTTAGTGAGATAAATTAGTGAACAAAATAATATGCTCACATACATATACACTAGTGCACACAATCTACTTTTTGTGCTAAAGTAGCCAAAATATAAGAATGTTGATCTCTAAACTAAAATAATCACAGGCTCTTGTAAACTCATGGAAGGTATCACATTCCACCTAAAATAAGGTAAAATAGTTACATGTTATATGTTACTATCTTGTAAAAGTAATAAAACTGATAATGCCAAGCTTGGAAATGAGGTAGAGATAAGAGAACACAAGGCTGACTCAAGTGAGAGACACTCCCTTTCTAGAGCGTCACAGCAGGTGATAACAGGTGATGAGGGCAGGCCAGGGATGCTTTGGAATGTAACTCGAAGATAGTATTAAGTTTGAAAATGTATGTCGTCAGCCCTTCTATTCCTACTTTAACTTCCCCTCAGTCAGATGCATGTCCTTATTTTGGTACTTATTTTGGCAGTATTTAAAGGTAAAAAAAAAAAAAAAGAAATAAATATAGCAAAACTTTCCGGTTCAAAGCTTGATTGCATAAGGAAATGAATAATTTTGAAGGATGTTAATTGATATTGTTTAGTTTGCTATAAGACAAGCAATGAGACTATTTTTGAAGGTTAAATTTTGTTATCACACCCCAAAACATAATGGTAGCTCTCTGTGAGTCAATATTTCATATTACAAAACATGGGAGGCTGAAGAGATGGTCCAGGGAATAATGCACTTGTTTACTGAACTCTGGCACCTATGTAAAAACCAGGCAGGTACATTCTTCATGATTCAAGTGGCTGAGAGGTGGAGACAGCAGCTTCTCTGTTGTTGGCTTGTTAAACTAGCTGAATAGTTTTTCACTTAATAGAGAATGATAAAGGAAAATAACCTGTGTTAACTTTTAGTCTCCTTGTGTACATGTGTACGTGCACATACACGTATAAGTGCATTTATATGCATGTGTCTACATAGTTGTGTAAACACACACATACAAACTTTGCAGGTTTTATTTTGCATTTGTAAGTGTTCCTTATATATACACATTAGGGGTGAATGAAGAACCAAGCATATGTGTGTTTGTGCTTGTAAAGGCCGGATCTTGGATGTCAATCTTCAGGTACTATCCATCCTTGTCTGTCTGTCTGTCTGTCTGTCTATTTTATCTATTTATACTGTTTGCTTTTTTTTATTCTGGTTGAGAAAAGGACTCTTCCCTGATCTGGAAGTCGTGGGGTAGTCTAGGCTAGCTGCCTTATGCAAACTCTAGGGATCCAGCTGTCTCTCCTTCCCAGAACTAGGTTTATACTTGCACAGCACTATGCTTAACTTGCTTTTAAAGCATAGGTGAGGGGAATTAAACTCAAGTCTCTGGACTTGAACAGCAAGCACTTTACTGACTGAGCTGTTTTCCCTGCCCTTAAATTAAAATTTTAATTATGAACTAAACCTGAGTTTACATTAAGGTACAAAATGTATGCAAGTTATTTTAATAGTGTATATAGCCACTTTACAGATTGATTTTAATTAAGTAATATAGTGATTATGATTTTTGGCGATGAAGAATAAAGGAACTTGAAAGGAATTGCTGTTCTGTCTACCAACAAAAAGCTGAACATTCTATATTAGCAGGTTTGTGGAGGCTATCAAATCCCTGTTGCCACAGAGAAAACCACTTCTAGAAGTCTGAGATAATGAAGTTCAGAGAACGTGGAGGTCTTCTTGGTAGGGCTGATGTTACAGGGTGCCCTGAGCTTTCAGGGACAACAGGGGTGCCACAGCCTACCTCTGCTACCTGTATCTTCAGGGACATCAAGCTTCTGGACTGCCACCTGGGGGAAAGACATTAATTAACTCAACTCTACTGCAGAAAACTATTTGAGTCCAGGTCAGGGTGCAGAAGAATTGTGTTATTACCCAAAGAGAGAGAATAATATTGCATGCTTTAGATATAAGTGTGTAAAGAAGTGGAATGAGATGACCAAGTGTTTTAGTAGTCACTTTGTGACTTCTAGCCTTTGATATGACGCTGCTCAGAGAATGTAAATGTTTCAGCATTACCTAGCTTAAAATGGAAGAAAATATATGAGTGGGTTTATTTACTTTTTTAATATGATAAATTTTCTTTTATAAATGCAAATTGCAGGTGTGTGTGTGTGTGTGTATGTGTGTGAGTGTGTGTGTGTATGTGTGTGTGTGTGTGTGTTAAGATGTTTGGAATTAGGGATGAGGGAGTAGTGCTGAGAGTTAGTTAATTAAAAGTTCAAATACCCTTCTGGCCCTAAGCAAGACCAGCTTTGTCTTAGAGAAGGGAGTACCTTCCCTGCAGAGGATCTTGATTGTCTTAGTTTTGATGAGATTCATGGCTCTTAGCTGCAGGAAATGACATGACAACAGAGCCCTAGGGTGAAGGCCTTCTTTTCCTTCATGGATTCCTTTTTTTTTTTTTTTTTTTTTTGCAAGAGAGAGAGAGAGAGAGAGACAGAGACAGAGACAGAGAGAGATAGAAATGCTATACACATTTTGTTGTTGCTGTTGATGTTGAGATAGGCCACTGTTTTGCCTGGAGCTGCTAGGCTCTCTAGAGAAGGCAAGGCACGTCAGGTCTCTATTGGTCTCTACTACCCGGCTCTGGGATTAAAAGTAAGCACTTCCATTCTCCAGTTTCTGCTTTGTTTTGTTTAACTTGGTTTCTGGCTATAAAACGTAATTCCTCATGCTTGCAAGACAATCAATTCACTGACGTGTCCATTTCCCTAGCTCAATAATTTCCTTCTATAAGTGAAGTGTAAGATGGTTAAGAGGTACATTGCTCAGGGTGGGGGGCAGAGAAGTGCTGATATGCTAAACTCTTCACATGCTGTAGCCCTAGTCAAGGCATGCTAGGAAAACTGGATGGTTATGCATAGAAATCACTTCACAAATGGAGAGTTAAACAGGTGATTGGCTCACTGTTTAGCAGATAGGCACACACAAAATAAAGATACATAGTGTGAAAAGACTGAATGTACACATTTAGCACAATGAAATTAGACCCATATCCATTAGCCTGCACACACAGGAAAGCTCCACATAGGTGAAATACCACAATTTCACTGGAATTCTAAAGCTTCTAAAAGAAAGCACAGACATATCTGTGAAAGAACACACCTCTATCTACAAGATAGTATTCCATTCATTCAGGAATTAAGGACAACAACTGACAAAAAAGACACCATAAAATTAAAATGCTCTAAATAGCTAATAACAGGAAATAACAGGAAGAAGGGGGAGCCTATGGAGTGGGAGAGAAGTGTTGTCAGGTATACATGCAGGAGAGGATTAATTTTCATATATACAAAGAACTGAAACACAACAACAACAACGATGATGATAATAACAATAGTAAGAAGAAGAAGAAGGAGAAAAAGAAGAAGAAGAAGAAGAAGAAGAAGAAGAAGAAGAAGAAGAAGAAGAAGAAGAAGAAGAAGAAGAAGAAGAAGAAGAAGAAGAAGAAGAAGAAGAAGAAGAAGAACTACCCAATCAAAAATTGCCTAAGGAACTAAACTTAGACTTCTTGCAAGAAGAAATAAAACTGGCTAACAATATCTTAAGGTGATTCTCATTCTTTGCAATTAGAAAGAAAGAAAGGAAGACAGCCTTGAGAGTTTTTTTTACCTTAGCCAAAATGACTAAGCATAAGAAGTCATCTGACAGCAAATGATGAAGGTTATGCAGGAAAAGGGGATCTTATTCACTGTTGCTGGCATCACATACTGGTGCAAATACTACGAAAATGTGTGCAGAGTCTCAGAATCGAAAAGTAGGTCAGGTCTACCACATGATTCAGCTCTGCCGTGACATGGTATGTGCTCAGAAAACCCAGTAGCCTACTACAGATATGCTTGCTTGGTCATTGGTTCATTGTTGCTCGATTCGTAATACCCAGGAAAAGGAAGCAACCTTGATGTCTACCAGTCGATGAGTGGAAAAAAATGTGAGACATCTGCACAATGGAATTCTTCTCAACTGTAAAAGAAAGTGGAGTGTTCACATAGTGAATTAAAACTGAAAAGTGTTACAACTGAGATTACTCGATCCAGAAATGCAATGCTGCATGATCTTTCTTATTTGTGCATCCTAGTTCCAAATCCTCAGACTTGAGTACAAAACCTGAAGTAAACACAGAAGACATGAAAATTAGACAGAGTGTATGAGGGAAATGGAGCTTTAGGAACTAGCATAGTACACAGAACACAGTTGCTATAAAAAGGCAAAGAGCAGAAACCAAGTGGGGTTTAGCTGAGGAGGGAGGACGGTCCCACAGAAGGAGAAGGCAGAAGAATAAATAACACTAAGGATATTTGAACAAGCCATAGTGAAAACATTATTTTACAAACATTGTAAAATACGTTGCATCTGTATACAAGTAGTAACATATTTTAAGTAAAATTATAGTATATCAAGTGATAATGCCCCTTCTCACAATACTCTAGACTCTCTACCAAAATTCTCCAGAACCAAGGAAGAAAGGGACTTCTCCACCCAAGTTGTTGGTCTGGGTATCCCAGGGATCTCCAAATCAATATAGACTATTGCCATTTCTCTTGGTTGCCTGCCTTCCAGAAATTGAAAGTAATACCGTATTGCTGAGGACACCACATATTTCAAACACAGAACTGATAAGAATAAAAGGAGCACCACCTTGGAAGCTCCTCTTTTGACTACCAGAACTTACAGTATTGTAAGTTTCTAAGCAAGCTACCATAGGGGCAAAATAATCAGTAGGCGTGGCTAACTGCAAAGCCTATGAGCCACAACAATGACTAACACGGCCAGCTATGCTAAAGGATGCAATTGTGGCACCTTTATCTTGGGGTTAACCAACAGCTGTCTAACTGAATTGAAGGTCAATTCAATAAGAGGGAACACATTGCTGGAACAGTAAACTTTGCCAACTATCCATGGCAAGGGAGGTCATAACTTTTAGAGTAGAACCTCCTATTGCCCCAAACCAATACAATTTCTAACTGTATTCTGAATGTTTTTCCTGTACTCACAGATCAATATATCTCTTATTCCTCATCAAAGAAGTTTCTTTCTGAAGCAGATAAAAGCTACTACAGAGATTCATAGTTGTTTGCATGCATTTATATATGTAAATTCATATATATATAAATTATATATTTTATATGTTTATATATGAATTAAACACATGAATCAATTAAATATATATATAACAAGTTCTTTCGTTGTTCCTGTTCAGATGTTAGCAAAATCAGTTTCTAAGTAAATGCTCTAACCACATGATCATTCTGTAATAAAATAATCTATAGAGGCATTAGCAATGAGCTAATTAATTATATGCAAAAATGTGGTCCTTTGCAAAAACTTCTTTACTCAATTTACTTAAGGATGAAGCGAGGGAGGAGGAGGGGTAAGGAAGAAAGAATAGGAAGAGATGAATCCTATGGGTCTAAATGTTGCCACAGTTCTCTGAGAGACTGTTGACTGTAGAAGACTTGCACCTTTGTCTATAGAATCCAACATTTCTGGAAAACACTGATGCCTGCTAAGTCCTCACACTTAGGACTCAAGTAGAGAAAAAAGCCTATCTTTAGTTCCATGAAGAGTGTACAATACACACCAGTTCAGTAGTCCATGAGAGTACTTCCCAGTGTTGGTAATGTCACAGAAAAGCGCACAATTCATGTATTTAATTACTAAGTTTCAATAAAGCACAGGAATTAATTAAATAACTTGATGGTGAAGATCTTTGTCAACTTGAGCAAAAGTGCATATCTACTCTCTGCACTAATGATGGAACTTGGGACCTCAGTTTTGTTAGTCAAATTTTCTACTTCTAAGCTACAACCTGACCTTGGCAGAACTGTCCTTGTTCTCCAGAATCATGCCTATTAAAATACTGTTACAGATACTATGAAAACCATTGTTGCATAGATTGTGTAACATAATAGCCTCTCCTTATTATTTCCAACAAAGAAGTATTTCAGGTTTCTGTTATACCATCTTAGCTTGAAGCAAGATATAACTTAAGTTGTAATGTATCAAATGTTGATCTAATGCTATATTTTTTGGACCATATTATGAACATGGTATCTCAGACTAAATACTCACAAAATCTAAAACAAACAAAGCCAGGCCACATTCAGACTACCCATGGAGACAGGTAGGCTCCGGAGTAGAACGATGTTAGATAAAGTTGTAACCATTTTACAAAACCGTAACTGTAATTACAAAGTTTAGGTCTTGGGCATATGAGGTCATTCACTATAAAAAATGATTTGAGGGCCTGGAGAGAGTTCACTAAGCAAAGTGTTTTTTGTACAAGCATGAAGGCCTGCGTTTCTTGGGCATAACAGTACACACCTGTGATAACAGCATTTAAAGAAAGCAAAAGGCAGATCCTGGATATTCACTGGCCAGCCAGTCTATGGTGAATAGTAATCTCCAGGGTCATTGAGAGACCTTAAATGTAAGCTACTGTGAGATTGTGAAAGACAATCAACATTGACTTCTGGCTTCTGTATATCTCTCTCCCTCTCTCTCTCTCTCTCTCTCTCTCTCTCTCTCTCTCTCTCTCTCACACACACACACACACACACACACACACTCATATATCACACAAAACAAATATTCTGAATACTTGACAATTTTCATAATACTGAGATGAAGAAAAGCTAATATGAATGACAACAAATGACCAAGTGAGATTTCAAAATAGAAAATACATAGTCTGCTAAACTGAAAAAAAAATTCCCTGGTTACATTAAAATTCAGAAGCTAAATATATGACAGCAGTGTTGTTGTCCTGGAGATTAAACCTAGAAAATCTCTCCAAAGGCAGTACAGAGAGAAAGTAAAAAAAAAAAAAAAAAAAAAAAAAAAAAAAAAAAAAAAAAAAAACATGGCAGTTTTATAGACAACATAACTACTAAATTATAACTGTAGAACTATATATACAGAATAAGATTCCAAGAGACCCAAGGATCAAAGGCTGTCATCAATGGTATGCCTTTTATGCCATATTAAAGGGATGCTATCTCAGACTACATACTCATAGAATCAAGAATAAATAAATTCAAGCCACACCCAAACTGTCCACAGGAGACAGGCAGAACACCACCTCAAAGGACAATCTGTTTTTAAACTTAAAAACAGTTTTGCTTTTTCATGACATGAAAAGAAATTGTATCTAGCAGATATCCTATGTGAGATTTGGCTTCAGAATAAATAGTCATACTCACACTGTGCTGTGAGATACAAGAATGCCATCCCTAGGCCCTGTGAACTCAGGCATGTTAAATATAGTTCACTCAGGCAACTTGCGGCTGTGAGAAGAGAGCGTACCATTTTCACTGCATGTAATATACCTTAATAATCATTGTTATTTAAATGAGTGTTTTGTCAGGATATATGCTTTTTTGCCTCAGGAGAAGAATTCTTACAGTTTACTTTTCTTGGCTCAAATGATTTTGTGGCTGCACCTCAGTGATCTAGCTTGATGTCTAGATGCTTCTTGCTTCACTGCTGTTCTTTCTTTGCTTCATGTATTTGGCAATGTGGACGTGACCACTCTTTCATCTCCATCTCTGCTGATGTAGAAGTGATTCTCCAGATAAAGTCTATGGATTTTTCTAAATAGAAGATTGTGTCATCTGCAAATGAGGGTCATTTCACTTCTGTGTTTCCTACTTACTTGCCTTTCATTCTGTTCTCTTGTCTTATTCGTCTAGCTGAGATTATGGACACTGTCCTGGAGGAGCTTCGAGTAGGGGCTATTTTGTCAATTCATATTTTAGAGGAATAGTGCTAGGTTTCTCCACTCTAGTTAACGATAGCTATAGATTTGCTATGCTCTGTTTGGTTATGTTTCCTCTGTCCCTAGCTTGTTTAGAGATCATGCTCTTCAACTGTATCAATAGCCTTTCTGCATTAATTAAGATCATTTTCATTTACGTCCTTAAGTATATGTCTGTGCTGAATTACAATTGTTGACTTCCATGTGTGGCCAAAACCAACTTTGGTTTTGGAAAGAAACTAATTCCAACATGGAATATGGTCTTCTGTGTTGTTGGATTCTCTTTGGCAGGAAGTGTCTACATCCCTGGACATCAGAGAAGTTGGTTCATGGTTTCCCTTTAGTTCTGACATGCTTCTAAGGGTAATGCTGGGTTTATGGGATGAGTACAGTAGTGTTTTTTTTTTTTTCTTTCTGTTTCATGGAATAGTGTAAGGGGCATTGGAACTAAGGTGTTCTGGTTGTTTGTTTTTTGTTTTTATCAGTTTATAGAATCTGGCAGTTGATGCATATGGTCCTGGTCTTCTTTATTGAGAAGCTTTTAAGATTATACTTTCAATCTTGCTTAATCTTGGTTATCAGAGATTGCTTGTTTCGATATTCTTGTTTTATTTTTGGTAACTCATATGTGTGTAGAATTTTATCCATATCACTTTTATTTTCCAGTTGTTTTTGTATATATGACTTCAAAATATCCCTAAAATTTTTATAAATTTTATTGGAATCTATAATAACTTCCTCCCTTTCAATCTCTTCTTTAGTTTATCTGAGTCTTTCTTTAATTTAGTTTGTTCACTTACATGTTTTTCAACCAATGCTTTGTTTAATTTGATATTCCATATTAAACTTTTAATATTTATTTCATTAATCTTTGTTCAAATCTAACAAATTATAGAAATTTGCTATTTCTATAATGTTTGATTTTTTTTCTGCCGTAGAACCATGAGATTTAATTTGGTGGAGATCATTCTGAGTTTTGAAAGTAATAAACATATACATTATAAATATAACAGCCTTTGAAGTGGGTCCTAAAGGTTTTAAAATTTTGTGATTTTACTTTTTGTTTGATTATAACAATTTACACCCCCCCCTGCAGCAACTGGTGGTTCAAATAAGAATGATCCCCATAGGACCACATATTAGAGTGCTTGGTCTCTATTTTGTCTAGGAAGACTTAGAAGATGTGGTATTGTTGGAGGAGGTATGTCATTGGGGGGTTGTCTTTGAGATTTTGAAAGCTTTCTCTCTCTGTGTTTCTGTTTCTGTTTCTGCCTCTGTCTCTCTGTGTCTGCTGTCTCTGTATCTCTCTGTACCTGTCTTTGTTTCTGTATCTCTCTTTCTGATTTAGGCTTGTGGAACAAATATAAGCTTTCAGATGCTACTCTGCTCTAGCACCATGCTTCCCTGTCATTATCTTGGTTGTGATGGTCATGACTCACTCTCCAAAACTGTAAGGAAGTCCTCAATTAATTGCTTTCCTTTATGAGTTGCATGTCTCTTCACAGAAATAGAAAGGTAACTAATACAACAGCCAACTGGTTCTTCAGAGCATATTGTTCATTGTTTTTGTAGTTTTTCTTGCTATCATTTTATTGTTTTCTTATTGTACAATCTGATAAGATACAGCAAATTATCTTGACCCCTTTGCATTTGCTAAGTATTTATTTATGGCCTAGAATATGATCTATTTTTATGTAAGATTCGATAAGCTACTATGAAAACAGATATTATATCTCATGGATGGAATCTGTTGAGGACATCTAACCTACATTGTAGTTTAACTCTCAAAATTCTTCAGTTGTCAGTTTGGTTGGTCAATATCGAGATAGGAGCAGGTTATGAAATCACCTGCTGTCATAGCATTTGGACCTGTTTGTCCTTTAGTGCCAGTTTGCTTTTGTTTTGTGAAATTTGGAACCCAACATTCAGCACATGCATATTTTCTATTGCTATGTCTTCTTGAAGTAGCATTACTTTGATTAATATATGGTAGCCTTATGTTATTTATTCTATTTTTTAAATTGGAGTCATTAACTTTCTTGGATAATAGGATAATTATATCAGCCTGAATTTAACTTATGTTGGCTTGGTAAAATAATTTTCTTTCTTGGACTCTCAATCTGTGGGTGTCTTTACCAGTGGGGTGTGTTTCTCAGGGACAATAGTAATTAGATTAAAAAAATTCTTGTCAGTCTTCATCTCTTTATTGGTGAGTTGAGACTATTCACATTAAGAAGGTGTTTTGTTTTGTTTTGTTTTTATGCTGGTTATTTTGAGTTGTTTTTCAGGTAGAGTGATTGCTTTTTTTTTTTTTTTTTTTTTTCACATGTTAGCACCTGGGCTTTGATTCTGGCTTACTGTGTGGATTTCAGTAGATGTCTTCCTAGCTTCCTCTGTACCCATAGTCCTCTCCTGAAATTAATTTATGTTTGCTCTGTCATGCTTAAGATTGTTTTTTTTTTTCTCTGTTGTATGAAGTATTTCCTTAAACCTGAGCAGGGCTGACTTGATGGTCATTAATTGCTTTAGCTTATGCTTATCTTTTTAACCTTAAAGTACCATTTTTTCCCACATCAACTTTAAAAGATAGAACAATCTTGGTTGGGGGCTATTTACTTTTCTAGATTGAAAGACTTTCCATATTTTCTTTGCTTTTAAGGTTACTAGCAAGGGATATGTTATTCTGTGTTTCTGCTTTTGTATGTAACTTGAAATTTTTCTCACAGCTTTTAATGTAGTTTCTTATTATATCTGTGTATATGTAAGTCCGTTCTTAGAGGGCAGAGTTTAACTTATAAAAGTCACTCCTCTCTATTATGTGGTTTTATGGATTAAACTTGAGCATTGGGGATAGAAGAGTTAGAAGAAAATGTTTTCATCATCTCTCCTTAGAACTTATAGTATGAGTTCTGTTTATTTATTTTTGTCTTATGCTTGGACTATAATGTATCATTGGTAGATTCTTCATGTAGATTTGGGGTTTCACGTGCCTCTTATGTTTCAAAACTAATTTTTTTTTCTCTAGATCTAGGATATTTCTTGCTATTATGTCATCAAATAGATTCTTTTTGCCTCTTCCTATATAGATTCTTGGTTTCACTTTCTTGATCATATCCAAGAGTCCTTGAATGTTATAGTTATGGTTATAATCTTTTCCTCTTGATGCTCAACTGGCAAAGTGTTCTTCATTAGTGTGTTTTTTTTTCTACTTGGTCGACCCTATTAGTGACACTTCTGATTCTTTTAATTGGCTCATTGACCTTTTTATTCCTAACATTCCTCCTCTTCCTCCTCCTCTCTTCTTGTTTTTTAAAATACTGGTTGTCTTCCTGAATTTCTCTTCCATGTTGTAAATTAATTGATATTATTTAATTTTTCATGTACTTTGCTGACTTTTGTATGTTGTTGACTTTCCACTCCTGATCACGAGTTAACTTCATTTACTTTTTTGTTGTTTTTGGTGGTGGTGGTGATGTGTGTGTGTGTGTGTGTGTGTGTGTGTTTTCAGGTTACTAATTTTTTTAACCAGAAAATCTTTGAAATATTACTTTGTTATTTTATCTATCACAGCATGTGTGAGCTTCATAGTTTAGGAGTTATTATGAGGACTCACAATGCCTTGATTTTTCATGCCTCACAAGTTTTTTGTGCTGTAATTTGGCCATTGTTGTTTTGTATGCATCTTTCCTGCAGTGGCAAGGGTGGCTTACTATTAAGTAGCCTGTTCTTGATCAATTCCACGTATAACCCAGTGACAAGAAATCAAACCATTTTTTTTTTTGCATGAGTGCTGCCATGCCTCCTGAAGTCCTACATGAAGTGTGCACAGAGCTGCTCCGGGTGGAGAGCCCCTTAAATTGCCCCAGACACCTGAAAAGATATTTGAAAGCTTGGACTTCCATCATCAATGCATGAACATCTATTATCACACTGCTAATAAAAACTGTTTGGTAGACAGAAAATGCTGCTTACAAAGTAATAGTCAGTGATAAAATCCAAATCATCACCAATTACAAATTAATAGAAATTCATGAGTTTTCTTCTTAGAAAAAGAAAATAAGGGTTATTTTTTTTTTTTTTGAGAAGGAAAGAATAGAAATTCAGAAAACAGCTAGTTCAGTGAAAGTGTTAAACACCCCTCTAACTTATAATTATGCTCTGAGAAAGAAGTAATAATGAAAGTTCTATTGACAGGTTCACATAAATTAAAAGAGTGATATAGTATGGACAGTTATGGTTTATTTCAGGAATGTGTGAGTGATCTAATATTAGCAAATGTATTAATGGAACTAAGAGTTAAACATGGAAGATTAAATGCAGGCATTTATCTTTCCTCTTTATTGTCTTCTTTTAATAGCTGAAATGACAGAAATACTTTAAAAATATTGTACAGAAAGACTAAGGGTAAGGAGTGGATGCATTATTTAAGGTGGAGCAAATGTACTATTTCTCATTCTTTATTTAAATATTTTATTATTCATATAAGCTCATAATGTGTTTCAATAAATCCATCCCCATTCCCTCCATTGTAATTTCTTTTCTATTCTTCCCCCCACCATTCCCTTATATGTCTTCTACTTCCCCTATTATTTTTAAATCATTGAGTTTCCTTAGACTTCCCTGATTGTGTATGGACCATCTACTGGAACATGGATAGCCTCTTATGGAACCCATCAGTAACAAAAGCTGACTTTCCTTTCCCAAGTGCTATCATGCTCTTCAGCTAAAGCTAGATCTCATGAGTCACATACGCTGAGATGTGGGCTGGTTTGTCCCTGTGCAGGCATTATACATGTAACCCTGGTTGCTATAAATTCTCATGTGCATTGGTACTGTCCTACTCAGCAAATACTTTTCACTGTAGATACCCATTCTTCTGGCTCTTAAAACCAGTTTTTCTTCCATGATTATATCTAAGCCTTGGTAAGATGTACTGTGATGTCCCCATCTCATTTACAGCCAAGAACTCCAAAGTTTCTTGTTCTCTTGACATTGACCATTTGCGTGTCTCTGTATCAATCAGGATCCACTGTAAAAATAAGCGATTCTAATTTATAGGTATAAAAATGACAGCTTAGGGGGTAGTTTGTTATTGTGTCCCTTTAGCCGAATATGAATACTGGGTTCTCTTGTAGGACCTATGACCTAGCCAACTTTGAGTTTCAGGTTCAGTTAACCATACAATACAACACTTTCATCTTGTGGTGAAGGATTTAAATTCTATCAGAATGTGCTGTGTTGTTCTCATAACATTTGTGCCACTATTGAACCAGCGGGGATACCTTGCCAGGTTAGTCATTACTGCAGCTCCCAGTACTACAGCTAGGGGAGACTCTTTATGCCTTTTCTTCCCTGGTGTGTATAAAAACTTGCAACACTATGAAAGCTAGGGATGATGTTTCCTGCTAAGTGCCAGTAAAATTTCCCCATGTCCTTTACCATGAGACCTATGGAACTCATCTGTAGTTAACTCTTTTCTCCATCCTGGGTCCACAGTTTCCTCCTAAGCCCTTCAGTGTAAAACCTTCCCAAACTTCCAAAGATGGTCTTACCTAGCTTCAGGACCATTCTGTATCTGGATTCAACAGTTTTTGCTGGCATGTCTTTAGCCCTGTGGGCTAGCCTGAGGTCATATTTGGCCTTACGCTGGGTTCTCTAACTTGACAGAAGTCACTGAGCTGTGGAACTTCTCATGTGCCTGTATTATTTCCGACTTTTAACCACTGATAAAAAGGGGCCACAGAGTACATGGGAAAATATGTGACACTGCAGCTATCACTGCAAATTTTACGGAATAACATTTGAGCCACAATTCATAAATGACACTTTAGGGAGGGTTCCTGAGCTTACTTTTTGTCACATAAATATTAACTGAGTCCTATACACATCACAAACCAGGAAATATTAGCAGGCAGGAGTAAACAAGATAAAAAAGAGGAGGGAGGGACAAAGACCAGCTTCCTTGGCCAAAATACTAGAAAAGACACAGGATAATAATTCTAATGCTTTGGCCAAAAGCCCTTAGCATGTGGCTTCACCTTACTTGTAAAGGAGATGCATTTTCTTTTTCTTTTTTCTTTTTTCTTTTTTTTTTCTTTCTTTTTTTTTTTTTTTTGGAGATGCATTTTTTTATAGGAACAATGTAATAAGAACCAGGATAGAAAGAAAAAATGATGTTAATATGTTATTGATACAAAGCTTCATAGACATTTCCCAAATCCTTAAGAAAGCACACCAAATACTTTTAAAAATAGTTGAGTCATATAACTGTTAAATTTTGTCAAAATATATTAATGTTGATAAAAACATTGAACAAAATTAGACTCTAAATTTTCATGAGGCATTTATAATTGTTTGTGTATTCTTATAATAAATTGAAAATGACTGAAATATATAGAAAACATTTTCTGATTGAATCACAAATATATGGCTGAAAAATATATTATCTTAGAAAGAAAAAGTAAAAGCAAACTAATGTGATAGTAGTACAGATCATCAGTAAAGCTCAGATTAATGCTCAGGGCCTTAGGTTTAATCTAGCATCCAAAGTAGAGTCATTCCAAGGGATAAGAAAGTGACTCCACATGTTGTTGTGAAGGAAAGGATCATTAGCATGAAAAAAAAAGACAACTTTCAAAAGTGGAAAAAGAGGAAGAGTAATAGTCATTTGCAAAAGGAGTTACAGTATAGCTGAAAACTAGAGAAACAGAAAGGTGAATGTGTAAGAGAAACAAGTCTTACAGCTCTAGCTGCAGGGCTGCCCAGGCTATGAAAGAAGCAGGGTCATCAAAGAGCAGCTGGTTGAGCCCCTAAGAGTAAACTGTTCATTAGGAAGAACCTCAAGTAGAAATGGAAGCGATTAATAAACAAACAAACAAACAAACAGACAGACAAAATAACAGTCCTTAAAGGAGCAATAGAAAAAAACAGAGTAACATGAAAAGCAGGTTGGAAAACTCACTCAAATGTGTGTAACTTCACAACTACTGATTTCAAAGCTACTGAAAAGGGCAGATAAACAATTCAAAAGTTTCTCTGGGAATAAGTATTGTGGGCCTCTCATGGACCGTTGGCCAATATAATATACAAGGGAAGTGGAGTAGAGACATCAAATAGTGGGTTTGAGAACCCTGAGTATGTATAAGGAATAAACCACAACCTGACCAGCAATCAGTAGGCAGATCAACATTACTTAGGGTGACTGAAGTCTTATAAAGTCTTGGGGAACCTGAGGGTAAGGACATTCAGGATGGGCAAAGGTCATGAGCTAGGAGCTTAGGGTACATGGAATGCCTCATTAGCATGGGGAAACATTTTAGGATTCTCAAGTGCTATCTGAACAGCTTTTATCAGTAGATAGGAAATTGATCCTGTAATCAAACTAGGCCTATATGACATGTCTCAGCGGGGTTTGAATTCCCCAGATGATTTCAGAGAAAAAGACCCACCAATGAAGAATGTCTTATGTCTTGTGCCTAGCTCAGAATCTACTGGGTCATGGTAGACTTTGATTTTAATTAGCAGTTTTCCAACAAATAATCAGTAGCTTGAAAAATTGTACAAACAAATGAAGTAGATAAGAAAATGGATGAGAAAGTCAACAAAAACATGGGAAATTCAGGAAAGAAATTTGTATTTGAAAAAGAAAACAAAACAAATAGAAAAGTTGGAAAAAATATACATTCAAATAAAAACTCCATGGAACACATTCTCATTAATTAGAACAAGCCCCTCCATCACTACATTCCAGAAGATCCAGCAATGAAAGATTTTTTTTTAAAAAAATGCTCTATTAAATTCTAATATCAATAAAGTCAAAATTAACATGATTACAACTTTCAAGAACACAATAAAACAATCAAGTGACAGCATGATTTTGTCACTCACATGAATCTGTGGAGGTAACCAAAGTGTGGGGGGATTATGTTGTGATCTCAGCTTCTTGGATGGCTGTGGTAAGAGTTTTTTTTTTTTTTTTTTTTTTTTTTTTTTTTTTTTTTTTTTTTTTTTTTTTGTCATCCTAGAATACATAGTGAAACACTGTCATGTATAAACAACAGACACCTGAGATTAAAGACTAATGTCATAGAAACTCTATTCAATAAAATTATTCCAGAATGCTTTCCACATCACAGGAAATAAGTGGTCATTCAGAATAAGGTGAAGAAACATTTAGAGCCCCAAATAGACATGACCAGAGAAGAAGAATTTTGTGATACATCATAGTCAAGATGACAAAAATATGTTTTTACAACAGGAAACAATATTACAAGTTGTAGGAGAAAAACCCCAATTACCTATTACAATCAACATATCAGAATACTTGGCTGAAGAGTGGGTTGAGAGACTATGAGCTCATACTTCTCTTACAGAGATCCTGATTATGCTCCCCGGCACCCATATCCGAGAGCTCCCAGCACTCACATCAGGTAGATTATAACTTCTTTTATCCCCCTCTATCCAGATCCAAGCGATCCAATACCTTTGGTCTCTACTTGTGTCTGCACTTATGGGCACATATCCCAACCTTCCTATATAGTTACAGAATTATAAAAAGAAATCTCTAAAAATATTATCAGCTCTCTTTTAGACAAATACTTAAAGCCATGATCAAGTGCTAGAAAAAAAATATATAGTGTTTAAGACCACATACTGCTTTTATAGAGGATCAGAGTTTGATTCTTGGCACCCACATTGTGTAACTTACAATGTTCTCTAACTCTAGCTAAGGTTACCTGCCTACCTTGTCCTCCATGGGCACCTGCACATAGATGCCCATAGTCACAAAACAGACACACATATAACATATACATACAATTAGGCATAACTCTTTAAAAATGTTTAAAATCCAAGAATATATGCATCTTAAAGCCTGAAACTATATAACATTCAACCAAAATTGCTACATTCAGCAAAGTATTTCTATATCTCAAATTTGACATTGGAATAGGACACTTTCAGAGTGAACTAAAGCAATGCATAACCACTAAGCCAGCCTTGCACAAGATATTTAAGGGAATCACCAAATGAAAGTCAACCCAGGGAAGCAGCAAAGAATAAATTTCTTGTGAGCAACAGATGAACAAAGGGAAAGGAAGAAGGTATTCATCAGGTTCAACACAATAAACCAGCAAAATCCCTCATCTAGATAAAGAAAGAACATACCAAATAATAATCCAATCAGTGAGAAAATTGCAAGAATCAGCAAAGCTCTCAATAATCCTAAATTTAAATGGCCTTCACTTCACTCTACAATTTAAGAACACAGGGCAGATGATTACATTTAAAAGATGAGATTCAACTCTCTTTTGTCCCTAAGAAATTTACCTCAATTGGCAAGACAGAGCTGAACATTAAAGGATGGAAGAGAATTTATGAAGCAAATAGATGTCCAAGCAAGACTGACTAACATTTATAACATATATATAACTGACAAAGTCATTACAATTGAGCAAAACCAGAAGTAGTAAAAGAGATCACTGCTCATTATCAAAGGACAAATCCATGAAGAAAATTAACAATTGAAATGCATATACATTGAATCTTAGAACCTCCAATATTATATAAATAAGTAATAATGGACATAAAAGAATAGGCAGGTTTTGATACAGCAATATCAGGCTAGTTTAAAATTCCCTTCTTGAGCTAGAAAAAGAACTGAAAGAGCTGAAGGGGTTTGCAACTCCCATTTGAAAAACAAGAAGGATACCAGCCAACCTAACCTCCCAGACCTCCCAGAGACTAAAACACCAACCAATGAGTACACACGAGGGACCCATGGCTCCAGCCACATGTGTAGCAGAGAATGGCATTGTTTGGCATCAATAGGAGGTGAAGCTTTTGGACATGTGAAGGGTCATTTCCCCAGTGTAGGGAAATGACAGGGTGATGAGGTATTTGTGGGTGGGTATGAGTGGGAGCACCTCCATAGAAGCAGGAAGAGGGGGGAGGGAGTATGGGAGATGGGGAAAGGAAATAACACTTGGAATGTAAATACATAAAATATGTATTAAAAATCTCCCCTCTTTTAAATAGATTGGTTAGCCAGAGAAAAGTTTAGAAAGTTCAGAATAAGTCAGCATCATAGATCAAATGGATTTAGTAGATATTTACAGGTTACTCCATCTAACATCTAAGGAATACACTTCCTTCCAGCAGCCCACAGATCTTTATCTAAAATAAGTAATATTTTGGGCAAAATAAAGCAAATCTCTCCAAATACAAAATAATGGAACCAGTTCATTGTGTCCCTATCAGAGTATAGCCGAATAAAGGCATGAATTTATGCATGATGAATGCAGAAACAGCATAAATGCATGGAAATTGAACAATACACTCCGGAATGACCAGTTTCTTTGAAGAAACTGCAGAAAAAAACACATTTTTAGAATCGAATGGCAATGAAACCATAGCTGACAGGCCCTTTAGGATGCCACAAGGGCAGTTCTTAGAAGAAAGAGTGTCACTATGAGTGCTTACATTAAACAGATCTCAAATATATATACTTCAATGGTACACATCAAGGTCTTAGATAAACAAAACAAGGCAAACAAAAAGGCAGGTAATAAAAAGAATCAATGGATCTCACTGCAGACATGAATGAACTGGAAGGATAAAAATACTGGCTCCTTCAATATATAATATAGATAATTCCTCAACTAAAGTAAGAGAGAGATTCCCAAATTAGTCAAACTGTATGTAAAAGGGGAGTGTAACTGAAGATGGTAAATGAAATCCACAGAATCAGTAATAAGTACTTGGAAAAATTTGTCATGATCTACATGGATTTAAGATTGATCAGACTGGATGGCAGGAGATGAAGAAATGGGATACAGGTACAGCTGAGACTGGGTGAGCTGTACACTATGACAGAGGTGTTCCAGAAGCCCAGAAACTCAGCAAGTACATCAGGTACAGCTGAGACTGGGTGAGCTGTACACTATGACGGAGGTGCACCAGAAGCCCAGAAACTCAGCAAGTACATCAGGTTCAGCTGAGTGAGCAGGTTGGTTAGCTAATCTAGGTAGACAGGGCTTCTCTGTCAAGGAGCCAGTTTCAAGGTTTGGTTATTCAGAAGAAGGATGTTGTGGCTGATGTTTTCTGCACACATGGTCAGCATTAGTACATGAATCAGAGGGAGGCCTTGTAATTTCTCTGAGCCTTATTTAGGGAAGGTTTTGCCATTTCCATAAGTCCGAGGCATGAGGTATTTTGGTCTTTGACATGGTCATGCTCATGTCATGAATGCTTCTTCATACAGGGGAACTGCACAAAACTTGTGTTCTAAAAACTATAGAAATTCCAAAAGAAGAGGATACATTTGTGTGCACATTTGACCTGTTGTATTAGCCTCTTTTCAATTGCTGTGATGAAACATGAAATACCATGACTAAGTAAACTTTTGAAAAAAAGAGTTTAGCTGGTCTTACAGTTTCAGAGGGTTATAGTACACAGTGGTGGAGTGAAGTCATGGCAGCAAGAACATTTGGAAGTGTACTACTCCAACAATAAGTAGGAGGCAGAAAATACAATAAGTATGGGGTTAGTCTAATGTTTATTTATTTACTTAATTTCATATTATTTATTTATTTATTTTCTCTTTTTTCTTTTATTGGATATTTTTATTACATT
Source organism: Micromys minutus (assembly GCF_963924665.1). NCBI lineage: Eukaryota > Metazoa > Chordata > Mammalia > Rodentia > Muridae > Micromys > Micromys minutus. The sequence goes on from NC_137972.1 coordinate 60,997,547, forward strand.
TCAAATGTTGTCCCCTTTCCCAGTTTCCCCTCCAGAACCCCCATCCCATTTCCCTTCCCCTGCTTCATTGAGGATACTCCTACTCCTCCACCCACACTCTCCTGCCCCCCTGCCCTGGCATTCCCCTACACTGGTACATGGAGCCTTTACCGCACCAAGGGCCTTTCCTCCCATTTATGCCTGACAAGGCCATTCTCTGCTACATATAAAGATGGAGCCATGGGTTGCTCCATGTGTACTCTTGTTTGGTGGTTTAGTTCCTGGGAGCTCTGGGGGGAGGGGTCTTGTTCTTCCTATGGGGTTGCAAACCCATTCAGCTACTTCAATCCTTTCTCTCACTCCTCCCTTGTGGACCTCATTCTCAGTCCAGTGGTTGTCTGTGAGCATCTGCCTCTGTATTTGTCAGGATCTGGCAGAGCTTCTCAGGAGACAGGCTCCTGTCAGCATGCACTTCTCGGCATCTACAATATTGATTGAGTTTGGTGACAGTATGTGAGATCCCTAGGCGACTAAGAAACACCTAAAGAAATGTTCAATATCCTTAGTCATCAGGAAAATGCAAATCAAAACAACCCTAAGATTCTATCTCACACCAATCAGAATGGCTTAGATTAAAAACTCAGGTGACAGTAGATGCTGGTGAGTATGTGGAGAAAGAGGAACAGTCCTATATTGTTGGTGATACTGCAAGCTGGTACAACCAGTCTGGAAATCAGTCTCATGGTTCTTCAGAAAATTGGATATAGTACTACCTGAGGACCCAGCTATAACACTCCCAAGCATATTTCCAAAAGATGTTTCAACATATAATAAGGATACATGCTCCACTATGTTCATAGCTGTCTTATTTATAAGAGAGCTGGAAAGAACCCAGATGTCTTTCAATAGAGTAATGGATTCATAAAATGTGGTACTTTTACTCAATGAAGTACTACTCAGCTATTAAAAACAATGATTTCATGAAATTCTTAGGCAAATAGACTGAACTAGAAAATATCATCCTGAGTGATGTAACCCAATCACAAAAGAACATACCTGGTATGCACTCTTTGATAAGTGGATAGTAGCCCAAAAGCTCAGAATACCCAAGATACAATTCACAGATGACATGAAGCTTAAGAAGAATGACAACCAAAGTGTGGATGCTTCTGTCCTTCTTAGAAGGGAGAACAAACTTCTCATGGGAGAAAATACAGGGACAAATAGTGGAGCAGAGACTGAAAAAGGCTATCCAGGGATGAGCTTTTTAAAACCTCAAACCCTGCCCCAGTGACAGATCCTCCAACAAAACCACACTCCCCATTCTTCTCAAAAAGCTCTATCAACTTGGTAAAAGGTATAAAAACATGTGAGCCTATACAGGTCATTTTTATTAAACCACCACACACTGATAATATTAAATCAAACACACACACACACACACACACACACACACACAGAGTTTATAACAGACAATGAGAGTGCAGTCATAATAAAGAAGAAAGGCACAGACTGCCCAAATTGCATCAGGCCTTTTAAAGAAGAGCTAACACCTATGCTCTTTAAGATATCCTATAAAATACACAGGGACAGAGCACTACAAAACTCATCCTATGGAGTTAGTGTCACCTTAATACTAAATGCAGGTAAGAATACAAAAACAGAAGAAAGCTGCTGATCTTTCCCCTGGTGAACATAGATGTAATCATTGACAAATAAAAACTCTGCAAAGCTAATTCAGGAATCGTCACAGAAAGTCACATACCACGACTGAGTTGGTTTTATCTTGCGGATAGAAGGAATTCATGAATGTAATATAGTATATACTAGACTCAGAGTAACAAATTACACGATCTTGTCAATAGATGTAGAAAGGCCTCTGAAAAAGACCACTATCTTTTGGTTTTCATATGCATACATTCTATACATGTATATAGTGTAACTTGCTTACATTCTTTCCTTACCCTTGTCTCCTCTCAGCATTTTTTTTTAATAAGTAATGGACAACTATATACTAAGCATGGTTTGTTAAAAGGTGTTTGTGTCATCCAAAGTAGGAGGGGAAATATGAGGCTGCTACCTGCTTCTGTTCCTCCTTCCTGCCTCAGAGAACATCTGTAACTACTGGGGAGGGGGGCGAGTTAGATAAAAGCTCCACAGGTTCAAAGTTAGAGGACCTAATGCCAAGTAGCATCATGGGTGACCTGAGCAGATGTGAGGATAGAGAAACCCTATGGTGAAGCAGAAAACTAGAGTGGGGTGGGTTTGGGGGAGGATAGGCTCAGTATTCAACACGTCTTTCAGGTAACTTCACAGATTCACAAGAACTCTGCATTCAAATCCTTCCAGTCAATGGACTGATTACTTCCCACTGAGTGTGGCCTCCTCCCAACACTCCACTGGAGGATCTGGATCACAAGGAATACTACCTAGCCTGCTTCAAGCTGCTTAGTTGTGAACAAACTGCCATTTGCCTCCATTTTCTTATGTCATGAACATTTATTTCCCCACGGTGGACTCTTAAAGTCCTATTGTCTTATGGCCATAATTAAATAACGTCATATGACACCAATATGAAACTCACTATTTTGTACAATCAATACACAATAATAGGAAACAATATATTTTTCATCATGAATGAGCATTGTGGGGTGAGCCCAGAAACAAGAGCATAAGCTGTAGAGCCAGGAAGCGATTAATTAGTCCAGGTGGAGTTGATTTGGTTTCCTTACTTTTAGCATGTGCTCTTTGAAGCCTCCCACAGTTCTTTGCATGCAGTCTGATGCTCCCCATTTTGTTTTCTAAAGGACTGATTATATACTACTTAGAAAAGTGACCAATCCTCTTGGTATTGTGCTGAATAAGCCAGGCTTTCCTCCCGAATTGGCCGACACATCATCACCTGGTAAATCCAGATGTGACAAATTTTTGGTTTAATAACTTCAGTAAGAGAGGACATGGTCTGTAGTGTTCAATGTTCACCCAGCCTTTTGGCATACCTCATAAAGTAGGCCGAGAACAGAAGGAAGTTACTGCAATAGCCAAGACGGTGAGCATATCACTGATCCATGCAACTTGACTTGTAGTGGTTACGTGAGTGTATTCTTTTAAAGTTCTTTCCCCCTATTTTAAGGCAATTGAGTGTATCTTAAGTGTTATTTTTAATGACTTACCAGGTAGTTTCAGGCTTAGCCTAGATTTCCCAAAAAAAACCTTATCCCCAGGCAAAGTTTAAATGGCACTTCTGTATTAAGTTGTGCAGCAGCAATGAAAACAGAAATGGAAGGAAAATGGATAGAGACCTGGAAAGGGAGAAAGGAAGGGTTGACAGCACAGAGGCCAAGGTTGAGCCTGAGGGGCTGAGAGGTGTGGCTCCTAGGATCAGACTTGAGAGGCTGAGCTGTGCTTCTTAAGAGGCAATAAGAAGTGTATATACATTGGCCCCTTCTTTCTGTTGATGAAAGATTCATCCTAGAATTTGCTGAATTTTGAGTAGGGCCATTTGGAACAAAAGGTATTTTAACCTTTCTCCTCATCATTTGCTGAGACTGATCAGAGCTGTAACAGAATTAGGTTCTAGAGAAACATCTGGTGATTAATAAAGCCAAGTACTCCCGAAAGAGGTGGAAGCAGAGATCTAAGGTGAGCCACAGCTGACTAGTAATGCTTTTCTGCCAATAGCAGAGCATTTAAATCAGTAGGGAGGAAGGTAGGCCCTGCTATGTTGGTTTGTTCATGTGCTCTTATGATGATTTATTTTTCATAGCAGTGATCCACTATTTTCATAGCAGGATATACCACTAAAGTCAGTGCACAGGAGATATCCACTCATCATAAATGTGTGTCATAAAGAAGGTGCTACCTTGCCGAAAGTTCTAGTGTACACTACCAGGGCACAGGATACAAAGCACTTATGAAAAGACTTTTCCAGAAAATAATTAGGGAGCTATATTTATCTCCGAACCTTCCAGGTAATGCAGTCAGATCCACAGTTCTAAAAATAAAACTGCTGATTTTCAGAAAAGCAAAGATATTTAAAATTAATGCACAAAACCCATGCCAGCTTAAGAATAAAAGTCTAGGTTTAGATATTTACCAACATAAATCTTGGGAACAAAAAAAAAAAAAAGATATGGGGGAAAAAACCCGAGACAATACTGGAAAATAGTCATATATTACTAAGCACTCATCACGCCCTGGACGTCTGAACTAGTCTAAAGAGATTAGAAACAGACTTGATCTGCGGGGCTCTCGGTCTGACTACAGTGGGATGGTGTAACTAGAAACACAGCCAACCTCTGTCCACAGGAGAGTAGGCACTCCTTGGGGGTAAGCACCCAAGGACTGCTGTGACGATGTACGAGTGGGATGTGAACCAGGACTGAACAGGGTTGATACAAAATCAGAATGTGTACCAACCGCTGCTTTCGACCAACATTCCAGCAGCTTTTTAATGACCACTAATGGATGAAGTCCTGTCACAAGGAAAAACAAAGATCTTTACCTTAAAATAAGGGTGAAGGTTTCTGGTCTGTACCAGAAAAAGGCACATTATTTTTTTCATCTTTGTAAATGTGGCTTGGGTGGCAGTTTCTCGACAAGATTTCTCTTTACTGTTCGTTCTGAATGCGTTTATGTGAGCAGGAAGGATTCAGCACTCCTGGTAGTTCAGGAGAAGCGCAGCTTAAGAAGACTGCTTTCCATAGTCATATTTGATAAATAGATAATCTTGCCGCCATGCAAGGGGCTGGAAGATGGGTCAGGCGGGAAAGCCCGCGGGTGGGGGTAGGGGCGGGGTGGGGGGAGGCGGGGATCCCCACGTCGCTGTTGGTTCCTAGCTCCGTGACGGTAGTGAAGCAGTTCCCACTCAGGTTAGGCTAGAGGAGCAGCGCCATGTGCTCCGGGCTCCAGGCCCTGCTGCTGCCAATCTGGCTTTCCTGGACCCTGGGGACCCGAGGATCTGAGCCCAGCAGGTGAGGATGGGGCTATCTCAGAGCTCTGCAGCTTGGATCCCGACCAGGCAGAGCGCCAAGGCTCCGTGCGGTGCCCACTGGCTCTCCCGTTGAGCAGGGCGGGGTTGAAGGTGGAGGGTGGGATAGGGCGAGGGATGTGGAGCACCTCCTACGTCCCTGGTGCCGGTGTGTTGCATCTTCGGGCCCCATCTTTCACCCGGCCTTGGCAAGCTCTGAGGTCTTGGCTCCGTGGCCCATCCCCCGCCCTGCAAGGCGCCACGCAGTCGTAGCCCTCGGCCGCAGTGTCCATCGGGGACCTGCGGCCGCACACAAGCCCCTCCCCGGGAGTCCGGTGCGGCCGCTGCTACGGCTTGGGAGGGCGCCGGAGCCCCGGAGCGACCGCGGACCCATAAGGGGGCGGGTGCTGTTCTTGTCCGGCTCCGCCTCCGCCTCCGCCCGCCCAGCGCTCCCGCGCCAGGGCTCCTCCCTCCCGGCCCGCTCCTCCCCCCTGCTCTCCTCCCCCTCCCCCTCCGCCTCCTCCGCTCCGGGCCAGCTCGGCGGCGGCGGTGGCGGCAGCAGCAGCAGCAGCCCCGGCTGCGGGTCGCGACGGCGGCGGGGCGCCCCCTCCCCCGTGCCGGGGCGCGGCGAAGGGATGTGGGGCTTTGCGGGAGGAAGGCTTTTTGGCATCTTCTCGGCCCCGGTGCTGGTGGCGGTGGTTTGCTGCGCCCAGAGGTAGGGTCGCTGGTGGGTTGACGGGAAGCGGGCCGGGCGCGGGCTGGCGCGCTGTGTGCGCGCCGGGCGCTGGCGGGTGAGCCGCTGCCTGACCCTGTTCTCTGTGCCATGTGCCCCTCCTTCAGCGTCAACGACCCCGGGAACATGTCCTTTGTGAAGGAGACCGTAGACAAGCTGTTGAAAGGCTACGACATTCGCCTGAGACCCGACTTCGGGGGTAAGTGGGATGCGCGCGACCGCTGCGGGAAGCGCGATCCACAGTGTTGGCGGTCTGGGTGGAGAGGGAGGCGGGGGCGGCCTCCGCGGAGCTGCAGCGGGGTGGGGTGGGTGGTCCTTTGCGAACCCCCTATCCTCAGAGCCACCCGTACCCCCTGCTGGAGTCTGGCTGATCACGGTGTGCTGCGCTTCCCGCAGGTCCCCCAGTCTGCGTGGGGATGAACATCGACATCGCCAGCATCGACATGGTTTCTGAAGTCAACATGGTGAGTGCCTGTGCTTCCTCAAGCTGTCCCAGGCCCTAACCGGCCGCCTGGGGCCATACACATCTCCCATGTTGGGCTGGAGGCCCGAACCGGCCTGGGCTTTCTGGCCCGCAGGGGAAGCCGCGCGCTCTGGCGCTGGGCTCCTGCCCGCCCTGCTCCCCGAACGCTCCTGGGCGCCGGGCCTGTCGCGGGGTCCTAGGCTGGTCCAGAGTTCTGGTCCTCAGCGCCACCCGATGTACACAGGCATTACAGGAGGGCTGTCACCTGGTCGCGAGGCTTCCTGAGCGCCTTCTCCCCTCCCTTAGCAACAGGCACTGAGGACTATGAAAAGAGACTGGGTGTGGGGGAGGCTTACATCCTCAGGTGAAAGGTACTTAGAATTTCCTTTGTTGTCATTTGGAAAGAGCTGCGGATCACAGGAGAGAAGAGTAAGAGGCTGTAACCTGTGTCTAGAGGCTTCTTTAGTGGGTCTCCCAGCTTCAGCCTCTGTTCTGAGGCCCGGCTTCCTCCGCTGGGCGCTGTCCTAGGTGCTGACGGATCCCTGCCCCAAACTCTGGAGGGAGGCCTTCTTAGGGCTCTGGAATGTGGGCATTCCAGTGTCAGGGTTTTATGCATATGCTGACAGGAGTCAATATTCTGACACGTGGAAAGAGGAGGTCAGTAGCCCTAGATGCGGAGACGGTGCTCTCCTTCCTCCCTTAATGCGCTAGAAAATAAGTAGCCAAATGATACCCTGATTTGAGGAAACAGGTTTGGTTTTTATGTTACGTGGCACTGTAGATATTCTAAGAATGGGTGTTTGGAGACAATATTTTTTTGGAGCAATCATCTGGCAACTTTTCTTTTGAACAAACAATGCTGAGAATATGAGTTGGTATGCTTTTCTTATACATTGGAATCACATGGGCAAACTTGCTTTCAACACATATTTTCTAGGGCCTTACTCCAAGGAGTTCTGACAGAGTTGGCCTAGAGTTGGGCCCTGAGTTAGTCACACTTAAGGATAGTACTTCAACTTATTTTGAAACAGGTGTTTTTTACACTATATTTTGAGAAACTTTACAGTAATTTATAGAGCAATTTATAATATGTACAAATAAATGAGAACGGTTTTCTTTAACTATTATAAGATTTATGTTTAAATAAATGCTATTTAGGGGGTTATCAGAAAAATATATTCCACCAAACTTATTTGCATAATTTTCTAAAAATTTTAATTAAAACATGAGAGGCTGGACTTCTCAGTCAGGAATATAGCACAAGCCAGTTCTGACTTTGATAAACAGTACGGTCTCTGGCACCTTTAAAAAAAGAAGCGACAGTGTTTCATGTCTGTTTTTGTTTTTGTTTATAAACTGTTCCTTTCCTCCAGAGTATAGCACTTGGACATCTGTGTATCTAGGTAGTGCAAGATGAAACACAGAAGTGCAGGCGGGCCATGACTTACTGTACACTGAAAATAAACATTATTCACGTTGACCTTGTTTCTAGCCTTACAATATACTTTCTTCCAAAAGGTGTGTTTTGTGGCCTGGTGGGGACAATTTCATTCATTCATTCCTGACCCACTGTCGGAACAATTTCAGAGGGTAATTTCAAGATCTCTTGAGAGAACTAATTATGTGGGAATTAGTGTGTCTTTGTGTCAAACATCCCTGCATATCAAATGGAAGTCAAGCTCACTGAGTGGTGTTTTAAGAACACACAGTGTGAGAAGATCAGAAGGATGAGGGGAGAGTGGTAGTGTAAACTGTTGCACATTTTGTGACTTCATTGTTCAGCTGTGGTGATTTTATGCTGATAGTTGACATATGTAAATATTACTTATTTGTTTTTATTCATAGTCCATGAGTGGAGGTTACTCTGTTTTTAGACTTATTGGTAAATGGAGATATAACTTTCAGTATATCACAGAGTTAAAATGCTATACACTGCATAGCCACAGTATGTTCTTTTATGCCTCCTCTTTTCTGCTCTCTCATGGGACTATTTTTTCTGGCTTTGGAGACATAGCTTTATTTTAGATACAAATTAGAGCTTAGTAGTATTGGGGACCAAAGGCTTTTGGACAGACATGATTGGTAGCCATGTACAGTGTCTTCTTCCCCACAGAAGCACACTAACCAACGTTGCACTGTAGAACACACATATACAAAAGAGTCATGGCACATGGTCCATTAACAAAAGAACCTCAAATGTGCTTATTATTTTAGGGGTCACCCTTCATGCAGCCATTTTTTTGGGAAGTAATTTATTCAGTTAAGAGCTTGACCAAAGTACAAAACCAAATATTGTGAGTTACGAACAAAGGAACAGTCACTAAACAAAGGGTAGTCTTGTTTTAAGAGTGTTACAACTATTGGAAGTAACAATGACACTCAAAAACTAGGACATGGTAAGCACCTCTAGAGTAGACATGCAGTGTAAAGAAAGGGAGGGGAGAAGTGTGGGAGAAGGGGAGGGTAGGTTGGGGGAGAGAAGGTGGAGAGAAATGTTTGATGTGGAAAGCTTCATGAAAGAAAGTGGAATTAACCTGGATGGGCATGGGTACTGGCTGATATCAGCAGTAGAGGATGTTCTGGGTGGGAAAAGAAAATAGCGAAGGTACGAATGGCTACATGAACAGGATCAGAGTTGTGCTTATATATAGAGGAGTGCAACTTCAAAAGCAGAGGACACACAAGCTGCCTCGGCCCTTCTACGTCATGCCCGAGATTTCACAAGGTAAAAGATTTCCCAAGGTGCAAGACAGGAGCCGATAAAGTGACAAGATTTGAGACATGCTTTAAAGAGAGTATTTTGGTAACAATTTAAATTTAGACCGAAGAGCAAAATGGTGAGGAAGAAGGATGGCCGGATTAAAAATCCTGTGACAAATGATCATGGAAAGTCAGACATTTGTTGTAAATTTTCCTGAAGTTTTCACCCACATGCATCGATGCACATGCATGTGCGTGTGCATACACATTCATCTAGACACAAACACACATTACACGCATGTACACACATGCACACTTAAGCACAGTCCTATGTATACATACATACATACACGTATGCACACACACACACACACACACACACACACACACACATACACACACAAGCATTTGTTTGCAGTGCTGGGAACTAGACTCAGGACCGTGTACCTCCTAGATAAGTACCGAAACACTGAGCTGCCTCTGAAGTTTCATAGTTCTGAAGATAGACATTTCATGAAGTCAAAGAGTTTGCATGTACTTTGAATTAGATTGTATAGAATCACATATATCGCTATGTGGGAGAGATGAAAATGTGCTTTTTTAATGAGCTTATGAGTTTTGGGGGGCCTTGACTGCACAGTGGTGGTACTGTGCTTTTCTCTTTAAGAAGTGTAAAGCTGTCTGTACCTGCTGGAAGGAGTGTGGCTAATGCCCCCAAGGAGCCTCTGATTCCAGACAAACAATTACACAAATTATCTGTGTGAATGCATTATCTAATTTCTCTTTTTGGTGTTTTGTGTAAATAGGAGTGAATTTGACTACTTTAACACTTAGAATTGGTTTTTGCCACTTTCTGTATGGTTACTGGAGAGATTCTACTTTTTGCTTATTTATTTATTTATAATTGTTTTTCCATTGTTTTCTTGATCCCTGGCAGTGATTAGAGAACATCATTTTTTTTTTGATATAACTTGTTTTGTTTCTCTTACACCTGCTTTAAATTTTCAAGTATCCTTATAGTTAGAGACTCTAATGTAATTATCTAGATTTAGCATATGGATTTCCGAGAGATTGTATATGTGTAAAAATACCACGTTTTTATTGTTTGTGTTGTGGTTGTGGTGCTTACCAGCAGTCTCTGTGTAAAAAGCATATAGACTAGATAGGTGGGCAGAGGAATAAACTGAAATACAGGAAGTGTAAGGAACTATTAAAAATAAAATGTATTTAGAGTATTTTAAATGAGAATTTCATTAAAAATGGGTATTAATTTGTTAGTTTATAGTCCAAACTACACTTCTTTCTTTTTTACTATAAAATACTAGAAACATAGGACCTGAATTTCTGAAGTTCTAATACCACTTCTACGATATAACAAGAACTATTTTATTCCTTTAAAATTAACTCAATCCTAATGAAAATGTAGATAGAGAATTATTTTTTCTTTTCTGGTTCGACACACACACACACACACACACACACACACACACACACGAGCCATCGTCTTGCTGTTACTGCAGTTAGGCAGCATCGATTCTTTTGGGACTCTATTGCTTTGGTAAAAACATGACCAAAGTCAACTTAAGGAGACAAGGGTTGATTTTATCTTACAATTCCTAGGTTAAACTGTATATCTGAAAGTCAGATAAGGAACCCAAGGGAGAGTCTGAAGACAGCAGCTGGTGTAGAAGGCATGGAGGAATGCTACTTACTGGCTTGATTGCTGTGGCTTTCTCTGCCTTCTTAGAAAGCTAGAACCACCTCTCTGTGGTGACTTGGATCCTCTAGTATCAACCATTAACCAATAAAATATACCACATTTGTGTAACGGAGACATTTTCTCGATTATGATTCCTTCTTCCCAGTTCACCCTAGTTTTCCTCAAGTTGACAAAAAAAAAAAAAAAAGTATTTTCTTATATTAGTGTGTCCCATGTGGCATTTTCTCTTCATAAATCTACTTGTATATGTCTAGGTGTGAAAACAGTATAGTGCAGAAGAACACAGTTTGTGTACATTTCAGGAAGCTGTTTGGAGCCTCTTAACTATTAAATAGAGACATTGTTACTCAAGTTACAAAGCAACATAGGGGAGCAGAAATCCAGTGATGCAATGGTTAGCTCCAGGTACTTATACAAAACAACATAAGGGCATATGCTAATAGTCCCACGTGATGTTCACACATTCACATATGTTCATATACAAGTGTTCATACATTATGTTCACACATGCTTATTCTCAGATGCACAGTACATATTCCCCATACTGTTAGTTCATGCTTTTTCTTTTACGTTTTTTTTTCCAGATGAGAGAAGGAAGAGCAGACCTATTTTGGCTAGAGTAAGCTAGGATTAGGGTTTGGGGAAATTGTCTAACACCCTTTCTCTGACTTCAGAGTTGTGTTGCTGTTGATGATTGCTGATGCGGCACCTACCTAGTACCATCATGCACTCTGCTGGTTTGCAGGCAGGAGGTTAAATTGCAGAAGATTTTTTAGGGTACTTAGAAAGAATCAAGGCCCAGCAGCTGTGTTTTCATTCCCAACTCTATGAACTCTAGTCTCAGGTGCCTCACTGACCCCATGCCTCCAGTGCACACATGGATGCCAATATTGGATCATGGAGGGCCCAGAAAGAAAACTGTAGACAAAGCACTTGTGCTGTCTGTATCAGGGAGCTGTCTGTCTCCTGTTCCTCCACCACAGGCATAGACCACATTCAGAGCTGTATAAAGATTGCTACGAGCAGTTCAAAGGCGGAGAACGTGCTAGTATTCTCAGTGCCGAAGAAAGTTGGGTATGACTCAGCCAGGGAAGGAATGTTTTGCTGACCCAGTTGAGGTTTAGAAAGCGGCTTACCAGGAAGACACTCTCTGGAAGGTCCACAGAACGTGTCCCTGTTTGATTCTAGGTTGCTGTGTATGGAGAGGTCTGGGTGTTCATTGAGAACAATACTTTTCAATTCCAGTATGTTTCATGCCTAAGTCCTAATAGCACATCAGTGCCAGGCACTTATAAGAAAGCATAAATGAACAGAGGAAATAGATTACAGCAGCCCCTTACATAACCCTCTTTATGAAGAGAGGCTTGTGTTTAATATTAGCAGGGATGGTATAGGGAGCCCTAGGCAAATGCTTTTCCTCGTTCCCTCTGGAGATCTTGTAAAGCATGTATTGTTAGAGCATCTTTTGAAAAAAGTGGATCTTCCCCTCAGTTTCTGGTTCTGAATGGCTTCCTTCTTGACCCTTCTCAGGGTTGCTTATGGTGCCTGGCATATAAATATTTAGTTTTAATTGATGCGCGTGTAATGAACAATTCTGTTGTGGAAGGAAATTCACTGAGATTCAGTTTGAAAATTATGACAAGTTTCTGTCTTCAGCCTCCAAGAGCAGACCCTGTGCTCATGTTTTCTTTGATGACAGGAAATGAAAGCAGTTGGAGAAGGAGCTGCTGCTGTCTGTACTCCTTGTCAAAGTTGGTGATGGTTTGAGGAAGGGCACAGGCATAAAGAGGGAAGGTACTCCCGTCAAGCAATTGCATGCAGGAGTCAAAAAAAATAAAAACATGGATTTCAGGGGGCGAGTGTATGTGACTCTGAGAAAGGGGGGAAAGCAAACAAACAAAAACACAAAAAAAGCTTGATTTGGATCTAGTTCTTGTCATTTACCATAATTCTGTCAACGTGGCAGCATAGATAACAACCGCCCCCCTTTGTCACGTGGGTCCGTGTTTTATACTGTGCACCGATCACTGTATTCTGAGGTAACTGAAGTGCGAGGAACAGTTGAGATCTTTTGAAGTGCAAAGGAGTCACGTTGCTGTGCAGCTTTACTGTTTACTTATTTCACGTTCTTCAAACATTATGTCACATTGCTTCTCCAAAGTGTCGATCAGCCTGGCAAAGTATTAAAAGTTCAGATGAGGAAGTGTTTCTCAGGGAAAACTGGCACAAATGCACTGAACTGGAAGGCTGGGGCCAGGTCTTGCTACAGTGCCCTTCCCAACTCACCTTACTAGAGATTGATATCCTTGCTCTGTGCAGGGGCCAGGAGGATTGTCACCCTCAGCTAGGTTCTCCCTACTTTCCTAAGATGCCTAAGAGTTCCTACTTTTCTGAAAGTTATCACAGTTTTAGAGATTATTTGGTTTTCTTACTTGAGCAGTTCTCTCCATGGATTCTGCATTAGACCGTGCCTTGTGAGGCAGGCCGGTGTCTCCATACTGTGAATAGTGCTTGCTTTTTGCCTACTACTGGAGAGGTGCCTATTAGCTATTTTACTTTAAAAGAAAAGGCATGGACAAATGCAAACAGCTGAATGTACATCCAAGTGCATGAATAGGTATAAACATTTTCAAGAAGATACTTTGCTAGCTTATAACTTGGGCACCCGTGAAGAATCTTCCAGACAAATATGCATTTTTTTTTTTTTTTTTTTTACTTCAGGAGACATGATTCAATAGAAATGTGTATAATTGTACTCCATATAAAATCTAAGCTGCAAATCAAATCTTCTGCAGTGCCACCTCTGTCACTAGGGAGCTTTTATGCTGATTTCAAAGCAGAAAGAAGAGTAAAACCTTGTACTAGCCTCATAGAGTTCAGCCTGTGTCAGGATTGGTGTGGGTAATTCTGAACCAATCACTGTGTTTTGACACAGAATTTTCTCTCTGCTGAGAAAGTGCATGAGCCTTTCCAGGAAGTCAAGGAGCTAAAATTGTGCTTTTTATAGAGACCCAAGGGCCACAGTTTCCCTTCCCCTTTCCTTCTACCCAGAGATGAGGAGGCTTTCGGTTGCTTGCTGATTTTTAGGGCTGTGTACTTTAGGACCATTTATGTTAGCCACTGAGAGAATTATCCATCTGCAATATTCAGAAGGACAAAGACAGGTCCTGTCTCTTGGAGACTTGCTGTAACATCAATTTAAATCAGAGTAGACTTTGCTTGTTGGGCTGGAGTGAAGACTTGCCTTATCCGTAGGTTTTTCGAAGACTGCACCATGATGTACAGTCAACCCATCACTAAGCGCTAGCTTCTGTAATACTTTGTAGTTTACCATGAAGCTCAGAACATCATACAGGCACAGTTTGACAATCAAAGCTCGAGTGTGAGTGATTCTTACCATCTCACAGATGAATAAGAATAAAATTAAGGTGAGAATAAAACTGCACTCATTTAGAAGTTCCAATCTGTAATCCATTATTCATTTGAAAGAAGATATAGATTCCATTGATTACACCAACACATATTTCTTTCTATCTACTTCTAATGTAACAATTAAATCTTAAAGCAAAATGTGATGTGGAAATGATTAACAAATACTTAAATTAGCAACTACTTTCTACATAGTTGTCAAACACAATTATATATAAATGTATTATATGTATGTGTATGTGTATAAGTATATAATCTCACCATCATTCTTGCTGTTAATACAAAATAAATACTTTTCTTGTTATGAATCAGAGGCTATGCATTTTGCAAAGATTCTATATAATACAAATTTATTTGTTATTGATGATGGTTATAGGTGATATTTTCTGTACACAAAGCTAAGTATTTTTTTCCCATAAGCCAATTAGAAATAAAACAAAACAAAAGCAAAACAGCATTTTGTTTTACTGTAGCAGTCTTTCATGCCCAGGGAAAGGTTGTTAATTTTAAGCCTCTCTTTTTTTCTTTAGAGTCCTAGAGGAACACCTTGCATGGTGGCAAGGATGACTGTATTGACAAATAAAAGGCTCAAATGCTTCTGGGCCAACCACACATTATAACTGTTGTAGTGCAGGTGCTGGGGACTGAACACAGTCCCTATTTCATAGAAGGGAGATACTCTATGCTGAGCTTCAGCCCTAGTTCAACAGGCTAGCTCTGAGAACAAAATGGGGCTTGGCCTACTTTCAGGAGAGAGGTGATAGAGCTCTGGAGAGATGTTATTGGGGCTTAAAGGTGGCAGGGCAAGCAGACTTCAATGTTGCATCCCATAGGACAGTCCTCTTCTGTGACTGAACATGTTACATGTCATACCCAGACTTTCTGACATCTATGCTCTTTCTTATGGCTGCATTTAGTCCATGATTTTGTGTGCAAGTGTCCCCCACGTGCAGGTGTGGGGGAGCTTAGTGCCCAATGCGATAGTGTTGACATACGACACCTTCATGCAGTGATCAATATAAATGCCATGGTACTAAATTACTGATAAAAGGGTGAGTTTGACCCCTTCTGCCCTCTGTGGAATGACACAGCAAGAAGACTTTTGCAGGTGTCTTGGCCTTTAATTTTCTAGCCTTCTCCAATGGCAGAAAACAAATTTGTTTCTCTTTATAACTTACCAAGGCTCAGATGTTCTGTTATGGACTAAGATGCCATATTACAATTTATATTATCTTTGCATAAAATATGATTCTATCTGAATAAACTTTCTAGTAATATTAAACGTGCCCCCAAGAAAGAAAGAAAGAAAGAGAGAGAGAGAGAGAGAGAAAGAAAAGAACAAACAACTTGCCTCTACAAGGTGTAGTTTGTATGGTTTATATACAGTCAGTGGTAGTAACTCAGAGCACGGGTGTATTTCTAAACTTTTCCACAAGCCATAGCACTGCCATAGGAGGGGAGTATTGCTTGATTCATCTAGAATGTCCCTTATGGAGGACATGTGTCAGGAGTTACCAAAACCTGATGTGAGTGGGTGAGTTAAATCACAGTAGACCCAGAAATGTGGTGCGTCAAACATTTCACCTGCAATCCTTTTTGTTTCCTGCTACTTAGAAGCACAGAAAACTGGCTCAAGGCGGGAGCTGGTGGAGTGGTCTTACTGGTTAGGAGCACTTGCTCTATAAGCCTGAGGATTTGTAAGTCCCCAGCACCCAGGGAACATACCTGTAATCTACTGCACAGGCCTGTTACCTGGTACTGAGGGTTGGAGACAGGTGGATCCTGAGAGCTCACTGGCAACCAACCTAGCTGAAACAAAAAGCTTCCAGGTCACTGACAGAACTTGTCTTAGGGTGACAAGACCAGTATCAGAAGATAGCCACCTAATAACATTTCTCTGGCATCTGCGTGTGCACACTCCCATGGAAACAGCATACCCCCCCCCCCACATGCACAGCTCCAAACACCACTGAACATACTCATGCATACACACTCACATGAAAGGAGGAGAATTTGTGGTGGGTGAATGGCTCTATAAGTAAGGAACTGGATGTGCAAGCACAAAGCTGCATTCTCACTCTAGCACTCATGTTAAAACCAGAAATGCTTGTATATATCTGTAACTCCAGAGCTGGTGAGGGAGGGAGTGAAAGGGGAGGGGCTTTGGAGACAGAAAGGTTCCTGTCCATTGATCCCTGACTCAGTGGACAGCTAGCCTAGCTAATTGATGAGCTCCGAGTTCTGCAAGAGGTTCTGTTTCGGAAGCTAAAATTGAGAGAAGTGAAGAAAGTTACTTTGTGTCAACCTCTGATTGTCAAACATATGTGTGTTTGCACAGAGGCTATATCCTTCCTCCCTTTCTCCTTTCTTTCTCAGGATTCTTGTTTTGGAAAGAGAACACTCACGTTCCTATCTATCTATCTATCTATCTATCTATCTATCTATCTATCTATCTATCTATCTATCTATCTATCTATCTACCTACCTACCTACCTACCTACCTACCTACCTACCTACCTACGTACGTACCTATCTATCTATCTATCTATCTATCTATCTATCTATCTATCTATCTATCTATCTATCTATCTATCATCTCCCCAGCATCTATCTTCCTGTGTCTGCTTTGTAGCATCTATTTGCCTATCTTGTTTATCCAGCATCTGTATGTGTAACTCTCTTTTTCCTAGGTTTTGCCTTACTTACCATTCTATCATATTGCCTATGTTTATTTTATGATGATCTGCATGCCCATACTTGAGAATTTACCTTATAAAATGAACCTTTAATTTCATGGATAATTTTCACCACACCCTAAGAAAGTTAACCCACAGAAGCCATTGGAGGTTTAACTTTCAAGAACATTTCTACTGTGGAAAAAGTTAGCTGTCAGAACATTTAGGTCACAGAGTGTTTTGTGAGAACTTGGACAAATCCTTCCTTCCTTTATGGCTTATTTCTGTGAACAAATATCTAAGAAGAAGCAACTTAGGAAGAGAAGCATTTTGCCAGTTTAGACCTAGCCATTTGTGATGGGGAGAGCTTGGAGGTAGGGCTGTGATCCACCTTGTCTTAGCAAACAGTGAACAGGGATCTCGATTTGTTGTGCATCCTCAAGTGGACTGTGGATGTGTCTCCTGTAGCCAAAAAAATTTTCCTGTTATTATTCTAAGATAGCTAAATTCATGGGTTATCAAAATTGTCTATATTCAGAATTAAGAATCAACATGTGTTTAATGTTTCCTTTTAAAATTTTGTGGCATTTTCTTAATTTCATCAATTTTTGCATGTAGTTTATAAATATAAACCAATGAGAAGAGGTCACAGGGTTGCCCTTCATTAAATATTCTATTGTATCTAACCAAATGCAGGATGAAGAGACTGTATTTATATAAGACAGTTGAGAGGTAAAAACCAGCTAAGATGTGTAAGGTTCTGGATCCCCAACTGGAAGCATAGAATTAAAAGGTAGCATTTGTATATCATGTCAACTGTAAAATCCCAACTTCTTGCCATATTCTATTTTCTCTTGATGCCTGAACTCAATACATTATGAATTTTACATACATAAAATCCAACCTTGTAAATTATAGTGGATAAGAATGAAGATGTTGGCTTCCCTGCAATAGATGCAAAGCATTAAGTAGAAATGTTGACTTTTGTAAATTTATTTAATTCTGCAAAAGGAGACATTCAGATGTTCAAATTCTTATGTAACTCAGACTCTACTTATTTAAGATTATGTAAATCAATTCATGGTGTGGCTCACATTTGGAAGCTGTTATTGACTCCACTGAAGTCATAACAAATTAAATATTTCAAAGCGTTGAGACTTTCCTTGTTTTTTCATCATATGTCAAGCCCTTGTGATAATGGATTGTGGTGTGTGGTGAGAAGTTTTGCAGTTTCTCCAAGTGACACTACAACACTAGTCTGCAGTGGTAGCCCATTTGTGTGCAAGGAAAGCTCTCCCTCAGTCTGCAAATCTCACTTATTCTCCTCATGCTCTTGCAAAGTTCAGTCACTCAAAGAGGCACACAACCTTTCTTTCCCTAAGTTTAATAGAATTGGCATAGTTAGAGAAGGAGCAGCTCTCTGAAAGCCTCAGTGGGTGCAGCTCACAGGCACTGCTTAACTTACTGGAATAAAGGGGAAAGGGTTAGTTAAACTAGTGTATTTCCAGTGTGGCTTCTTGCAGCAGCCCAGGATGACAGTTACCTCTTATTAAGCGATAGACAATGATGATCTGACCTTCTTTCACCCTTCTTGATTCCAAAACAACAGAAACGGGTTCTCTTTTCTCTTCCCACATCCCCAGAAGAGAAATTCTCCAAAGGCTGACAGGAAACCAAGCATCTATTAACCGACATCTAATTTCCTGCTAGATACCCACCTTTTACTGCAATCTAAATTTGATTATGCAATAATGTTCAGCTAGAAGACTGGGAACTTGCCATCCAATAGTGCTTATAAGAACCCTGGTCACTTAACCAGCAGGAGGGCCTTGCAGTCTGTCTCACGTGTTAGAGAACTGTTTCCTGTGTGAACTATCACAATGCTTCAAGTGTTTCTAGGGCACAGCATTTTTTATGGAGATTTTCTTCTGTTATTTTCATTATAACCAAAATTTAAAACCAATAAAGAACACAATAATAGCCTGAAATAGTAGGCATAGTAATAGAATTTCTTTATCCTGACAGGAGAGCCCCTTGGGGCGGTTGCGATGTGGAGTGTACAGAACTGGTTTTGTAAATATGTGGGAAAGTCATAGTGTTCGGACTTCAGACAGAAGCTTTAGCAAGAGTCTCCAAACTGGACTTTATGCACAGATTTGAGGAATTCCAGGCTTATCAAAGGATCTTTGATTTTTTTTTTAACTTTACCCTTAGAGCTAGCTGGGAGGAGCTAGCAGTGACTTTTTCCTGTTTTAACTTTCAACGTGGCCAATGTCACGTAGTGATGATGGCTTGGACGACTGATTTTAATTCAGTTGTGCTGCTGAGTTTTTTCCTTCACTTCAGAATGCTTGGGATTTAGAAGGTAGCTTGATTCATATGTGAGTGACGGAGCCACGGACACAAACAAAGCTAGCTAGCTTTTGATTGCCTATGCCTTGTATTCTACGGACAGTAAAGTGCCCCCATGTAAGTGTTGCCTATATGACTGCAGAGGTACAATACCTCTGAAATATCATGGTCAAGAACTGTTATTGAGGAGACTACAAAGAGTATGATCACCAGACCCTCCATTAATGAGTCATTTAAGGAGTCTTGGAGGAGTCAGTCATGATCATGACAGAGGCAGGTCATGGTTACAGTTATTGAGTGGAAGAAGATGGCAGTGCTGGGTTGGATGTGTTGAGCCATGTACAGTCAGCCATTACTTATAGCATTCTGCAAGGCAACCTGGGAAAAAAATGGAGAGCGACACAAATTAAGCAGCTTTAAACAACAAATATTCATTCCCTCAGATAAGCAGTAGGCAGCAAGGAGATGTGAAATCCAAGTACTTTTGGATTCAGTGCCTGGTGAAGGTTTCTCAGTTCACAGATTGAGGCTGCCAGGTGATTACATGGCAGAAAGACCAGAGTCTCTTGGACATGTCTTCAGAAGGCACTTGCTCAGAAAGATTTAGCAAGGGCACAATTCTCTTTAGCACCATGAGTACTAGACCAGCCTGGAATATCTGGTTAGAACCTTTCTACAAGAAAGGAGAGGGTTTTGGCCTGTGTTATTTTCAATCCTGAGGAATGTCATTATGACCCAAACACGTTTAAAATACTTCCTGTCCAATACCGATATCTGGAGACTAGAGACTCTGGTTGCACCTTCACTTCACAGAAGACTTGAAGGGCACAGAAATAACTTAAGGAGTTTCAGATGAAGCAAACATTGAAAAATGATGGCAAAATCCTTGTAACAGAAAAGATTTTTGTTTGTTTCATTACTTAGAATATTAGGATATGTTGCTAGACTTAATTAGAAAATAGAATTACAGTTGCCTTTCAGTATCCATGGGGGATTCCTTTCAGAAACCCTGCAGTTTCCAGAATCTGGAGATGCTGCTTTTCTTCCTACAGAATGCTCTATTATATACATGTGGCTTGTGAATGTCCCCTGATATACTTAAGCAACATCCAGATTGCTGTATTTATTTGAATATAATCCAGGCTGACCTGGCCAAGAACTCTAAGTTCTCCTGAGGCCAGGAATTGCATGTTTGTATTTCTTACAGTCCTCAATGCAATGCAGATGATGTGTACATGGTTGTGACTCTTTCTTGTTCAAGGGATACTTGCAGGAAAAAAAATCTACATATTTGTTTGTTTGTTTTTTCTTTTTCTAACTCCCTGAGTATTTTATACTATGCACTACAGTTGAATTCTGTTTATTTTAGTTGTTTTTGGTATTATACTTGGTAAAAGAAGAACCATAGGGATGCTACTGAAATAATGCTGTTGCTGTCCTCTGGGCAGCTGCTTCAGGCACATGCTCTTTAAGAGAGTGACAACCTCAATGGAGCCTGTGACATGCCTGGTGAATATTAGTTGGGGAAAAAAAAAGTAGGTGATGGTGTAGGTCAAAGGGCAGGCATAACTTTTCTCTTATCTGTGATGAAACTTTGCAGAGACAGTATGCACTGTTTTGTTTGTTTATTTGTTTTGTGTTGTTAACAAAGCACACAGAACACTGCGATGAATTCCAATTTTTTTTTCTTGGTTATGGCAGCTCAGATTGACCTCAAACTCTCTATTATCCTGCCTCAATCTCCTGAGATTTCTAGAAACTTCATGTGAGATTTCTAGATTATTTAGCACTCTGTCCAGAACAGAAAGTTTTTTTCTGTAAACTATTCTGTGTTCTTCACAAGAACTCACATATTTAATGTAGACAAAATACCTATCCACCATGACTTTAAGTACTTCCTACACCTTTTGTCCTTTTCCAAAGCCATCTTTTATAATTTTTCAAAACGAAAAGAGCTTTGTCTTACAAGGAAAATAGTTGAACACATAGAAAAATATAATTAGATGCATGAAAAGTTTTTATGTGCATGTTATATATATATGTATATATATTCAGGTTAAACCTTCATTCATGCTTTTAATGCTATAGATTATTTGAGACTATTAAATATATTTTAAGAGCTATATACTATTTTCTGGCACATCTGAATAATGTGCTTTACTTACTTACGTAATTTTAAGTTATATCTACTTATTTATTTGCTTCCTGCTGTCCCCTGGTGTGCACATGGGAGTCAGAGGACAACTTGTGGGAGTTGGTTTCTTCTGTCACTGTGTGAGTCCTAGGTATAAAATTCAGGTCTTCAGGGTTGGCGGTAATCATCTCTGCTCACTGAGCCATCCCAGTGGCCTACGTATAAAACGCTGTCCTGAGTAGTGACCTTTTGTTGGAAATAGATTAGAGGAATATACTTATGCATGGATTGCAGTATTATGATTCCTTCCCTTCAAATATATTTTTAACCTATACAGTTACTGAATCAAATCATTTTTTAAGATTTTTGATGCAAGTAACTAAAAAGCTTTTAAGACAAGAGCTTCCCATTATTGTTTCTGTTGAACTGTGTAAGAATGTCTCATAATTATAGAATAAATTTGTTTGTGAATAGAGAGAAAATTATTCTGCAAAAAAAGTGATAGGATTTTAAGCCCAAACTAAATTTAATCCTCAAACTGTTCTTAATTTTACTAACATTTTAATTCACTCTCACTAGGAAGTATGAAGTCCATGCAACTTAGTCTTATATTTACATTGATTTGATTTGAATTTTATGTCTGGTATTTTGACATATATCAGAAATAGAGAATACAAGTTTAAATTTGTCATCTGGAATGAAATAATAACAATGGTAATTTGCACACATAGATTTGCACAAGAGAAATCTCTCAGAAATTGTGCTTTGGGGCTCTAAGTCAAAACTAGCCATTTTCATTTGGAGGGTGAGGTTCTGCTAGGACAATGGGATTTCAGCTAAATCGCAGGCTTTATCTCAGTAACTGAGCTTAGCTCTGATCCTCTGCTAAAGAAGATGTGGGAAAATGGAGGGCTGAGTTATTGTAGTACCAGAAAAGTCCCGTCCCACACCTGTTATCTGGGAGAAAGGCCTGGTGCATGGCAGTGCCTTGTTTTCTGTTAGGAGTACAGTTATGTCACTTGGAGCCAGCCAGTCATCTGATTATTTGGAAGAGTTACTCAGTGACCCATTAGTGTGCTTTCTCTACACAAGTAATATTTGAGAGACACATTTTGATATAGTTAGTGAGAAAAGAAAAAGTCAGATATCCATTAATGTGATCCAAAGTTTGGTTTACTAATACAGAAAAAAATTACTAAGAGACTATTAACATTTAATTGGAAAGAGAAGTTGGCTGGAGTTAGACTTAGATGTTTTCTTTCTCTCCTAGCCACCAGTCCTTCACTTTGCCTAGGAATAGGAACACCTAATTTTTGTAGTTGTTGTTATTGGAGTAGGGGTACCAACATCTCCCATTTGACCAAATGCTCTGGTTGGTTTCTAGACTACTCTTTGTTCTAGACTTCTGAACTCTTTGTCTGTTTCCCATCCTTTCTGTACCTTTTACTCTGCCAGAAATTTTTGTTTGATAGTCAGGCAGGGTGCTGCATGCCTACAGCTTTTAAGATGCTGAGGCAGGAGGTTCATGAGTTTAAGGCCATCTTGGGTTATAGAGTGTGACACTGTGTAAAACTAAGACTAATAGCAAACCACCACCAACAAACAAACCAACAACCAAACAAAAAATCACAAATAAAAACAAGTAAGGAGGAAGGAAGAGAGATAATTTTAATACAACTTGGTCTTAAGCTCAAGAAAGAAAAGAAAGAAAGGAATAAGGAAGGATAATTTTAGTCCAACTTTTCTTTAAGCCCCTGGCCCTGCCTCCAGCTGTAGGCAGAAGGAAACTGTCTCAAGGTTCTGTTGCACTTGAAACCATGGACATGCACAGCTTTGAATAGAGCAGCCTTCAAAAAAAATGCTTGAAATGTCATAGCAAACCTACATGCTAGATAAAAGTGTTTCTAGCTACAGGAGTCTCCCAGGAAACAAGTTCATTGCTTTATCTTCATTGTCTTCAGAAGCCAGCACATTCTTTTTAAAGCCTCCTTTGCCACTTCTTTTTCTCCACAGTTGAATGCAAATTTCTTAATTCCAAAAGATTAGGAGCCCTAGATGCTTACTCCTCTGACCCCTATCCCAACCTCTGCTTCTATAAGATTCTTCTCATCCTCACCACCATAAGGGACTGCTGACTCATCCCATAAGGGACTGCTGATTCATCCCTTTCTCTGTGATTTTGGCCTTTCTTCTATCCACACTCATTGTCTGCTTTTCAACATGACACTTTTGGGTGCCTGGGGGTACCAAATGTCTCTATGGAAGAGTTACCCCAAGATCTTTATTTACAATCTATCATACAGGTCTGCCTACTAATTTTAATAGCATATAGAAACACATTCCTTTCCCATGTCCCTGATTTGAAGTCCTCTAGTGCAAGCATCTGTAGTTTCCTATATTCTGGCTCTGTACACCTAATGCTGTGACTCTATTTTTCCTGTTGTTTCCAAGATTGGAGCCCACTAACAGCCTGACTACATGAGACCTTGTAGAATGGAGTCATTGAAGTCATACTGACAAGTGCCAGGCAGCCGGGATAAGTACCAGCTCAGTAGTCTGGGGGAAGGATACAGATGGCCTGGGCAGTGGACATCTGACCAGTCTCTGACACTTATAGTAACATACCAAGCAGCAGATGGCAATGCAGGAAGCATGGAGGTTCTCATGCAGACACCGAACTCCTACTTTTTATTTACTATAAAATTGAGCTGCTTTTAGAGAAATTCTAGAGCAAAGAAGAACAATAAACAACTTAAACAGGAGTGTTAATATTTTAATTGAGGCAAGGGGCAAAAACAAAAACAAAAACAAAAAAACAACCAAAGTTGGCCCACTCTAAGCTAGCACCCAGAGAAGGAATTGTTGAAGTCAACATAGAGCCATGTATTGTCTAAGGGGATAATATTCAATTACAGAGGATGAATGATCTGCCAACTAGGAACTAAGCATAGTACAGCATGGTGCTTAGGCTAACTTAAGTGTTCTTACATAAAGATGGTAATGAGGTAATAGAAATGCTTATTAGTGTGACTTAATTATCTCACAGAGGATGTGTGTAAATACTATGTTGTACACTATAAATGCAGTTAGTCTTCTTATCCACAAGTTCTGCATCTATGAGTTCAAACAAGTGTGAATTAAAATAAAGAATTCAATAACACAGGAATACAAAAATAAAGTATAAAATTTCCATGTACCATTAGAATGATTCTCTTATTGTGTATAGTGTATCACATAATTTAAATCATCTGAAAGTGATTTGAAGTACTTAGGAAGGTTTGGATAGCTTGTGTGACTCTGATGGCATCTTACTGAAGAGAGCAGAGCACATGTAGTTTTTTTTTTTTTTTTTGAGGAATATCCAAAAGTCAAGGCACTGAACATTATTTTGTATTACAAATTTTATTTGTCAATTAAACACAAGGTACATTTCAAAAAGGTTCATGAATGAGAATCAAGGGTGACAGGCAAGGTGACTAAAGTACAGCTGATTAGAAGGTGATGAGCCTCTGTTTTTCTAGCGAGCACTATCCCCTACTGAAGACAGTTAGAATTGAACCAGAAGATAGTACTGTTGGCCTGTTTGGTAAGCAATCTTGAGTCCTTGAACTGAAAATACGTATTTCAAAATGTGCTTTTAAAAAAGTGTAAAATAGGCAGTCATGGTGGCTTCAATTCCAGTACTTTGGAAGCAGAGGCAGGCAAATCTCTATGAATTTTGGGCCAGCCCAATTTACATATCAAGGTCCTGACCAACCAAGGCTACACAAAAAGACCTTGTCATAAAAAACAAACAAACAAACAAAGAAACAAAAAGAACAAACAGCAACAAATCCAAAACCAAAACAAAAGCAAAGCAAAACAAAACAAAAAAATATAGAATAATTTGTATGTTGGGAGGGAGCAGGATCCCACCTCATCTACATGCTATATAGTTGTATCAAATGTAGGCATACAAATGATGCATTTGTATTGTTCTTTTCTAGTCAGATACCAGTAACAATTGTAGAGTATTTATAAATCGGGAATGCAACTCAAAGTTTACTGAACAGGATTCAAATGCCTAGCTTTTATTCGTAAAAGCAAACCAACAGTCTTAATTACTTTTGTGTTGCTGTGACATGTGTGGTGAGACACCATGGCCAAGGCAACTTACAAAGAATTTGATTTGGGGCTCGCATACTATTATTTCAAAAACTGGGCCCATGACCATCCTGGCAGGGAGCATGGCAGCAAAATGGCAGTAGAGAGTTTTCTCAGATCCACAAGCAATAGGCAGAGAAAAAGAGACTGGGCCAGGCCTAGGCTTTTGGAATCTCAAAGCTGACCTCTTCCAATTGGTACACACCTCCTAATGCTTACCCAAAATAACTCTCCCAGCTGAGGGCCAAGCAGTTCAAATCTGTGAGCCTAGGGCCATTCTCATTTAAATCACTGCACCAACCAACCTGTGATCAGCAGGAAGAGATGTTAACCTGGCTATAGGAGACTTGCAGAAGGAACAATTGTGTGCTTCAAACCAAAATTCAATGGGTAGGATCCTACCACACTGTGGCACATGGTTCTCATAAAAATGGCTTAGATTTATCATTAGCTTTCCCCCCAAGGTGCTTTGAAAATATTGGGGTGTGAGGAAAATACATGAGAAGGATTTGTTTGGTAAGAAGCCAGGTCGCAGGAACCCTGTTTAGAGGGTGCAGCTTCAGCACAAAGGATTGTGGCCCCCACTGCTCCTCTCCTGGGCCCTTTTCCAAGAATCTGAGCTTGGAACCTCTGAACTTCTGCCCACAGTTTGTGCGCACAAATTCCTCCATATCTCCCTGCTTTGATGTCTGCAGTGAAAATTTTCCAGTTGATGTTCAAAAAAGATTATTTTATGTTTAATATTTGATTAAAGTGAATTGTAAAATGTGCTTTGTTAAAGAGAGAGAGATTCCCATAACTTCTAGAATGCTTTATCATAGAATACTGTTCTTTCGCCCTGAGCTTCCTAAGATGAACACTGCAAAGGCACAATGTTTGGATAATTTTTGACCGTATGGAGTATGGGGTTTTCAACTGCAGCCGCTCTTCAATGTTTCATAATCAAGGATGATCACAGAAACCTAAATTCTGGTCTATGACCCACCTGTGCAAGAGAACCAAGAGCTCAAGGCCAATCTCTGCCATACAGCAAGAGCCTTTTTAAAATAAAACAAGACAGATAAGGTGCTCAAAGATCTAGAGAGATCTTACTATTGAATACTAGCTCCAATTTTTGGGTGTTGGTATTGGATGGGGGTAAGATTGAAAATGTGCCACATGCTGGCATTTAAAAAAATGTCTTAAAGAATATGATTATACCCTAATGACATTTGGAGGTAAATGAACTTTAGAAAAGGTAACTGGTTTTTGATATTCTGACTTCTAATGAGCTGTCTGGAAAAGTGGAGGTATTATTTCACTTCATCCCTGGGGCAGAGTTCCAGGGAGCTCCCTTTCAGGGGTTTGTGTTGCATGTGGGTTCTAGTTTCGCACCTTTCTGACAGTTCTCTAGCATTTATGAGATGAGCAGTTCATAAAATCTTGAAAAAATTCGCTGTGTGTTGGAGCACACTTTAAAATTATTTCTTGAGTTTAATAGAACTTTGAAACTATAAACAAGCTTGTCCTCTTCATAAAGGTGGCTTACTTAGTTTAATTTAAACATATCTTTAAAAAAATTGAAAAATCTAGAACTGAAAATTTAATTACTCTATTTCTTTGATTTTTTTTTCTTTCTATACAACCTCTTCCACATACTCTCACTTGCTCTGTCTCAAATTTATGGCTTCAAATTTATACATAAAATTATATATAATTACATGTGTACATATGTTTTTAGGGCAGAACATTTTATATTAAATGCTCATTGGGAAAAGGGGTCTTTCTTGGGCAACCCCATCTCCCCTCCAGTATTCTTTAATTGCCTGTATTTTTTTTGTCTAGGTTTTAGGCCTCCTGAGTTTTTCCCTTTCTGTGTTAGCTTGTTGATGTTGTCCTTGTTCAGGCATTGTTTAGGAAACCAAATTGTTAATACTTCATCGATGTAGCTTTCCTAATCTTTGGAGAACACAGCTTCCTGTCACACTTGACTTACTTTGGCTCTTACAGTTCTTCTATACCTCTTCTAGGATGTTCCTTGAGCCTTAGGTACAGCAGCTATGCTGAAGATACATCAATTTAGACTGGTCTCGACATGGTCACTTGTTTTCTGCATTGTCATTGGTTGTGGTTTTTCTGTAATGGTCTTCATCTGCTACAAAAATAAATTTCTCTGATGAAGAATAGAAGCTACACTTCTCTGTGGTTATAAGGATAAATCTTAGAATGTAGTTAGGGATTATAATGATGTACTGATAGGTTTTTATGTCACTTTGATACTGCCAGGGTCACCTGGGAAGAAGGAATCATAATGGAGCAGATGCCTCTGTAAGATTGGCCGATATATAATTTTGCATGGATTTTTTTTTTAACTGACATTTAATGCAAGGGCCCAGCTCCCTATTGCTGGTGCCATCTTTAGGCTGTCAGTCATAAGGGCAATAAGAAAGCAAGGTGAACAAGCCATGAGACCAAGTCACTAAACATCACTTCTTCATGCCTCTACATCAGTTCCTGCCTTGAGTTCCCATCATGGCTATCCTTCACTTTCCTGAACCCTTTCCTCTCTGCGTTGGTTTTGGTCATTGTGACTTATGACAGCAATAGAAACCTCACTTAAGACATTTTGGTTATTAAAGTCACAGTTGTAAGCTGGTCTTTAAGATCCATGTTCTCGCCTAGTATGATCCCCCACCAGTTAAGTGGGCCTTAAGGGTACCCTTAGGTGGGTTATTTATGTTACTTGCTGTTTTACCCTTGGAGTTATCAGACATATGTTTTTATTAATCTTGATTCTCTGTCATCTGTGCTCCATGGTTTTTATTTATTTAGTGGAGAAAAGCCCAATATTGCCTAACACAAAGCAAAGGGGTTTTAAATTCACAGTGTGTATTTTTGTGTGTGTGTGTGTGTTGTCCTTGTGTGCCACTGTCTATGCGTTAACATCAGATGATGACATTGGGGATCAGTCCTTGCCTTGCTTGAGACATTTATTTGTTGATTCTCACAGGCTATGTTTCCAGGGATTCTCCTGTTCCTCCCCCTCCCTCCTTTCCCCAGGAGCACTTCACTTTCTGTGGGTTCTACACATTCAGAGGTAGCATCGTTTTCATCAACCCGAAATACTTAATTCAAAAAATGTTGACACAATTGTTCTGCCATGCAGCTCCCTGTTTTGAGCAGGAAGCACGTATCCTTCTCTGAGCTGGCCTGCCTAGAAACCATTTGAAGGACATTGTCTCAATAGGAAGGGATTATAACAAACCCAGATCCTGGAAGGCTTCATTTTAGTAAGTAATTTCTAACCTTCCTTCACAAAACAAACAAACAAACAAACAAACAAACAAACAAAACGTTTTCCAGGGGTGCCAAGGGAATTAATTTAAACTTCAGCTCCCTGTTCCTTGTCTCTATCTTTTGTGGAAATGCTAACAAACAGGATCAAAAAGCAGGAAGTCAGAGGGAAAGAGAAGAAGGAAAGAGAAACAGGGACATTGGTTCCTTTAAACATATTTCTAGGGGTAGTATCTCAACAGTTAGGAAAACTTGCTACTTTTACAGAGGACTTGAGTTTGGTTCCTTGCACCCACATGAAGGCTCATTTCCATTTATTTCTGACTTCCTTCCCATTCTGGCTTCCACAGGCACAATGCATGTACTCATACACATAAAATACAAATAAAACATTGAAGAAGATATTTATTTCTAAACAGTCTTTCAATTTTTGCTGAGATGAAGATGTGTTATTTCTCCCTTCTCCTAACTATATTGGGTAAAAGAACCCAGATGTATCGTGGTAAGTGGGCATCAGACTGGAGTGTGAAAGAAGGTAGCCTATCCATTTATCATTGTTCCTGTGCCTTACCAGTGTGCTGGCACGTCTGCGCTTAGAGAAACTAGAACTAGCCCTGCAGGAATGGATCTGTCCATGGTACCCAATGGACATTCTGGAGCAGTTTGCCTTCAGTAGCACAATTCACGCTCAAGTAAGTGTCCATGGAGGCTTGCTCACAAGAAGCCACGCTCTGTGTTGTGAAGCTAAACCTCAACATGCTTCAAAAATTCCACACCAGCAGTTTCTGTTTTCTAATCATAATGGGATCCAACTAGAAACCAATTCTGAAAGACAGCAGGAAATCTGCAAATAAATTTTCCGATGATCCTAAGGGCCAGGAGGAAATTTCAAGGGGGATGATGGATCTGTAGCGTTGCACAGAAATAAGTGCACTGCAGCTGGGGACACAGAGGGAACAGCATGAATGGGAAAGTTACAGCACTAAGTGCTCAGGCTTTATAAAAGGAAAGCTTTCAAGGGTAAGCCTTCAAAAAATTGAAAGAGGAGGAACAAAGTCAAGGCAAACAAAGCAAATGGAAGTAAAGGTAAGAGTGGGAGTAAATGGAACTGAAGAGCAGCGGATTCAGCTCAGTGGCAGGATGCTCCATTAGTGTATGTCTGAGGTGTTCAAGTTCATCCCCTGTACCAAGCCCGACCAAACAACCAAAGCAAGAAACTAGTGAAAGTGTCTGAAAGCCACAACCAAATGAGAGAACACTGACCAAAGAAATCACTGACTTGAAAAAGAAAGTAGAAATAGTTTATGAACATCAGGCAGAAGGGAAGAAGAAGACATGGGCAGTGACTGATGTTCAGAAGCTCTGGACGTGACCTGCCCACTCTGTATGTGAGTGAGGATTTAGAATTCTGTGAACAGTGTTAGGCATGTTCATTCTCAGGAACTCTGAGAACAGTAGGTCCAAGTACTTAGCAATCACGAGTTAGTAGCTCAGTTGGAGGAGTGTTTATCTACCATGCATGAACCCCTATGGTCCAACTCTAGCACCACACAGGTATAGAGGCTGGGGGGACTCATGCCTCAAATCCTCATGTGCAGTGGACTATGACAGCTCAGAAGCATAGGCAGGAGGTTCAGCTGTTCAAGGTCATCACTAGGTACATATGAAGTTGTAGGCCAGGGTGGGCCACAGGAGACACCATTTCACATAGAGAAATGAGAGATCTATCAGAATAGAGCTTAGTTTTGGAGATGCTAGACCCAGGGCCTCCATGCCTAGTATGTTAAAAAACAAACAAACAAAAACAAACAAACAAACAAAAAAAAAACACCTTAAAAGCTAATAACAAAAAGTATAGTTTAGTCTGGGATTCCTGAATTGCATGGACTAGCTAGCCTAGCCTACCTATGCATATTGAAGCCAGTAGTGAGAGACTGTTTTACAAAACAGAAGGTATCACCTATGAAGTGAATTCCAACTTCACAGCGCCCCCCTCCCCTGCAAAGTGGGTAAGAAACTACATGTGACTAAAATCCCATGATGACACTGATAATCTGAGTTGTCCATTGATGACTAAAGAAAGTGAACTTGTAATTAGTAGTTCCCGAAAAAGAAATTTCCAAACCCAGATAATTTCATTGAGAATTCTGAAGTTCATTTTAAGAACTAACATTGATTACACACAATCACCTTTAGAAAAGAGAAGAGAAGAGAAGCATTTCAAGTCATTTCAGGAAGCCAGTGTTACAGACCATGGGAAAGCATACACAGGAAATGAGGAACACATTCTCAAAGGGTTTGCACGAAAGTCTGGAATAAAATATTCACAAGTCTGGTCTGTCAAGATGCTCATGAATTATGCACTCTGATCCCATGTGGTCTTTTCTAGGTACGCAGTGGATGATAGTCAATAGCCACATGTCAGTAGACTAAAGAGGAAAGTGATGGCTATGGAAGTACATTTGAAAAGTAGTTCTAGTGTTTCACCCTTCCTAAGTGTAAAAACCTGACAGTAATCATTAAACCCTCCTTCATCCAGCCACTTCAGTAAGCACTGAAAACAAAAGGCATGCAAAGAGGTGAAAGAAGTAAAATGGCCCATCTTTGCCAGCAATATTGCTGTCTACAGAAAAGTCCCAAACATCTTTGCCTGCCATATGGCTATCTACAGAAAAGTCCCAAGGACTTTACATAAAGTCTTCTGGTCCTAATATGTGAATGCAACAAAGTTACAATCTTTAATTTTAGCATAAAATCACATCTATATATTAATAAAAGATTTGTGGCAACAAGAATAAAAATAACGTTTGGCAGCTCCAAGAAACTGAAATACTTAGGTATATGTTTAGTAAAATTGGCACAGAATGTGTGTATTAATTTAGTTGAATGGGAAACTTTTTGTTTTCATGAGTTTGAAATCCATGTAAACTCCCAGAAAAGATTTTGTTTGTTTGTTTGTTTGGACAGATGTAAGTACAGCCACAGTAACATACTCATAGAGGAACCTTTAAGAGGGCAGCCATCCAGTGTCTCTGAGAACTGTGCCTGGGTGTTCCCAGTGGAGTCACAGCTATATAGATTATTAGAATAGAATAATGAGTCTGAGGATAGATATGTACAAGAATCCTCAACCATGATTCTTACGAATTTTAATTAAAAATTGATCTTTTATCTATTTGAAAGCTGTATACATACCTCAGTGCCAGAACATTTACTTTATTCCTCTAATGAAGCTGTCATACTCACTCCCCATTCCTACCTCCAACTCCATCCTCAGACACCCACCCATGTCATTGTCTCTTTTCCAACTTATGTTCTCCTTTATAATTAATTAATGATATTACGAATTCTATGCATCATTTCTTAACTGTATTTTAGATACTCGAGAAAGTTTTTAGTTGGAGTTTTGGAGGAAGAAGAACAGGACAGGCAATCTGTATGTCTCTGAAGCAACTGGGAAGGAGGAGGAGAGAGAAGGAGAAAGAGCAGTCAGGCTCAGTGCTGTCAGCGGAGGAGTGGCTTCCCAGCAGGGCTGAGATAAAGTTCAGCCAGTTTTTAACATCAGGTTGAAAGCGATTCAATAGTGAAGCATAGGAAAGTCAATCATACTGTGCCCCACACATACCTTTGTATGAAATGGGGGCAACGAGAGCGCCTTGAAAGCCTGGGGCTAGAAGGAGAGCTCCCAGCACGAACACCCAAAACTCTGGTCAGAAAAAAAAAAATTTGGAGATAAGACTCCATTTGGAAGGTGAAGATAAGGACTCTCTGTTCAGAGAAAATATCTGTGATCCTGAACTTCATGAAGAATTTGGATCTGGAACAAAGGAATCATCTCAAAATTCAGCCATTACCAATGAGCTGGTTTGCTGTCTTCTGAGAGAAATATCTGAAAAATTTCTGTGTTCTATTTTAGTATTGAATACAGCTAGTCATCTTCTAGGATTGATTCATAGTGAATCTCATGGGTAGAGTCAGATAGACCGTGTTCTTTTTCTGGGCCTCATTTGGAGGCCCTAACCCTGTGTAAAATTGTGGTGTTGAGCCTCCCTGGTATTTTGGTGGGAGACAGAGTACGTAAGAGCACACTAATGGGGAAATTCAGAATGAAGAAGAAATTTGTGTTTCAATGAATGGCATGCCTCATTCACCTCCATCCTGCTTTCCTGTCTCTAACTAAATTCATTCTGCTTTTTACTAACTGGGGAGACTGAAAGGAAGGTTTGCTTCAGAGACTTCGGAAATATGCTTGGTGACTGTCTCAAGCATACAGATTGCTGTTGATGTTTGCATACTTGTGTTCATCCCTGGAGATCAACCTGATCATAACTTTGACTCAGTTTCTTGTTGGATAGAAATCAAAATAGGAAGTGGTAAATATTCATCAACAGGCCTGAACGGCAAGATGAGGAATAGAAACACTTCAGTGCCAGGAAATTTACTTTGTTCCTCCAATGAGGCTGTCATCTTAAATTATGCTCATGAGTAAAACAGGGAAAGTAATGTGATGTTCATTTTCCTCCAAATTTTTGGGTCCTCATTGCTCTGGCAAGGATGGTTGTAAATGTAATTAACTTTGCATGGGAACAGCTAGTTGTGTTCCACGTCATTCTGAACTGGAAAGCATTTGTAATAATCGTCACTGGTAACCGGCAACAGTCTCTTTCTCAGTGTGAAGATCAGAGGCATGGAGTTCACCGATCCAAACCACATGGTTTTCCTGGAACCAGTTTTAATCCTGACTTGACATCTTCCCAATGTAGAATCAAGAGGCTTGTGAGATGAACACTATGACAGTGTGCTGAGCATGTGGGAAGGCTTATTGCTATGTGATGGGCACCACCCCCACTTGACATATGTAGCCCCAACTGGAGGCCCAACTTCATTTAAAAATAACTTTGTATTTATTTTTTGATAATCTCATAGACATGGATTTTTGCTCACGTCCCCATTCTTCCATCTTTCCCCCTTCCTCACTCTAGAACCTTCCTTCATAGGATTTGAAAATTCGTGGATTAAAAAAGTAGATATAAAGTCCACTAAGCTTAATAAGGATTGCTTATATATTCATGGTATGTTTCTGTGCACACACATTATTGCATGTGCATGCATGTATGTGTTTGCTGGATCATTGCTATAACTTTGAATAAAAATGACTCCCTGCTCCCCCAGAAGCCACTAATTCAAATAGTGCCACACCTAGATATGATCCTCATGATGTCTTCCTCATTTATGTTGGAAATATTGATTGGCCTGCCATTTTATAGGTCTTGCATACCTGATCATAGTTGCTATGAGTTAATGAGGTCAGTGGGTCTGATACATCTAGAAGACAACATTTGGAACATTCCTCCCCATCCTCCTCTTCTGACATTCTTTTTACCTACCTCTTCTATGTTTCCTGTATATTTTGTGATCAAGGGGGTGATACAAATGTCTTGTTTTGGACTGAACATGCAACAGCTACTTACTGTAAGCATTTTGTCTAGTTATAAATATGTATATTAACTCTGGACTAGTTGAGAAAAGTACACCAATGCATGAGTATATACATAAATATTCAGAAGATAGTTGGGTAACATTTCTGTTTAATAAAGAAAACAAAACAACAATGAAAAATTCTCTTTGTAGCAGGTTCCCCTATAGGATCTGTGACCTCCATAGTCATGAGGTTTTGAGCAGGCTTATAGTACCACCCTGAATTTCATTCGTTGTAGTGGGCTTCAGAAGGTTGTTGGTAATTCCCATAAGATTCATGCCACTATTGCACCAGTGGGAATACCTTGCAGGTCCGGTAAGTACTATAAAATTTAGGGTTCAACACAGGCTAATTACATCAATCCCCTACTTCCTGCAACCTACATAGACAGTATGTTTCTTGCATTTAAATGTTATCCAGGAAGGTGGAAGTTTCCATGCTAGATTTATCAATGTTCTGTAACTAATGTATATAATGAGTTCAGCAGTTTGGTCTTACCATGTAATTTGTGGTAGAAAACCAAGAACAATGACCATAGCTTATATTGATTTGAGAATCTCTGCCAGTCCCACACCCCAGACCCCTAACTCCTAGGGGAAGTATATTATATACCTAAACACAGTGGTTTTTGTTTACCAGCCTATGGCTCTTGGAAGTAGAGTTGTCCAGTCCTGGATGCCTACATTTTGATAGGAACTAGATAAATTAATAAAGCTGATATGGAGGAACCAGTGGATAAGAATAGAGTTTAACTTTGGGAGAAAACTTTAGTTTTAAACTTTCCTTACGAGGTATTTAGAAAACTAAACCAAACCAATCCAATCCAAACCAAACCAAACCAAACCAAACCAAAAACAATAGTGTGGAATGAGAGCACAGAAACCATGACATGGATAGTGTAAATCAGTGGAAGAGAGAGGAGTCCGGCATCAGCCATGTTCACCGTGGGATTCTGACAATTAGCAGAGATGATGTTGTAAGGCCTGAGGCACAAGAATAACCTAGGTTTAACCTGAACACATTATGGCTTTGGTTTTCTAATTCTTGGAAAAATGTGAAGTGAAGCAAAGGCTTAAGCACTTATACAAGGGAATTAAATACAGCTTGAGTGTGTCTTATTTCTGGAATAGAAAACTGAGTCTGTCCTTTATATTACCAGCTGTCCTGGAGATCATTCTGAAGAGATGGCCTCAGCCTCCCAAGTGCTGGGGTCACAGGCCAGCACTACCTCCCATCTATATTAGTTCCTTCTCTCTTTTATTTTTATCAAAACACTGATTTAAAGAAAAGAGCTAAACTAAAGGTGAGTGAATGTAGTAAAAATGACTCCTAGACTCCTAGACCTAAGAGATGGAATAGAGAAAACATGTATAGTGTTGCTGGAGAGGCGATTACTAGCTTCAGGTAGAGAAGTACAAGCAAGACCAGCATTGGATCCAGCATTACCAACACTGTAGGAAAACATGCCTTTGAAAGCCTCCTGCAGATGGGCATTTGTAAGCGTCTGATTTTGCACAGTGTATAGGATATTTAATAGCTATATTTGTGTTCAGCGAATTTTACTCTAAAAACCTTTATGCAGTTGTCACCAAGAGGTTTAGATTGGTGAGAAACTTGTAAGTACCCAGATGCCCCACAGTGAGAAAGCAGCTGTGTGCTCATGGACACTTTTACATAACTGGGCATTGTGTAGTCATTCAAAAGACAAGATGCCTACATATTACATGATACAGTCTACAAATATTACCCAAACCTTGTGTGGAGTATGAATTTGTTTAATACACATGTGTATGGAATGCGACAGGTAAGATATTCACCAGAATCTTGCATTATGGGTTTGATTCCTTTAAAGAGTGCCAGAACCTAACATGTACATTAGTCCATGCACGATTGCCTCTGTTTGATTCTGACTCTGGCCTTTGCGCCATCACAAAAGCTAAAGACATCAAGTAACAAGGCAAAGTCCCTATGGGGCTTGCTAGGTGTTGGGTACTCATTTATGGTGTCAGTGTACATGCACACACACAGGGACATGGTTTCCTCAGCTCCGTAGAGTAAACACTGCTGGTATCATCTCATTTCACAGGTGAAAAAACTGAAGCACTTAGTACTTTTTTTTTTTTTTTTTTGTCCACTTGAAGTTCAGCTCAGTAGTAATTTTCTTTACTTTGGTTGTAGGCTGTCCTGTCATCTGTCTTCCCAATAGTTACAAGCACACATCTGTATGTATTGGGAAACTTACAAGATTCTTCATAGCTTAGCATTTATACAATGAGACTTAGAAGGAAAGGGGATATTGTTCGTGCCTGACCTCAGGCAAGCAGAAGCGATATCAGGCTGTCTGGATAAAGTGGAACTACTACTTTCCTGTCTGATTAGGTACATTTTTTTTCACTTACATGTTAGGAATCATTCTGTGGGGGGTAAAAAGCAGGAACAACCCAGGCACGGGAAGTGGGGAGGCCTGTGGGTGCTCATAAGGCAGCACTGGGGTCTTTCCGCAACATTGGTGTGACCCCAGAGAAACTGGGGATGGACTTACAAGGTGACCTCATGCTCTGTCGTTGTTGTGTATATTAGATGCAAAAACTCTTTGAAAGCCTTTCTTCTGGATGTTTTCTTGACAGAGACACAGATCTCTACTACACAATGCCATTGTTAGTTCAGAGAAGCACCCCAGTCCTGTCTTTTCATTTTTAGCACTTTCTCTGTGGTACAGCCAAAGTAAATGAAGCCCCGTTCCACATTTCCTCCAAGCTCAATCTTAGCTCTTTGGCTCGGGACTTAGATAATATATGGGCATGAGTCATTTGATGGAGCCCAAGCATTGTGTGAGAAAACTCAAATTGATCTGCAGGAGGATGGCTTTGTTGGCAAGTAGATTAGAAACAGAAGAGTCAGATCTCACAGGCATGGACGCAGGAGATTGCCAAGGCTCTGAAGTCTTTGTGAGGAGGTCGTCTGGAGGACATTTCTCACATGAACCTCTTGTATTTCCCATGAGTAGAAATAGACTTTTAACTATTTTCCTTTTTCTATTTATAAATTTCTTTGTTTTTTTCTTAATATATTTACTATATGTGAGTATCCCAAGTATTTATTATTTAGAAATACACGGTGAGTAAGACAATCAGAACCTCATGCTGCGAGTCACCTCAGCTCTTTCTTACAACCTGGCCATTTCTGGGATATAAAGTGAATAAACTGATGTATTAAATTCATGCCAAAAACATATTGCTGAAAGCATACTGACTCCAACCACATCTCTATTCTCCAGTAACAATACTGGAGCAACTGGAAATTATTAGCAAGTAAGTGGGTTTGTTCAACAGAGCTGAAGTTGTCTTGGCTCTGGAAAAGCTCCATCTGCCTGTCACTTCCAGCACAAGTGGACACAGGAAGGATGAGCAGGGTGTCAGGTGCTGTGTTGCTTGAGAGCAGCCTGCTTGGTCTCTGTGGATGCTTTCTGACCTGGTGTAATACAGGATAAGAACATGACTGTGGAACAGGATCCGCTGGTCTACATGAGGCAGGCCTTCTTCCTGGTTCTTAGGGAGCTGTGTTATGTGAAGCAACTAACACCAAAATGATGATGATGTGTGTGTGTTTGTGTGTGTGTGTGTGTGTGTGTGTGTGTGTGTGTGTGTACATGTGTGTTGGTGGTGGTGGTTTGGGCTATGTCAGCTTGTCACTGCCCTCAGGCTAAATTTCTGCTTCCATATTTGATTATTACTTTCCAGAGCTTCCATTTACTGAAACTCTAGATCCTGAG
The DNA here is from genome assembly GCF_963924665.1 of Micromys minutus. Taxonomy (NCBI): domain Eukaryota; kingdom Metazoa; phylum Chordata; class Mammalia; order Rodentia; family Muridae; genus Micromys; species Micromys minutus. The sequence goes on from NC_137972.1 coordinate 61,035,368, forward strand.
GCGGACAACAGCTTTGTCTTAGGAGTTTGAGACCAGCCTGAGCAACCAAGGAAGGCAGCATCTCAAAAAAAAAAAAAAAAAAAAAAAAAAAGTAGTGATAACAAGTAACCCATGTTTTTAGAAGAAAACAATCACATATGTCAGTCTAGGCCTCCTTCTTCCCTTTCCTTATGCTTGCTATACTGAATACTAATCCCCCTTTTCTCTATTAGGTGATATGTTGTGATCTCTTATAGGCTAAATCTTAAGATGTAAATACTCAGGGGGTCAGGAAGCATTCACAGTGAGAGGTGCATCAATCTACCCAATGACTGAGATTTAGCTTTTTCCAATTCCCACTGCAGCATGTCATTTTTGGAAAGGATTCCATGAAGCCAGAGTCGTAGAAAAAAGATGAAGCACAGGGTCTGGCCGCAGACAGACCTGTCCTCTGAGACTCAGTTCTTTCTGTTGTTAAAAGCTCAGTGGTAAAAACAGCTACCCCTAGCTTAGTGCTCATTCCTTGCCAATATTTAGTATAGTTTATTGGATTGTTTAAGTATGTTTTGGCCTAAAAGGAAATTGTAATTATCTTGAAGACAAGAAATCAGGGATGAGGCTGTCTTAGGCACATTCCGTTAATTTGTTAACACATCTGGAGCAATTGGATATTATTAGCAAGTAAGTGGGTTTGTTCAACAGAGCTGAAGTTGTCTTGGCTCCAGAAAAGCTCCATCCGCCGGTCACTTCCAGTACAAGAGACAAGACCCATCACTAAATTCCTAACCTGTCTCCAGTGATTTCTCTCCCAGCACTCCACTGCAAAGATGCTTTCTTGGACTCAGAAACTTGGATCTTTCCCTCATTTTACTGACAAATGGTAGAATCAAATAGTTAGTGGATAATGCAAAATGAAAGGATAGACTATTACACAGCAGTAAAAGTTAATGCCATTGGTAAAGCTATTTTATGGTAGGAGAATGCTCATATAATGTTAAGTGAAAAAGTAAGATATGAAATCGTGTACACATCTGAATAAAATGAACCCTCACTGTAATATTAAAGCATTACACATTACACATACTCTCAGGTTCCGCAGTGAGTATATGCTAAAATAAGAAATAAGAATATTTCATCTAGGTAAACTGGAAGAAAATATAAATTTTATTTTGTGTATTCCTTTTCTATTTCCCAGTTTCTCTAGTTTTTTTCTATTTATTAAGAACACACAGTCACAGGCACACAAGAACTGGCCAGAAGACCTATTGACTTACAGTGTTCTCCTTAGGTTCTTGAAGGGAATATTCTTATTTGCATGGCCCCAGAGACAAATACATCCAGCTTCACTCCCATTTCCTATGATCAATGCTTTGTGTGTTCATTCTGCAGTTAGTCTACTCATCTCTGTCCTGGGGTATGGGGAGGGGTGGTGCTAGCAACCAGAAGCACACTTTACATTCTACACACACATAGGTTGCTTTTCCAGTCAGATGTCCTGAATATTATTAGTCTTGCGGATTCTGGATACTGTGGCTTCAATTACTTTGTGGCAACAGAGGAACAGGTATCCTGCTGGAGTGAGGCAGCATTTTAGAGATGCCTGTTCTCCTTAGAGGGCTGTGACTGACTCAAGAGTCAGACAGAAAATTCTACAGGGAAAAAGCTGCACTTCTCCATCTGTCCCTGTAGGGAAGTCTGCTTTTTTATTTTCCTATGAGAACTGACCATTGCCATAAACTACCTAACTGATCAAAAAAAAAAATTCAGCTCCATTTTCTTCCCAAGTCAAAGCAGTTGTCCCTTACGCACTGGTTCAATCAGCTTTCACTGGCAATTCGCGGTCTGTGTATTCCTGTGTAGACTACACTGGGTGTGGAGCCACAGTGCGGCAACAAGGACATGTGGGCAACCTAAGAATGAAGACAGTGGTCACATGCAGTCATATTCCTTAGTGACACACACCTGGAATGTGTGTCACTCTGGAATGGCTAGGGATTCACGGCAGTTGCTTTGCTTTAGGACACAGAGTATTCTGTTCCACTGACCCACAGACCTAGAATTTCTGACCCAGGACTGCTCAGCTTTCTGTGCCTGGTGTGGTCTATGCAGAGCATTACCCATGAAAGTGACCTTGCAAAATGTTTCAACTGAACTCCAGAGAACAGACACCTGATCCAAATGGGTAGCTAACGATTTCTGAGAAAGTGGTTCTCAAGACAGCCATTTCTGTCATGTTTTATTACCTCCTTCCCTGTAAATGGTTGGGTTGAGGAAATTCCCTTTAACCCAAGTTAAAACAAAGAATAAGCTGCGGCTTACAGTTTCATAAGTTACTGTTCATCTTTATACTTAATGGAGGAACAAAGGGGAATAATTCTGCCTCATGTAAGTAGCTTATTTAAAAAATCATTTATTGCTATTTGGTTAAATGTGCGAAATTTGCTATCTTGGCCACATTTCAGTATGGAATTCTGGTCTGGTTACTATTGCTGGTCTCTATAATTCTTTTCAAAACATGACCAGCTAAGCCTCTCTTCCCACTCCTCCCTCCCAGCTCCCAGCAATCACTGTTCTATAATTTCTGTGGTTTTTGGCTGCTTTAGGTCCTACACAGATGGAATGACACAACTTTTGTCTCTGTGACTGGTTTATTTTCATCAGCCAAAGGCCTCCAATTTTCCACATATTGTTGGGTGTTTCAGAATTTTCTTCTGTTTTAAGATTGGTTAAATATCACTTTGTGTATTTAAACTTGTGTTATTACCCATTCATCTACCTGGCTTGTTTTTAACCTTTTGGCTCTTATGAACCATGGTGGTATGGTCTTGAAAGGACAAATACCTCTTCGCTTTATTTTTTTGTTCTAAGCATCTTTAGCATTTAAAATTTCAAACCATTTTGTATATTTTTTGCATGAGGTTTTGGTGACAGTACAACTTATTATGCTACAGGTAGACAGTCAGTTACCCCAGCAGCATCTGTTAACATCACCCCTTTCTTCATCCAGTAGTTTTCACATCCTTCTCAAAAATCATCTGCCTACTGTAATGATTAGTATTATTTGACAGCTTGGCAGATGTTATAATCACCTGACTGATGGACCTCTGAGCATGGCTGTAGGGAATTATTTTTATTACATTAGTTGCAGTAGGAAGACCAATCCACTGTAGGTAGTAATATTTCTTAAGTACGGATTCCTAGACAATAAAAGAGTGAAGAAAGTGAGCTGAGTTTCCACATGTGAACATTCACATCACTCTCATGACTTTTCTTCTTTAAGTTGCTTTGGTCAGGGTATTCTGACCAACAACACAAAAAGAGACTAAGATGTCACATCTAGTTTAATTTATAGTTTGTATTCTCCAGTTCTCTTTTTCAGTTAATTCTTATATAATTATTTCATTGATGCTATGGGAAATAAAATCATTTTGTAATTCCCTGTTCAGATTATTATTGACTGAATCCTACCTCTTGTATGTGAGTATACTGTTGCTGTCTTTAGACACACCAGAAGAGAGAACTGGATCCCCATTACAGATGGTTGTGAGAAACCACGTGGTTGCTGGGCATTGAACTCAGGATCCCTGGAAGAGCAGTCAGTGCTCTTAACCGCTGAGCCATCTCTCCAGTCCTGATTCCTACCTCTGTGCTGAGTTCATTTATATCTCCATGAGTCCCTCCACCCTGTATGTACTTCAGAGGTTTCCACACACTAGGTCATACCATCTTCATACAGCGGTGCATCTTCTACTCAGATTTGATGACCTTTTTGTTTCTTGCCTGTTTGTTCCAGGACTCTATATCTTAGATTTGTTTGTAATTTTAGATGAAAAGCTTTCAGTATGAGCTTTGAGTGCTTGCATGGCTTTTGTTAAGTAGCTTTTATTTTCTGAGGATCATGAGAGGTAATGGAAGTGTAGGTTATGAATAATTATTTTGCATGTTACATTATAAAGAGAAGCATAATTCATAAGTGTGATGGATACATGTGAGAGTGTGTGTTGCTCACTCTTCCAGTCATTGCTCTGCCTCTTTGGATATAGGACACTTTTATTTCCATCATAATAGAAATGAGACTGCATCACATAAAACAATTTTTATAGGCAAACAGCCTGATTGAAACACTTGTGGGTAGAGTGCAGGGAGTGTTTCTCGTTTAGAGAAATTTAGATCCCATGACATGGAACAGAATTAGCCTTTTACTGAGTTGCTGGGGTAGCCTAAAGTCCAACAGATTTTTACTAGTCATGAGGAGAATATTTTAAGAATAGATCTCTATTTTATACATTTTGATTCTTTCCTCTCCCATATATAAGACATTGATCAGCAGCCATTTTATTTCTGGACATATTGTACCAATGTGAATCAAGCAGGTTTTCATTTTTCAGTGACAGTCGGTTGATACTAGGAGTGTGCCCCAGTGACAGGGTGCTCCCCTAGGGTATACAAGGGCTAAGTCCTATCCTCAGCATAGAAAAATACATAGATATATAGATCATAGAGAGACAGAGAGACAGACAGGCAGGCAGGCAGACAGACAGACTAAGTGACCTGACAGGCACATTCCAAGTGCAATGGGGACAAAGATATTCTCTAAATCTCTACCCTTAACATTCTCTGTTTTGTCTTACAATGCTGAATCTTGCCTTACTTGATGATCTATTAAAGGTTCATATTGACCTTTTGAAAATTAACCTCCTTAACAAATGGGTAAAATGAAGAATTAGGGATACTCATGTTGATTATGCAGATTTCCTGGTGAAAAAGTCAGCATTGTAAGCGCTGTCTATGTTTTTTGTCTAGAACCCTTTTGAGGTGCTTCCGCATTTGAAGAATTGTGACTTAACATGTTGCAGTTAGTATCATGCTGTAAGACATTAAGTGTGGAAATAAAAGTGTAGAATTTTAGAATACAAACACGAAGAGAAAAACCTGTTAGTTTTTCAGGTGTTTTCCTGGATTTGACAGGTTAGATTTCTGGAATATATAAAGGAGGTCTGGTATCCACACCCAGCCCCTGATTGTGCCTGTGCCTGAGATTTTGTATCTTACTAGCTTCTTTAATGTCCCTAATGAGGTGGAACCTCTCCGTGTAAACTCCAAAGTGAAGGTCCAGGTAGTAGTAAGTGTCTTAATCATTTCAAAACTCTGACAGAAATATCATTCCAGAATCAATGGATATAAGAGAAAGTAATTGTCTTGGTAGTGGGAGGAAAGTTTGAAAACTTGTTCAGTGGCTGTTGTATGACATAGCTCCTATCTGAATGTGTTTGCTGGTGTGGTTGTCTCATGTTACACTTACTGTAGTTTTTGTGGGTCCTTTTATTATTTGTGCATGTTCTACAATGGTCTCATTTTAAAACCACAAAATGCTAATGGTCAGACAAGAAGACGTTGATAAAGATTTACCCACGCTTGTCACCTACAGGCCTAAGGCCTTGTGCAGACATGTGGCCTCGGCAGCTGTTTCTTTTCATGGGATCTTGTTTACCCAAAAGGCTGTTGAGTGTACTGGGAAACTATTGTTTCATTCTGTTTTACTGTTCCAGCTCTTGTTAATCACAGTTTTTGGACATGGGAGATTCAGGAGATAAGACTTTACTAACAGAAAAAGAGCATGTGTATTCAGTTTGTATTGTTAAAATGTTCAACTCCTGAGGAATTCGGTGCATTTGGACTGGAAGCTTTTTCCAAGCTTTGATTTTGGTATATTTTGGTCTTCTTTTCCCAGTATCAGCTACCCTTGGCATAGATTGAATATGAAATGTCTCCCCCAGGCTTAAGTGTTTGAACACTTTGTCCACAGCTTCTAGTGTTTTTTAAATTTGTTGAAATGTTTGGCTGTAGAGCTTAGCTAATAGTTTCCTAGACATGGGGATGGTTTGAGGGTTCTAGGTCACTCTCTGCTTTCTAACCTGTTATGATGTAAACAAGTAACTTTGTCCTGCTGCCACTATGGAGCTGATCCCACTGCTGTGTCTTCCTCAAGGGACGGTATCACCTGGACTGTGGGCTAGAATAAGTCTTCTTATGTTGGTTGTTTTCTGTACTTGGGCCAAATGACAAGAACAGTTACCAATATAGAAATTCAACACCAGGAGCGAGGCCATTGTCATTATAAGAAAGACCATTTTACTGATAGTTCTTTAGGAATGATTCATAAAAGGATATGAAAGAATTTGAATTGCGGCCTAGAGGAGCCGTGAGTGCTATAAGTAGAGTTTACTGAATGTCTCTCGTGGGAATACTGTAGACAAAAATGCTGATAGAAGTGCAGGCAGTAGTATGAATAAATGTATCAGTGGTTGAAGCTCTTTCCCTGCAAGCATAAGAGCCTGAGTTCAAATCTCAAGAAATCATATAAAGCTAGATGCATATATGTGGTGTCACAGTGCTTTACTACTGAGATAGAAGATAGAGACAGAAAATCTTATGAAGACTGGCTATTCTGGAACTATCAGCTGAGAACAGCAAAATGATACTGCCTTTATAAAATGGAAGGCAAGGACTGGCATAGGAGACTGTTCTCTGATCTCTAATTTTTTAAAACAAATTTTATTGGTTCTTTGTGTGTTTTATATTATGAACCCCAGTTGCACTCATCTCCCCTTTATCACACCACCCTCTACCCTTGTAACCACCCTCTAAAAAACAAAATAAAAAGCAAAAAGACAAAAACAAAAAAACCCCAAGCAACCAAGCAACCAACCAAACAAACAAACAAAACAAAATAAAGCACAGAAAACACCATGAAAGCTGTGTCCCACAACACACCCCAATGTCTATACATCTTCACTAGCAAATGATCATTGCAGTGAGTCATTGCCTGACCTCTCTTTGTATAATGTGACTTGCACAGGCATCTAGATTCACAAAAATAAAGATCCATACACATGAATGCACATATTTATATGTTAACATTACACACACACACACACACACACACACACACACACACACACACACAGGAAGATAAAAAGTAAGAAAAGAAACAAGGGCAATAAATACTGTTTACACAGGGCACAAGGTCTATATTAGAAATTTGACTAAAAGTCATTCATGTCACATTATTGCAAGGGAGCTGGCTACATTCTGCCAATTTCCCAACAGTTTCCATAAGGCTGTAGATATGGTAATTGTTCACTGCTTTAATCTAGATTTACAGTAAGAGAGAATAGAAAATGGAATAGAAATATGTAGAAAACTGTGGTTTGATGGGAAATGGTTGTGAGATATTTTAAAGTTGGTGTCAAGGTAAGTGTGGGTAAGGAGGTTACTGTTATTAAAATGTTGAGCTTCTCTACAGTGAAATCTCTTCTTTTGTCCTAGGACAACAAGAGTGGTGCTTTTAGAGCAAGATCTCATTCACTGAAGGATCAATAATGCCTGTTCCATCAGAACCACTAAGGGAAATGTTTTAACTAGTTCATGCCTTGATATGTGCCAAGGTGTTTGTGTGTGTCTACAGCTTTAGTTGGTAGCAGAACATAGTTTATTATTTCTTAAATGGTTTTGTGGGTGTGTGAGATCAAGATTATTGAGTCTTGGAGGTAGGCACCAAGGTTATAGAAAGAAGCTTAGTCTACGAACCATAGCAGAGTTGGATTGTTTCCACAGATCCTCTAAGTGGTATATGCATGGGCTATAAATGTGAAGTCTAAATTATAGTAGAGGTCTCAGCATGTTGAAGATGTCAGGAATATGGAATATTTGTTGAAGAAAGCTGTGGGCACTGAATGGAACCAGCTGAGAGGCACCACGTGTGCTATATATAGGCAGTAGAACTGTAGGTGTGAGACCACCATATCTTATTGAAGACCAGATGGTGCCACTCTTAGATGTGGAACTGGTATTTGCCTAGATATATTTTATTGTTCTTTTGATCAAGTCTTTTCTCGGACTGCTCTATTTTTCCTTTTTGGAATGGGAATGTTTATCTGTGCCTTTATATATTGGAATTATGTAACATTTTATTTTACTTTATAGAAGCTCACAGTTACCAAATTGCATATCATCTCAAGAAAGACATTGCATTGGACTTTGAATTGTGGAACTATGTTTGAACTATTAAGACTCTGGAGACTTTGGGAGCAGAACTCAGTGCATTTGTATGACTTGATGGCCAGGGATATATGGAGTCCAGGGATGGAGTGCTGTTGTTTGGATCTTGTTAAGCTCCTATGTAAACACTTGGTACCAAGATGTTGGTTCTATTGAAGCAGGTTGTGGAAGGTTTTGGACATGGGGACCATATGGAAGAGTGATAGACAGCCCTACTTTGAGGCTGTACTTTTTCAGCTTCCTTATCTATTGACATGTGGGCAAGCAGCCCCAGATTCCCGTAGACATCAACAGAATATGGTTCTGTGCCCTACCTTTCCTGTCATGACAGACTATGTCCCCTTAAGAATTAGTCAGAATAAATTCTTCTTTAAGTGTTTTTTTTTTTGTGTGTATGTGTATTTAGTCACCACAATGAGAAAAGTAAGCAATATACACACATATATGAGAGGAGTATTTTTATCAGATGCTTCAAACCATGAACAGTGTTGATCCCTGTTAATATACTATGTTCCCCATATAGATCTATATTTATTATGATAAATTTTCACTTTCTTACTTATAGACTACTTCATGATTTCTCCTAGTGGACTCCAATTGATATCACTACTTTTATGTTCTGTGACCATTATTAAGCAAAATCAAAGAAAAATTTTTGACACCAGTCCAGAAATACCTGTAGTGGTTGGAATGAAAACTGCCCATCACAGGCTAATATTTGGTCTCCAGTTGATGGTGGTTATGAAGTTGTGAAGGTTGTGGACTTTTTAGAATGAGGATCCTTTCTGAAGAACATATATTATTAGTAGGTGTGAGCTTTGAGTGTTTGTAGCTTTACCCCCACTTGCATTTTTGTCTTTCTGGTTCTAATGTGCATGTGTCTCTTTCCCTTCTGTATCTGCTGGCATGCTTACCTGCCACTCTGGGATCTCCATCTTAAACCATTAGCCAAATGAACCTTTCTTCATTTATCTGCTTTAGGTCATCATGTTTTATCATAGCAACACAGAAATTACTAAAATACATCATGTGTAACTGAGGTAACTACTGTTCTCCTAGCATTATAGAACAGGATGGATACATTGGTGATCCAAGTCCCAGGCAAAGATGAGTAGAACTGTATGGGATGTCATGTTGTCTGTTGTTGGCTATAGGTAGGGGGATCCTATGTCTGCTCTGTCACAGGGCTCAGGTTGTCGGGGGAGGCAGGACAGGGGAAGCTGGACCACACTTACACCACACCACCAAAGGGCAGGTGCTGTGAGAAGCCACAGGGACTTTGCTCCTGGGGTGAGAAAACACAGCCTGAGGCACAGGATGGTCAACGGAGCTTGCTTGGGCGTCCCTGGGCCTGCGAAGAGGCTCTATAGGCAAAGGACTTCTCTACAGCTCCCTGATAGTGGTTCCAGATGGAAAGTTGCTGGTCCATGGTTTTATTATCTTGGCAGAAAGTAGATGATTAAAACTGTATGTACCCTGTCTTCTCAGGGTGGGCCTGAGATTAAATACCTTTTTCAGGGAGAAGTGTCTCAGGAAGAAAGGCCAATTGGCTAAGCCTCGAGGCCTTTAGGTTCCTCATTATAATGGAGATCTGTCTTGAGCCCATGTGACCTGTGGCCAAGTTCTCACCTGTGGAATAGAGGCTTGGGGCCGTGCCCTATGTGATTGATGACCACAAATTTGTGAAGGGTTATGGCCAGTGACAGCATCCTGGTTACCTGGAAGTTTTAGGGAAGCTCCTAACATCCCTTAGGTTCACCAGGGTTTCAACCTCTGTTGATTGGGAACTAGGATAGCTTTCATGGTCCCACAACTCTTAATAGTTATCAATTGAAAAATTATACTTTTTTATTTTTGAAAATTTACATTTAATATTTTCAGGCAGTAGCAAGCATAGAAAATAGAAACATCAACCATAATGATGTAAATTAAGAAGACCACTCTGTGATGAAACTTCTCCCATGTGATACAGAGTAGCTACGTACACAGTATCCATGTTTCAGTCTCAGTGACCACAGTCTTTTTGTGTCAGCCCTGTTTTGGGTTCTATAGTTACATCAAGTGAGAGAAAATTTTTGCCTGGCTAGAACTAATGACACAAACACACATACAAATTAAGATTCAGCAGGTTGAAAGCTACATACTATATGGAGCTTGTGTGATTATAAAAACAAAATGCCTAAGAAAGACCTAACTATAAGATGATATTGGCTCATGCCTGCAGGACACTAAAGGATAAAAACTAGCCAGTGTCCATGAAAGAAAACATTAACAGCACAGAAACCAGAAAGTGCTAGGCTTGGGATGTAGCGCAGTAGTAGAATACTTGACCAGAACATGAGACCCTCTGAGTATGAGCTCTCACAGGACAAAGAAATAAATATACAAAGTCGAACCCTTTCCTTGAGAAAGTAAAGAGGGAACTGATCAGTTTTGGATCCATAAGGGAGAAAAATTGAAAAGTTGAGGAAATAGAATCTACCTCTCTGTCACAGCCACAGAGGATGCTAGGGTCTGGTCCTGGGAAGCTTTAGAATTATTTAACTAGCCTAAGGGCTTCTTCTTCAGGTATAGTCAAAGGCTTCATGCTTCTAAACACTCCAGCTATTAGCCTGGTCTCTTCATCCAGCATAGTAGAGAACTGGTTTCAGCAAGTATTAAGATGATCAGCAAGTACACTATTTATGCTATCTGCCCCCTCAAGACCATGTGACTGAGGAAGGGAATAAGAAAATGATGGGGTCATAGGGCAGGTTACAAGTAAGGGCATCAAGGCCTATTGTCCTATGCATGCTTAGACCAACTAGAAACAGGCATGCTCACTGTTCTCCAGGCCAGGGAGCAGAGGCATCTCTATATGGAGTGTCCACCCTTTATCTTCTGATTTTCAATGACACAAAAGTCCAGGCGGATACCTGAAATCAGCAAAAGTTGACAACCATATGTTTTATTTTTTCATATCAATACATATCTATAGTAAAATTTGATTTTAAAATATGCACAACAATAACTAATTACAAAATGAAATTGTTATAACTATAAAGCAAGAGAAGTTCTTTAAAACTTAGGAATTCTTTATTTCTAGAGACATATTACAAACATCTTATAAGATACCGTTCCTGTTGTACTAAAATTGCCAAGATATAGAAGGCCCAGAAAAACTACAGAAGCATGTGAGATTCAAGGATATTATGAAATTCAGTGTGTGTTGCTGGTCCAGAAAGGTACTAATGTGGTATGTTCATTAAATTGGAATATGGTCTGTAAATTATTAATAACATGATACTAATGGAGATTTTTCTGCTTTGGGCAATTTTATATAGTCAAGTAAAATGTTAACATTTGAGGTGAAAATTTAACTTGCTGTTTTAGAGAGCTATAAGCTTATTTGAACATTTTTTTTGAGCTAAGCATCAAAAAATAGCTGAAGATATAATTAGTTCCATTTCAGTTGTTTGAAACCACTCACAAGCCCACGGAAATCCAGACTGACTTCTGTTCACTTGTAGGGAACCAACTCATTCTCCAGAGGTCTGTTGAGTCCTTGTCCTAAGCGCAGTGACACGTACTGTGAGGACAGGGAGTGAATGGTAGGAAATGGTCTGTCCTTCAGAAGTGTGCATCCCCTGATCATGAAGACCAGTTGTGTGCTCAAGGATCCCAAGTACACCTTTGGCTGCAGTGAGTTCAAAGAGGAACCCTTTATCTTGTTAGGTTCATTTTGCATTAGGAAGAGCAGGCTTTCAGAACAAGTAGCATTTAAAGAATGAGGGAAGAAGGTTCCTGGGCAGGAGTAGAGTGTGAGTAAGGAGCTTTGTAGAAGGAAAGCAATGTGACCATGGAAGCCGACTGGATGAACAGTACCTGGAAGAACAGGATGATTTGAATGTGGATTGTGGCATCTGAAGAAGTGTGTGTGTGTGTGTGTGTGTGTGTGTGTGTGTGTGTGTGTGTGTGTGTGTTTGTGTTAGGGGTGTCCTGCGGAATGTTAAAGAGTTTACTCATGGTGTTGTATCGAGGTTTTAATATGATGTTAATTTTCCTTTGACATGCTTAGTGGAAAGAAATTCCGGGGACTTAGGTGCACTTCTCCTCTTCTGGCTGCTTGCTCAGTTCCTTCACTCTACAACAGGTCCATGGAGCCATAGGAATCCTGGCTAGGAAGGCAGAGAGATGCAAACTAGGCAATAACATTCTTCTCAGGCAATTCTCTTCAGTAGTGTGTGCCTCACACTCCTGGTGACTACACTATTTTCTGGCTAAACTTTACACATTACAAACTGACAGTTCAGAATGCTTTGGTCAATAAACTGGAATGTCTGGGAGGTTTTATGGCATTAGGGACAGTGGCTGTTAGTCTGTGTAGTGGTCTGCATATGCACATTGCTTTCTACCTATGAGTTCAACTCAGCATTGTGCACTTAGGACTCTTTATCAACCCAAATTCTTAGATTCATAACCTAACCTAACTTAACCTAGATTTTTAGTGAATGGCTTTGATTCTGCATCTAGAAATCAATGACTATAGTCCAATGAGGCAGCTGGTACCACCACTGCTGTGGCTCTCCTAGAAGACTAGAAGTAGATACTGCTGATGCAAACTGATGTAAGTGGATGAGTTGGCTACCTTAGGATTCCACTTTATTCCAAAACATAGGAAAAACCAAAGAGGAGGCTACTTTTGATTTCTATACTGCATTATTTGGTTTATTTTCTACCTGTGGCCTGTTTTGCCAACTAGGCAGCTGGCCCAGAAGAGTAAGCAACCAGAGAGATTCAGTGTGCGTATAAACTGCCAGCCATGCATTGTGCATTCCTAAAACTTATCTTTTAAAAGTGTTGAATGAAGTTGAAAGGAAGATAGCTAAGTATAAAGAAGATGACATTTACTTGTACTCATTAGGGTTGTAATCCTGGACAACAGAGTTTCAAGTGATCTTTAAAATGTGTTCTGAGATTTACAAACTGGTAGTTTCATTCATCTCATTAAACTCCAAGGAGGCTGATAATCGTATCAATGCTTAAAATCATATTGGTGCTGGGAAAAAGGACTAGGCTGTGTTCTCGAGCTGAGAGGAGTTGTGGAAGGTTTTCTGTGGTGCTGACAGGCAAAGGGTAACCATGTTAAAGGTGAGCCCTTACTGGAGTTGGCCTGCATAAGGTCTTATTCAGTAGAATATGTCAGTGACTTACTGAATACTGGCCTTCTGACTGTATTTTAAGTGCCCTGAACCAATGATGTTCCATCTTGGTTCTTTTGGGGGAGCATCAATACACAGTCTAGTGACCCAAAGAGCTCCATGACATAGCCTCAAGCTTCTATGCTGTTGGATACAACCTTTTAAAAGATGAGCTCCATGGATTAGGTCACCACCCAGCATGGGTGAATATGTTCTACCCTACCTGTGCAAAACCTTTTCAGGCTGTTTTGTAGAGTCTCCAGTATCATGATGAACAGTCTAGTAGACAGAGCAAACTATCTTAACAAACAAACATGAAATGGATGGAACATAGAAGGTGAAGATGCTTAAGATTCTTAGACTAGCTCACGCATTAAGAATTAGAATGCAGCCCAATGGGAAAACTGTAAGATTGTTTTCCAAATAATATTGAATAGATGGTAAACTAGGTAGGTGCAGAGCAACGGTTATAAAAATAGCCTGGCATGACATCTAGTAGTATCATTGGAACAAGCGTCAATGGGTGACATGCCTTTTTTTAGTGTTTCTATAAAGTCCTATGGAAACACAGGTAGGATAATTGGACACTGAAGTCAAGGCTAACCTGCTCTACAGAGTGAGTTCCAAGACACCCAGGACTACACAGAAAAATACCGTTAACAAACAAACAAACAAGAATCTTTAACTATCAGAAGCAAATTCATGTTTGTCTATGAGCTGGATGGATAAAAAGATGAGCCAGGTGACCTTAAGAGTTATAATTTTTAAGGAGTTGATGATGGGAGTGGGAAAGACTGGAGGGTCCCCTAGGGGAGATGAGATGTGCAAGTTGATATGAAGCAACCTTCAACAAGAGGCCAAGTAAGATCTGTTGACGAGTTTCAAGGCTGAAACAGGAGAGTAAGGACTTGAACTTATTCATTTGGAGACCTTGGACACTGGCAAAGATGTCTAGGCATGTATTTTCCAAAGCAGTTATGAGGATAGGTTTTTATGGTATTCTATTTACTGAAGTGATAAATTGTTAGAAATGTGCTATTAGATGATTCTGTCCCTGTGTTAATACACTGTTGTGACTCTGTAGGGTGTTCTATCTATTATGTATGAGGTTGACTGAATTCTTGACATGTGCTACATAGCCATGATCAGTTCTTGGATGCATGGGACAGAGCAAGAGGCAAGAGTGACTTGAATATAGTCATGCTGCACGACAGTAGGAAGACGTGGGTGACAGTTTTCCATAGCTTTTGGCACTTTTAGCGATGGTGAACTTGAATGCACCCTTGTCAGCAAGCAACACGCAGATCCCTATTGTAGCTGTTTTGATAGACAACCTTTCCTTAGTACAAGGGTTGACTTCCTGCTCTTGGATAGCACAGCTTTTACACACACCTTGGATCAGTGGGAAGAGGTATGCAGGTTGCATTCCATTTCTGAAAACTGGTTTGCCGTTTGTACCCTCTGGGTCTTTAGGAGAAAAATCAATCATTGTCTTAGTGTTGTGAAGTTGAGGCTTTCCTATTTCCTTCCCACGAGTTATAACATTGATCTGTGGATGTGGAGCCTAGTCAGTATGTATTTGATTAGGAGGTATGAGAATTCCTGTAGGCTCAGCTTGTCATTCAACTGAAAACCAGCCTCTACAGTGGCTTTTGTTCTTACCATGGCCTGTTCCCAGGGCATCTGGGGATTTGTGTCTGGAAAGTATAGCAAGACTATAACTTTCAAAGCAATCTTCAGAATGCTGAAGTTGCATATGGAATACCAAAAGGCTAGGTAGAGGAGGACAGTTTAATATTTATTAACAAAGAGACCATTTCACATATGATAACAAAGATCTTTTAAATGGATACCACTGGAATAATCTGTTTATTATAAAGGAATCACATCATCTGATCCTGCCAACCCTGTGTGTATGCGGATAGCTATAGTTCACTGGTATTTCTGTTCATATCACAAGAGAATATTCTGTTAGATCTGTATTGGTAGGAGAATAATGCTGATAAAGGGCCCTGTTTTGTAGTGTGTGTACCATAAAACACCAGCTGCTGTCATATGCTTCTAGTTCCTACTGTCACAACTGGGTAAGTGTATGCAAGTCATATAACATAGTGGAGATCTTCTGAAATGTAGCACATCCCACAGATGGCTTCAAGAAGAAATATTTCCCTGAAGCATTCCATTATTCTGTCCCCAGCATAGATCTTAGAGATGTATCTGAAAACCTTCCAGACTCATAGTTGACTTTGCCACAGAAATGGTGGCTTCAAGTCTTGCCCTTTGATGCCTCCTCTAGACTTTTCTGGCTTCTTTAATAGCTAGCTCCTGACTTCCACCATTTATTCTTCCTGTGCTCTCTGAATGGAAGATGCTGAAAGCTTGCTGGTCTGGGAGAGCATTGGCATTCCCCAGATGTCTGACACTTCTGAGTTGCTTCATCTGGTGTTTTTCTTTGTTCTTGAAATCTTCTAAAAATATAGAATTTTTTGGTGATTTTATATTTGTCCCTGAATACTGTTTCCCAAACTTCTGTGAGTCAAGACTATTTGAAAAGTAGGTGAAAATGATATTTGTGCTAGATATTGGGCAGTACTAGGTATGTAACATATTACTCATCATTCTGAGACATCTAGGTACACACCATATGTCAGTCATTGTACTGATGCTTCGACATGTTTTACTTCTTCATCCTCACAGCATCTCTGAAGGTTGGAGATACTTTAGAGCTCTGTGTGGAAGAGAAGCAGCAAGCTGCAGTGATTAAGGAGCTGGCTGAAGATATCCCACCCATGTTCCTTGGCTGAGCTTTCTGTGTGTTGGAACAGAGGGACATGTCCATGATCACTATCATTATACCTGCTGTTTGCATGTGTTTGAGATTCCTTCTGGGTCACACACAGTGCCTGCGTCAGTCAGTTATCTCAGCCCCTCCACAGTCAGATGAGCACTCGTAGGTTCTTTCCATCTCCTCATTAGCCCACCTGCACCAGCCCTCTCTGATATAGGCTCCTGTGCATTCTCTCCTAAAATTTAGGACTTTGCTGTGATTGCAGCAGCTCTGTTGCTGGGCAGGGCTCTGAATGGATGCTGCAGAGCTTTTCCCTGCACCTGAGCCCACAGTCAGTGCTCAAGTTAGAGCAGAGCATCCTCCTCATCTTACCCACTTCATGGGTGGAAACAGTGTGATTATCTTCCCTAGAGCCATACTCTGTCTCTTGCTAAGAATAAGCTTACCCCAGACCCATTCCCAAGATGGCCAAGAGCTCCTTGACAGCAGGTACTTTACTGAGCCTTCCTTTATCCTTTATGCCTCCATGAAGATTTTGTGGACCATCTCTCCTGCCACAGCCCTGAACAGCACTGAATTCAAGGCTAGCAGAGATGCCCATTTATTTTTTCGCTCCTCAAGGCCTCCTCACTCCCTTCCTAGCCTGTGTTGCTCAGCATGCCATAGTCCTCTCTGTGCCTGGACTCTGTACAGCTGCACAAGAAAGCACCAAAAAGGTTTCACTGTGTCCTCCTCTGAGCTGTCCTCTGGACACTTCCTTGTTTCTATAAATGTAGCTCAACTTTAACTATTCTCTCCTCTCTGCTGGGCCATGCTGAGCATTGCCAAAACTGAACATACTCCTCCCCAATTTGCAGGACCCTTCTCACCCCGTCTTTGCTCTGGCAATGGCTTTCTCCACCTGCTGCCCGGGTCCTTGCTGTTGCTGTGGTGTTTCTGAACTCTATATTCTGCTGCCAGCTTTCTCTGCCACTTACCTGGCACTACTCCCCTGCCCACGCCCTCAGCTGTGCTGCAGCTCACGTGTCTACTGGTAAGCAGTCTGTGATGGTCTAAAAGCATGGAGCCTCTGCCCTGCCCTGCAGAGGTCAGTGCTTGGGAACAGTGCCCCAGTCTTTCCTTTCTCTTCCCTTTCTTGTCCCCAATATCACCTGCACACAGTTGACAGGGCTCACATGGAAGAGCAGGTACTGTCCTTTCTGAATAATAGATTTGTACCAAATGAACACCAGAAGTTGGAACATTGTAGATATACAGTGCCTAAAACAACACTCCATTGGCTCTTAGGTCCCTTTTCTCTGCAGTCTGGTCAGACTCCTACAGAGGCTGCCAGCTCCATCTGCACAGCTTCTGTCTTCTCTCATGGTTTCTGTCAGTTCTATGCTCACCCCAAGCCTTGGTTGTCTTCATCTGGACCTATGTAACTGGACTGCATGCTTCTCCTCATTTTCCCTGCTCCTTGTCCAGCAGACAGAATGAGCACTGGAAGTCTTAGTCTTCTCTTCCCTTCCACAAGCCTCACCACTCCTTTCTTTGTCCAAATACCTGGCCACATCCCGTGTCATCTTTCCTTTAATCTTATACTACACTCTGGTTGACTTTCTGATATATCATACATGCACAGTGTTTGTGTTTATCCCAGGGTCTTGGTGTTTTCTGAGCTTGTGTTTCTTTTCAGCATATTCTGCACCTATTTTATATAGGATTCTCCTGAACATTCAGATACTCTATTCGGCTACTTCTTACTTTGCTGCCATTTTCTCCAGTTTAAAAATGTTGAGATTACATGATTTTTGTTTATAGCTTTCTGTCCTCTCCTCCATCTGAATATGATTCACCAAGGCAGGTGGCTTATGTTGCTTACTGTTGCTATGACGAAAAAAAAAAATCATTTCTTTTCTCCCCACACTTCACAGTGACAATACTGCTGCTATCATGGGTTTCACATACTATGTCCCAGAAGAATGTGGGGTGGTGGTAGGCATTAAGTGTGGTTGTTGATGTTGCAGTTTGACAAGCTGGGGCCTGTCAAATATGCTGTCATAAAATGTGCTGGAATATATTTCTTATCAGGACTGTGAAGCAAAGGGAAAACAACCTGATGAATGCATCAGAAAGCCTCAGTATTCTCATAAGTGTCCCTGTGTCAGGAAGCTGGTAGAGAAGCACATCATTACATGAGGATATCTGAAAATAAAAACAGCGCCACCTGGAAATTCATGGTCACTTCTGATCCTGAGATCATTGACCATCCTTATAAAAGTAGAGTTCTTGGCTCTATTCAAGATGTTCTTTATCTTGAATGTTTATCCAAGATGTTTATTGCTAAGGAAATAGGGATAAAAGTAATTTTATTTTTTCATTAACATAAAGTAAGAACATTGTTCCTAAAAATTTAGGGTGGAATTCCATGGTAATGTGGTGTTTTTTTTTTTTTTTTTTTTTTTTTTTTTTTAATAGATTTTTGTGAACTTACAGTGTAGCTAGAAGAGTCTAAGGTGTCAACACACAACTAGCAAGAACTCATGATATTTGGTAAAGTGAATGATAAAATATGTCCAATACTAACTGAGGGATAGAAGGAGAAAAACTTCATTGCAATGGGTTGCATCTGAAATAAACCATAAAGACATATGCTAAAGAATGAGCTGCCAGCTTGTGCTACTTTTGAGAGATAGTAAACCTTATAGATGGTGGGTTGACTGGATGGATGCACCTTCTCCGTGGGCACTGTAAGGGGAACATTAATCCTTCAGCCCCTCCTTCCTCCCTGCCCCTTGTTTTTCAGTTGCATGCAGAATGTGAATAGTTTTGCTCAGGCATGCCTATCTGAGTGGTGAGCAAGGTGGTTGTGGTCTGAACTTTCTGAAACTATGGGCCAAAATAAAATTTTCTCCATTAGGTGGATTATCTTGAATATTTTGTTACTGTCATAAAAAATCTAACAAATCTATTAACAAAAGAAGGTCTCATGGTCAGGAATAGATGTCCATAACAAAACCAACTACACGGGCTTTGTGTGTGTGTGTGTGTGTGTGTGTGTGTGCGCGCGCGCGCACGTGCGCACGCACATGCACATGCACTTAGGCACATGCTTTTTTGTTTATTCAATAGCCATAACTGAAATTTCTAACTTATTCATGTTTTGATTATAATTTTTATAAAATATATTTGATCATGGAGTGTGGTTGATATACCCAGTGACACTCCATTGGAGAACACTGATTTCCCTTTTAAGAAAGAGAAAAATCATAAAACTGGATGCATAGGGAAGAGGGAGAATCAGAGAGAAATTGGAGGAAAGGAAAGAATATGATATAATATATAAAACATTTAACTGAGGGAAGACATTTTTTGAAACATTTCTCTCATAAAAATGTATGTCCACCATTACAGAGAACCACAGCTTAACACCTTTAAAGAGATGAACAGATCATGGGGAATCCCATACACTCTGAGTGAAAAGCTTCTAAAAGTCAGAGTACCAGGAAGTTTGATAGGAAGCAGAGATTCAAGTAAAATGCTGCATAAATGGTCCTGAAACAATAGCAGCATTAGTGGCTATGAAGGGAATATAAAGGGGGTTAGATGGGTCCCACTCCTAGACAAAAAACTACATATGATTTGTGACTGAATGAAGAAGTAGAGTTAAGCCTCTCTCAGGAATAAGTTTCATTATTGGTTGCCTAATGCAGAATAATCATCCTCGAAACCATACACACATGACCAACAACAGACCTAGAAAGTTTCATTTATACATATTTGTACAAACATATATATGTAACAAATACAAATCACAGAAAAAGAGACTATCAAGTTGAGATTTGAGCATATGGAAAAGATTTTCCAGGGTGGGTAACTGGAGAGAGAAGGAAGAGGAGGGAGTAGTGGTACAATTCTAATTCAGTTGAAAACATTAACAAAATGTATGACCAACATAAATAAGCTTAGTGCTTTTAAAGCAATATTATAAGTAATCTAGGTGAAAAGTGGGCAAAACATTACATCAGTATTTTTCCGAGTGTTTGGAAATACCATGTGGAAAATTGGATCCTTCATTCCTTGCTAGTAGGAATGTAAAGTGGCAGACACATTGAAATTTAGTTTGACAACTTCTTAATAACTTAAACATAGATTTGCCAGCAATTCCACTTTCAAGTATCTTCCTAAGAAATATGAAGATTTGTGCCCACACGGGCATGCCTCTGCAATCACTGACAGCATTATTCATCGATCATAAAGTGGAAACAATTCAAATGCCCATCAGCTGATGGATGGATAAACCAATAAGACTGATCTGTGTTGTGTAATGCTACTTGGCCATGAAGACAGTGCATATGCAAAAATATTGATGAGTCTTCAGACGATTTGGGAAGGAAAAAAAAGAACTAGACATAAAAGATGATTTAGTATATGATTTCATTCATAGGAAGCAGTAAACTGTATAGCAAGATGATAGATCAAAAGATGCCTAGTTCTACAAAGTGGAAAAACTAAAATTTTGCTTGGAGGACTGCATACAAATTATAAAATCATTAAATACTACTTTTAGAATTAATCATTGTAATATGCATAAACTATAATGAAGATTATTTCATAAAGGTAGAAAATCTTCATGCTTCCATATTCTAGCAGGAAAGAGAATCAGCAGCATTTTAACTATTTAGGAACACAGAGGATGTTATCAAAATCTGTAGCAATAATGGTAGCAACAGCTAGCAGATACTAATATGTGTGTGTTTCATGTTTAAATGGTACTATAATTTGGATTTAAATATTGCTTCCAAACCCTATGTGCTACATGTGTTAGTGCTGGGCTTTGGTACTATTGAAAGGCACTGGAAGCCTAAGATAGATGAGACATAGAGAAAGGAAGTGAGGTCTCATGTGGCAGCCTCTTCCTTTCTCTTTTCATTTCCTTCTTTGAAGTTGATTGTCTCAGCTGTTGTGTCAAAGTGACAGAAAGCTAACAGTATTTTCTTGATGTAACCAACTTGTCTATGAGATGGAGTGTTATCATTCTTACACTTAGAAAAGGGAGATGAGGTCACAGGACTTGTATTTCATAAAGTTAGAGTTGGAATTCCAGCAGCATAGACTATTAGGATGGCCCCCACACAGCATGATCTCTTCCTTCTTAGGGCATTCAGATGCACTTTTTCTGTCTCTTTAAAAACATCCTGGCAATAGTCTTTTTTTTTTGTAGAAAATGACTCTTCAGTTTGGAGTTGTTGCTAAAATAATTTTTTATCCAGGGGGATACATAAACAGCATTTACTCCCACCTGTAATTCTAATGGTAAGTAACTTATGATTTCACCAAAGCTTATTCTGGTGAATCAATGAGTTTATTAGGCTTACCTATAGAACAATAAGTGAGGGCTTAGGGTCAGGAAGATGGCTGACCTTATTAAAGCAGCCATACTGGAATATATGCGTGTAGCATCGAGGATGATTCTCTCATGGCTGAGTAGAGGAATAGCCCTTCCTCTATAATCTATTCTCCCCACCCATACTCTACTTCCCAATGGACATTGAAACCAAGTGCAGTTAAGGAGAATTGCATACATCCAATTTGAAAAGATAGGGCTGGATAGTCAGGTGAGGGTCCCATGACTCTCCTTGCCTCTTCCTTGCAAGAGAAAGGGTAAAGAGTCAATGAGCCTATCTATGATGATGTCAGTTATAATGATGTTCTATCAAAAGCCTTAGCCAGACACTTGAAGAAGGTGTCAGTGTGACTGGGAATGGTCCTGTATAATAACCCCTTCAACTCCTTCTTCAGGCACTTACAAGGGTCCCTAAGCATGGGAGGGGTTAGCAACTACTCACATACAACTAGGACATCTGTACCAGAACTTATTACTTCAATCGCATGAATGCAGGGACCACACCTTAGTAGGACTTTGAGGATTAATTTCCCTTAGCCTTTTTATTAGAATTTCTTGGTACTACTATCTTGCAGGGAGGGGGCATTTCTGGTTCAATCCTTTCCCTATTCCTCCAGATCACACACCCACATAATATGGCTTTACCATGTAGATCTGGAACATAGCCAATAGCACTAACAACAGTTTCTGTCTTTGAGGAGCCTCCACAGCCTCATTGGCTATCAGCCATAATGAGATAACATACTCTTGGCTCTGGGATTCTTAACCAGCAACCATATGGCTTCTGGGAACATCTGCTTCTCCCCTCACTTGAGACTACTGTTCCTTCCTTACCATTTACAGACCCAGGGTATCGCAGACGTTTCTCTATCATCTTGGTGTGTTGCAACTGTGTTTCAGTTAGACATAAAGCTCCTAAGAACTGCATTTGATCCTTGTACCCATTGTGAACTAATTTCCCAACCTTGCTCCTTCATGTTGACTTATGTCTCTCAAATTCATGTCTAAATTTACCAAACATTCACAGGAGAGAATGTTGCCATCTATATAACAAGAACTCTCTTCCAGATATCAGGCAAGATAAGGCAATATCCTGAACCATTATTTCATTAAGAATAGTGGAGTACCAAAGATTGCTTTAGTCTTAGCTTGGTCTTTGTTGCTGTGAGGAGAAACCATGATTATGGCAACTGTTATAGAGGAAATATAATTGGGGTTGGCTTATAGTTTCAGAGGTTTAGTCCATTATCACTGTAGCAGACAGCATGACAGTGTGCAGGCAGACATACTCATGGAGAAAAAAACTGAGCTTTTCACAACTTGATCAGCAAGAAGCAGGTAGAAGACTTGAGACACACTTGCTCCAACAAGGCCACACCAACTCCAACAAAGCCACACCTCATAATTTTGCCCATCCATCTGGGCCAAGCATTTAAACACATAAGGTTTTGGGGGCCCTTCTTACTTAACCTTTGCAAGTACTCTGAACGTACTTGGCCAAATGGCAGAACTTTGAAACGAAGGTATTAAAGTCAAGCATAAAGTATAAGATACAAGGACCCGTTTATCCATTTGTATTGGTTGTTTCGTCAGTAGATAAATTTTGGATATAGTACCATGGCTAGGAGACTCTAATATAATTAGCTATCCACAATCTTCAGTCATTGTCTACGCCCTTCCACTGGCTTCATACCCTGGAGCTCTTCTGTGGAAGTTTTCTGGATTTCTCCAGCTGAACTTGGTAGAACTGGATCAAGCTTTTTGGTCTTACCTACCAATGCCAAGAAAAAAAGAAGGCCAAAATTTTGAGGCCACATATTGCTGTACCTGCTGTCTCCCTCTGTCCAAGAAGCCCTGGGTTAATACCGTGATTCAATTGTTGGATACCCATCAACCTAACCTGGTTACTTGGGGTGTCTTAGTTTAGAAAATCATCTCCTCCCTCTTGCAGGGGAGAAAAGAACCATGTATAGTGGGGGTGGTGGGATAATTACCCATCTATGTTATTGAATTGCTCTTCTGAATCTGTATTGTTTTATCTTGGAGGCTCTCTGTGAACTACTCCTTGAGCTTTAAAGCCTCCCAGCAGTCCCAGCAGCACGGATTTGGGCTTTCTGTCAATTTTTACTTAAGAGCTCAGGCTTGGTACAAATCGTCATATTTTCCCTAAAGTAACCCAGACAGACCTCATCCTCTGCTTTGAAATTTTTATCTATAGCTCTCCTTTTGCATGGAATCTCTTTTTATGCTGGTCAAAGTCACTTAGAACTTCCAAAGCCTTTTCTACAGATCCTGTTCCACCAAAGGGCTCAACAATGCTGCTGAAGCTCCGAGTCTGTCTCATGGTCCTAGCTGGATCCAGTTCTTTATTAAGTTCCTGGTGAGCAGTCTCTTATTGGGTACTATTAATCATACCTATGTCTATCCCCCAGATACACATGCCAAAGTTCTGTGGTTGATAGTGGCTCATATGAGTCAGTCCACCATGGACTTTATCCTAATTTCATTTGACTATTCTGATTATCATGGTCCCCAATCACCAGAACATCCTTAGGACTCCTTGACAATATCTACATGATGGATTATGGATCTTTCCTTTATCTATAAGTCAAAGGTCAGACTCAAGGGTTGTTCTGTTACTTTTCTTTCCCCTTTTCCTCTTTGTTAACTGACTCCTTCATAGATTCCAGGTTATGGGGTTCTAAGAAAGGCTCTTAATACACATATGGTTCAGGGTTTTTTCCCCTTTGGCTTCTAGCTGTGAGAAACAAATTTTATTCCCATCTTTTAAAAAATCTTCTCTTAATGCTAGATTAGAGGTTAATGCAGAGGATATTAGACATGTATCTCTCTCGATTGTAGTTTTTCCCTTACACCTGCAGTCTCCTTTCAGTCTGCTACCTAGTCCTCAGCTACAACTCTTACTACTTACAGCACTGACCAGGATGCCTCTCCAACTGCTTGTTGATCCCCTGTCCAGGATGCTCTCACTCCTCCCAGGGATTATAATGTTTGTTCTCTTTTCAACACATCTCCACAAACTATGGGTTGAGTGTACCTATTGAACAGGTTGCCATTTCAGACAACTTAGAAAAAAACCGCCAGCCTGGGATTTCTCCATATATATTCCCTGCTCAGCTGGTTTCACATTTGCTACATGTTTTGATATTCTCTGAACTTACTATTTCTCTGCTACTACCCCTGTAGGTTCTAGCAATAAATTACGATATCAAAGTTATTTCACAAACTTCCATACATGTAACTTTGTTTCAGTTGTCTCATTCTCAGTATTACTTCAGTACCCCAAAATGTTGCTTAAATTATTTCTCAGAGGAGAGATAACAATATTTCTGGACCCTATGACAAACTGATATATTATTCCAATAAACTTCACTTTGGAGAACCAATGTAGGCTCCTTAGAGAGCAATGGATGATGTGTTATGGTCAGCAGCATGGATGGCCCAAAAGGAGCCACTCTGGAAGATCTATACTCAGTGTGGATGGTGCCTCTCCATGGCTGTGTAGGCTGGGGCCCCCTTCCTAGATCTTCCCCACTTACATACTCTAGCTCTTCCCTGTAATCCTGAACCCATGTGTAATTACAAAAGAATTACATACAGATGATTGGAAGGAGCAGTGTATTCTCAGGATCCCATGACCCACCATGCTACCTCTTTCTGTAAAGGAGCATCAGCATTCTTCAAGCCTAGCTGCAACTTTTGTAATTTTAGGAAGTAGTAAAGATTCGGGAAGATTAATCAATAGACAAGAGCATTTTTAGGGAAAGTAAGAGGACCTGAGTGTAAACCCGTTGCAGCATCTTAACATCTGATACCCTCTATGATGTTAACATGCAGAAAACACAAATAACACAAACTTACCCTTGTTATCAGTGGTTGTAAATATCTGTGAACTAAGTAAACATGAATTATTTATAAAGCACTCCATCTTAGGTATATTATAGTCACAGAGACTTTCTTCTCTATAATCTTAAAGCATGTTACATATATTTGTCAAACTACTATATGTGTATAATTATGCATTGTTTTCTTTTTCTTTTTGGAATTGTGGTTTTCTATAAGGTAGAGACCATATTAGCATCTTTCTTTGTGTTTCCAACATTTAGCCCATTCATTATCTCGGAGTTGTAGCTTCAACACTGTTTCCCAAACACATGACTTCATTCCCTTCTATTCTTCCACTTCAGTCTCTGCTCCTAGCGACTCATTTAACATAAAGGAGGCTGGACAGGAGGCTGCTGTAACTTAGGAATAAAATTCTCACTAAAAGTAACTCTTACGTTTCGCCTCAAACCTGGCACTCATGGGAGGTGCTGAAGCCTTAAACTATAGGGCCTGGGGAGACTCTTCAGGTGACTGAAACATCTCAGGAATTGTGACACTTTCTCCTCTTCTTTGCCTCTTTTACCCACTGGAGTATGGAGAGTAGCTTTGCCCCACTGTATGTATATTTCAGTCATGATGTGTTCTGCCTTGCCACATGCACAAAAGCAGTGAAGACAATTGTTCATGGACTGGACTTCCAAAATATCAGCTGCATACATTCATTTGTTTATACACTATCTCATGTATTTCTATCATGGAAAATATATGAACATACCAGCCAAATTTGAACCCTTATCTGCTAAAGAAGGATGGTGAAGTCTGAGAATCCCTTTTGTTTTCATGCAAGACATAGGTAAAATACATATTGCTTTAACAAAATCTTTTCAATCTGTCAGGAAATACATGTTGATTGATACAATAGAGGCATGGCTGTTATTGGGGTAACCATCTGCTTTCTGGGTGGATGTTAGGCCCACACCATAGACAGGATGGAATTGTATCTTGTAATTGTGCATGTGGTTAAAAGCCCATGGCACGTGAGTTTGGGAGGCCATGACCTCTAGGATTGAATTGGCTACAGTAATTTTACACGTTCAAATTTGCCTTTTTAAGATATGTATTCATGTCCAGAGATGTTAATTCAGATTTATAACCCACCGAAGTGCATAGAAGAATGACTGTTGAGTGCTCAGTCATAAATGGGACATCTCTATCACCCTTCTCTCAAAGGTTTAGGGGATTTCAAAGAAAAGGAGTCAGAAACAATACAAGAGCTTGGAGGATGAGAAGCAATGCTGTGAAACACTAACTTCTGCACATGACATAACTGCGGTACCCAGGAAATCACAGCAGCTGTGGTTACCTGCATAAGACCTGCAGAAGGCTGTGGCCATGAACATTTCAGTATGGACAGGGAATGGGCTTAAGTACCCAGATCTCTCTGAAACTATAGACAGTTAATGGTTGTTATGGTAGGAAGAATCATATTCTTTTGTTGTGTAGCAACCGCTAAGTTGCCTTTGCTTAAGCAAATAACTCTCTACACTCATCTTATGCAAGGAACCCTAGTTAGATGCATTGAAACACACACACACACACACACACACACACACACACTTCATGAATGTAGGAGGCAGGATGGGTGATAAAGTGGGACGGAAGAGGATAAAAGAGGGAATTATGGGGAAGATGATGAGAGAATATTATACATTTTCTATAAAATTGACAATATTCTTGACCCAGTCTGTGCCTGGTAAGGTCATGTATGTCCTATATATCTATGGTGAGAAATTGTTACTGAGGAACATGTCCATGAGAATGTGATGTAATGGCCTTGAGTTTAACGACACGGAGGATATCTTTACATGAGAATCCCAAAGTTATTGCCACTCATGACCAAACAGAGAAAGAAAGACTGTGAGTGGAGCAGCACACCCAAGTAAGGGAGCAGATACTCCCAGAGGAGTATGCAACAGGATGGCACAGAGTGGGCATTTGTGGGGTATTCGTGGGAAAGTAGGGAGAGGGAGGATAGCCTGGCTACCTTTTGGTGTGTGTGAATTATAGGAACTGCTTAGATGTAAACAGCTTCCTAACTGTGGGATTTCATAAGGACTTTCTGATCTCCATGTGCACCTAGAAGACAGTATACATAGGTATTCTACAGCATAATAAAGATTTTAGATGGGAAAAACAAAACTTCACAGGATGAATGCACGTATGAATAAATGATGTATCATTGACATAACATTCTCTCTTTCTCAGAGTATGCTGGAGAGGATCCACCTTATTCATTTTTCTTTTGCACTGGAGTTCTTTGTGGCTGATATTTATTTTTCTTTGTCTATGTACTCATTCTTGTTTTCTAGTTATTTTAAGTTACACTGCTTTAAAAACATTTGTGCAGATGTTACCAGAAAAAGGAGCTAACTTTTGTCTTCTATGTCAGCACGTTTCTTTGTACACAGTCAGTGCTAATTAATGCTTGGTTAAGGCAGAACACATTATCAAGCCACTCCATGCCATAAAATAAAAAGGGGTAGGAAAACAAACCTAGACACACACGTAGCATAAAATAGTTTGTGATATTCTAATCTAAATGAATATTTCTTGTGCTTATAAGACAACTAAGTATGAATTTCCAAAGAAAACTTCCCATCCTCTTGTACATTTCTGTATGGAGAACTTGTGGAGATTTAATGAATGTGACTGTTCCTCATGCCATTGTACTCATTTCTCTCTATTACCTCCAGCCACACAGAGATTGTGCCTGGCTTTTTTCCCCATTTGTTTGTTAGCTTTTGTTTTTGTGAATAATTCCCTCCTCCCACCACTTGCAGTTAAACTATAGACACAGAATATATGGGGATGAATGTGACTTCATTTTTGTTCTTTGTGAAGTCTCACATCTAGAACCCCGAGTCACTGGGTTTCTTTTTTTGCTACTGGAAGACTTTGTTACTGGCAGAAACTTTATGGGCTGAAGTTCACTAGCCTTCAGTGGACTAAGATACTTTCTGGTTTGTTTTATTAACAACTTCTTTGTGTGAAATCATTGTCCTCTCTTGTTTTGTTTTGAACAATTTGAGATATCATGGTTCCAGTAGCTAAAGACAACATGTAATTCAAAAGCAGGGTCCAGAGTCTCCTGAGATAGAACTGAAATGAATGCCTCCTATTTTGAAGACTAGTTTTTATAGTAGCAGAAAGTGCCATGTAAAATTCCATAGAACAGAAGCAACTGACAGTCCTCCCCATCTAGGATTCCTGTGAAACAAGGTGACAACATGGTATAGTAAGCAAGAAGTGGCAAGCATATCTTAGCAGTAACTGGCAGCTCTTTAATTGAATTTAAGAGACTACCCAGGGCAAGTTAAGTAATTTATCCTGGAGAACCTATAACCACCACTTTAGTAAACCAACACAATCTCTAACCACATTCTAAATATTTTACCTGATTGACACAGATCAGTGTAGCACACACCTTCAACAAAGAAACTTCTCTTTGTGATCATTATGAAAAAAATCACAATAAAATGCAGAGTTTTGGAGTCCAATCCCATTGGATAAATCTACAATTCAGCTCCCACAATTAAGTCTCAAGAAATACAGTGGAAGATGGCTGGAAAGTTTCTAAGATCCGGAGAATTAGGGAGTTTTCTGTGAACCTGTTTCTCTTCTTTCCTAAAGCCTAACCAACATGTTTTTGTAAACATGAACTTAATAGGACAACTATAGATCTATCAAAGAGGACAGGCAAAAGCCCACGAGCCTCCACTCCACAGAAAGAACAAGAGGCAACTATGAAATACTGAGAGCAGGAGAAATAGTTTTACCCAAATAAGAACACAATTGATTATGCAATACCTTATGGTTAGCCCTGAAAATGGATATATAATTGACAAAATATTGATTAAACATGCTGAATATATATATATATATATATATATATATATATATATATTTATATATACACATACATATGTACATACATACATATATTATTAAATGTGTGTATAGATACACATACATATACATGTAACATATCTATCTATATCTATCCATCTATATATGTTAAGTGTACATATACACACATATTCATGAACAAAGCGGCTATGATTTTGAAAGAGAACAAGGAGGGCTCTATGAAAAGTTTTGCAGGAGAAAAGCAAAGGGAAAAATGATGTAATTACATCATAATCTCAAAGATAAAAGAAAAAATATGGTATCAAACCCACTTCTACAGAGGATACTTGAAAGAATACTTAGATCTGAAGAGACAGATAAACATACCCAAGAGGACACAGGGAACAAACAGAAAGTAACAACCAGTCGATCAAAAGAGGTTTAAGAAGATAATGGGAAATAATATACACTATAAAGTAATATCTCTTTAATATTAATAGTCTTACTTACATGGTAGAGAAACAAAGAGTTAACAGATTTGATTAGAAAACAGAATGGATCTTTTTGTTACCTCCAAGAAATATAACTTACCATTAAAGTTGGAAACCACCTTGGGAAAACAGATGGAAAATGTATAAGCAAATAGTACTAAGACACCAGCAGATGTTCTAGTGACTGACCATATGCTTCAAACCCAATATAGCAATGAAGTAAAAACTGACCAAAATGATATTTGAACTCTACTCACATAAGCACTAAATGTACATGGACCAGATTTCATATGAAAAATATTAATAGATTAAAAAAAAATAGGATAACCATAGCACAGTGAGAGTTGAACCAAAAAGAATCCAGCTTTACAAAAAGTAAACTGAAAAACATTAGAGATAACAACAGCATAAATTAAATGGCTCTGATGGCCATGTCTAGAACATTCCATTCCAACACGCAGGAATACACATTCTTTTCAGTAGCCCATAGAACTTTCTACAAAATTGATCACAAAACAAGTTTCAACAGATATAGGAAAACTAAAATAGCATCCTGCGTCATAAAAAAAAATAATCTGGGTATTGATAACAATAGGAAAGACATAAAGCACACAAACACATGGAAGTTAAACTCTGCTCTGGTGAATGATAATCAAGTCAAGAAACAAACCAAGAAAGGAATTGGAAATTCCCTATAATTAAATAAAAATGAAAGCTAAATATTGCAAAATGTGAGACACAGAAGAGGTTCTCCAGGATAGAGCCTCCAGTCCCAACCTAGAAAGTTTCCTTGACAACGAGACCTGTAATAATTGTAACTCTTGTGACTTGAAGCTTGCATTTGTATTTTTTTCCATTTTACTATCTTAGCTGAATATAAACTCAATAATTCATCACACCATACAAAGAATGATAATTTTGTAGTTTCTTTGAGTTATAGTTATTCTAATTCTAAACTTGTCAGTGATGTAACTATTATCAGGATTTCCACAGAGCTCTTGTAAGTATTTGTTATGCTTTTGATGTGGTGGCTTTGAAATCAGCTTTTCTACATCAGCTTTCTTCCTTTCAGTGTTCATAGTTAGCTTTCTATTAATGAAGTTCTGGCAGTGGGGTAAGGAGACAATGAACACACTCTGGTTACTGAGATATACATGGTGCTGGAAGATGTTAGTGTAGGGCGGGGGTGGCCCTATGAATACTTTCTACTTCCCCGAATTCTTCCCTAACAACTCTCCTCCTCCTTCTTCTCCTTCTCTTTCTTCTTTTCCTTCTCCTCCTTCTTTTTCATCTTTCATCTTTTCTTTCTTAAATATGTTCTCTTTTTCTATGTTTGTTTCTTGGGATCATTTTATACTCTTTTTCTTTCTCTTGTATAACTCTCTTGCCACTGAGCTGTTTCTATCCAGAGACCAGTATTTTGCCAATGCGTTGGGATGTGATTTCCTGAGTGCGGGCACACAGCAATCAATTGATTCCTAATACAATCAATTCCCTAGCAGTTGCAATGAGTCTACAATAGAAATATAAGTATAAAGAACAAACATGTCTTCTGGCAAACAACAAGCCCTTACCTCTGTGAAGTCAACACATTTTATTTCTGGAGGAGTATAGAGTAATGACATTAGTCATGTCAATCCATCTGTTCCCCTTTCCTCCCAAGGCACGATTAGGTAACATTTCTTTAACAGTACGTGAGGCTAACCTGGCAGCGTCTATGTGTTTTCTGCAGTATGCACAGGGATGTTTCGCTCTGCTGGGCATGGCTCATGGAGGCAAACGTAACCAAGGAGCCTGAGAACCTTTATCCACTTTGACATTGTAAGAGAGATAGACTGAATTTATCCTAGGTGGTTTCTAAATTTTTCCCCCTTAGGCCTGTAGTTTAAAAGAAAATACAAATGAGTGTGGGAAGCTTGCGGATGGATGGGAACTGTGCCTGAAGAAGCTGTGATTAGAGGAACAGTTATGATCAGACTACTACTGCCTGATAACCACAATTAATCTTGAGTATTAGTTGGTGAATATTTAGCATTTCCAAGGGAGCACATCTCTAAGTGTATTTATGAACTTATTTCTGGAAAGGTTCAGCTGACCAGGGAAGTTCCTGCACTGAATATGAGCAGCACCATTCTCTGAGCTAGGGACTGGATTGAATAAAAAGAACGTAGCAGCTTGCATCCACTTCCTCATTAGAGACACAATATGAAGAGCTGCTTCATCCTTCTGATAACATGCCTGCCCCACTGAGTGATACTCTCAGACTGTGAGCCTACATAAATCCCACTTCTCTTCCAATTGCTTTTGCCAGGTGTTTTTTTTTGTTTGTTTGTTTTTTTTTTTGTTTGTTTGTTTTCAACACAAGAACCATCAATAACACAGTTTTCAAGAAACAAGTATTCAAGACTAATATTAGACTCCTCGTATGGTCTCACATGTCTATAATGATAGCACACAGAAAGCTAAGGCAGGAAGTTCTCAAGTTTTTGCCAGTGATGGTAAAACATAATCTCATAAAACAAAATCTCAGAGTATGACTTAACTACATGGTGCCTGTCATGTATGTTCAAGACCCTGGGTTTGATTCCCATCACTGAATTTTTCTCCAGCCTGGGTTTAATTTATAGGTCAGGGACTTATACAAGTATGTTGGTGATTAGGATAGATAGTTCCATTACTTTTGTAACCAAAAAAAAAAAAAAAAAAAAAAAAAAAAAAAAAAAAAAACCAGACTGCACACACACATTAGCTCTGGGCTGGGAAAGAAAGATCAAATGAGGTGGAAGACGGTTCATGATTGCCTGCATCCATTCTCTTCTGCGATCAAAGGACCTTCTTTTTTTTTTTATGTCTCTCTTTTTTTCATTTTTATTGGTTATTTTATTTATTTACATTTCAAATGTTATCCCCCTTCTCAGTTTCTCCTCCACAAACCTTGATCCCCTTTCCCTCCTCCTGCCTCTGTGAGGGTGCTTCTCCACCTGCCCACCCACTACTGCCTCAGCACCCTAGCTTTCCCAAATGCTGGGGCATTGAGCTTTCACAGGACCAAGGGGCTCCCCTCCAACTGATACCCGATAAGGCAATTCTCTGCTACATATGTGTCTGGAGCCATGGCTCGCTTCATATGTACTCTTTGGTTGGTGGTTTTCTCCCTGCAGCTTTGGGGGTCAGGTTGGCTGATATTGTTAGAGAGAGAGAGAGAGAGAGAGAGAGAGAGAGAGAGAGAGAGAGAGAGAGAGAGAGAGAGAGAGAGAGAGAGAGCATTCATCTGGTGAGCAGTTGTTGAACAGGCAGTGCTGCTTTGCACTAGTGTTTATCCTAAAGTAGAAATCCAGTTGTGTCACTTAAAAAGCAAGTCATGTTTACTTTTTTAGGAATTCAAAGGAAAATCACATTGTTTTCATAGTAAGGAAAAGTGCACATGTCTGGAAACAGGCTGTTTCTTAATCAGGATAATGTATTCTCCAGCAGTGTCTTCCCAATCTTTGTGCTTAAAAATAAACTGAAACATTGGAGCTATACTTCCCTTGACTCACTAAAAATCTGTAGGGAATCTGACTATTAGTGTCTAGAAGCTTCCAAGGGAGCCATGCACCCTACCAACATTCTGAACAGCTCATGTGTATGTGTATACACTATGCTTTAGGGATAGTTCCTTCCACCGTCTTCCTCTCCTCTTCATCTTCTCCCCCTTCTTTCTCTGTCCCCAAATGCAGTCTCACTCAGTTGGCCCAAGGTCAGTATTCTCTTAGCTGTTTGCTGCCATCCAGGTTTTCTTGGTTCTAGTCACCAGCTTTGGTTTTATCACTTATGTCAATGTTTTCATAAAGTTTTGTATATTGCCTGCTTTCTTGGATACTCCTTCCGTACTGGATAGTCCAGTGGGTTCTGCCTAAGGCATACCCCATGCATATTTTCCTTAGGGTCACATGGACATGGAAGTTTCCCAGCCTCTGGGGATTATTATTAATACTTTTGACAGACCTGTGAGTTTTCGAGACTCTCTATAGGACTCATCTTCAGTATGGGGAATGAGCTAAATCAGCCAGTTTCTCAAAAATGAGAATCCATTGGAGTAGAGTGGTGCCAAGGTCAGGGGCCTTGGGGATATAGGGAATTGCTGAGCATAGCTAATGGCAGTCGGTAATGGCTTTGCAGCATCACACAGCTATCCTATGTATTTGGGGTTATTCCAGTCATGCATCATTTCCCCTACTTGGAGAAGATGGACTTCCAAGCAGAGACTTACAGATACTTTCAGGAATCGTGTATGCTTTTTATTGCCATGTATTTACCTACAATTTATTCACTGCACAAACAACAATAGAATCAATGGTTATAGGAGCTTGCAAAGTTTATATCAAAAAATAGATACAAAACAGCTAACACTATACCTACTATACAGGAAACATGAAACTGAAGGCAAAAGAAAAATAGGAATTAACATGCGAGAGTCATGGATAGAGGGTAAGCAAGAGAAGGCTCAATTTTCTTTATTAGCTGTATATTTAGGAAGAATTGACTGGGTAGGGAAATGGAGGGTGGGGTATTTATAACTTAAGAATCCTAGAAGATTCATATTTAGTGAGACCTCAGTTGCTGTAACATCTCCATCTTAGGGGAAATAATTTCAGCTTCATGATGCCATTGACTTTTCTTTTTGGCTTTCTTTAGTTTGTTGCTCTGCATGTACAACTCACTAGTTTCTTAGGCGTTTTCCTAAATATCAAAAACAGATCAAACTGAGACAGAGGGTAAGTCCCTTGTTTTACTGTCTTATGATTCAGAGAAAAAGACCTCTCAGTGTGCCAAAGACCTCTCCTGGGCAGAAGAAGGATGTCAAGGAGCTTTTGTGTTTATATTTATTTAATGTAAGTATCTAGTCTTACTAATTTGAACTTTTGAATCAATCAGTGGTAAGAAGAACATAAGCTTTCATGTTCGGGCCACTTCTGTTTCTCTACTGCTCTCCTCTATGAAGAGCTCAGTCCCAGCCTTCCCCCGTTTCTTGCACAAGCACTTCTAGGTGTCTCCATACACATTCCATGATGGTCTGTCTGACACTATGTTCCCCTTCACATGAGAATGGTAATATTGTCTAGTACAGAATGCTAGGTCACAAATCATCTTCTTTTAAGAATTCAATTATGTAATTCCCCTTATTATTCCCATGGCTTCTAAAGAGAAGCTTGCTGTAACTCTTATCCATGCTCCTTTATTCTTATTGAAGATTGTCTCTTGGTCTGTGGTTTCTATCGTTTAAATATTGCAAGCCTAGGTACAGATTTGTTATTTGTGCTGCTTAGCATCTCTGTGACTTTTTCTCACAACCACTGTGTCAGTATTTCTAAGTTTCTTTCTTTCTCCCTCTGGTGTTAGCATTACATGATTGTTGCACCTTTTGTAGATGATTTAGTCCTCCTCCTTCTGCTATTGCTCCTCCACTTCCTTCAGGTTCCGATGTGGTAGGAAGCCTCTGTTTATCTTTGTGTTTGCGGTTTCACTATTAAGCATTGTCTCTTCTACTCACCAGCCCATTCAGGTATTTATCACTTTTTATCATTTTATTTTCTTTTTATAATAAAAATGTCCATTTTTCTATACACTGTGTTTTCTCTTCCTGAACTCCTCCCAGATCCTCCTACCTCTTTACCTGTTAAGCTATATATTTTTATCTGTTTATTTTTTTTAAACAACACTAAAATTAGTACTCAGTAAGGCCCAAAACCAAAACAAAATGAATCAAAAAGCCCACAAAAAGCATGAACTTTGTTTTGTGTTGGCTAACTACTTCTGTCCATGAGGATTTCTTGACTGTTTTTGACATACTCAGTGATACTCCATTGTAGAAAACCGACTTTCTCCTTGCTAACATATAGCTTCTTCACTGGAGGTGGTGACCTATGGCCATTTTTTCTCAGTGCAGAGACTGTGTCTTTCTTGGACCTGGGCAGTCCTGTGCGTGCTGCACAGTCTTTGTGAGTTCATATGCATCACTCCTGTTGTGTCTGGAAGGCGTTGTTTCTTGGAGTTTTCCATCATCTCTGGTTCATACAATATTTCTGCTTCCTCTTCTCCCATAAATCTTTAAACCTTTAGGGAAGGGGGATTGATG
Source organism: Micromys minutus (assembly GCF_963924665.1). Lineage (NCBI taxonomy): Eukaryota > Metazoa > Chordata > Mammalia > Rodentia > Muridae > Micromys > Micromys minutus. The sequence goes on from NC_137972.1 coordinate 61,071,126, forward strand.
AAGACATTCCATTTAGAGCTGTGTGCTTGAAAGTCTGTTACTCTTTGCACAATGTCCAATTGTATGTCCCTGTATTAAATATATATACTCCAAAAAGAAGCTTTTATTGATAAGGGCTGAATAAAGCACTGATCCTTTATATTTTGTTCCAAGGTAATGTCTATCATTTAAGGTGAGTTTTTGGTTATAGCCAAAAGCTAGAATCTGTTTTCTAATTTATTCTGTTAGTCTGTATCTTTTGATCATGGAATTAAGATCATTAATATTGATAGTTATCATTGAACATTGTTTGTTGATTCATGCTATTTTGTGGTGGTGGTGCAAGTTTCCCCTTTTGATTTATTTCATGTGTCTTCTTGTGTGTAGTTGATTCCTTCAGAATGGTGTTTTCCCTCTAGGGAAGTGCCTTCTTTAGAGCTGGATTCTTGCATAGAACTTGCTTAAATTTGGTTTTAGTGTAGAATTACTTTTCCCTATTTATTGTGATTGATAATATTTCAAGGCATATTTATATGGGATGGTGTCAGTGGTTCCTACGAGCTTTTAGAACATCTGTTCTTGCCATTCTGGATTTCTGAGTTTCTACTGAAAATTCAGGTGTTAAAGGGCCTGCCCTTTTATGTGTTTTTTCCCCTGGCAAATATTATTATGTTTTCTTTGCTCTGTATATGTACAGTTTTGATTATTATGTATCATGAGAGTTTCTTTTCTCATCCTATCTCTTTTATGTTCTATATGTATTTTCTACCTTAATAGGCATTTCTTTCTTTAGACTAAAAATATTTTTTCTATAATTTTGTTAAATAATATTTTCTGTCCTTTTGACCCAGGTTTCATCTTATCCCTCTATTTTATTCATCACACGTTAGGTCTTTTCACATTATGCCAGACTTCCTGGATATTTTGTGCTTGAGTTGTTTTAGATTTAACACTTTCTCTGGCATAAGCTATTCATTTTCTCAGTGCTTACTCCAGTAGGGCTGCAGTATATTGTTATACCATCAGTTAATGCTTATTATACACTGAAATCCAAGTATCCTTGAGTTATGATGTTTGAAGTTCTGAGTTATTTGAAATTTGAGTTACAGTGTTTCTTGGCAGATGTTTAATCATTCATTATAGGGTAGGTGTTTTGTTTTGTGATTGCTGTTGTGCAATCTGGATCCTAAGCAGCTGTGATGGTTGGAGGGTCGCAGGTAGAGTGTGTTTCTGTGGCCTGGCACTTGTTGCACAGAAATGAAGATGAGCTAAAAGGAAAGGCTAAGAGAACCACCCAGAAAGAAATGGGGGGGGTGTCCTGGGTCTATATCAAGCCACAGTTTTCCCAGGAATTGAAGTGCATGTGTGATCAGACTCTAGGAGGCTGAAGCAAGACTAAGACTAAGCCTGGAGAGACAGTAATGGAGGACAAGCTAGATAATAATGGTTCTCTACTGCATCTTAGCCTAGTGTGGCAGCTGTGGGTTCCTGGTAGAGAGTGATTTTTGTGAGTGTTAGTGAATAACACAAAGAATAGAGATAGAAAAGAAGGAAAAGCTGTAGGGGTTGGCAGGAAGAGAACTGGGGGATGCTGAGGAGTCTGTATTAAGAGCCAGAGTTCCTAGGAATGAAATACATTTTTTTTTTTTTTGATTTCATGATGTTTTTGGGTTTCTAGAATTTTCATATATTTGTAAATATTAGATGTCAACGAGTAGCATGGGACCTTCTTAAACTCTTCCCTATGACTGCCCAGATAAATATTGCCAAGGATCATATCAAATTTCTGACTTAAAATAATTGTCCAGCTCCTGAGTATCCGGAACCACCAGTTCATGTCAAGGTGATGCTTAGCTCATCAGTCCTTGAGAAGCAGAGCCTGTAAGTTCCCTGTTCTTCAAGGGGCATCACACTGAAACAGTGGCAGAGTGTCACAGCCAAGGGTTTTATAGTCCTGTGATAAGGTCTGGATTTTAGTGAGGGCAGTGTTCTTTAACAGTGCTTCTCCTGTGAAGGAGCCCTCCATTCCATGGAATGGCTAGCTAGTGGAGGGCCTGCAGTTGTGTCTCCACATTCCTTGGTTAGGCTCTGATACAGTGATTATCATTTTATCATATCTGATACATCATTATAATATCGTGTTTATTAAAGGGGTAAACATTACCTAGGATAGATTTTAAAATGATGCTTTTATTCTCTTCATTAAAAGCACATAGATTTTTCTATATTCTTCTTTCTGGGAACTTGATGGCCTTTAAGACTGAGACCTCATGGTGTTTAACTTCAAGGTAGACCATGCTAAACCTCCAGTAGTTAGCACTGTCTAATTGTCCCAGCACCTGGTGACCCTATGATCAGCTTTTGCTCCTGTGAGCTGTGACTGTCTATCCATTTGTCCCTCTCTGAAGTTTTTATATTTTTTGGGGGGAAAAGGGGTGTAGTATTTTGTCTTGTGTTGTTAGTTTTTCCCTGGGTCTCATGAGAGTTTATGATCTGTATTTCATCTGGTTTCTAAAGAACAGGAGTGTGGTTGTTTGGTTATTTTCATACAAGGTAGAAACAGTAGTTTTAAACTTTTCCCCTGGGAGTGTAAAACAAAGATTGTGGGTGGCAGAATCTTGCTTGGACAGAGAACTCATCTTAGGCTAAAGGTGCTTCTGAAGTGTTCTTCCTGGACAAGTCATTTTTATCTTTTTTCTGTGTTTTTGTATCTATTTTGGGCTTCTGGAAATATTTAGTTCATGTGCTACAAATATATGTTCGCTTTGTGGCCGACAGTTTGGGGATACAACTGACAATTCAGTAATCATGGCATCATGCTTTGTACCTACTTGAGAACCCTGGTACTGGTGCTTGTGTTTTGACTCTGGTGGGAAGGAAGATGTTGCAAAGACTACATGCAATGATGTTGTCTCATGAAAAACCAGGAATTCATTTGTGTATACTCATTTGGGCAAGGGACCTATGGTGATTATTACTGTTCAACCTTTAAATTATTTGAGGCTTAAGGCATAATACCTTTCCAAATATCCCTGGCCTTGGTGGCTCCTTCCTTTTGCATGTACAAGTTCTCCGTAAGGCTCTACTCTTACAGATTCCCAAATTCGTAGGTACTTAAGTCTCTTAAATATAGTTATCAAGTTTCTGTGTATACCTAAGTTTGAACAGATCATTATTGTATGGGATTCTTTAGACTTTAGGTGATAATGTTAAGCAATGGTATGTCTATTTTCAGCTCAGTGTTAAAGGCTCACAGACAGTTGGGTCTGTGCTGAGCATATTGGCAAGAGCTCCCAGAAGAACATTAAAAAAAAACTATTTTCAATCTGAGGTTGATTTTATCTAAGAATTATTCCACAGATTTAGACAGCTAATTTGATATTTTTCTCATGTTACTGTGTGACTTTTGATTGGATTATTTTATTCTTTTTGTATATGTGCTGAAAAAAATACTAGAGAAAGACCTTAGAGATATTTTTTTTTACCTTCTTTGAGGATACTATTATTGTCAACAGAAGCAGAGCTTGTGACTAAAGGAGGTATCTTCACCAGAGACTCCCCAGTGAATAGTTAGCTATGTATGGGAAAAAAAAAAACCCAAAACAGAAACCATACTCCATTTTCTTTCCCAGTTGAAAATCAGTTGAAAAAAGGAATAATTTGTCTTTCACAATTAAATGTCATCTTTGCTGCCAAAGTAGAACACGAACTATTGTTCAGGTAGACTTCAGTCAAGAAGAAATAGGAAGTGACTGTTGTATAAGGAAATGCAGTTGAGTCTTTTTTCATTGGAACCTACAGGTGATTGAACATGCCAGAGTAAAACCCAACATATGGACTCCTGGCCTTAAAGGTAAAAAGAAATTATGTATGTAAGAGAAATTTGTCATTCTTTAACACAGATGCTGTGTGCTTGAAATGGTTTTGCTGCACCAAGAGATGGTAACTTAGCTGATATTAACTCCTTCCTTTTGAACTATCATGTTTGCTTATTGGTGAAATAGATTTTATGTGGGTAGCATATCATTTGGAATAGAGTAAGGCAGAATATTATGTATATGACCAGAAATATTTGCCTCCAGGGATCTTAAGGATGTTCATAAGTCAAAGAAGATACTTGGGAGATAGACAGGGTGCTCAGTGCAGGAGTGTGAATTGTGTGAGTTCACCTTGATTGTAGAATTGACAGGATTTACATTACTCATGGAAATATATATTGGTCTACTGTAGGTGTTTCTAGAAAGGTTTACCTAAAAAGGAAGAGCAATCTTAAATGTGTGCAGTACTATTCCATGGGCTCAGGTTCTAGAACTAAGCAGCAGCATTCACCTCTCTTTCTTTTTGCACTGTCAACACAGTATAACTAGGTACCTTCTGTTCCTGCTGTGCTACCAACTGTGAGACAAAACAAACTTTCCCTTAAGTTTGTTAGTTGTTTTTGTCAAAGCAGTAAGAAAAGCTACTATAGGGTTCTACTTATGCCCACTTAAATCATAACCTTGGGTGCATGACTCTGGTGAACAGAGAAGATGCTAACACTCACAGATATCCCCCTGCATTTGTGCGATCCCAGAGATTTGAATAGTAGATCATGATATACATGTAAGAATCAGAGTTATTGAGGCAAATTAGTGACTCATTATCAAGGCCTTTGCTTATTTGTTTCTTCTGCTAATTGGTGGAGAACTTTGGAATGACTTACTCGGAAAAATTAATTAAGTATGGGAATAGGAGCTCCAGGAGAGAACAAATAATAACTTTACTCCTTATCATTCCTTCTGCAGAGTGATTAGGTCATTAAGTAGGCTGTGATTAGATTCTCCATTCTTCATGGCTTCCCTTGAATATCCACTTGCACATTTCCTTAGCCATGGGTCAGGTTCATCTACTGATGCTCTGTGATCTGGCTAGCAAACCTGAGTGTGGCCCTCTCTTCTGTGTGAATGGCTGCATTGCCTGATAGGACCTAGTCTTCTTGGGGGATTTGTTTTTAACTCCTGCAGGGAGTTCCTTTCAGTTTTCTTGTGCAGTCCTAGTTTTCTTCCTTTTCTTTGCCTTCTCCATTGCTTTTTGTTCCTCTTAGAGGAGCATGCATAACTAAGTAAAGTCATTGTGTTTTTTTTTTTTCACAAAACTTACTTACAATAAAGCCTCTATAAAAGTAGAGAGCTGAGCAAGGGTCCCTGGAGGCTACAATAGACAGAGGATGGAACCAAAAGCATGCAGTAGCAAGCAGCAAACATAGGGATCAGTTGTAATGTCCTTATTGTCTTTTAGATGATAAAATATGCTCTGATGCCTACTTGTTGAAGGATTGTTTCCCCTGACTTGGGGGTTTGCAGCTGGTGGGAATATCAAGAGCTGAGGTTTAGTGAATCTTTATGTAATTTGGCACATCCTCAAAGGGGATAATAGGACCACTGTACCTTCCTCTTTCCTTTTGGCCCACCATATATTTCCTCAATGGTATGCTGCCTTTCCACAAGCCACAGTTGACATTCCTCTCAATTATGTACCAAAATCTCTACAATTGTTACGACGCAGTAGTTTCTCTTTAGTAGTCATTTTACCCCCTTAGGTATTTATTACAATGGCATAAAAGGTAGTTACAGTCTGTGCAAGCTAGATTTTATGTCAATGTGTCATAATCTAGGGTCATCTGGGAAAAGGAATCCTCAGTCAAGAAAACACACCCATTGGGCTAGCCTGTGGAAAAGCCTGTGAAGTGTTTTCTTGATTAACAATTGGTGTTGGAAGACACAGCTCACCCTAGGGATTGCCATCACTGGGCTGGTGACTCTGCATGGAGTAAAAAGGCAGGTGGAGTAAACCTTGAATAACAGCACTGTACTTGTGACATACTGCATCTTTTCAAGATGAGTTTGAAAGATTCTCATACTAAGGATCAAAACACTTACTCCTTTCAATGGTCCCCATTTCTTGCCTTTTGTGGAACTTTTCCTCCAGTGCAACATTTATACCAATGTTAATGTTCTATTTCTGTGCCAGGGCTGGTAGTTGATTTAAATATCTGACTCAGGATAAACCATTCCAATATGTAAGAAATCATTTATGGTCTTTTGAGATAGAATAACGGGCAAAGAAGCTTGCATCCAAGACTGAAGACTTGAATTTTGTTTTTGGGATCCATATGGAAGAGGGCGATCCCTAACTCACACAAATTGTCCTCTGACCTCCATACATGCTATGACTTGTAAATACAGAATCACACCCAAAATAAAGAAATAAATGCAATATATAATTAAAAAGCAATTTTTGAGTATCTGAAAGTCAGGGATAAGAATATTTAATATTTAAGACCAGTTTGGACTCTATAGAAAGACCCTGTCTCAAAAATTAAAAATTAAAAAAAAATAAATATAAAACAAAAATTAAAAAAATCACAAACAAACAAACAAACACAAACAAAAACAACAACAACCAACAAAATGCCTGAATTATAAGACTCAGACTAATGGGGCACTATGGGGCATGCCCACCTTATTCCAAATAAATGAATAAAATGTTGGGAGAAAATAAACAAGAACAAAAAATATCACAGATGATTCAACTACATTGAAATACAGTTTGAAAAACCGACCAATTTGAATGTTCTCCTAATAAATTCTTCATGTTTGCCTAAAGTAAAACAATAAATTGTTTTTTTCCACTTTGTCTCCAATTCTCTGAAACTATTTTTTCCACAAGACTTTTAGTTTACTGTATTTTCCAGGGTTGGTGAGAATGGGGGTAACATGTAATGGAGTGAGGTTGATGTTCCATTTTGAGTGCCATCAAGAGCTGCTAGTTAGGTTAATGGTGCAGAATGGTGCCAGAGAGAGAGAGAGGAAGAGGGACAGGAAGGAGGAGGGGGAAGGGGACAGGGACAGGGACAGAGTAGGGGAGAGAAGTGTGTAGAAGCACTTGAAACATCACAGAGAGCTTGGGGTGAAGATCAAGAGGCCCATGGAAAAAGAGACCCAGGCCTGCCTGTGGTGGATGGGAAAGGCTGAGTTCTATCATAAATTCAATCCTGGAAGCCTTTGGATGCACCTGATCCTCACTAGGCTTTTGAGGGAACAGATGCAGAATGGAAATTCCTTTGACTATTGGAGAGTGATTCCTGCTACCAAAGATAGTAAGAGAAAGAGCTTACAGTCTTTACTTTCAGAGATTAATATTGCAATTGGAAAATGAGGCCACTTAAAACAAATCTGATAATTAAGAACATGAGGTTTTGTGCCAAGTGTGTGATTTAAATGTTTATCAAGAGCTTGGCCATAGTTTAGGGTAACTGGGTTGTAATGTAGCTTATATGGTCTGTTGAAACCATTTTAAGATTCTTTGAGTTGTATGATGTCCTGTATGAGCAGCCTTCATCAGTGGCATGACATCCAGTTTCTCATCTGTTTATTGTGAACAAAAGCTATGATTCACACTCTTAGAATGCAGTAGATGAAGGTCATTCCCTTTCATTGTAATCTGCACCATCATAAGCATAAATGACATTGGTGGCAAACCTCATGGTCTTCCTAATTTTATTCCTTAAGGAAGTACCTTAAATCTCCAACTTTTCCTCCTGACCTTCAACCAATGATACAGAAAGCTAAAACTACCAAAAAAACAAGGACGAAACACCCAGTCCACCATGCATTCCCACTGAAGGATCCCACATCTGACCAGTGTATATCTAAGGCTTCCAGTGGGGAGAGTGTGGCTTCCCAGAGCTGATGCTTCGGAGACAGCTGTGCGTGCATGATCCTGTGAGCATGCCGGCCTCCTCTCTGTATCATTACTCTGTCTGGTGCTACAGCTTCCCACAGAACAATCTTGCAAATACACAGTCTTTATAGTACTCAAAAATCTACTAGATGCCTGTGTCTTTAAATGAAGTCATGTTTTCTTTGAGTTTGTAATAATTACAGTTTGTGCTTGTTATCCATATCGTCTCACTCCTGGGATCATTATGCAATATAGACATTTTTCACTTCCAATTTTAGTTTCTTGTGATTTTTAGCTAATGGTAAGAAATATCTCATCGAGTCAGAGTGTCTCCTCAGCAATGGATTATTCCAAAAATGTGAGAATTCTTATTAGGATCCAAGGGCTTGTCCTGGGAAGATGGTGGTGACTCAGTAGGCAAATACTTGTCAAGGTAGCATGAGGATCTGAACTCATGCAAGATCAGACATGACAGTATAAAACTGTAATACCATTGCTTCTGTATTCAGAGGGAAAACAGTGATAGGTAAACCCCCAGAAGGTCATGGGCCAGGTCACCTGGTCCATGCAGTGACAAGGAAGAGATAGTATCTCAAGTGAAGTGGAAGTTAAAGATTAAAAAAGAGATTCAGTGACTTGTAATTTATGAAACATTGAAATAATGTGTTTATTCTATACGTTTATTTCATTTACAGTAGAGAGTCTTCTTAAACACACATTTCATAATGATGTGAAAATCAGCAATTACAAAAATGCGTATTAAAGTTTTCAGCCAGCAGGTATAATTAAACAGGACCAGACACCCTTAGGGCGGCAGAACAAATCTGGTTGGAAAATATAAAGCAGTTACAATCTGCTTCTTTTTGTCGGATACTTATCAATTGAAGAATTTAAAAAATGGGGTTTGGCACTTGTAAATCCTTTATACTATATTTTTATTATTTTGTGAAAGATAGAAACAAAAAACAATGAGAGAGAGAAGAGAAAGAAGTTGAAGGGTGAAGGGTGCAGGGTTGAGGAGACGTCAATAGGGATGGGAAGAGAAAAACAGGGAGCTTCTGAAAACAGGATGGCTGGGTGTGTGCATTGGTCTGCTCTGATTTGGGGAAATGCTGTGAACTATGCGGCATTTCCTGCTTCTTTAAAGTGGAGTTTGTTTGTGTCAGCAGCTAGCTTGAGGGACTCATGACTTCATAAGGCACTTGGTAACTCATCAGTGAATTTAAAACCTTACCTATACATGTGTAAAATCTCATTCATAAGGTGAAACAGGTATGTGTTGTGTGTAATACCTTAAAAATAAATTAGGGAATCAAACCTGAGGTGGAAATCTCTGTAAGTGTTGATAGGAGACTCTATGAGGACAGGGTGGAAGTATCCAGCAAGAAGAGGAAGGAGGAAGGCACTGCAATGGGACAAAGGAGGAAGACAGATATAGTGACCCGGCCAGATAAAAGACTGTACCTGGACAGACTTATGTCCCTACATTCATCCCCTATGGGAAATGTAGGGACTTTCTTTTAAGCCTGGGAGTCAAGTCATTAGGTCCACAGCATTCTGTGCTGCTTGCAGCTATAGGACAGTTTTATGGCCATGGGCTTTGTCTGTCTTCTGTAGATATGGTTTATCCAACAAAGCAATTTGCCAGATATGGGGGTATTAATAACAGAGCTTCCTCTTCCAGGGAGAGGGGAATATAATAATCCAGGCCAAACTGGATTAAGCATACCTCTTCCCAAGTAGGATTGGGAACTCAACTCCTCAGTGGGACCTGGGAACAATCATCTTGGTACCTAGTGGCACCAGGTGTCAGTTCACTGGCACTGCTGTGTTGTACTTTTGCTCTTTCTGAAGCCTGGCTCCTGTGAAGTGAACCACTTCTGTCAACGTACTGTCATCCCAGTGTAGAAAATCCATTTCCTGACATAGACTTTCATTAACTGCTGAGCTGTTAGATTATCAGTTGTTTGGGGTTTGGGACAACTTAGTGGTAGAATGCATGCCTGTGTCCCAATGTCAGTCTCCAGTGTTCATACCTGCTATTATACTTCAGGCTTTATCTTTTCAATGTTTTGCAGTTGTCATCATTCATCATCCCTTGCTGAGAGAAGTTGTATGCCTTCTGAGAGCTTTTATACAGTCATGGGTTTCATTTGCTGCTGTTTATCGATGTTTGCTTTGCTTAGGTTTTAGAATCTTCTTAACATCAGATGAGTAAGAATGTCCTGAGAACTCTCTATGACATCTTAGGCTTGGGTGTGGCGAGCTCATGCTCTGGGCTTTATCCCGGTGGCCACTGTTCTTTTACTTTTGTATAGGTCACTCCCACTACTTTAGGACACAGAGGCCATTACAGACATAGCCCAGAATCCTGACCAGCAGTCCTACATTTGTGGATGATTCATAACAAGAAGCCAAGGCCTAGGTCTTCTGCTACCATGAACATAGTCTTGAGCCCCTCCTCCTTTGCAGTAGAACTCATATTTTTGGCTTTCTTGGTTGTCTTTCCTTTCTCACAAAGGGAGTCCACCTTAGCTCGAGGTCTTGGAAATTCTGACCCTTTATATGTGAGTCAGTTACTTTTTAGGCCCTATCTCCCTCCTCTTCTTGTTTTTCTGACAAGCACTGAATAAAGCCCAACGGACTTTCCTGTGTGTATGTGTGTTTTCTAGGGAATTACACCATATATGTTTTTCTTCCATAGGAAGGTGACAAGTGCCCAAGATAAAAATTTAGAATTCCGGGGTGGGAGCGATCAGATCAAGTCAGGAGGCAGTGCCCATTTCTGGGGAAGAGTTCATAAAAATCAACACCTAAGTCTCCTGATAGTGGAAGACAGGAAGTTACTGGGTGATCTGCACAGGAAGACAGATAAGTGGGCTGAGCATGGGGAAACTGGAATAATAATATATCAATTTCTGTGTTGTCCTCATTCCTGTCCTTGTCTGGACTGCCTGTGCCTGCCTTCTATGGAGGGTCTCTATCAGACATTCTGAGTTTTAGGGTTGTGCTTGATCCAGATGAATTTGGAACTTTTGGCCAACCACTCTGCTTCTCACAAATTCTACCTCCCAGCTACATCCTCAGCTTCATGAGTTGATGTCGCTCTCCATTCACTGAGCTGCTAAATGAGACCTTTAAGTTACTCATTTAGTAAATGACTATATTAACTTGAACATGCATACCCTGAGGCATAACTAACTTACCATGTCTTTTTCCTAAATCACACTCTGGTTCAGCTCTGGGTATTGACTCTCAGCAGTTTGGGTCCATAGTAACTCCAAATCATGTGAAAACTTGGAGAGGGCCTTGTGCCTCCCTTGCCAGTGTCACAGTGATTGCTGTCATTTTCTCAAGCCCTCGCTATAGGATTCTTCTCTTTATGGCTCTCCATCATACACATGTGTATTCTTTCTCCAGTTTATTTTTCCTTTGTGGGAAGTGAACCCAGGACTCATACTCCCAAGTGTCACTCATTTATTATGGTTTACATCTTGTTTTAAATGTACAGTATTCAATAATGAAACTTGTAAGTAATTTTTCTGCCAAGTCTACCTACTGGATGAGTATGTACACTCCTCTGCTCTTTAGTGCCCACACAAAAAGGGAGCAGTTCTCTTTCCATGGCTTACTTGCTTCTTTTCCTACAGCAATGGGTCTGCTGCTGGAAGCTGAGGTTGGTTACTTTTGCATGCATTCATGTTAGAACACCAGTTTATATAGAGCTGCCAATACATATGATACATTGAACTGCTCTCAAATACATTCAGCAGATCCTTGTTCCCAATCAAAGAATGGGTAATTTCCTGCTAAAAAGAAAACAGATGACATGGAGAACTCTGAACCTCCTGAAGTAAAGAGAACCTTGGTATCTTGACAGAGTTCTAGCTCAAATGTCATTAAGGCTGTTAGCATTGTTTTAGCAATGCCATGAGCAATGCTGTTAACATTTTGCAACAGAGGGCAGCTCCTCACCACAGGTGGTTAGAAGCTTTGTCATGGAATCACTTGGCTCCAGCACTTGGGACACTTGGCAGTTTGGTGCCATTTTGAGTAGCATTCACCATGTTTTCTTGGGAACCTCATTACTGCAAGACACAAAACCTCAGCTTTGGTGCCAAGAACCCCTGAAACTGAATATTGAGGTGAAGTCAAAGAATTGGTGCTGGATCCATACCTTCAAGTGCTGAATTGCAAGAGTTGCAACTTGCCTGCTTTGTCTTAGGCCCATCAAAGTCCCATGTCAATCTAACAGCTCTTTCTTCAGGGCGGGATGCTTTTAACAAGGGAATGGTCACCCTGCTCACAGAGTGAAGGGACAGGATCTCTAGGTACTTCACTACCACTCACCCTGTGGAGTATCAACACTGCTCCCTCAGACAGAGAATGTGGTGTCTAATGTGGTAAAAACTCATCTCAATGGCCTGAATATAAAGAGATGTAATCTGCTCCCAAATATGCTACTACTTAAGGGAAGGGGGCAGAATTTTCCAGACTATGCCAGCCTTAGGTTCTTGTAGTAGAATGACCGCTGCATGGTTTTGTGTTTTTGCTCCGTGGTCCAAGTAAGGACTAACTGTACTTGGGAAGCTCTTCTACTGACTACACTTGTGTCTCATACAGCTTTAAAGTTAACCTGGTGTATTCTGCCATTAGCTAATATGGTAGTTTAGGGATACTACTGTAGAAAAAAGCTGATCACACTAGGCTGCAACAGGAGTGGGAGGTGCTGACATGACCCAGGACCACACATGAACTTTCTTGATGATGTTGTGGAGGCAAAGGTGAAAAAAAAAATAGTGTTCACATACTATAGATGAATCACTACTGCTCTGGAATAGGAGAGAAACGAAGAAATGGAAGACCAGGTATTAACATTGGACTTTGAAAGGACAAAGGAGAGGAGTTTCATTTAACCATTCATCCAAGAAAAATACCACTCTTGGAAAGTGTTCAGGAAATGCAAACAAAACAAAACAAACAGAAACCTAACCAACCAATTAAACAACAACTACAGCAACAGCAACAACAAAAAATCAACGTAGGAGCCATTTTGAACTATTTCTTCAAATGCCAAGATAATTTTTTAAGAGACTGTTTATGTCATCATAATAATGTTTCTAAGTCCTGGGGGTGCCTGACACTAATTAGAAACATCATAACCTTATAATGTCTGTTTCATAATGTGGAACGTTACATAACCCAGACTCTGGAACCAAATAAAGATGGTAATTGACTTTGTGAGAGTTGGGATTTACAGATGTTCTGACTTCGCTCAAGTTTCTCATAGACACTACATTATGGGAGCTACACTTGCAGCCATTTAGCAGTCTTTGGCTGACAATGCACCTTCTGGCCCACATGAAAAATCGGAATATCAGTTTGGATTTACTTATGATCTTAATAATCCAATTTTGAGGCAAATAATAGGCATTTAGAAATTTGCATTGATTTTTCTCCTTGAGTAAAGGAATAGAAAACAAGTGTGTCATCCTTTTATCTGAATTCATTGAGTCTTTGTTCTGAGCCAAATGAACAGTAAATCCATGACGAATGGGACAGCTTCCATTCACTGGTGACTGCTTTGTTTATATTTCATCATATCCTAAAGATTTAAGTTGACTTAAAAACCAGGAAATGATCAAAATGACTTTTTTTTTAAAGAGTAAGGTTTCAAATCAAGCTTAAAGGAAAACATTGGTAAGGAAAGTAATGAGGAAACACAGGGAAAGCTAATCTCAACAAATGTAGCCTGTGAGCTGCTACTACTGCAGGAAGATGGAAATACTTAGCTCAGGTCTTTCTAGTGCTCAGTACAGGGGCAGACAGGACAGGGAATGGTGTGGGGGTTCCAGATACAGGCTTAGGAATCCTCCCTCCTGCTGGTTCCTGGAGAGAGGACCACATACTGTGTATCATGAGTCCTCACTGCTGTTATCAGGCCCTGGCACTTAAACACAGAACAAAGATGAGATGTTATTATATAAACACCATGCATCTTTTGTGTCAGAAGACATGTCACTTAGCACAGTGAAATGAACTAACTATAGCCTTAGGGCTGCAAGAATACCACTATGTCAGTCTGTCAACACAGAACATAGGGTGCAGGGGGGGATTTGGTTCCATTGTGCAGATACAAAGGGAAGAATAGTGATAAAGTATTATGACACTCATGTGCCAACATTCTCCTTGAAATGAGATACAATGGGCCATATACAAGCTTGTATGCACATAGAGATTCATTTCAGAGAAAGACCGAGCACTATAGAGGCTCGCAAGTCTGAGTTCTGCAGAGCAGGCCATCAAGCTGGAGACTCAAGGAAGAACTGATGCTTCAGTTCAAGTATAAGCACAGCAGATGCCTTTCTCTTTCTTTGTAAGGCTTCTGACCTTTCTGTATTGTTTCTCTATCTGCTTAGAAGAGGCTCACCACATTATACAACATGCACTTCTTTCGTCCACAACCTATCGGACTGACTGCTAGGTCTGTCTGATTGCTATCTTTACAACAGCCTCTAGACTGGGATCATCATCCAGCCATGTTGACAGATACAGTGAACTCTGCTGAAGAACGAGTGGAGCAAACAGAGTCAGGTTAATCTGCAGAGTAAAATCAGCCTGACCTTAGACTGGCTGGTTATCTTCAAGTATATCTGAAGACTGAGGACTGAATTTGTGGGTCAGCAAGGAAGCATTCTTGGGAGTGCCAGCAGCAGGGCTATGTCTTATCTGCTGGCCGAAAGAGCAAGCTAACTCAGCCATGGGGTAGCAGGCTCCCCTGCTCTCCTAATCTCCCAGAAGCAGCGGTTCCCTAGTGGATTGAGAAGAGTGTACCTCGCCAACTCTGACACTCCAAGTCTTGTCCTACTTCATATTTGCCTTATCATCATTAATTTGTGTGACCTATAGTTTGTGATCATCAACAATTCCAGTGTCTCTTTCTGAGGCAAGCACAAATAAGTGTTCCTGAAACAAAAGAACATAAATGAGTCAGATCTGCAATCAAAGGTGGGAGGGAAGGTGTGAGAAGGGAGAGACAGGGCTGCGGTATCACAGACATGCATCGCAGGGCAGTGCCCTTCTGCAGATCCCAGTGAAATGCTAATGAGCATGTGTGAATCTCAAGAGCAGGTGAGTGTGATTCTCACTGTTTTATTCTGAGAGGTTAGCAGGGTATTTTAGAAGCACAGATGTCAGCCAGTACTACTCATAATGAGGTTAGAAATCAGCTATTCAGTGGAGGTGTGGCCATGCCGCTTGATAAGAGGAGTTTAGGAAACTTTCACATGAATAGTATGTTTTCATTCTTAGTTAAAACATTTGGCAGTTCCAATAATTTACATGGTCACCTCATGTCTTGTGACTTCAAAGTGTTGGTTTCCTCACAGTGTTGGTTCTGGGCACAGATGTTGCCATAGGTCTGGAAGGTGGGTGGCCTCCTATCCTTCCCTTCCAGAGAGATCAACAGCAGCTGTGCCTGGGAAGAGCCTGTCCTGCTTTCACTGGCTTTCTGAAGACATTTTGGTCCTAATCAAATTGCCATAATGCTCACTCAGCCCGGTTTTGCATTATGCTTCTGTATAACTTCTTCATCTAGCCTTCGATCTGGTCGTTTGAAAATCACACTTTGGACTGCTAGATCCAGTCTTATGTTACTGCCCTCATCACCCTTGTGTGTTTTGTTATTAGGATGAAATTAGAACATTTCCCTCCTGCGATTTACATATTCTTATGGGAATTTAAATTTGGCCCTCAAAGACTGAAAAAATGGAGCACAGCTATTAATTATTAAGGCAGCTTTATGAGTCAACTTCATAGCATAAAAGTCTGGAGCAAAGACAAAGCTGGAAACCACAGAACGTGTGTTCATGTTTGCTGGTGATTTGGGGTCACTTTGCTTTAAAAGGCCTTCTTTCTACTTCCTTGGAATGTAGGGAGCAAATCATTTCTTCCCTCTGTGAAATCTTCAGAAATTTAGAGATTTTAGTCAAATTCAGGGTAGAGTTTTAGGAGTCATGAAGTCCTCGGTGTATTTCCAGGGGCGAGTGAAACATGACTGAGAGGAGTCTGGGGTCCTGAGCCCCTATTTTTGGGTACTTTTTTCTAAAAAACTGTCTTTTACAACAGACTTTGATAAACATGCTCTAGGAGAAATCAGTGAACATAAAATCTTCCAGCCTGTCAACTCTAGGTCAATGAATGGTGCTTGAATTAAGCTTTTATGTATATTTGCCTTTAGATCATCCACATTTGAAATGCCCCGAGCTAGGGATGCTCTGACTAGATGATTGGGGGCATCTTCCAGTCAGACAGAATTCAGAATAGCATTTACGTTCTGTGATCACCATTGTTTCTAGTCCCATCCTTTTGCAAGCAAGGACTTAATTTTTATTTGTTTTAGTTGAGGCTGAAAAAGAAAAAAGAAATCTATGTTGAGGTGCAGTTTAGTGTAGACCGGGGATCCTAGATTTCACCTTAGGATGGGATAAAAGTACCATAGAAACAAAAAGAGACAGCTTTGAAAAGTAATTGGCTGCTTGTCTATTCATAGCTCTTTCAGCTGGGTATAGCCTTCCCAGGTCTCTGGCCTGTGATACTCTGCACTCTGAGATGCACACTGTTCTTAAGACTTACTAATTCTAATTAGCCAAAATCACTGCATACATTTATGTGGGAACAGCCGTGAAAAGTGGCACTCATTGGAAAACTATGTAGACACAGCCTCGGGTATGAGGTGGAAACGATTGCCATTTATTTTATCCTGACATTATTAGTTTCTTTAACATAATCCATGCTTCAGCTTATATAAGGCAGGGAATGCAGGAGTCATGCAACGACTGTATGAACAAGATTCATTCATTTTAAACGTCTTAACTGGTCTAAATACCTCCATGTTCAAACACTGGTCTTTTAGTCAAGTTTGTCTAGGAAGTTTAGCCTTGCATCACTGACACAAAGATAAAGTTCCTATTTTGATTAATAGATGTATTGATTAATTAGTTGTGGGTGTTTCTATATAGCCATGACTAGACTGGAAATAGAGACCCTCGTTTGACTTTGCTTATCAGTCACTATTATAAAATGCAAAACCAACATGGAGAAGAAAAGGCTTATTTCATGGGTTACCTTCTATCCTCAAAGGGAGCCAAGGAATGAATTCTAGGCAGCAGCTTGAAAGCAGATACTAAGGAGGAAAGCTGACAACTAGCTTGCTTCCATGGCTTACTCAGTTAGATTTATTTTACACTGTGTATTAGTTATCTTTCTACTGCTGTGGTGAAATACCATGACTCAGAAAACCTGGAAAGGGAAATGTTTGGTAGGGATTATGGTTTGACTTCATGATGGTGGAGCAAAAGCCCAGTGTCAGGAAAAACTGAGAGCTCACATCTACAACCACATGCAGGAAGCAGAAGGCACACAGGGCATAGTATGTCTTTTTGAAATCTCAAAGTGTGCTTCCACTTAGATGTCTTCTCCAACAAGGACATATCTCCCAATTCTTCTCAAATAATTCTGTATATAAGAGGCCAATTATTCAAACATATGAACCTATGGGGGCCATGCTCATTCAAATGCTCATTTTGTATACAGTGGCGATTTGGTCCACTTTCCTGGGGATGTTCTGCTCATGGTGGCAGGGACCCTCCTATATCAGTTAGCAATAAAGAAGATGTACCCACAGACATGCTTATAGGCAGTGTATTGAGCCAATCCTTCAGCTGACTTCCCTCTTGCTGGATGACTTTAGTTTTTGTCACGTTGACAATAGAAACTAACCAGACCAAGGCTTTGGTCTCAGCCTTCTAAATTCATAATAGGCTTCTTTTTAAGCAATTTAAGTTTAAGCTCCATTTCTAAAAAGGAATTTACCACTTGAAGAGAAATGGCAGGCTGTCTTTATGTATGCCAAGGAGAGTTCTGGGAAGATGGATCTGATTGGCACCCCAAAAGATCTGTCCTCTTAGAGCCATTTCAAATTTATAGGAAACTAAAACAAAGGCATTAATCATCCACAAATTTGGCCCTGACTTTTTAGTCACGCAGCCACCCTCATCTCTGAGGTCCTTAGCACTGATGTGTGCCTTCTTACTCTATCACATGTTCCCCTCATGGTCAGCTATCTCTGTATAATGGCTTGTTCACCTATGCAGTGGTCTGGGTCTTGCATTAGTCCTGAGTTTCTACTGCATTACAAGGTTAAATCTGAGCAGACCATTAGGATTGTGCCTTTATTGGGCTATTTGTAATAAGTGCATACAGACTCCTTTTACAGCAAGAGGCACAGATGTGCTTTTATAATGTGGAATACAAAGTGCCCCAATCTGTCCCTTCCTGTCTCCTATCAAATTTCCCTGTGCCCAAAGAGTAGCTTGAATTTTATAGCTTCTGTTTGGTGGCAGGGTGATCTCTGCCATTTTGAGGAAACAGCCATCCATTGTCTGGATGTTTATTGTCACCTAATCAGATACACAGAGGGTGGTATATGCAAGTCTGCCTCTGCTGGTAGTAAGGACTTGGACCATAAAGGATCAGAAAGCCATAAAAGCTAAGCATGTCTTTAGAAATCAGATTTTTTTTTTTAAATTCTACTGGTTTTCAAGATTTTAGGTTCTTAGACTACTTTAATTTTCTACTATTTGAAAGGAAATTTAAAAACAGAAATTTGTAAAACAGAACAACGTATTTATTTATATTTTGGCCAATTCAATGAGAGAAAGATTCATAGTTTCTTCCAGCATTTCCAGTACCTCTATAGGTATTTTATATAAAGGATGAAACAGAATCCAGGAAATATGCACACACTAATTTAACTGTGTGATAAGTTGACAGAGTTATTTGAAGTCTCCCTCTGGTAGACAAGTTCCTCTACTGTCTGGCAACAGGCTTTTTCCTTTCTCTGGCTCAAAATGAGGTTCCTAAGGGAGTTTTAATTCTTTGGAGTCCATTGTTTTAGTCTCCTTGTTTCAAATCTAGTCACAGTGAGAAGTAAAGGTTAATTTAAATAAAATAGTTACAGTTACAGTCTGGGCCTAGGGAATTTGTACTTTAACAGTGTTCATTCCTTCAGGAATGTATTTTGCATTTATTTAAACAAAAGTGGAGGGCTTTGTAGAGTCTCCTTTGCTTTTGGAGACAAGATTTCACTGTGCAACTTATGTGCAGGCCATTCATTAGCTGCGTGGCAGGCATTTTTACCTTGGTGTGATCTTCTTCTCAAAAATGTGTATTGTATTATTTCTACTAAAGATTCTCTTCTTGTCCAAGCTCTTACTAGGCTCCTCCTAGCTATTTTTTTTTTTTCTGGTTCTCAAACTTGAGCATGTGTTCATCTCTGTATTTGCTAGCTGGTACTGGAATTTTTAAACAAAAACCTTGGGCTATTGTAGTGTCTAACAGTTTCTCTTGACATGTGTCTCAAGTGCCCCAATTAGGATATGAGTAACAGTAGAGCTCAGAACAGATGTGATTGCTGTGACCACTTTAGAGATAGGCAAAGGGACAGAGTCTATCTTTGGGAAACTAACATGAGTTTTAAGTGGAGAAAGGATTGGAATAGCTATTGCATGCGCTGCACATAGTCAAATAATCCTGGTCTAGGTGTGACCTTTAGTGTAGTTCTTGCTCTGGAAGGTGGTCAAAGCCCATCTCTTTTGAGGGCTCTGATCTTTACAAGACCGCTTTTACTCCAGAGCGTAACATAATTGTTCTCATGAGGGGGTGCAAGGCTGACCTTGCCTGTGAGATTTTATTCTTTCTGAAATCCAAGATGACTTCAGGTTTAGGCCAGTATTTTATTTCTGTGCTGTTTTAGTCAGGGTTTCTATTGCTGCACAAAACATCATGACCAAGTTGGAGAGGAAAGGGTTTATTGTGCTTACACTTCCACACTGCTGTTCACCACCAAAGGAAGGCATGGATGGAAGTCAAGCAGGTCAGGAAGCAGGAGCTAATGCAGGAGCTATGAAGGGCTGTTATTTACTGGCTTGCTTCTTCTGGCTTGCTCAGCTTGCTTCTTATAGAACCCAGGTCCATCAGCCCAGGGATGGAACCCACAATGGGCTGGGCCCTCCCCACTTGATCAGTAGTTGAGAAAATGCCTTACAGCTGGATCTCATGGAGGCATTTCCTCAACCGAGGCTCCTGTCTCTGTGATAACTCCAGCTTCTTTCAGGTTGACACAAAATCAGTCAGTACATATGCCTTCAGCTAAACTAAAAGGAGAAAGATATATACATATAAAGCAAAACAGATGTTGGACCAAGTGAAAAGTCATTTTCCACCTCCCACAAACATCTGTAAATACCTGGTTCACAAGATATCTTTTAAATCAGATTGATTCAATTCCCACTCTGAACTTGATCACCCCAGATAATCCATTCTCTTACAGCCCCATCCCAGACTCATCTTCTGTAGAGAATTGATTGATTACTCTGACCTCAGGTGCAAAAGAAGGAATTCCCTTCTTGTTTCCTCCTTAGTGACTTCTATCCACCAGCTCTCCATTTTATTTTTTCTTTTCTTTCCTCAACAAATCCCCACTCCCAAATCCTTGTAGCTTGAGAGGGCATATTTTCTTTAGTTGTTCTTAGAAGGAATGCTGCAGTTGTATCTCAGGCTTCAGAGCAAGTCTCCATTGGAGCAGAGCAGGGCCCTGAACCAAAGCCTTGTTTTATATGCTTGGAAAGATCTATAACGTGATGTTGTTGTTCAGAAAATTGGGGGAAAGAAATAGCTGCACCATGAGAAATCAACTCCATGATCTCAACCGGAGCCAGCGCTCTTGAGTGTAATTTAATATTCAGTGCCTCATTAAGAGACCCAGGGACTCCTGAGACTTGAAACCACAAGTAATTATTTCGCAGGAAGGCCCGCCAGCTCCTTCAGTGTGATGCTACTATCTCAGAGATAAGGAAGGCAGATTCTTAACCCTTTGTAGCACTTGAGTTCTCTTATATATTCTGTGAGCTCACGGAGTGACTATGATGCTCTATAGCCAAGGCATTCATCCTGCTCTGCCCCTTCGTACTGCAGAGGGCGCTCTATGCAGAAATACAGTTTTGGTCCTTTCAGCCTTAAGCTTCTGGGATAGGGGGATTCCAGAGGGGAATCTAGGAAAGGGGATAACATTTGAAATGTAAATAAAGAAAATAATCCAATAAGAAAAACACACACACACACACACAAGAAAACCTTGCTCATAGTTTTGTAGGTTCCAATTTTCTCATTTTAGGTCTGTTCTGGAACTCCTGACTGTATATCACTGCTTGAAAGCATCTACCTAAAAAATGCCTTTCCACCTCACTCCTTATTCTTACCAGAACTGTAACTGGATTTTTGGCCAGAAGCTTGGGCTTTTGGAACCTTACTAAGTAGTGTTGGTTTGAATATGCTTGGCCCAGGGAGTGACACTATTTGCATGCCTGCCCTTGTTGGAGGAAGTGTGTCAATGTAGCTGTAGGCTTTAAGACCCTTGTCTCAGCTGCCTGGAAGCAAGTCTTCTCCTAGAGACCTTCAGATGATGGCTTCTCCTGTACCACACTGCCTGGATGCTGCCATGTTTCCACCTTGATTATAACGGACTGAACCTCTGAATCTGTAAACCCAATGGAATGTTTTCCTTATAAGGGCTGTGTTGGTCATGGTGTTTATTCATAACAGTAAAACCCTAAGACAACAAGCTGGTATACCCTACCCATCCATAGTAAATTAAGGAGATGAATAATAGAACAAGTCAGAAGGATTTATCTAGTGTCACCACTTGAGTAAGAAGAACAAATAAAGGAGTTCAGGAATGCCAAGACCATCTTCGGGTTAATGAAATGAACTTCAAATAGAAGAAGAAGTAGGACAAAGATGTAGACCAGTAGTTAGGCACTGTTGGTCTAGGTATGGTGAAGTTGGTTATTGTCTCAGCTCAGGTCCTACAAGGTGGTTCCAAGAAGTTCTTAAAACTTGATGGGATCAGTGCAGGTCAGTCTCCAGGATGCAGCCCCACCACCATATAGGGGCCCTCATCCATTGTGGGTGGTGGGTGGATTTGTTCTGCAAGGTTCTACTGTTCCTGAGATACACAGCAAGTATAGGGCTAGTACCTAGATAGCTCCCCGTGCCTCCTGCTATGCTAATGAGACTAACAGACACAAAACAGACCAATGCCAGGATTTCATCTTGGTTTTGGTTCCCTTGTGGACCCAAATGAACTACCTAGAAAAGCAGCGTCTAAGTACCTGTCTCAATAACCTATTTCCTTGTGATCCTCTTAGTTTCTATCATTACAGAATATGCAAGTGTATGTTTGTCTTCGCTCTCCTGAATCTAGTTCCACACAATAGTCTTGGTTATTTATTTTTTTTAAGTGCCCAGTTTCTGGTGTTACATGTTAGAAAAATAAACCAGTAAAAGGAGGAAATGAATAGTTAAGTTCATGAATAAGCTAATATATCTTCTTTTAGAATTGACTTGAGTTTGGCTGCCAAGGAGCACATTTTATAGATGAGCAGGTTTTTTCTTTTTAGTATCTGTGCCTTTTAAGAGAGGACTTAATATAAAACTACTATTAAGATAAAACGCAGTAATAAAGAAATCTGCTTTAACATATCACTTCCCCTGTGGTAGTCTCTCATAAACATATGATTTTACATAGAGTTTTTGATACTAGGGTTCATTTCTGAGCACATTGACCACCGGGCATGTCTGAGGTCAGCTGTCTCCTGTCTCTGAGACTCATTGTGGTCTCTTGAAGTAACTAAACAGTATTTTTTTTTCTTTAACCCACTTTAATTGTTTTCAACCCACTGAGTCAAGAGAGAAAGAGTGAAAATGATGGGGCCATGTTGGGGTAAAGGAGCCCCTCACCCTCAAGTCTTCTGTGAAATCTCTCACCAGCTGAGTCCTGTCACCAAGAGAGTCCCTGCACAGTGGTGGAATACTTGCTGTGTTATCCGCAGACAGAGAGGATGAGGTGCCTCTCATGTAGAGAAACCTTTAATAAGAATGTTAAAATGGCAATCAAACATACGTAAGGGTTGAAAATGTGTGACCTTGACTATGAAGGTTTTGCTCCCTTTCCAGATATTTATTTTCTGGGATTTCACAAACATGATTAGGAACTTTTTTTTTTTTACTGTGAGAACAGCATCACTTTTCTTACCATCTCGTAACCAAGGGCCTGGCTTTTCCCATGTGTTTTTCCGCTTTACCTCAGAAAGCACCCTGTGTGAGGAAAAGTTTCTCAGCACTGGTCTGAGAAGTAGCTTGAAAAACTTCTCATGTCTTATACTGTGAAAACACCTGACCCTGCAGTCATGCATATGTACTTTGATCCTTGCTTTGAAGACAAGAAAGGGCACAGCTTTTGTCTTTCTGAGGGAAGCCCATGCTGCCATCTGTCCTCAATGTTTGTTTTCTTCTGACTAAAATACAGCATTGCTAATTGACTTATCCTGAAACTCTTTTCAGTGCTAAAATTTAACTTCTTGCCTTCAATGGAGAACTCTGGTAATCTCTGCCTTAGGTGGCAGAGCAGAACTGTCATCAGCTCTGTTCCGACTGCTGCTGATACCACAGTATAGCTTTCATGTGTCCCCAAAACATCAAGCTCCACCTTGCACCCTGTTTGAAACCCAGAAGTACTTTCCATTATAAAAACCTTAACTCTCTCTCTGTGTGTGTGTGTGTGTGTGTGTGTGTGTGTGTGTGTGTGTTTAAACACTTGATTGGCTAATGTATGTGTGTTATAAGATTTTCCTGTACTTTTAGGCTTTGGGCTTGTGGGACTAAATTAAATCCATGCCAGAGGAACCTGCATACCAAGTTGTTTGTATTTTAATAGTTTTATGTGCACAGAAGCCTCATATACAGGAGGGGTGAGATTTGGTGCCTTATATCATATATGGATAAGGGAAGAGAGAGAATGTCTTAGCTGGGGTTTTTTATTGCTATGATAAAGCATTATGACCAAAAGAAACCCGGTGAGGAAAGAGCTTATTTTACATTATAGCTTGTAATCCATCCTCTACAAAAGTCGGGACAGACACGTAAGACATCATCCTGGAGGTGGGAACTGATATAGAAACCATGAAGGAGTGTTGCTTACTGACTTATTCCTCATGATTTGCATAGGCTGCTTTCCTTTAGTGCTCGGAGCCACCAGCACAGAGGTGGCATCACTCATAGTGAGCTGGGCCCTCTCACATCAGTCTTTAATAATAATAATAATAATAATAATAATAATAATATCCAACAGGCTTGTGAACAGGCCATTCTCCTGGGGGTGTTTTCTCAGCTGAGGTTCTCATTTTTTAAATAACTTCAGATTGTACAGAAAGGTCACCTATGTGAGAGCAAATCGCTCTTGGGAAAGGATACCACTGAAACATTGTGGTTCTCTTTCATGTTTTTATTTTTAATAATAAAGTTAATATATGTGATTTTACTTTAGTTTTTGAGAAAAGGAACAAAGTACACAAACTGGAAATCTTAGCAAATGCCCGGAGGAGGAAATATTGAAGAAGGAAGAATGCTAATTATTAGGGCGTGGGGGGTTGAGAAATGGCCTCAGTGCTGGTCTGTCTGGGAAGACCTACATGATGGAATGGAAGAGGTCCGCAGAGAAAGAATGAGGAAGCCTATAGAGTCTTAGGAAAAGCATGCTTAGGCTTTAGCTCAGGATAAGGCAAAGAGATAGGAAGTACTATGAGGGAAAGGTTGTTTTGGTTAAGATTCAAAGAAAGTGGGCAGGCTTAGCAGTGATGGCAGGAGGGAAGCTCTGTGATTGGCCATCCAGAAAGAAGGTCTCGGGAAATGAGAAATACATTATTTCTTTCAACAGTAACTATTCCTCCCATTTCACTAGCATATCTTCAGGTGACTCTTCCTATAGGGTGTACTCATGACTGTGTGACTCATAGGCTATTCTGGGTTTACTCTCAAAGGAGGAGATAGATGTCTGTAATGTTGACTCTCTGGAGCATATCAGAATATCAAGTCTTCACACAGGGCCAGAGGTATATTATTTAGATTCTAATACTTTTGACCAAGAGGAAATAATTATCCCTTAATGAACTCTTAATAAAACCAGGAAATTGACCTTTTCATAAGGTAATTCATATGAGATGCTTCAAGTTCCAGGGTTAACAAAAGAGAAAGAAAAGGCCCAAAGCTGTCCTCAAAGGAGAGGTCCACCCTCTCTGTTCTGTTTAGCTCCTTATGCAGATGAGGTAGGTGGAGTTCTCTGAGCTCTGGTACTCACTACTTTTCCAAAGCCAGATCCTGTCTTTCAGGCTTGAAAGAAGAGAGACAAACTTCATTTTTGATGGGGGATCTTTAGATGGAAAAGGTTAGAGAAAAGGTCCCTGTGCATTTGTGAATTCTCAAATATTTCCAGCCTCAAGTAGCCCTATTCTGATGAAGAACATTTCCTGTACATCAAGAAAAAAAAGGACTGTGGGCAGAGGAGAGCATGGGAAATGAAAATACCACAAATTAAGAAAAAGCAGGTGGAGTTTTTTTGAGTTGCTAAGGTTCCTTTTCAGACAATGAAACCAGATAGATATATTGATGTGTATGAGAGAAAATTAGCAGGTCATAGATGTGACAATGAAAACTTCCCCTACTTGACCCAGATATGGTGAGAAGAAATTGTTGAAGATCCAGCCGTGAATGCATGCAGATTTTCTCCTTATGATCTGCTGAGGGGTCTTAGGTTCAGAACTGTCCTGAGCTGTGGGTTTTGGTGGGAGAGGAGAGAGTGTCTACATCCAAATACTCATATAAGGCTTTAATAGAGACAAGTAAATTGAAAACATGTCAACCATAAAACTGATGAAGCATAATAAAGTCATTCTTAGTTTCCAGCAGTAAAGCCACCTCAGATTCATCAACTAAAGAATTAGCAACTCTTTATGTGACTCATCCATGAAGCTCTCCCTGATCCTGGGTTTGTAATGCACACACAAGGCTGTGTTGCAGTGCCGATTGGAGCCCCAAGGCTGTGAGAAGCTCTCTTCCTGTGGCAGCAAAAGAGACACCCACCATATAGAAGTCTCCTCCAGCAGCTTTGGTTTCTACCGGCAGTTGGAGCACCACATCCACAATACAGTTAAGGACCTTCCTGCCATCTCTGGTTTCAGACACGGGCAGCTACTCTTGGAAACATCTCAACACAGTACTTTTTTCTTAGATGCATTTGAAAAAATGGGTTTGGGCTTCGTGATGAAATACCTCTACAGAAAAATGAATTCTGCTCCTTTTCATCCGCTTAGTGGTGGAAATTTATTCTACAAAGTATTTCATGGTATGGGAAGAAAATGCAATAAATATCACAAACCCAAAAGTGTTGGGTCAGTTACATAGACTTGGATCTGGGCATGCTCTGGAACGAGACCCTTGTGTCTTTTGTGAAAGAATGAAATATTTTTCTTATCTTTCATTATATGTCACAGTGCTCTTACGTGCTACATGCCTTCAGCTTTATCCCACCACAGACCTATATCTTTCATCTCACTGTCCTGTAAAACTCTTACATTAGTGTTGGGTAAAAACAAGTTAGGCCAATCATGAGGGGCAGGTAGTTACCCCTGTTATAAACAAGGGTATAAGAAAAATATCAACATTTTATTAATAAAAGTTGTTGGTGATATTATAGCTCTAAAATTATCCTGCCCTAGAAACAAAGAACTTGTTTGATTTTATAGTCAAGTTCAATGGGGGGAACCATATATACAGAAGGGTGAATGAATCAATGGAAACAGAAAGGAGATCTAGCAAGCTAAAGTCTCTGTCTCTGTCTCTGTCCCTCTGCCTCTGCCCCACCCTCTTTCTCCTCTCTCCCTTCCTCAATTTTTGGCCTCTCATCCTTATTCCAGTTTGGTCAATAGGAGGCAGAAATCACCCCTCTGTAGTTAATGAAGACCTTAACTTTACACAAAAGGGTGGGAGTGAAGCAGAAAGGTATCTCTACTTATGCAGCTGCTTCACGAGAAAGGATGATGCTTGCTACCTTAATTCAAAAGAGATTCTAATGCAGGAGGGAGAGGTGAGAGGAGGGAACCTTTTATGAGCTCTAAGTGGCCAGTCATCCTCCCAACATTTGTGAAAAGCCTCAGGGAGAAAAGTCAATGGCTCACAAAAGAGAAACCAAGGTGGCATAAGAAATAGCTTCTGTCCTTAGTGTGTAGATGCAGGTTTTATCAGGATCTTCCAAATATGCTTCCATCAGTTTCCAGGATGACTTGAATCACAGTTTTACATCCCAGCTTTTGAATTTCCATATGACAATATTTGGTAGAATAGCTAGGGCAGGGTGTGCACTGAAAGCTGCTATCGTGCCTGCGGTATGGCTTCTAGCTCCTCAGATACTATACATACTCTACCTAGCAGCACCTTTCTGTATGCACATGGCCTAGACAATTGCTGACATCACACCCACTCTTTGCCCAGCAGTTTTGTCGGAGGTCAAAGGGTCCCACTCAGCTGGGTGTGGTGATGCCTCAGCCTGATGTCATCAAACACAGCAACCTGTGCTACCCCAGACTTTTCTAGTGTTGCTGCCCTTTTATGCCAGCCCTGCTTCTGCATTTCTTGGAGTGTTGCCCCCAATTCTGTCTCTCTACTTTCTTGTCTTGTGTACGCTATGAAAACCATTACTGATCTGCCTACCATGTGTGGTAGTGACAATCTTATGCTTTTCCACCACATAGCACCTCTCCTGTGGATAGACACATGGGACACAGTTCTAGACTCTTACCCTCCTTTATTGGTGAATAGCAGTCACACATGCTTTGGGATACAGTGTGATACATATTAATCTAAGAATCTTTGCTAGAGAGTTACATGTATTACTCAACTCGGCTGTGGTAAAAGGCCAGGGTCACAAGACAAAGTAAGATCACCATGACAAATAAAGAAAAGACAAATTAATTCTACATCTCTTATCAAGATAAATAAGGGCCCGATTTTTCAGATCACTCTCTAAAGGGAGTGTTTTAATTTTGAAACAAAGAGAAAAAAAAAAGAGTATGGAGGCAGGAAGAGGCAAAGGGAGGGTTTTGAAACACACTTGAATAGTTGAGGTGGTTAATAGTGTAAAGTTACCAGAGATAAACCTGTGCGTGTCTGTGAGGGAGATTCTAGAATAGGGACAAATACCACAAATATGGATCAAGCATCACTTCACGGTCTGCATTTCCAAGCTGGATAA
The DNA here is from genome assembly GCF_963924665.1 of Micromys minutus. NCBI lineage: Eukaryota > Metazoa > Chordata > Mammalia > Rodentia > Muridae > Micromys > Micromys minutus. The sequence goes on from NC_137972.1 coordinate 61,099,030, forward strand.
AAAGGAGGGAGCAAGCTAAGCAGAAGCATCCATCTCCCTGCTTCCTAACTGTGGATGCACAGATGAGACACCTCCAGCTCCTATGGTCAAAGCTTCCGTGCTATGACAAACCATATCCACACTGGGAGACAAAGTAAATTTCTTCTTCCCTCAGTTTTTTCTCAAGTATTTTGTCAAATTAATGAGAAAAGTAAGTAATGCACCTCCTCCTTCCTCTAGCTCACAGGGAATGTTGCCAGGAGTTACCCTCAGGAGATCTAACAGCTCTCTATGTAATCCTTCATCAAGTGGACACCTTAGTCATGATGGCTCTTTGAGTAAAAGTCCTACATTCTTTTTCTAGTCATGATGCTGCATGATAGTTGTGTGACTCTGCCTTGTACATCCTGTGTCCCAGACTATATGTTACTAGAACAGATGAAAAGGGAGACAGAGTAGATGCAGAAACACACCTGAGTGATATCAGACACACACACACACACACACACACACACACACACACACACACACCACAACTGAGTGACATAATAGTTCTAGATACATCTCAGTGACATCATGGACTCTTGAAACATAAATGAGAGAATGAATTTAGGTACATGTGTGAGTTTCTGATTCACATACACATATCTGAATAGCACAGACAATTCCAAGACATGTCAGAGTGATACATATATCCTCTCTCTCTCTCTCTCTCCATGCCCCCTTTCCCTCTCCCTCTTTACCTCTGCCTCCACTTCTACCTCTGCCCTCAAGTGTTGGACATAACAGAAAAGATAATTATGTCAAGAGAAGAGGGCTGGAGTCAAAGGGGGAGAATCTTATGGGACTGCCTGACAGGTGGCTTGGGACAGGTGGGAAGGACAAAGTAGGACCCAAGGGACTCAGAGCCCTGGTTTGAAGAGGAAAATGTCAAAGACAAGGGTTTTGTTCTCTTTGATGAGCAATACTTCAGGGATTTATTTTCCCGTGCCAGGGGCATACTTGTTTTTCCTCTACCTTTTAAAAATGTATCACTCTGGGGATCCCAGCAGCTTCCTCCATGATGCATCCACAACAAACACTTGTTGTAGGAAAATCTCAACCTCCAACCCTTCTACAGACATGTAAAACTTGCTGTTACACTGATGAGAGGAATTACACTACTTTCTAAACAGATTTATCAAAGAATTATCTTGACAAGAGAATTACTAGAAAGCCTGAGAACCTAGTGATTGTATTCTCTTAGCAAGCCCTGACATTCTTGTTGATAGACAAAGCCAACAGGAAGGGCTCCATCCTGGGAAGAAAGTCTATACGAGGAAGAATATTCCTAAGGTCAATGCCAACAGAAGCTGGTGTATGAGCCTTGGGATAGCAAGTGAGCTCTCTGTCTTGGAGATAGTGCAGGTGGGCTGCCTTCCCAGGTCTCTGACGTGTTTTTGAAGGTCTCTGGGTGTAGATAGGAATTTTCTGATGCCCTTATGTCTTTTTCTCACCTTTCTTTGCATGCCCTCTGCATTTTTGTATGTAAGGCTTTTCTTCAAAGGCTAGAGTTCAGATACACTATTAGTTTCTGTGGGTTGGAAAGATTTTTCACTGAAACCCTTTAGCACTAATGTCTCCATGAAATGGATTTTTTTTTTACTTTAAGAAACCACCTTGTCATTGCTTTTTGCATTACTTGATTCTTGTGACATTCATTATTTGGTATTAGAAGACAAAGCAAAGCAAAATAAAAACAATCATGTAGAACTAGAAACACCAATAACAACAACAAAACAAATAAAACCAGAAGTAATAGGCACACATTATGATTTTACAAGCAGTGTAGTTTGTGTTAACCATAACATAGAGTGATATTTTTATATTTGGATAGAGCATTAAGTCCTCTCTTACACACATTAATCCCAATTTACGTTGGAATGTAGTGGATTGACCTTTCGCCAAGAAGGTGTACTGTTCCTTTCTGGATGATCTGTGAAGTCCATAGAATGCATCTGGGTGGTTGCAGACATTGCTCTTTAAGGCCATAATTGGACAGAATATCTCATCCCCATTGTATAGAATTTTTATTCTCAAGTGTTGCTCCCTAGACTGTGTCTCTTTGCCATGCAGGTGCATCCAATGCATCAGCTGGGCCTCCTGCTTTCTCACAGGTCTTCCAATTACAAGTGATTCGCCTGTGCACTCTTCCGGGTTTCCACACTGTGGCAGACAGGGCGAGGCTTGGCAGCCCCAGGCCTGTTACTGGCTTTCTTTGTAAGCGAATCCTCTTGAAAGCCCATCAGTAAACTGCAGTACACATCTGAGTGCCCTGGAGTCTTGGTCTGTCACAGCTTTCTGGGTCCATCTTGAGAGATTCCATCTAAACTGATCAGAGCAGGTGTGCGTGCATTGATGCTGCTGTTAGAACACCACTCCTCAGACCCAGGCCCCAGACTAAAATAAGAATGTGGAAACTTGGTCTTTATGGATGGCCTTCCCCACCCCCATATCTGAGATAGCTAATCATCATTCTGAAGGTGACCACATTTGGATCATTGAAAGACACCCTCTTGCGTGTCTTTAAGAGAGTTTACAGAGAAAAGTTTATGGGGTAGAAAGAGCCATGCAATAGCCCAGGACCCTGTCCTGCATAAAAGGAGAAAAGACTGTAATCAAGCTGAGTAACCAAGCTGAGGACAATCACTCACCTCTTTGCTCTCTGCATTAATGCCCTACTGCTGTGCTTCCAAGCCAGGGTGGACCATACTCTCAGACTGTGAGCCAAAGTAAATCCTTTCTCTTAAGTTACATTTTTAGGATGGACAACAATCCAAATATATCAAACACCATACTTTGAATTTAAAAATTAAAAATGAACCTTTTATAAAGGACTCAGTGAAGTTTATAACAGCCATTGCCAATACTGTCTTCAGAGTCTACACTTTCTAATTACTGGGGCATACTCAGAAAGTCATCACCCTGAACAGATCCCATGCAGGCTCTATGCCTCACACACATTTAGTAGTATTAGTGACAAAGGGAGTGTTGAAAATATTCTGAAGTAGCTTTTGTCCAGATCCTATTAGAAACAGGAGAACTCTGAGGCCCAAGTCCCTACTGGGCCTTGGGATGTCCCACTGCCTCACAGACTACCTCTTAAGCTTTACTCTGGAGATATTGTCTGAAGTTGCTACTTTCACCCAGCTGTCAGACTTATGTATGTTTCCCCCATTATAAAGTGGATGGAAACCTCATGCTGCTATTTTAGAGGATAAAGTCAAGGAACCTTGAATTACAGAGCACTATGTCTCTAGTCCATGGCTTGGCCACCCTTTAACAGAGTATTGCTCATGAGTGCTGTGTGCTGGGGAGAGGTATGTGTTCTTCTATGATGGTGACCGTTTGTTAATTAGATGGATGGTCTTCCTGCATCCCTGAGAGGGATGAGATTTGTAGTCTGGGGAACAATTTGTAAAGGAAATGGTGAGCCCTGGTTCTCTGATTTGAAGGTCACTTTGGCTGTTGAAAGCTTGATTAGGGGATGAAACCCAGGGTCTAACATGTGTTAGGCAAGTGTTCTCCACTGAGCTACATCTACAGAGAAACCTGTTCTTAAGACTATGAATTCTGCTTGTACACTGGCCCTCACATCTTCCTAGGTTTGGTGTCTATAGCTGTTCTGATTCCCATAAGGAATGCTGTCTTTTTGGTATCTTCAAAATCTCCACCAAACACTAGAGCACCTCTCTACTTCCTGCTTTCTGGCTCACTTTTGACCCACCCAGGAGATTAATGCTAGAAGTAGTGCCCACATAGTTTCCTCTGCCTGGAGTTCCTTCCTGCCTCATATGGAACAGCAAGTGGCTAGTGGCTACGAACAGGGGTGACTGTCACTTGCGTCTTCCCCCTACTTTGAAGCTCTAAGTACATCTCTCTCTGCATGTACAAGGAGCATGGTGTGTTGCTGATGCATGGAAAGGTATGACCTCTAAGAAACTTCTCCAGAAAGAGTAGCTTGCTCCCCTTGCTTCCTGTGTGCCGGGTAATAGAAATGCATCTCTCAGTCATGGTCGTGGAAATTGTTTGGCCATGAGTAATATGGTACTTGGGTAGAATGGGGGAGCAGTGCTTTCATCTGAGCAATTCATTTTCCCTGAAAGCTAAAAATAGTGTGACACGTGGGAAGCTTGTGAGTGCTTCAGAGAGGCCACTTCTCAATGCTATTGTACTTACGTAAGCCCGTTTCTTCTGAACAGTGGCTTCGGCTGAAAGCAGCTCTGTGCACTTGTGTGTGTTTCTAAGGCAGGAGGCTTAACTTTGAATTATCTGTGCTACAGGGTTATGCCAGAAGCCTCTTTGTCCTAAGGTGGCTTAATCACATGGGACCTCTTTGAAGTATACTTTTAATTAAAATGTAATTACATCACTTATCCCTTTCTTTTCCTCCCTCCAGCCCCTTCCATGGCTCCCCAGTCTCATATATAAAACCATTTTTTATTAATGTTACTCACATCACTGTATATAGGAATATCACTGTCCAGCTTGCTGTCTCTTTTTGTTATTTGTATAATGGTTTCATAGCTGACCACTTTGTATTGGGTAAACCATTGGGGAGCTCATTTTTGGGAGAGGCTAATTTACTTTCTTTTGGCAGTTGTTAATTGCCTATCGTTCTTTGTCTTAGGGTGGTAGCACATGATGTTTTCCTGATTTCTTGTTAGTTAGCATGTCTACTGATATTGTCATTGTTCAGGTCCTTTTTGATGCAGTGGTTTCTAGGAGACTCAGTCTCACAGCAGGCTTCCTGGTGGCCTGGGCTTTACAATTTTCCCACTCCCTCTCTGCAGTGTTCCCTGCATGGTGTGTCTATTGGGACCAGACTCCCCATGATCCCTTGATCTCTGTACAGTATCCAGTTTTGGTTTTCTGTGGTGCTATCCATTTGCTGTAAGGAGAAGCATCTGTCTCATGATGGGTGTAGATTTACTTATCAGTGGCTACAAGGGTAACATGTAGAATGTAGGTAGAAATTATTTTCATCTACCAAAGTACTGTAGCCGATTCTTGTCTAAGATCCATTACTTCCCTAAGCCCTGGAAGTTGGTTGGGATTTTGTACCAGGTATGATTTCCATCTTGTACAGTGGTCATTAAGTCAGACAGTTGCTCATTATTGCTAGTGTGTCAGTATCAGCTTTTTTTTTCAGATGTTTTGCCTTGCTGGCCATTGTGGTTCATAGCTGTCCCATCTGGGTAAGACTAATACTTCTTCCCTCCCTTGGCAGTTTGCATAGTGCTCTCTGGAAGTACAGATGCTAAACCACAGGAAATGAGGGCTTAAGATTAGATCCAATCTGAATCATCCAAGTCTTGTGCCCTAAATGTGCAGTGTCTTGAGCAATAGGGACTCCATTTCAACCACTGAGAGCAACTAATGGCATGAGCAATAGCATGTGTCTGGAGAGTCAGGGAGTCACTTGGGCTCCCCTGAGCAAGTACCCAAAGGAGATTTTTCTAGTACTTTGTTGTTGTTGATGATGATGTATGGTTCTCCTGGGGAGCATTGTCAGCTCAAGTGGCATAATTTCATTTAAGGTGTGTATGTGCACTTAAGCATTGTATCTAAGTTTAGATAACTATAAAATAATGATCTCTTCTTTCTTTCTGCATTGAAATCTCTCCCTCCTCCCCAACTCTACGTCATCTTTCACTCCCCCCCCCCCTTATATTACTTGCATCTGGTTATTTCCCTCAAGCCTCCTTGCTACAGTCCCATTACATTCTCCTGGCTTCTGGTCTTACTCGATGGTATATACTCTTACCTGAAGACTCGGAGCTAGGGATGGGAGATGAGATAGAAATGTGAGATGTCTTCCTGGGTCTGGGCTACATCACTCACTGTGATCTTTCCTAGGCTGATTTCCTTACCAGAAAATTTCATGATTTCGCTTTTCTTTCCTACTGAATAGTATTACTGAGTATGCATGTACCCCATCTCTTCATCAGCTAAAGGAAGCTTAGGCTGTTTCCACTACCCAACTGTTGTCGATGGAGCAGTAACGATCATAGCTGAAGAAGTATCTGTGCAGGAGGATATGGAGTTCTTTGGGCATATGCCCAGGAGCGGTTTAGTTTCGTGCTATGGTAGATTTTTGTTTGCATTTATGTTTTCTTAAGGATTATCCATAATGAATTCCAGAATGAGTGTGGCAGTTTGCATTCATCCCAACGGTGAGTGAGTGTTCCTTTCATATTGCTTGTCACAGTGATTCCTGCTGCTATCATGTAAGGCAGCTAACTAACATCTCAGGAATTGAAAACTCCCAGACATACCCTGTGTGGAACACTGGTATGGCTTTATCATCTCTACTCTGAGGATTAATGGACAGTGGACCAGAAAGATAAACTGCCTTTCTAGAGCTTCCACGTGGGTATTGGTGTGAGCTTTTAGGTCCTCGCTGGAAGACACCTTCTTCTTCCTCTTTCACTTTATGCAGAATAGGAACTGTATAAAGAGAAGTGCATTCATGTGCTATTACTGGGACTATGAGTACTACTCAGTTCTATGTGGACCGTTTCTATTGTTTCAAGGTTTCCATTCATGCTTTCATCTCAGCGCTTAGTTGCTGGTTACATTCAGGCTTTTCATGCCCTTTGACAACCTATGCTCCCTTTGAAGGTTTTCACCGTGACTCCATTTTACTCTTATAGGGCAAGAGGTTTCCATTCAAGGGGCCTTTAACAATTCCCCCTGAAAGAGATGAAGTTGAGGTCAGTCAATTTACAAGTGAAGCAAGTGGCCTTGAGCTCTGGCCAGAAGTAGCCTGCTCCACCACGCTCAGTTTTGAATAACTAAAACACTTTGCAGATCATACCGGGGATGTACAGCGGGCTTTGGTCCTGTGGGCACTGAAAGGCAGTTTTTTTTTTTTTTTTTTTTTTTTTTCTGGGCCCTATGCCCAAAGACAAGCAGATTGCCCAGTTCTGCAGTGACTGGATGTGCCAGGTTGGGTGGGGGGAAGGAGTTTTGCCCCTTCTTTGAGTAGAAGAGGATAAAACGGTTTTAATAAACATAGAAAGAACGGGAGGAAAGACAGACTGACAGGGAAAGTGAGAGAAGAGGAGGTACAGTAAATAAATAAACCAAAGAATTTGCAGGCTTCTCCCAAACACTTAATAGTTACTTTAAACAAAAACGTCTAAACAGGTGATAAAGACAAGGATGATCGGAGTGGACAAAAAAAAAAAAATAATGTGCATTTGTGACCTTTAAGAAATTTAGCATTACATATAAAGCATAGGCAGGTGGAATGTAAGATGTGTTGCTCATGCCTATAATCCCAGGAGGCAGGAGAATTGCCACAATTTGCATGCCAGCCTGGGCTACTACTGAGTTCTAGGCCAGCTTGCACTACAGAGGAAACTTTACTCCCCAAATAAATAAACAACTCTGAATACAAAGTATTAAAAAGAGGAAAAAAAGTTGTGTGTGTATGTGTGTGTAGAGTAAAAATGTTGTCTCTCAAAATCCAGGCAGACTGGTTTTATTACATGACAGTGAGAAGTCTATCAAAGAGACTGAGAAATAGGGCACATTGACTACAAAACATTGTTCACGTAGCTAAAGCCCTTACAGATGGAAGAAAAATAGTCAAATCTATTTTACACTTGGAGATATCAGTACTTACCTCTTGACTGGGTAATTTGTAGAACCCCACCCAGAAAGCCACATGATGTTTAGGAAAGGAAGAAAATTGAAAAGTTGCAAAATTCATCAGCCATTGCTAGACATTAGAATGAGGGGGAGGAAGGCTGGCTGGTCCAGCGGCCACAGGACAATTCTGTGTCCCAACTGCAGATCTTTACAAATGTAGTGCAGAACTGCACACAGAATTGCACATGCCTGTAAAGTTGGTGTGATCTCATAGACTGGATCAACCTCTGTGTTCTTGTTTTCATATTGTACTTTAGTAACTCAGGAAAATGTGCCTTGGGTACACTGAAAACCCTTCCTTCCATCTCTCTTTCCCTCCCTCTGTTCTTACTTCTTTCCTTCCTTCCTTTTTCTTGTTTTTTATTTTATTTTTATATTTTGCAAAACTTGTATTTATTTCATAATGACTTTAAAACAAATGAAGAATTCTTGTACTCTGGAGCTCAGCAAGATGACAGATTCAGCTTGGCAGTGCCTCCCCATCCTCACACAAATGCATCCCTCTTTCTGGGTAAGTTTGGGATAACATGGTTATGACAACAGTCCGCAAGGTACCGGTTTTGAAATGAAGTCCTCTTCTCTCTCTCTAGTGAGGACAGAAGCAAAGGTGTTGATGTGGGGTGTCGGTCCAGGGGGCTCCTGGTCTTCAAAATCTGCAGAAAGTCACTCTGACAGTAAGAGACAGTAATTATGCCCAATTGTTCTGAGATTTTACTCAAGTTAGATGAAGCTAAAAATAGGGCCATTTGTGTTATGGTGCAGGTGTAACAGCTGGGAAACCCAGCAACAGAGATGAAAGGCTTTTATGGGAGGATGGGACTGAAGCTGAACATTCTTGTTTGGCTTCATTTCTTTCTGTTACCTAAACATAGAACATTAACCATTAGTATCAGCTAGCTCTTCAGAACAATCTTTGAACGAAAAGAATTCACATGGTTACTTTTCTATGGTAAGGGAAAACAGTTGGAGGGAAATATTTATAGAAAAGCATAGGGTTTTTTTGTTTGTTTGTTCTTCAGATACTCTGCTCATTCAGACTGTGTGTATGTGTATGTGTTGCTTGTGCGCATGTGTAGCAGTGAATAGTTAAGCTCCTTTGGCTCCTGGCAGGGTTGCATGCAAGCTTCCTCTGCACCCACCCAAAAGCTCTGGATTTGTGAATGAAAGACACACAGACACACACACACACACACACACAAACACCCACACATTCAGACATATGTACATGCACCTTGACTAGCTCAAAGGCTGAGCACATCTTATCTTCCCAGTGGCTAGCACGCAGTACCTTCTGGCATTCCTGAGTTAACATCTTTTAAAATCTGTATTTCATCTCTACTACCCTGGTCATAATCAGGAGAGTGGCCCCTAGGGTCAGTTTCTCGGATTTGTACATGGAGGGTGGCCTTTCCGTCTACTCTCTTTTCTTCTGTGTCTTAGTGATTCTGCCTGTTCTTCTGTCCTCCCTTGGTTCCTTACCAATGCAATCTAAAAATCCCCACCTCTGTCTCCCTGCCCAGCCATTGGCTGTATTGCAATTCATTACCAATCAAAGCCAGCTGGGGGCGCAGTTTTGGGGAGCCGAATTAAGACAAAGCATTAGAACCAATTCCTAATGCATGTATGCGTGCAGGTGTGTGTGTGTGTGTGTGTGTGTGTGTGTGTGTGTGTGTGTGTTGGGATTACAGATGTGCCTCATTACACCTGGCTACATTTGCTTTTTACATCACTACCACAGATGTATGTAGTGAGTCCAGTAATTCCCATCTCATTTTGTTTGTACCTGAGGAAATGGAGTTTTGCAGAAGACCTTCAGCTTCCACACCCTGGTGGTTTGCAGATGTTGAATGGTGTGCAGTGGCTGCTCACTGCATGTTAAGCAGGACTGGATTTGAGCCAGATTTGAGGAATGTTTTGCTGTGAAAGCATTTCAAGCAGTTGCCAGCTGATTTTTGTTCTAAATTTAGCAACTCTTACTCAGATATGTTTACTCAATGTAGAAGTTCATGGAGATGGAGGAAATTGACTTGGGATTTTACAACTCCCTGACCATCTGATATTGGGTGGCTTAAACCGCAGTACAGCAAACGTTTTTATTACACACATTCAGTTGCTATGGAGACAGTCACTGTTCTCATCATCAGCTCCATATTTGGAGGGTCTTAATGCCACTTGCTTATTCAATGCACACTTTCCCCTCAGAGGCCCAAGCACCCCGGAGTGCACTTTTAAAAAGGCTCTTCCACCTTTTCTGCCACAGCGGGCAGCAAGGGACCTAAATTACAGTGCTTTCAGAGCTTGCTGCTTGCCCCAGCCTTCTGGACTGCTTTATTGTAACCTGGTGCCTACTGAGGATGCTTCTTTCATTTGGAAGTGTTTGGTTACACAGATGCACTCTTCCTGACCAAGTTAATGCCTCTTCATGTTCAATTCTCTATGTTCTATATTTAAAGTAGACTGGTTGTTTAAGTAGGTGATACTTGAATCATTTTTGCTGGAAATACAATGTAACTGCTTTTGCCTTTGCTGTTACCTTGCTTACACTGTTTTAAAAACAGGTGGTTTCTTTGCTTTCTACCTCAAAGTGAGCCTTTAACAAAATTGCAAACAATGAATAGCATAATGCCCCTCACTTTTTCTGGCAGCAATGGGGTTTGTCTGTCTGTCCACACAGGTGTATTTGTGTGTGTGTGTGTGTGTGTGTGTGTGTGTTGTGTGTGTGTCCTTGTGTCAGTGGGTCTCATGAAAATAGACAAAGGGTCCCTACAGTGATATGAAAAGGTATACATAAATTTCAGGCATGAAAATTCATTAGCTTGTAGGAATCATTTAATCAACCAATTTATTATAGTTCTTTCACCAAAGACTATGTTGCAGACAGGTACCTCATGATCCCCTGTACTGTTAAGTTTTAGTTCGAAATATTTCACCACTGTCTTAGTCAGGGTTTCTATTCCTGCACAAACATCATGACCAAGAAGCAAGTTGGGGAGGAAAGGGTTTATTCAGCTCACACTTCCATATTGCTGTTCATCACCAAAGGAAGTCAGGACTGGAACTCAAGTAAGTCAGGAAGCAGGAGCTGATGCAGAGGCCATGGAGGGATGTTACTTACTGACTTGCTGCCCCTGGCTTGCTCAGCTTGTTTTCTTATAGAACCCAGGTCTACCAGCCCAGGGATGGCACCACCCACAATGGGCTGGGCCCTACCCCACTTGATCCCTATTGAGAAAATGCCTTACAGCTGGATCTCATAGAGGCATTTCCTCAACTGAGGCTCCTTTCTCTTTGATAACTCCAGCTTGTATCAAGTTGACACAAAACCAGCCAGTACAACCATGTTGGTTGATGGTGGTAGATCTAGGGTGTTTGAAAGAAAGATGATGATTTACCATTAAGAGTCCAATGGATGGGAATACTGAAGTTCTCCCTCTGTGAGAGCTCCCATGTAATACCTACTTGTGCCAAGCAGAGCATGAATGTTTTCATTACACCTCTGTATACCAGTTCAAGCCTGAAAATACTAGTTTCCTGGTTTAAGAAATTTGAAAATTCAGACTTTCACAAACTTCTTTATGTGCTGTGAGAATTCAGTGTGCTTATTCATTTAAGCACTGGTGTCTGAAACCACATCCTTAGCCACAATCTTCAGGTCCCTATGATTATTTTCGAAGAGTGCATTCAAAGTTGAATAAACTGGGTAGGCAACTCATCGTCTCTCAATTTTGATATATACATCTCCATCACTAAACACTAGTTATTAAAGTGTTAAAATTGCATTGTCAAACTGTCTTAGAGTTCCTAATGACAGGTGAAACTCAGGTATAAGAATATTGATATATCACGAATGGCCATTTTTTTTTGCTATCTTTGAAATGTGACTGAGTTGAAGCTGAATTCTGTTTAGATGCTAAGAACCCAAAGATTTGATCCAACAATTTGATACATTGCCACCAGAAACTAAAAGTCTACCACAAATGACATCCACACCTCATCCACAACAAACAATATATTCCAAATTCCTTATTCCAGTCAGAATGGCACAAACAAAGCCAAGGGTATAGGTGTCAAAGACGTTTCTAGGACATAAAGAAGCAAGGAGAGCATGTATTGACAGGCCTAGGGGAGAGTATTGGGTAGGTGCAGAGAGGGGGTCATAGAGCCGAAAGAGCAGTGGAAAGCTTCTGTAGTAATTGCAGAGGAAGCTACACAACCTTGAGCCATGTCAAGGTAGGTATAGGTAAGTGGGCATCTCATCCTGTTATGATGTGGATTGCTTAGGTCTCCCTGGTAATGAGGAGTTAGGCTTCTGTGTCTACTTAAAGACATCATCAGCCATGAAGGATCAAGCTGCCAGTGCTCCTGGCCTGGTTTCTAAAGTGCGAGAATTTTGTGTGTAGTTTCGAACTCTTGTCTGCTACACACACTTTAATGCTAGTTAAGGTCGAAGGGGCTAGGGGAGGTAACTGCCGAGTCCACGGTGAAAACCAGAACACCTCAAAGGCCACAAGTGAACCACATGTGGTAGCTGTGCTTCCTGAAGCCATGGTATAGTGCTCTGGGTGTCTTCACTTGAAATGGCCTTTGCTGGGACTTCGATCAACAGTGACATCACAACTCAGGCCAGAATCTCTCTAAATATACTATACTTTTAAAAATTCCCGAGGAAAATTAAACATGTTTCATTTTACTTAAAATATTTAACACAAACCTTTAACTTTGAGGCATGGAAAGAGGCTCAGAGGATAGACACCTGCTGTGAAGTAGGGAACCCAAAGTTTGATCCTTGGGACCCACAGAGTAGAAGGAGGGAGATAATTCTTGCAAGTTCGCTTACCTCCACATGCAACTTATGGTGAGAGAGCAGGCTTACACACACATGATAAACAAACAAACCTTAGTTTTGTGCCAAACATGTTTTGCCTCCCAGGCTTGTGCAGGGATCAGGGTTTTGTAGGTCTCATTGCATTTTAATTGATAATTTTCATTATTCTGAAACCTAGAAAGGATGCACCGAGGGTTGTTTCTTGTACTGAAGCCTTTTTGCAGCTCTGGGTGAAGAAGTGTGAGAGAACAATGGAATACTACTCAGCCACTAGAAACAATGACTTAACCAAATTCTTAAGAAAATGGCTGCATCTAGAGAATATCATCCTGAGTGAGATAACCCAGTCACAAAAGAACAGACATAATATGCAGTCACTGATAGTGGGATGCTAACCCCAGAGGCTCGCACTGCCCCAGAAACAACTCACAGACTGTCTGAAGTCCAAGAAATAAAGAAAACAAAACAAAAAAAATAATGTCTCATTTAATGTCCTTCAAAAATTAGCTGCTGTACAGAAACCACTGAGACTGGGGTCTAGGCAAGATGCTCATAACATGGTGCCTAGATTGAGCTAATATGTGTTTGGAGATAGGTGTTATTGTTTAATTTCAGAGAAAACTGTGTGAATAGTGTTATTAGTACCCTCATTTTAAAGACTGTGACCTGGGATTGGTGGCCTATGACCACAGCCCTTGTACTCAGGAAACAGAGATGGGAGCATCAGCAGAAATTTGACACTAGCTTAGACTGTATTATGAACTCCAAACCAGCTATGTAGAGAGAATACTTCAAGAAGGAAACTAAACCAACCAACTAACCAACCAACCAACCCACAATAAAACCCTAAATAATCAAAAGCTCCTGCTTTATACGTTTAGAGATAAAGATTCAGAGGCTGAAATTTCAAAAAAAAAAAAAAAAAAAAAAAAAAAAAGAAGTGTGAGAGAGATGGACTACTAGCTCCTACATTTCACTGGTGCACAAAGTGGGGTTTAAACATTTGAGTCACCACCACATCATTCAGTTTCTTTTCCTTGCCCCAAACACTGGGTGTAGGGGCAGGGGTTGGGGGAACCTAAGGCAGTTCTCCTTCATTTTGTGGTCAGCCTGTTACTTAGTTTGGGCCTGAGATGAGTCAGTGTCAGCAGGATTGTAGTGTGTGCCAGAGAAGTCCCCTTAATGCACCAAGGCCAGGAAGCAGGGAGGGAAAAGGGCAGCGTCAGGGATAGACTAGACATAGGTACACCCGCTGGTACTTGTAACCTAAACCACTTCCTTATTACTAATACCATCACATTATAAATCTATCAGTGGATTGATCTGTTCAACAGATCAGAGCCCCTATAATCCATGTACCCTTTTACAATTAGATCTTCCAGCTGATGCCTGGCTTTATGAACAGGCTGAAAGTTCTGCTTTCTTAGGGATGAAGCGGGCTGAGGTAGAAGATCACCTGTTTGCTTCTTGCTGCAAGATGTATGTCTGCTTCCCTAGATCCTTCCACGAAGTCAGCTAGCGTTAATTCTCTTTCTGCCACAGAATTCTATTATTTTTATTCACAGGGGGCAGGTTTAAATGACTTGCAGAATAGCTATGTTATAGATTATACAGATAATAGGAGATCTTTAAACTATTTTCAAAATTCAATTGTACATGAAACAAAGCACACAGAGCAAAAATCCAATAATCCTTAATGTTAACTACAGACAAAAATTCAAAGCAGCTCACTAAAGTGTTGAATTCACAATAAGTTACCTTACGACTCTCTAAGATTTGTTGGCTTTCCATTGTAGGTGACAATTCTTTTTTAATAGCAAAAAAAGTAATACAGTAATTTGAAATGTACTTTTAAAAGTTAAATTATAATTAGGCCCATTTTAGAGGACTTCAGTCTGCTATACAGTTAGTTATTTTGATTTTATCAGATTCTGTATATTTACAGTGTGATTTTTGACAGGAGGAGTGTAGCTGGCCTGAGCTTCAAGTTGGTGAAAGTTCCTAGCATTGCTGTATTTGATATTTACCTGAATTTGCTCAGACTTAATAACATTATAGCTCATAATCTAATTAAGCACCTTTCTAATACACATTTTTAAACTTTTCCAAGAGGTGAGAGGAACCTATCTAAATATCGAAGCCATTATTGCTTCTCTGCTTCCTGCTTTTAACAAAGGCTGATAACCAATGGGATGGCTATTGTTACTTGTCAACTTGACACCTGAAATTAACTAAAACCCAAGCTGCTGGGTAGAATGTGAAGGATTTTTTTTTTTTTTTTTTTTTTTTTTTTTTGGTAGAGTAATTTGGGGTAGGAAGAATCACCTATAGCTTGATCTTTTGAGTTGAAAAAAAAAAATCTTTAATCTGGGCCACATCTTCTGGTGTCAGTCTACTTAAAGAAAGGAGGATCTTTCTTTGTGCCTGCTTGTCCTCACACTCACTGTTAATTTCCTCGTTGGTATTCAAGACTAATTTTTTGATATTCTGGAATAGACTAAAGATCAGTTGCTACATAAAGCCGCATGGATTTTATAACTATGCGATTCTTGAACTTTTCATTGGTAGACAGTCATTGTTGGACAATAACCTGGAAGCAAACCATTCTATCAAATTTCAAGTCTAATATATATATTAAATATATATATATATATATATATATATATATATATATTTATCTCCTGACTGATACAACCAAGATATTAATATGACAGATTATTTTGAATGAAAGATGAATTCATTTCTTTTACTATAGCAATATACTCAAGGGAGCATATTTTATACCGTGAAGATATCTATTCTGGCTTATGTTTCTTGGTCAACTGCTGAGGCTCAGAAGATGTTGATATACTTGGTGCTGGTAGAATCCTGATGTAGCACAAAGGCATCTGGTGAAATACGGGAATCACCTATGTTGTCTAGTGTTTCTCCCTCTCCTGGGAAAGTCTCCAGGATTCAGTCATGGGGCTCATATCCTTGATACCCATGTAACCCCCAAATACTGTAGCTTTTAAGTCTCCAGTGTTTGTCTATGTTTTCAGCATCTAAAAATAGGGATTCAATTTCAACTCAGCTTGAGGGGACAGACTTTGCCAACTATAGCACCCATGTAGTCTTATTTAGTGTCAGCCTAGTAGTGCCAATGGCTTAAGAAACACCAAAGCTTCAGATCTTGGCCTCCAGACTTACAATAAGTATTTAAGTAGGGCTCATGCACAGGTTTCTAGGAGAGACACATAATGTCAGATACAGAGGTGTACATGTTTGTATAATATTGCTTCAGCACCGTATCCCCATCACAGTGCTCTCTAACAGCAGGTCAACAGAGTTCTAGATCCACAGGGCAGTGCTGAATCAGCCAGAACCAGCCTTGCCCTCACTCACTGCTTACGGAAACTGACTGATCAAACCAGAATTTTTTTTTCCTCAAGGAAATTATTTTACAGGTAGATAGTTTTTCATAATAGACAAACGTGAGATAATGTACACATTTTTAAATAGTCATTTTAAACTAAATGCACGGATGGGAGACAGGCACTCTCCTGTCTTGCATGGCGATTGGAGCTCAGATCTCAGTAGAAGAGTCCTAACCCTAAACAGAGATGTGCTTTTTTTGCTGGGTCTTACTTAACAGCCCTAAACTTTGACAGTCATCTCAACATAGGATTGTATCTTCCATTTGAGTCTCAATTCAAATTTAATCCTTTATGTTCTTCTACTTTGAAATTCATTCCCAAGATAGGAGATTTCCTCACTAAGTTAAAAGGGAGGGCCTAGAAAACAAGACATAGGGAGATAATGATTTATTGGCTTCGGTCAGAAGCTAGGAAGAATAACCATGTTTGGGATCTTGGAGGGGAATGTATTAGAGAAGAAATGCTAGCAGCTTCTTAGGCAAGGAGCCTTACTTAATGCCAGAATTGGCCTGCCTCCAGTGAGCAGAGAGAAAGGGGGGCTGAGGAAGTGTAGAGGGGCACAAAGATGCTCCTATGAAAGGGTCAGCTCAAACCCCAAGTCTGAAGCATTGGAAAGGGTATCAGAAGAGTATGTGTCAGGGCTGTTCTGGAAATAGATCCTGAAGGGTGGCGATGAGATGAGTGTGTGTAAGGAAAGAGTTGCAGTTCGTCCCAGATCTGATTACTGAGGGTGGATCTGGCATAGCTCAAGCCCTCCAGCTCTCCACTGGCATTTTGAATCCTTTTTTTGGATTTCAAATTATAATTACAAGGCTTTCCTGAAAGATTTCTGTGAGCTGCTAGTGATTGCTGGGAAGGCTCCTTCTGCCAGCATAGGGCCTCAGTAAAGTGAATGACTTTAAGAAGGACCTAGGGCTGGAACAGAGCCTGGGCTCCACACAATATGGTCTTTGGGTCTCTCAAAGCTATGAAATTAGAACATGAAACAAGTGGTTAATAGAATTAATTTTCATGGTATAAAATTCATTTCAGATATATTCTAATTTTTATTGCATGAAGCATCATTTGGGAAACAACCATATCTATTATGTGTATCAATAGAATATATTCCTAGAGCTCTTTGTGTGTGTGTGTGTGTGTGTGTGTGTGTGTGTGTGTGTGTGTTTTGTGGTCTTCTGTTATAGTAGCTAATTCTGGGGGGGCATGTTTATATGTTTAGATGCAGTTCTAAGGTGGGTCAGGTGGTGTATGGATATGATCTTGATACTTGGGAGGCTTAGGAACAAGTGTCATCTCAAAGTTGAGGTCACTAGGGATACATAATGAGACCCTGTCTTGGAAACAAACAACATTGTGCAGTGTGCCCCAAGAATGTTGCTTTTGATCTAGAATTAGAGATTCCTGCTTCCTGCAGAGTGTACAAAATAGTAGACAAAGTAGTCTCATCCCCATGGGATTCTGAGCCACTCAGTCATTCTCAAAAATGCTGAGCAACGATTCTTTTTGTTCTGAAGGTCTTTTCATTGTTAAATGTTAACTGCTTAATAATTAAACAGTTTATCTGTTGAATAATACTTTGAGAAGGTGGAGTGCTGCCTCCAATTGCTGGTGTTAATCAAATTAATATCCCTCAGGCATAATAAAAAAGGGATAGAACATAACTGTCCACTATGGTCTGTTATAAGCGTAGATTTAAAGACTGTCATTATGACAATTACACCAGGTTCCGGATCAGTAGATCTCAGAGAATTCGATTCCCTCTGAGTCGACTTTTCATCTGGCAGGAAAAATGATGTGTTGTCCAGGCAGAGTGCAACTGTTCGAGTTGGGCTGCTAGAAGAAGATTACATGGGTAAGGCTAGGGTCAGGCTAAGGAATGCTAGATAGGAGCACCCATCCTTCTTCCTGCTGATGCTCCGGAGATCAAGAGCAAAGTAGGTAGTTGACACACTCTGGTCATGCGCTGGCGTGGACTGCTCTCTAGAACTAATCATAGACTGCAGCAGAGCAGTGGGACACATGCAAGACAGACACGAATGAAGAGCTAGAAGAGACCAGAGTTTAAATGTCAGCCAGCAACCCCTCATGTCCTTTGATTGTCTTTTAACAGTACAGATGTTTGTTCTTCATTGCAGCAGATGAAAAGGTAGAGAGGAGCCTATGAGGAGTAGAAAATGTATAGACTCTTGGTTGAATGGGCGTCAAAGTCCATCACTGAGAGTCTTTCACCAAGCACAACCCTTCAGTAGTCCTTATGCTATAGCTATACCAGGCAGGGGTTAGGGATTGAATGGCAGAGAAAGGACCCTCATCTTTATAATACATGCATTTCTATTCTTATTTTGTCCTGAGAGCAGAGGTCTCCCAGCTACCCTTAAATGTTGTCACAATGGCATTAAATGTCAACTTTTGGGGCTTTGAGAGGAACACTGGAAATAAAACCAGAGGTTGTCCCTGAATACTAATAATATGCCCACAGATGTACTGAGGACAGTTATGTCTGTTTATCCCATCTACAGAGAGATAGGCAAATCTCTGTATAAAATGTACTTTCACTGAGGGCAAAGCCAATGCTGCTCCCACATTCCTGGGGATGATTTTGGCTCCCTTCTGCATCTTCTGCATAGCTGTACAGCTCCTTTCCCAGAATGAAGGCTATGCTCACTCCTCAGAGTCCCAAATGGAGACCAGCTAGTCTCCCATCCCAGTTTTTCTTCTGGCTCTTGTTTACATTGTGTGCTTCTCTTTGTCTGGAGGAAATCTGAACTCGCCACTGTGATCTGGCTGCTCTGCAAATTCCTGAGTACACTTTTGTCCTCGTACTCACCTTGCCCATCATCTTTTTCAGCACCGCTCAGATTCTGCATTCTCATGCAGATCTGGTCTGTGTTTGACTTGTATTTTTCAGGGGTCCTTCCATGCTCAATGCATCCAAAATAGCATTCTTCTGCACCATTACTCTCCATTCTCTCCATCTGCTTCATGGTTTTTAAAGCAACTGACTTCTATATATAGCTTTTGTTTTCCATTTGTTTGACATCCTGGAAGGGGTCTTCATGGTGCCCAGGCTATCTGAGCGTCTCCTGCAGTGGTGCCTACCCAATGGGGCATCTCAGAAAGCCACTAGTTAAATGGACCATGTGAAGTCCTTTCACATTATGCACCATCATTTCACTCCTTATTCCACCCCTTCCCTATTTGCGTGAGCTTTCCCAAGATGTTTATCTACTTCCTTGTCTATAGTTTTGCTTTCTTTTCTTTCATTTGCTGGCTCTACCCAAAGCTGCTTAAGTGGTTTATGAACATTTGTCAAATTTACTGTTCTCTGTGTTATCAACGTCTGGCCTCTGTGTTATCAATATCCATTCTATCTAGATGCAGTGACTCTTTTCTGTGCCTTTGATTCTCCATGCTCCAGAGCACCTTGACATGTTTCCTTCACTTATTCTAGATTGGTTCCTAGTTTCTTATATTGCATTGGCTCCTCTCTGGAGAGTTGAGTGCTGTCTGCAAATAGTGTTCACTGGATTATTGCTATGTTGCGGAATTGTGCTGTCTCAGTGGTAACTCCTTGTCAATAGAGATTTTGATATTCATTCACCAGGAAGCAGAGGACTGGTCAGATCTGGAAGCTAAGAAATCATGGGCACTTAGATTACAGTCACTGCTCCTCTAAGAACTCATAGCCCAACAAGGAGATCACTAAAAGAGGGGACCATGACTTAAGATGTTCTGAGTTGGATGTGATCAGAGTTGTATGCCTCAGTTGTTCCTGGCATCTGGGCTGCTCACCAAGTCCATCAGAGGGAGATGGACACAGAAAATTTTCAGAAGGACTTTGAAACAAATCCTAATGTGATGATATGGAGACCTCATCCCTCTATCCACAAGCATTGCATTTGAATTGGACTGAACATGTAGTGGGAGAGCTCTTGCTAGCACATGTGAGGTGTTGGATTTAATTATATCAATGGCTGCTTGTTGGGTTGGCAGTGTTGATAGCTGATGAATGACATCTAGGAAATTATATTGACATGTAGTATTCTAGGATCCTGGTGACAAGCTATGGTATTTAGTTGCTTTTTGTTTATGCAGGGTTGGAAAGATATTTGATGGCTGGTCGTAGGCACCTCACCTGAGAGTAGCTCAGCTGGATTCATTAGAATGTGATCAAATCTGAGGGCCTTATAGTATGGTCAATGTAGAACTTTCCTTTAAACAGCAAAAGTGAGGGACTGTAGATGTGATACATACTTTCTTTGTTTATATGTAGATGGATATAGACCACTGCTCAATTCAGTGAAGCTACCACATACTTGTTCTTAACAAAACAATCCCTGTCAGGAAAAGAAAAATAATGCTCTATCAGCATGCTATGTTTATCTTCATCTTATAGACAGATGATGTAAGCTTGAGAAAGAACTAACATTTCTTGGTATTTCCCTAGATATAATTATATTTTCCCCAACTTTAAATAATCTTCTAAAAGTTTCTAAGATAGATGAATTTCTTATTCAATTTCCAAAGATATATGTTTTCTAAAGACTGAATGTGTTTATATTTGTAGACCTGTAAAGAAACATTAGAGAAGATCTCAGAGATTCTGAATAGTTCATTTAGTTACCTAATGTATTTTCTTTCAACCATCTTGTCAAATTCAAATAGCATTTCCTTCCTTAGAACATGACAGTCTTCATCTGAAACTAGTCATTTTGTTTCTATGGAAACATTGTGGAATTCTTTGACCACTGTAAGTCATAGTAACTGAATGTGGAATTTCTCACACTTTACATCTTGAGTATGGTTTGCTTGATGTACCAAGAAAACTCAATTATCTCTTACTTTAATACAAGAATTCTTATTGGCATACATATACTTCATAATTCCACATGCCTTCAGAGCATATAGGAGGTAGTGCTTGTGGCCTGCAAAGCTGACCTCTTCCTGGGTTTGGCAGTGAGGCATCATAACTTGGGGAACTTTAGCCACAAAACCAGAAACTGGCAACTTACATCTCCTGATCAGCACCCCTTTTATTAATTTTTAAATGTAATTTATTTTTCTAATGTTATTATACCATAAGTATACATAATATTTTTATAATAGTTGAAGGTTGTAAAACATGTTGATTTCAGGAAACAACATTTATGAATTATGGCTTTTACTATTTCCTAATTTTAAATAGAAATATCAGGTTCTGTTTGTTTGTTTCTTTGACACATACACATATTCTCCATTGTGTACATTACACAATGAACATCATGTGTGTATATAAGATGTTATACACACAAATGGTTATGTCTAATGGGGAAAGGAGTGTTTTGTTCTTCAGCTGCTGTATTAGTTTTTTTTTTTTTCTTGTAGCTGTGATAAAATAGTCTCACAAAAAGAATTTAAGAAAGAAATTATTTCCTTTTGGTCACAGTTTAGGATGTCTATCATGGTGGAGAAGTCAAGGTGACAAGACCTTGAAGAAGCTGGTTACATCTCATCTAAAGAATCATTTAATGCACACATGTCTGTGTTCAGTATATCATCCTTTCTCTTTCCCTATTTACTCTTTCTCACCCCACTGTTACATATTCCAGGAGACCTTTCTTAGGTCTCCTAGAGACTGTGAGATAATTCGGTTGTCCTATCTACAATTAAATCAGTCTATTAACATCAATTAAAATACTCAAGATATCTCCCCAGAGACATAGCTAGAGACTCATCTCCTAAGTGATTCTAAACCCTGTCAAATTGACACTTAAAAGCATTACATTGCTTATAATAAAGCTGTTTCTAAATGTTTCGTATCTAATCACACATGTTTTCCCCACATATACTATATACTCTACAAGATTCATGAAAATAGATCACCTGACACATATGGAAACAACATCTTTCTGAACATGTTTCATTTAGGCATGTTGAACAGTCAAGAGCATATCATAAATTACACACCAATTTTGATATTTGGGCAGAAAGGACATAACCACCTCCGTAAAACAGCTTAATGGCCAATCAAGTCACACGGGTTCTACAGTAATTACATGTAGTGGTGGCTTGAGTATGTGGCTGCACCAGTGACATATGTCTAGGTAAGACTGATTGAAGAATTTAATCATGTCTGCAAGCAGAGGGAAAAATACACAAAAAAGGAGAATTAGAGCTACAAAGAAAAACCATCAAGAAAGAGGAGGATGAACAGAGAAGCAGGGGAAGAGTGAACAGAAGGCATAGAGGAGGAGGAGGAATAAGCAGGGAAGTGGAGAGAAAAGGCATGAAAGAAGAGAGGAATGAAAGAGAAGAGGACTGTGAAGAGACAAGGCAGGGAGAATGTCTGCTAGGACAGAGCAGTGTAGCCCAGCTACCTTTGGTCCCTTTCTTCTACTCATCTGCAGTTGCTTTTGTATTAAACCCATTTTGGAATACAGTATATCTCTCACATTTTCTGTCCCTGTATTTTGTGCTTTTGGTTTTTTTTTGTTTGTTTGTTTGTTTGTTTGTTTTTCTACCTAGGTCTTTATCTGACTGTCAAAGGGCTCACTGTCTTCGTAGCTCTTCCAAAATGCTACTGTTGAGAACACCACTCCCCAAGCCTCTCTAGAGAAGCATCCCTTCTTTCACCCAGTGGCCTCTGTCCCTCCCTCCCAGAGGAGTTCTCCCACTCTGCCTCTTGATTAAATTTGCAAGGCCTTCACCAAGAACCACTTGGTGATGAAGCTACTAATGTAGTGACTTCTTCCTCTAGCCGGGAGCATTATACGTGCCCTGTCTGCATCCTCTCATCTTTTCTGGGCCTTGAAAACTTGCTACTATGAAATAATGAACCACTCCTATTTTCAGGCAGGAATTACAGTCTGTGTTGAAATTTTCAGACCTTTAAGACAGCCTCCTTCACAGCAAACCTCTGAGCAAATGATGATGTGCCATAACTGATAGCTCTCAGCAGATTTGTTCAAAGACCATAGTTCAAAGTCTATTCCAAAAAGAATAGTAAAGAACAACTCTTTCCTCTTTTCTTTCTCCTGTCTTCTTCTCCCCATTCATACCCCTGCCCACCTCTTGCTCCTCTTCCTTCTAAACTTCTTCCTGCCCCTCTTAATTTTGTTTTTTTTTTTGAAGTAGATTCTCAAGATGTAGCCCTGCCACTCACTGTGTAGATCACTCTATATTTAAACGCAGTTGCTAGGATTAAACATATGTGCTGCCATGTCCTGAAAGATAGAAACTTTTTGAAGTTTGTATTCTCATTGTTAAATATTTTTTTCAATAGTCCTTATCATGCTCAGATATGTGGGTAAAATATTTGCCATTTAGGAACCGAGCATGGTGCATTTGTGAAAGATAGTGATACTCATGGTTAAAATGCTAGAGTCCCTAAAATTATTTTTCACGAAACTGTGCTTTTGTTGAAGAGAGATGTAGGGAGGTACATATAAGGAGGCATGTATCTGGACATTTCCTTATTTCTATACAAGTAAAAGAAGCAGAATTGCCCTGTGAAATTTACATAGCCTTAATATTCTCAGAGCTCTCAAATACTCTAGCTGAAGGAAGCAGTGCTGTTCTCTCTGGGACTAACTTTATGCAGAAGGGGCTGGAGAACAGGTGTGGGAATTGAGCATGGCCTTGTCCTGTTTTGAGGACTCTAGGATAAACCAAGTCTGTGTCATAGACACTTTGTTTGTCTTTTTGCCTGTGTTATAAATGGAACAACACTTGGTTTAATATTTTGGTAATTTTAATTGAGCTCATACAAAAGCATGTTTAACCATGGGTGAACAGATGGTGTGAATATGGGTTAAAAGATTAAAACTTTTTGGTTTTAGGATGAATACGTTTTGTAGCTCTGATGGGAACAGGAAATAATAGCATGAAATAACACATTTGATAACAAGATGGAAAGCAAGCCGTCCTATCATACATGTACAAGGGTAGACATGTGTGGTGATACATTAATGAGCAAGATTGATAGAATTTTACAGTGCACATGTGTGCCTTTAGTCTCTCCAAAGTTCCCTTTCATTGCAACCACTCATCCTTCCAGGAAAGAAACTACCAGCCTGTAGCTTTGGCACTGTGGTATTTTATAATCTCCTGGAAGATTTTTTAAAATATCTACAGAAGTGTTTGGCTTAGAGTGAACAGAGGAATGAAGTTGTATACAAGTCCCTTCCATTATTATGCGTTTTGTGACTGAATTATTTTCTTTCTTCCTTCCTTCTTTCATACTGAGAAAGAAGAACTTCTTTCTCTTAAGACACAATATTGATATTGATTTGTATAATGTAGTTGTTTTTATGTAGTTTATCTTTTTTTCTCAGATCATGTTCCCCTGTTGGGGCATTGAACAACTATTGAGCTTTAAAGAGATATTGAGTATTTCTTACATAGCTTCTAATTCTACCACAAGAAGTAGAAATTGTGGCCACAGAGCATCCCAAAGTTTAGGATGCTGATATTATCCGGTGTTCTTACTGCACAGGAGCCAGGCAAAATTCACAATACTGTATGAAGATTGTGCTTTAAAAAAGCCATAGTATAATTAACAGAAGTTAACACATAGGTCCTGTCCTAGGAAACTTGGAACTGTCAACAAGTGATTACAGGAAAACAGTTACACCTACAACCTGCCTTGAGACAAGGCATCACTGATTGCAGGGCTGGGGAAAACCTTCAGGTACAGCTATGACACAAATTGAGTCTGTCCATTATTTTTGAAACATTTGACAACCAACCTCACTGACTACTACTGAGAAACCAAGCAGGTAAAATGTTGAAATATTTGGAAAGATGTTGTAGTAAATATTTAATCTTAGTCAGGGCCTTCTGCCCTGCCTTTGGTGATCCAGTTTTAGGAACCTTTATATTTATAATAAGGATTGATCAGCATATACCGACCCTCATGACTTGCCTTGCTCTACCTAGTGCCTTGCTCTACCTAGGCCAGTTACATTCTGACTGGCAGCCCTCATGTCCATGTTTTCAGGATTCCATCTCCATGGAGTCTTTTCCTCTCTACACCCCCTTCTCTTCCTCCTTATTCCCCAAGTCTGAGAACCAAAATCCCTCTTACCTCTCTTCTGCCCAGTTATAAGCTGTAGGCACCTCTGTTTTCTTGGTTATTTTATTTGTTTATATTTCAAATATTATCCCCTTCTCAGTTTCCCCCCTGTAACCCCTCTATCCTATTCCTCTTCCCTTTTGTTTTTATGAGGTTGATCTTCCACTCACTCACCTACTCCTGCCTCTCCACCCTAGCATTCCTCAACATTGGGTCATTGAGTCTTCAGAGGACCAAGGGCCTACTTTCCCATTGATGTCAGATAAGTCAGTCCTCTTCTACATAAGCAGCTGGAGCCTTGGATTCCTCCATGTGTACTCTTTGCTTGGTGGTATTGTTCGTTGATACTTTTGTTGTTTTTATGGGGTTACATACCCCTGCAGTTTCTTAAATCCTTCCCCTAACTCTTTCATTGGAGTCCCTATGCTCAGTCTGATATTTTTCTGTGAGCTTCTGCATCTGTATTGGTCAGGCTCTAGCACAGCTTCTCAGTGGACAGCCATAACAAGCACCTATCAACAAGCACTTCTTGGCATCAGTGATAGTGCGTCTAGGTTTGGTGTATGTTGATAGGGTGAATCCTTAGGTAGGACAGTCTCTGGATGGCCTTTCCTTTTAGTCTCTGCTCCACTCTTTGTCCCTGTGTTTTCTTTAGATAGGAACAATTCTCAACCAGTAGTTTTTAATTAAAGAGCTAAGTCACATATCATCACTTGCTGTTTGTGAGAATTCTTTTGTCTCTAGGGGGCCAGTATTGAGCATTATAATACATAGCAACAGACCCAACCTCAACAAAAAGACAAGGAAACTGCTAAAAGAAGGAGAGTATAATTAACTTACAATAATTCTGGCAATAAGCACACATTGTGGACTAGCAAGGATAGCTGCTTCTTCCCTTGAAATAGTTCTCCTATCTATCCTCTTCAATGTTCTTGGGTACATAACCTGTACAGTATTGGGGATGCTGAGCATCAACAAATCAACATGCTCTGTGATCCTAAGAGGTGAGAAGCAATAGCCAGCCATATGATAGAGCTGCCTATTCCACTACCTTGAGAGCATCTTCAGGATGGGGTGCAGTAGGGCCAGGCAGTTCCAGTTAGTCTTTCCAAGCAGAGATGGCAGAGCTGAAAATCTGGAGAGAGTGAGACAGCTCAATGGCCATAGGGCAGGCCAAGAATAACTTATTTAGAGAATCCACAGGTCTGCAGATGAAGCTTTTCATCTCTGAAACAAATTCAGTTGGTATGTATATATATGTGTGTGTGTGTGTGTGTGTGTGTGTGTGTGTGATCGATGGCTCTAGGAAAACAGGCCTCAAGTGCACAGCAGCTCGCAGAGCAGGGCCAACCTGCTTCCTACAGAAAACAGAAAAGCATGCTATTTTGAAAAGAGGGAGTCATTCATCCATGGTCCTACTTTGGGCATACTTTATAAATGTTTCTAAATTTAAAGTTTAATTTAATTTAAGCTTATGCTTGAGATAGTCTTACTTGTGTTCTGGGCTCATCCCATACTTGTAAACAGAAGGGATCCTCCTGTCTCAGCTGTCTGCAAACTGTGAATGCTATTTTTATTTACTTCATTGCAGTGGTTTGAAGGCTATATTCATCTTTATTCATGCTAGGTGATAACTTTAAAACTAAAGTATGTCCCCAGGCTCTTAATTTTCTTGTTTTCTTTCTTTCTTTTGTTTTTTGTTTTTTGTTTTTGTTTTTTTTTAGGTTTTAGTGACAGCATGTAACAAATTCCAACAGATCGTGCTGTTTGTATGTTTGTATGTAACTAGACTGCAGTGCAGAAAGATCAAGAATGTTTATAGAAAAACAAAACATCCAGCACAAAGCATGAAACTCATTATGTTTGCAGTTTAATTAAAATTTACTAGGCATACTCAAAAAGCCTAACTATAATAAAGGAAATAAATCAAATCAGAATTGACTCCAGTTTGACGCCAGTGTTAGAATTAGTGTTCAACTACATTAAAGCCATTACTTATAGCATCTACTTCTGGATAATATGCAGCAGTCCTCTGACTCTAGGCCTTTATAACTAGACCTCCTTGCATAAGGGGCAGTGCCAGGAAACTTGATAAGGTTGAATGGGTTCGGACACCCCAGCACCCATCTGAGAGGACAGTATATGTTCCCCTGTGTCCTATCAGATTCCTAGCCTGGAATATGTGACCATACTCCTCACATACCGATGTCACTAATGGTCATATAGAACGGAACAGAGTTCTCCATGCTAATGAGGTATCTAGATGAGCCCTGGGGGTTGAGCCACTAAGCATTCCTTCCCAAACATTTCTTTCTCTGGTCCACCCTGAGGAAGTGATATGCACCCATTTCCCATGGTGAACAGTGAATAAAAGATATGCGTGAACATGGGCTGTTTCTCTCTTCAAGAAGAACATGGAGGAAATCTTCATGTACAGAGCCTCTCAGCCTAAGCCTCCCACAAAAAGGCCCCTCAGTGCTCCCAGACAATTGTGGCTAAACTATACTGGAATGTCCCTAACCCCCACCCTGAGCTCATCATCTTCAGCCCAAAAGCTCATTTCTTTCCTGACTCCTTCTCTTGGTTTCCAGTGGATTCTGGATATCCAGTAGTTAGGGAACTCCAGCTTTGACCTGAGTCTCTGTCATTTCTCATTGGGGTGGGGGGTAGTCCTCAGTCTGGACTGCATTTTGCTTCCATTGAGTGGTATAGCAGCATTTCCCACTAGCCCCACCACCAGTGGTGGCTTAGGGCAAAATATAGTGTAGAGTTACACATTTCATCTGCTTGGTGTAGTTCCCACACCCCAGTGACGAGACTGAATGTGGAACCACACTGGCACACATACACACATAGACTCAAAGACTGCAGGAGGATGCTGGTTATACTGTGGTGCATCAGCAGTGAGGTTGAGGACAGTCTCTGGCAAGCAGGCTCACTGATGCTGATTTTGTCTTCCTCATACCCTGTGAGCTGACTTTCCAAGGCTGGGATTTCATTTTCAATCCCTTATTTCCAATCAGTATGATGAACTTCTGTGGTCAAAGTGTATTTCCCAACTCTGTGTACTGGATACCCAGTCCCCAGTGGGGAACAGTCTTGAGAAATTAAACCTTGCTAAAGTGAAAAAAGTCATTCAGCCTCACAGCTTGGCTAGGGTTATGTTTGCTGGACTGGCTTAGTAACCACAAGGGCAGGTTTGTTACAAAACCAACCTGGCTTTCTTGATCTCTTTTGTGAATGATTTCTTACTCCCCTGTCATGGGATGAAGCATCAGGAAGACCCTTACCAGTTGCCCGTAACTTTGCATTGGATTTCTAAGCCTGCACAGCTTGGAGAACTAAGTTACTTTCCTTTG
Organism: Micromys minutus; assembly: GCF_963924665.1. Classification (NCBI taxonomy): domain Eukaryota; kingdom Metazoa; phylum Chordata; class Mammalia; order Rodentia; family Muridae; genus Micromys; species Micromys minutus. The sequence goes on from NC_137972.1 coordinate 61,127,359, forward strand.
TAGGTCTTATGTCTGTGGTTTTCTATTAAAGCAGACGAAAGCAGATCATGGCTCCAGCACTTTCCACCCAGCTTCAGGGAGACCAGCAGGAGTTTCATCTTACTAGCCAATTCACAAGACAGGAACCTCCAGATTCCTTTTCTCCAAGGAGGCATCTGACCTTCTACCTCAGTTCAGTTTCTAAAAAACTAAATAACAGTAATGCGGAAATTAGTGGGAACCTACCATTCACACCCACTTCAACTACACCTACTCAGTTCTATCTCAGCATGGAGACTGCGTGCTGGAAAAGAAAAATATATGTGACCTGCCCTCTCTTGATTAACTGCTTCAATTATGAAGTATATAATAATAAAATTCTCTCTTCATACCATGAACCAGGACATCTAGGCTTGAATAAGAAAAGGCAATAGGCATTGTCCTGGAAAGCATTCATGTGTACTCCATTCGACAAGGATCACAAAGCTGCTGATATAAATGACTCAAGTGCACAATCACATCATTCTGGAGGAAATCAGAAGGCAAAAGTGAATTAAATTAAAGATTTTTAAGAAAGGAGACTATAGGGTGGAAAAGTGAAATAACAGACATTCAAGAGGTTCTTGTAGGGCAGGCTCAATATTAGTGAAGGAATGACAAATCCAACCAAACCAGATCAATGAACTTGGGAACAGTTTACCAGAGTTAGCCAATCTTAATATGAAAGAGACAGAGAAAAAGGGAGAGTGGGTGGGTGTTAGTGACCTCTGGGGCAATGACAGAGCAGCTGGAATTCATGAGTGTATTAGAAGAGACAAGAGAAAAATATTTCAAGGTATAATGGGCAAAACTCCCTAAATTTAGCCAAAAGTGTAGACATAGAAAGTTAAGAATACCTGGAATACTCATGATACAGCCCATGAAGTGAAAGAAGTTAAACAAGAAGGAAGGCCCAAGCAAAGATGCTTGAATCATGCTTAGAGAAGGGAACAAAATAGTCATAGAAGGTTGAGAGAGGGAGGGGTGTAGATGGAAGAGGAGACAGAGAAGAGAATCGTGTGTGTGTGTGTGTGTGTGTGTGTGAGGGAACTCAGAATCAGGTGTGGAAAAAGACAGGAGAGAGGTACAGTGGAGGAGAAGGATGAATGCAGATGTGCAGCTGCTTGACATTGGGGATGTGTGGAATTTTTCAGTTTCAGAAACCTTGAATTGGGGAAGCTCTCTTCTGGGAGTCAACATAGGTGACTATAACAAAAAAAAAAAAAGCCTAAAAGTGGGGACATGGACTAAAAGTATGATCATCAGTGTAGGGATAAGGACACCCACCCACAAAACTTGAGATGCAAAATACGTCTTGTCTAGAAGAAATGCAGAGACAAAGATGGAGCAGGGACTGAAAGAGCAGGTAACCAGTAACCTGCCCAACTTGAAACAAATTCCATGGGTGATCACCAAGTCCTGACCCTATTAATGATAATCTGCTATGCTTGCAGATAGGAGCTTAACTGTCCTCTGAGAGGCTCCACCCAGTAGCTGACTAAAACAGATGCAGATAGCCACAGCCCAATATTCAGCAGAGGTCTGGGACTCTAATGGAAGAGTCCTTGGAAGGATCAAAGGTCCTGAAGAGGATTAGGAACTCCACAGGAGAACCAATATTGTCAACTAACCTGGATCCCTGGGAGTTCTCAGAGACTGAGCCACTAACAAAAGAGCACATAGTAGCTGAAAAGAGGCCCCCAGAAACATGTAGCAGGCATGCAGCTCAGTCTCCATGTGGGTCTCTCACAGCTGAAGCAGAGGCTTTCCCTAAAGCTGTAGCCTCTGTGATATCTATTCCCCAACAGGGCTGCCTTGTCTTCTCTCAGTGGGGGAGAATGCACCTAATCTGGCAGAGACTTGAGGCACCAGGAATAGGAATACTGAGAGGGCATCATCTTCAAGGGGGAGAAGGGGAGGGAGGTTGGGGAGAGGGACTCTGTCAGGGGGGACAAGGAGGGAACATTAATTAGGATGCAATACATTTAAAATAAAAGAATACCTACAAGAATAATTTTAAATAAATCAAAGTTGAGCCACATCATACTTAAACTTTTAAGATCTAGAAATAATTAATTCACCCTAAAATTACCAGAAAGGTGTGCCATGTGTGTATAGGAGAATAGTAACTCCAGCTACAGTAAAATTCTCAAAGGAAAGTGACCTGCATTTGTGCATTACCATATCTACAACAGGTATCACCAAACAGTGTGATATAACCAAACACTATAACTTAGTCATTAGAGAGTTCTTTTTCAAAAGTAAGTTCATGGGGAATTAATGAGAGGTGGTATTGAAGTAAATATTAAAATAGAGGAACCTTTTATCCTGTGCTAATGCCCGCTCCCATAGGGCCACAGGGCACTGGAGGGTTTCTCTGTAATAGAGGAATCTTGTCGCTGAAGAACTCAGGCACAGTTTACTCCACCACCCCTGCTGCTTCTGTCCTGAGTGGCCCACAACCACCCCAGCCAGCGTGTTGTTTTCACTCACTTCCCCTTGGTGTGTTGTTGCTAAGCTATACACACACACTTCCCAACTCTGTGGCTGGCTTTGTGTGTTCTGCCACGACACCCTTTGAACTCAATAAAGTTGTCACAACAAAAAACACACCAAAATATTCTTATCCAATTGGTATAATATAATTTACCCACCTGGATAAGTCAAATGATGCAGTACAATTCCATACCTTATAAAATATTCATAACAACCTTATTTATGAAGAGATGCACCAAGAGAAACTTCCAGATCTGCTTCCATGTTGCCTCCTCCCAAATCCCAGCAACATTTTGAAAACTTTTTGTAAACTTAATGCAATGTGAGTGAATATAAGGCAGCATTCAGTATACAGTGGAAAATCTTACAAACCATGTTGTATCTATGCTGTGCAGTATAGTGACAATGGCATCAGAGTTTTCCATGCATATCAATTAGGATACTATGAAACACTGAAGATGAGACTTCTTTCAGTCAATTCTTTTCTCTTAACCTGAGTGTCTGTCTGACTTTTATCTGATACTTTTGTTAAGTAAAATGTTTGATTTTTTGCATTGAAAAAGAAAATGGCAAAATGACTGGGGTAAAATCCAATAATACATTTTATAAAAGAAACTAACTTCATATATATATATATATATATATATATATATATATATATATATATATACATATACATATAAATTTTGTTAATTATAGTTATGTATTCATATACATTATATTGTTAAAGGCATATTAATAACATATTCATTATATATTTACATATTATATTGATATGTGAATTATATTTATATACAGTTATGACATGTTAATTATTAACTATATATTCATATACGTGTATGCATATATGGTATTCTGGCTATATTTCTGTTGCTTTGATAAAGCACCATAATGAAAACAGCACAGGAGTAGAAAGACTTACTCAGCTTACAATTACAGGTTGCAGTTCATACTGAGATACAATCAAGGCAGGAACTCAAAGCAGCTGGTCATGTCACATTTACAGTTAAGAGAAAAGAGGAACAAACATCTTCAAACTGCCTGCTTGCTGCTTATGTCACTCAGCTTTCTTCATACCCAGTGCGAGTTAAGGCCTGGAAAATAGTTCCATACATGGTGGACTGTATCAATTAATTATTAGGACATCATGATATGTCCACAGTTGTGGTCAGTTGACAGTTAAACCTGATCATCACATGCAGGTAAACTGAATAAAAATAAACCAGGAAAAGATATCATACAAGCATTGATAATTCAGCATTAACTAATACAAAAATAATATAGAATATACTTTAGGAGAAATTAATAAAGGAAAGGAGGGTGTAGAAACTCCACATATTAAGAAGCAATTGTTAGAACACAGTGTAATTAATGATATTCCTTAGATGTTTGATAAATACTCTTAATATTTCACTGATTAATGAAATCCAGAGCATGGGCTGGTTTAGGGAAGGCCATAGCTTGCTGTTAGCTGTGATTTAAGTGTAATTCTGGCATCCAATGTGCTTTTCTGGAGTCAGTTGTTAATAGAAGGCAGAGTTCTGACGTGATCTCTTTGAAGACATCTGTTTGTATGGCTCAGCTAGAGTTCCAGGCAGGTTATTAAGTAATATGAAAGAAGGGGGCAGAACAGGGACTGAAGTTTATCATGGCTAATCCCAAGAGCCCCACAAAGAAGAGCCAACCTGAAGAAAGAATGAAGAACCCAAATAAGAAGCACTGGCAACAGTTCATATGCTACACATGGAATATATTGGAGGAGCAGTGAGATGAAGAAAAATATCTGTGCCTTGGCCTTGGGCTAGTAGAGCCCTCTGCTTCTGCAGGCAAACCCAAGAGAGCCACTCTTGAGAAGTAAAATGAGCAAGGTACAAATGCTAGCCATCCAACACATCACAGATAGTTGACACACCCAGGTGATCTACTCCACTGGCTCTGAAGAATGGTACTTTTCTCTCGTTTATTAAGAGAACAGCAAGTGCAGACAGAGTTCCAAAGTGATGCCTTTGAGCATGATCTCAGACTTGTCCTTTTCTCAGTCATGGTTGTTCAGCTGCTATTTTTTGGCTATTTATTGTTGCTGTTGTTGTTACTGGTGGTGGTGCGTGCGTGCGTGTGTGTGTGTGTGCTGGACTGTTCAGGTTGGTTGCTTTCCCTAGGTCTGCTGTGGGCTTGCACTGGAGGAGTGAACTACTCATTCTGTTTGCTTTCTCAGCATTTTTCTCTCAGACGTTCCAGCCAGTCTCCACATGCAGATCACTTCCTTTCCTATGTTCTTCTGTTTCTATTGCTCTTGTGGCCTCTGTGATCATTAAATATTACTTGGAACCTTCCCTTTTACTCACTACTAAGTTTCTGAATAGCACTCACCTCTCCTCCTTAGTGATGACAGTTTAATGCTACTTGAGCCTCTTTTCATCTCACACAAAAATACACTGAATGAATCAGTTCAGTTCTGGGATTAAGGTCAAAGTTCAGGTGGCCCCATCACTTTAGAGGAATAGAGAGAAGAATCCTATGGGGGAAAATGTATAGAAGCCAGTGATCATATTTGAGTGGGAACTCAATGCAGGATTATAGGTGAGACAGATGTATATATTGTATAACTGGTCTATCTTGGCAAGTACTAAAAGGTGTCATGGTGTGCTACATGCTCCTCGTGCTCCATGAACCTGCACCAGGCTCAACTTCTCAATTGCCACCCTGGCTATCAGGTCTTCCATCACAAATATCCATACCTTTGTCATAGCAGATAGTGCAGATTACATAGTTTTTTTCGCAGAGGTGTGAGCAGTCTGAAGGGTTACCTGAAAAATCTGCCTGACATTTCAAACATGAGCTATGAAGTGGCTAAGATACTGTCCATAGACATAAAATATGTCCTATCAGTTGTTTTCATGGCTGTGATGCAGCAAATTGAACTATCACCTGAGGAGTAGACCGATTCATGAAAAGGAGAGAGGATGTCATTACTCATTAATTACAAGTCTTGGGTAGTATCACTGAGTTTCTAAATGAAATAGATCTGAACCAGTCTTACTTCAAGACCTCCCAAAGGAGATATGTCACCTACTGCCACAATCCTGCAGCATAACAATCTGAATAAAATACAGTGTCTCTTAACCTCACCATCAGCAGATAGGCTGGTGGTTGACTGAGATTAATTTCAAGGGATCGTTTCCCAGTTGAAAATGAAATGCAAATTTGTACCATGAGTCTTTGGTTTTCTGAAACAATGCTCTTGACGGTGCAAGGGATAAACCCAGTCACCTAAGCACAATGCAAGTATGTCCCTACTTTATGGCCCCTAATTTTACATGGGAAGGGCCCATGGCCAAGCTTGACATCAATTGACAGATGAGACACTGAACGCAGAAAGTCATATATAATCCCAGCAATATTGAGGCTAATATAAAAAGGACTGCAAGTTTGAGGCCAATCTTAACTGCACAGTAAGACTGGCTCTAAAATAAATATATAAATAACCCAAACACCTGAGAGATAAGAAGATTCCTGGCAGAAATCTGCAGTGATAAAGAACTTACCTGCAGTTAGGGGTCAGGATTGTGAACAATACTGCAGACTGTAAAGATCATTTTTCTCATTGATTGGAACAGTGAAGAAAGGTTCAAAGATGTCCTGTAACTGGGGAAATCCAAGTCAAGGAGCTCTCTGGCCGCACACTGCACAAGGTCTAAGTGCAGAGCCTGCACTTTTTTTGAGATGTTGAGAAAGAATCATTTCTAGGACAGAAGCCAACTATATATTAAGCACAATTGTATAGAACTTCCCAGCAAACTGACACCTTAAATATCACTTGAAGCAAGAAGGGAAAATGGATTTTAAGCAGAAGAAATGTAGACAAGGAGAAAGGAAGACACAGAAGAATGGTGTAAGAGAATAAAGGGGAACAGCCACGGTGGTGTAGCCAATATTCCTGCTCTATTAAGAGTAGGTCAATGTCAGACCATCTTTCCAACTGAGGAAGAGATAACATGAACCTAGTCAAATCAAAACATCATATTCATGGCTGGTGATAGACAATTTGAGAAAGATCTTGACAGTCTGGGAGAATCATGGTTTCCTAACAGTCATCTCTGGACTCCAAGAAATGGTGACAACTTAGGAACCCTTGTTGTAACCAAAAGGAGCCAGCTGGTTCCTGACAATGCTTCTGATCTTGTTCACACCTTGGTGAATGTCCCCAGTTCCCATGGACAGGGCAATAAGCAGGCATAGATCTGATTATTATACAAAGTATTCAAAACTAAAATGAAAGTATGAGGTCAACAAGCATCAATTCTGACTCATGAATAAGTGATATGAATCTCATGTCAAACACAAGCATGTCTTAAATCAATAAAAATAAACAATGGGGTGATCTTAGCAACTTATGTAATAGTGTCCGCAGAAAGTAAGGCTTGAGGCTTGAAATTGAGGCAGAGGCTTCATGCTCTGGATACAGGACCCCAGCATCTATTCTTTCTGGGTTACTTTCCTCCCTCCTTTGGCTCTCCAGAGTTGTAAGGCTTGATGCTCCCTCATTCCCAGCTCAAATTTCTCTCTAAATGTAATTCCATTTACCCTAGCTTCCCAAGTCCCAGAACCACTCACACTCAGGTATGGATAAGTGCATCTGGCTGAGATTATGTTTACTCCTTTTCAAATGCTGTGTCATTCCAAGCACATTGATTCCACTGGCCCTCAGTTTTCTTTGCTGGGGATCATTGTGTGATGGCAAGGTGAGTTGTGGGTGAGAGTCACTACAGTGGGGCATTCAGCATGACTCTGGGCTGGGCATGGTTGGGGCAGTTTTGATACTGTTGATCAACTGCTTCTGGTCAGGCTCCAAGGTAGCCTGGAAATAGTCATCTAGCTGACTGGCTACACAAAAATACAGTTCCAGTCTTTGTTGGAGTGTAAACACTACTCGGCATTTGGTTCTCCTTTGCCCAAATTATTTCTAAGCATAACCTTGAACTATTTGTCTTCATAATGAAAACGTCCTTTGTAGAAAAATCAGAAATTACAAAATACTATTGGGCATTAAAAGAAAAATTCCTGATCCCACTTGGGTAGTTCTGCTTTCATACTTTAGTATATTTTCATACCTGTTTCTCCCTGTCCTCCGGCCTCTGTGCTAGGTGCATTTACAAGCATCAAGCTTTCTTCTTGTGAACTGGTCAAAATCTCTTGCCTTTGCCCATAGCTGCCATTTCAAAGCCGGATGTCTCTGCAAACCACTTCAGGTCATGTCTGTCCCAGTTCAGTCCCAGGGGCAGAGCACATTACAACTGACTGGGTAGCTTATAAATACTAGAAACATCTTAAAGTTTGTAAGATACATCCAAAGCAAAAACAGTGCAGTTTCTGTTTTGCTCATGCCTTTCATCCCAGAATTCATTGGGAAGATGAGGCAGATGAATCACTGAAAGTTTGAGGCCAGTTGGACTCTATAATGAATTCCAGGCCAGCTTGGGTTGCAGAGTGAAACTATATTTTCAATATAGAACAAAATATACAAATCAGCAAGATGACACTGTCATTTCACCCTATGACCTTTGGGGAGAAGATCGAGGAGTGCTGTACTTTTATGTGGTGAAAGGGCTGGAAAGACAAGAAGAGTTAGCAAGTTCCTGACAGCCCTTTTTTCTCATCCAGTATCTAAGGATAGGGAGAAGAAGAACTCCTCCATTCAAGCTGCCATAGTTCCTCCCATCTCACCAGCTTGTTCAGCTTTTTGTTCCAAGAGGGAGATGCAGAGATGGAAACTGAAGTCACTAATGCCTGCCTCACATGGGGAGCCTCTGCACCATCTCTCAGCTCTCGCCCCCTCTACTATGCTGTTTCCATTTCTGCCTTTCTAATCTGTGCCACTCCTTCAGCATCGCTAGCTCACAATCCTCAGCCTTTCATCAATTCGCTGTGCATCTCTGGGCATCTGCAGGTAGGAATGGTAGTGCTGTGGGTGCTAGTCTTATGAAGGAATTCCCCATGACTTCTTGCAGCCCAATCTTGTGGATTCTCTGTGTTTCACATTATCTCTCACACGGTTTGCCTTCTTAGAATCTCACTGACTCGACCTTCTCCGGATTCCTTCTGCTCCTCGGTAGTTTTATCTGAGAAGTCACCATCAGTCCTCTCCTTTACAGGTTGGGAGGAGCTTTTCACATGTGAAGGGTGGTTTGGCTGACAAACATCATCTGCATTTTACTGAAATTGTAAATAGACTCCTGCATGATTCTCTCCCTCCTTTCTGCTGCATCCACAGAATGGAGGCTCAGGGAAAATGGGCAGATTTTTTTTTTTTTTTTTTTTTTTTTTGTGGGGTGGTGGTGATTGTCATCTATCTCAGAATTAGCGTGGAGAAACTTTAAATATATTCCTAATGTAAGGCATGCTTATTCAGATCAACTGTTGCTTACAGCCATTATCTGGATGTGTATGTGGAACACAGACACTGTTACACAGTGGAAGCAAAGGTGCTTCTGACTGGAGACATTAGAGATTCCATTAATTTTGTCTTCCCTCTCATTAGAAACATTTACTACAAACATATAACATTCTTCTTGACATTATATCACATGCCACTGTATCCTCCAAGGTGAACGTCTAAGTATGCTTCCAGTCCTCACCACATGGACCTGTGTGCCCTGCACATACATGTTACATGCATATGAACATGTTGCACATATTGGTCTCATGAAGACCCAGGTATATTCACATCTGGCTGTGGCTGTTACCCTTCTCCTGGCCTTTGGCAGCATACTTCCATGCCAGGGCTTCCATAGCAATGAGCAGGAAATTGGAGGTACTTGTGATCACACAGCTGTAGTGGCAGAAATCCCAAGACCAAAATGTTGACAATATCAATTGTGTGTAGTAACCATGAGGGCAAGTCTGCTCCAGGTACCTCCAGTACATCTTGGTTCATGGCATTTTTTTTTTTTTTTTTTTTTTGCCCTGTAGAATCATTACCATATTCTTTTAAAGTATCCTTCTCCTGTATGCATATCTCTTCTAGACATTTTATTTTCAAAAGTCTCATCTTGAGGAAAGGCCATCTAAATGCCCTCACACCAGTGTAGTCACCTCCAGGAAGACTGTCTATAAAGCAGATCACATTCCTTGCACTGCTGGCATATTAAGATTCAATAAATGGATCTAGGCCAGTAACAATAGGCGCTTCCTTCCATTTATCATACAGTAACGAGACTAAAATACTTTCAGTCAATTCCAAAATACATTGTCACTTCCTTATGATTTCCAAAGAAAAGCAAAGTCCCTTAGAACTTTGTAATAACAATTGGAGTAACAATCCCACTGACCTGCTCACCCATCCTCCAGTGATTCAGCCTTTGCTTGGTGGCCTGTCATTCTCTTTTCTCACATCTGACCCGGGTTATCCTTAGGTGTTTGAATGAAGTTAGGAAGCCACCTAAGTCCTCATCATCTGACTCAGGATGGTAATCCTATGAAAGTCTGTTAATATCTGTCTTTCTCACTGGCATCCAAAAAAATCCCCTCTGCCTCTTTTATCTGCAGCATCAAAAGGTAAAAATCAAGATTTATAATTTACAACTTCTCACTTTGTTTTATTTTCTTAGACTGTGAGCAGGACCCTGAAGTGACATATTTATTATTTCTGTTGGCCTCTTGGCCTATCTATTAGCAACAGCATGCAGTAAGTACTCAGAAGATAATACCCCAGATCATGTTATATGACAAGCTAAGGATACTAGGCTAATGAGGCAGCCTCTATATTCCTCTTATCTTCGAGCTCCTTTTTTGAGGGTGGGGAAAGGGCAAAGACAGGTGCATCCTCTGAGGTTTCTGGTCCTACTAAGGAGGTTCCCGGAAGAATTGCAGTGACTATGCACTCCCTCCTGATTTCTTACTAACCTGAAAGGGTTAACACACAAGGAAGTGATCCAGAGATATGAGATGTTGCCCCAAGAACTTTTGCAATGGCAGACTATCGAATTTGGGATGTTACTGAAGAACCTGGTCTACAGTGTATTAGATTCACCTGGTATGCTTTTCCTCTTTGAATTTTCCTATGGCTTGTACCTCCCTCCAGGGTTCCCAAGTTCCTATCAAGTCCTGCCACCATGTTCCTACATGTGATAGACACATGACTTCATTTTCAAGCTCAGAATGACACTTAACTTCAACCAGTACTTCTCTGAGTTCCCATATATTATGTGACTCTCTTCAATGTGCATATTGATACATTTATAAGCCTTCCATTTTGTAAATCTCTCTATTGACTGTTTCATAGATTCAAATTATTTGAACTTCAGAAAGAGGTAAGAGAAAGGTTTTTCATGCCCACATGGATCATCAGTAATGTTTATCACAAAATTAAAGAGTTTAATATAATAGAAAAAAATGTTCATTTTAAATACAGTCTAAGGTTATCTATACTGCTGCTCTCATGTAAGAATCAATGGTATGGATTCTCCTAACATGTAGGCACCTACATACACCACACACACACACACACACACACACACACACACACACACACACACACACGCACACACACACACACACACACACACACACACACCAATAAGTTATCAGTATGTGTATTAGATTCTATCATCATATCACACTTGTTCAGAGAGACTTTCCTGGTCGTGCATATGATAAAGGAACTGGAAGATTCCATGGTTACAGGAAAAATGTTTCTACCCCTAAGGCTGGGATTTGACTGATACTTATTCTTCTACTCCTTCATGTTCTTGTAATAATTGACTGACCTACTGAACCCCAGGGTTTGCTGGTGGACATGCTCATTGCTGGCTGCTCCTAGTCATCCTGTATCACGTGCTGTTTCCAGCATTTCACAGTACTCAGGTTCTGTGTCAAGGTAAAAACTGGTACCACTCTATGTCAGGATGAATGCATGGACAAAGAACTTATGGGTCAGATGGGTCTTGGTGGTCTTTATCTCAACCCTCTTATTTTAGATGTGAACCTGACCAGGTTCAAAACAGAATCCCAAGGAGGTTTGATACTGCAGATGACACTTGAAGGCTGACTGTGGTGAACCGGGGCTGATAGAAAAGGCTTGTGGTTTGTGAATTCATGATGATGGCGCATCCTGCAGAAGAGCATAGACGCCCAGAGACATGTGGGTACTTAGATACAGTAGAAAAATCAGCTTACAGGTAGTGTGGACAGCCAGAGCTTGAGGTCACATAGTTCTCTGGAAGTGACTGTAGTTGCTTGGGAAAAAGGGGGCATCAGCTCTGACTATGACATGGTCTGCACCAGGTTTTCTGCTAATGTTGATCACCAGGCAGAAATTTACTGCTGTAATCTCAGAATCACTTAGGGAATTGGTGGACACTCAGGGCCTGCAGATGTCTGCGCTATGATCATCCACTTCTTGTCTTTTTATAGTATGGCACGGCTGTTCAACAAGAACTGGAGACTACCATAACAAATTAGAGGTCATGTCCCAACAAAGTTGGGACAGTGAATGTGTCTCCTGGGTGAGAATGTAGGAAACACCTACGCAAAGCTGTGTCATGGTTTTGAAGGGTGTATGTACACATTTGAGATACCTGATGACTGACATGCATTTTTTTCTCCAACCCAATATGTGTAAAATGAATTAAAAAATGAATGACTGCTATTGAATTAGTACACTAATGAATATGTGAATTTACTTAATAAATATATGTATATTGGCTAACTGCTAATATTTCTTGCAAATAATTAATGATATTCAAAACTCTGTACTAGTGAATTCATCTGTCATTGTCATGATGGTAGCATCCATAGGCATACCTATGTGTCTGTGTATGTAGTTAGATAGATCAGTATGTTTATATTGGTATAGAATATCTGACCCTTTAAGTATGGGAATGGTAACTGAAAGTGTGCTTTCTACTTTTAATTATTTTGTTCTGGACTCAGTTTCTATACACTGATTTCTGGAAGTGTGTGTGTCTGTGGGGTGTGTATAACTGTGTGTATACCTACACATATATTAATGCATATAATATATAACATATAATATATATTATATATTAATAATGGAGTACTTATTTTTGATTGTTACTCCTAACACATTTCAGTATAACTATTCGCTAGGGCAGTTGCCCTGTGTTAGGAATTATAAGTAATAAATATAGAGGGTGGACATAGTTTATACATGAGTATTACTTTATGGAAGAGAGATATATGGTCACAGATTTGATATCTTCAGAGGTCCTAGCCTTGCATAAATATCAAGAGACACATGCTTGTGTATGTGTACATACATGCACATTTACTTATTGTTTCTTCTAATTTTTACACTTGATAACACTTAATCATGGCAGGGTATTCTGCACCTGCATATATGTTAGACTTTCAGTGATGCTCATTCAGACAGAAAACCAAGTGACATAGAACCATGGGTCAGCCGCAACTAGTATCTTAGTGTTAGCAGATTAACTGTGGCTCCTGGCAGTGCTGCTGATGCTGGGTAGAGGCTGCAATGACTCTCAAGTTTAACATCTGGAAACATGAACAACTGCAGGACAAAATACAATTCTTCAATCTTGGAATTTCCCCAGGAGTTTATATTTTCCCAGCATAACACTGACCCTTATATTTCAGTGCCCTTGTCTTTGGACCTCAGCTATATCAGTCAGTTCTGTTTGCTGTGTTCTCATATTCTCTCTTTGATCTGGCCAGTCGGAGAAGAAAGGCATATCAAAGTATAACAGAGAAATAGGGTTACTGGAACAAACCTACCCAGTGATGCTCGCAGATATTTCAGCTCTGTGAAGTCTAGCCTACTGTGATTAATTTATAGATGATTCTGTAGGCTCTTGTCACCATCTAGAAGGTGATCAGATCTTTGCAAGCACATGTAACTAAAGGTAACTTTGGTGATGGACTCAAAAGACTAGAACAGAGAGACTAGATATTTGTAAGTGTCTGCCACTCTGCAGTGTTGAGCTTATCCTGCCTCAAATTGGCCTCTTTAGGACACATATTTAAAGTAAGATCATATCAAAAGAGAGAAAAAAAAACTGTTGCTTTGTGACATCAAAACACTTATGCTTTGAATGTGACAAAAAATGGTCAAAAAGCAAGTAGATCCCAACTTATTTAATCCTCCGTTTTAAATTATATTGACAATGAGATTTTAAAACGATTCTGATCAAGACAGTCCATCCCCCAAATCCTCTCAGCTCCTTCCTGCCTCTGTCCCCACCCAATACTATGCCTTTCCTTTTTCTTTTCCTTTTAGAAAGCAAATAGTCAAACAAGGAAAAATCAAATAAGAATAAACAAACAACACAAGAAAACAAGAGAAACACACATACACCTACAACTCAGCTCCCACAATTAAGTCTCAAGAAACATGGAAGAGGGCTGACAAGATTCTAAGATCCAGAGAATTAGGGAGTTTGCTGTGAGCTGTTTTTCTTAGTAATTTGTGGTCCTGCATTCCTAAAGTCTAACCAACATGTCTGTGGAAACATGAGCTTAACAGGACAACTATAAATATGCCAAAGAGGACAGGCAAAAGCCCACGAGCCTCCACCCCACAGAAAGAACAAGAGGCAACTATGGAATACTGAGAGCAGGAGAAATAATTTTACCCAAATAAGAACACAACAATTGATTATGCAATACCTAATGGTCAGCCCTGAAAATGGATATACAATTGACAAAATATGGATTAATCATATTGACTATATATATGTATACATATATTTTCTTAAATGTGTGCATATATACACACATATATATACATTTAACATATCTATCTATATCTATCTATCTATCTATCTATCTATCTATCTATCTATATATATATATATATATATGTTAAATGTACATACACACGCATTTATGAACAAAGCGGCTATGATTTTTAAAGAGAACAAGGAGGGCTCTATGGGAAGTTTTGGAGGAGGAAAACAAAGGGGAAAATGATGTAATTATATCATAATCTCAAAGATAAAAGAAAAATATGGTATGAAACCCACTTCTACAGAGGATACTTGAAAGAATACTTAGATCGGAGGAGACGGATAAACATACCCAAGAGGACACAGGTAACAAATAGTAACAACCTCAATCAAAAGAGGTTTAAGAAGATAATGGGAAATAATATACACTATAAAGTAATATCTTTTTAATATTAATAGTCTTACCTACTCAATAGAGAAACAAAGAGTTAACAGATTTGATTAGAAAACAGAATGGATCTTTTTGTTACCGCCAAGAAATATAACTTACCACCAGAGATGGAAACCACCTTGGGGTAAATGGATAGAAAAATGTATATTATAAGCAAATTTTACTAAGAAATAAAAATAGAAATAACAAGAGAAACACAAATATAAAAACAAAACTCATAAAACATAAAATCAGAAACCATAACACAAAGTCTAGTAAGTCAAAAAAAAAAAAAATCTAAACAAAGCAGTAAGAGACAGAAAGTCTATGAAAATGCCCTTGAGAACATTTTACCTTTTCCATTTACTGCTACATCCACCTTTAACTGTGGTTCCTATACCCAGGGTGACTTTATTGGAGAAAACTCTTTTTGACTTTTCAATCAGGTTAAGTTTGGGGGCCCATACCTACTTCTGCACTCATCATGGTGGCTCTGTTCAGCTTAAACCTATAAAGGTTCTATGCATGCTGCTATACTTCCCATGAGCTCATATGTGCACCAATACTCATGTGTCTGGGAGATACTGACCCCTTGCAGTCATCCATTCCTTCTGTCTCTAATCATGTTTCTTTTTTTTTCCTGGGGCAAAGTCGAGGGGGTTAATGAAGACACATCACTGATAAATTATAAACTGTAATTCTAGTCAACAGAGTAACAAGTTAATTGGCATGTTTGGTTATCTTATAACCAAATCCAACTCACACAATTTAAATTTATATGGAGGGGAAAAATGTATCTATGGGCTGTTAAGTCATCCCCATAGTGGCTGAGTCCTCATTGTGGGGTCTCTACAAATGCACAAGGAACACAAAGGACACTTGGATTTCTTCTCTTTTTTTTCATACTAAAAATAGTCAAGCTACTAACCAACTTGAGACAGCTCACATTTGGAAAACCTGTGTTTTAATATCCACCATAACTCATAAAATCAAGAAAATATATGATTAACTCAATTGTTGGTGCTGTAACCAACACCTTGTGAATAGAGACCCCTTCTGGCTTTAAATCACCATCTAGATGCTTCATGCAAGCTGCTTTCTGTGTTCTTGAATCAGCTTGGCTAGGTCACTGCCAAGAACTCCTTTGGACCCACTACAGTGTGGACAGCATCAGATATTCTATTTACACTTAACATTCCCCAAGCTCCCCAGCTGACATGTTTCAAGCTGTATTCAAACAGTGCTCTTCCTTATGAGTTGCAAATAGTTTTTACTTCGTTACCAGTATGTAGTCCAAATTATGGGCAGTTTTTCACTCCAAATTTCCCATTCATGATTCCCGATTGCCCTCCTGGGTTTTTCTTCCTGCACAGTAAAGCTTCTATCTGCATGTATGATGTATATCAGCATTAGTACCAAGACAGAGTAATTCTAATATCTGTCTACATTCACCAGAAGCAAATATTAGAGGGATTCAAATAGGTTAAACTGTCACTCATCAGAACAGGAAAACTGAATGCATGAAAACATCTGAGTATCATGAGTGTAACATATATATATACATGTTTGTATGTGTATGTCTGTAAGTATGATACACACACACACACACACACACACACACACACACACACACACACACATATATATATATATATATATCACCAATTTCTTATCTTTATAAGCTCTGGCTGGTCTGATCCACACTACCTGTGATCTGATTTTTCTACTGTATCTAAGAACCTACGTGTCTCTGAGCTTCTATGCTCTTCTGCAGGATGGTCCATCCTCAAGAGTTCACAAACCACAGACTTTGCTATCAACCCTGTATAACCACAGACAGCCTTCAAGTGTCATCTGCAGTATTAAACCTCCTTGGGATTCTTCGTTTTAAACCTGGTCAGGTTCACATCTAAAATAAGAGGGTTGAGATAAAGACCACCAAGACCCATCTGACCCATAAGATCTTCCTCCATGCATTCATCCTGATATAGAGGAGTCTAGGCTTTCATTATGCAACAAATCTTGAGCACTTTATACTGTCAGAAACAAAACAGCAAATGATAGAGGATGTCAAAGAGTATCCAGTAATGAACATGTCCCCCAATCAATCCTGCGTCCAATAGTTCAGACAATTACTTCAGTAGCATACTGAGTATGTTACTGCAGCAGTGATGAGCATCAGCCAAAGCCAAGTCTTAGGGACAGGAACATTTTTTTTGTAGCCCTGGATCCTTCCAGTTCCTGTATAGTATAGACAACCACAAAAGTCACCCTGAGGACGTGTGATGTGATAGAAGCGATATATAACCACTTGTTGGATTAATGATCATGGCTGCTTACAGCTTTGAACCATAGGATAAGAAAGGTGCCTCTTCTGAGACTGTTTTTAAGTCATCTGCAGGGAGCTAAAAGCCTATTATGCTGAAGCTATGTCCCATGTCTTTCTCCTGTCCTGCCCAGAGTGGAGGTAACATGAATGGTTTTGGTGGTAACAAACTTGAAGTCATTTGCAGGAATTACATGTCGGCAACCAGTTGAGATCCAGAACTGTGTGGCAACCTAACTCAACAGAACAGATTCTCCTCAGACCATGATAGAGCTTTGTAGGAACAGTCCTTATGCCCGTTTTAGCACACAATTGTCTGCTTTCTCAATATAGATCATTCATTTTTAAGAAATAGAGTTTCCTGGCTTTGATAAAGTTTTAAATCAAATACCTATGAATGGTATAAAGATGGGCATATGCTTCTGACCCAGTGCTTCTAGGTTACCCACTGTGATTGGACTAAAGACTGATACAAGAGAAGCTGAAGGTGATAAGGAGACTCTAAAATAGAGCTGTGTGTAGAGAAGATGGGTAAGGGAAGATGGAACAGCATTTAATGGCACCCTGGTTTTTTACTTAGATATTGGAGTCATTGCTGTGGGTTTTGTTAACCATATTCGTAATTTATGACGTTGCCTTGGAAGAAAGAAAGCAGGAAGAAAGTCAGAGTCATCTAGTCAGGTGAAGGCATGAGTAGCCAGTCACAAGAAAAAAAAAAAAAAAAAAAGAAAAAGAAAAAAAAGAAAAAAAAAAAAAGCTTCCTAGCCTCTCTACCTGCCACTAGAGCACAGAGCTCTCTAGAAGTGAATAGGGAATTAAGAAGGGCCTACTTTTGACTGTGCTGTCTCTGTCCAGAGATAATTCAGTTAATGACTAAAAAAAGTGTCCTGATTCATCAAGAGATTGTTTCATTGGCACCAGACTTGAGACAGAAGGGCTGTATTCACCATATAAGATGATTAAGTACAGATTCTCTGTAGATAACATTTGTAAATATTAAATAAATTATAATGTATACTATACGTTTGCATCAAGGGGAAGCCCCAAGAGCCATGAAAAAGGATGCAAGTTTGGACTGAAAGCAGAAAATGTTGGAATTGCAAGGTACACCTTGCAGGGTATTTTCCTCCGTGGTGGGGGTTACCAGACAAGCAGAAGACCTAAGAACTACTTACTCCACAAGACAGAGGCTTACGTTGGACCTTCATAACACCAGTCACAAAAGTTATGAACAAAAAGGTGTTGCAGATCATCGGTCTTCAAGTCTTGACAATCTTAACAAGGAAGTGCATCTTTCTTTCCCAGGCTGCAGGTGGCCAAGAAGACATCTGCCCTGAGAATGTATATCCCTTGCCAGCAGCACTCACATAAAGGTTTGACTTTATCCAACAGAAAAATTATCACTGGAAGTGATCCAATGCTGCCAAACAATATTAATCTCTAAGTCAAAGCATACAGGGATTTTTGAAGGGACACATGGGATACCTAGGTTACAAGGAATTTCTTCTCACTTGCTCAGCAGATCTTTATCCAATTTCCCCTCTGTGTTGGACACTGTCCAACGTGCTGAATATATGTCTGGGTAACAGAAGTGGGCCTTGCTACATGCATGCAGCAGGAGTAGCTTGGGAGAAAAGAGAACCCAAAAAGGATGGGTAGGTTCAGGGGGTAAAAGCTATATAGCTGGTAAAGCTGTTTGAAAAGGCAACTAGAGCAAATACTGAGCTAAGAAAGCAAGCCAGCAGATAGGAAAATACACAGATGCTTGAGTGGTATGATGTATGGTTTATTGAAGAACAGAACAAATTGTGTTACTGCTAGAATTAAAAAGTTAACAATATTTAGATAAGCCATCATGTATGCAGCAAGCAGATATGTAACTAGCATCTTGGGCCATTGTATAGTGTTGAACTGAAGAATAAATGATATGATATAGTCTTAATAAATTTCTCAGGGTGTGCTATTGGGAAAGAGACTATGTTAAAAGAACAGGAGAAGTTGCCACTTAGTAGGCTGCTAGAGTAGGAAGAGAGAAAGAAGGCTTGATCTCTAGCAGTGTCTAGTCGGCCTATTATGGAGGAAGAGAGATGCTTTCTCATTCCCTTGTATCCCAATTGTGAAAGGAGTTTTGATACCTGTGCTCCCAAAGGAGAATTTATACCAGGATACAAATTACCAAGAGATAATCAAGATTTATTTCATCAGGCAAGTCAGCAAAATCAAGGCATATGTTCCAGGGTAGAGAGTGGTTTGTTGAGAGCATCAACCACAGAGGTTTTATCTAAATTATCTAAACTTAGAGTCTTGATTTCTTCATTTCTTTTCCTCTTGTCTACCCCTGGAGATAGCTGAGGTAGTTCCTTTCCTGGAATAATGTGTGTAAGCTTTCTTAGAAGCCATTTTCATTCATAATTCACTTTGTTACAATTAGATGTTTTAGATATACAAATATGTATATGTGTGTATGTATGTCTGCATGTATGTATGTATGCATGTATGTTTGTATGTATGTATGTATGTATGTATGTATGTATGTATGTATGTATGATTACCCTGAATGCTGATAAGTGTACTAGAAGAAAGGGCATCAATGCCTGACTCATGTTTCTGCTGAGAACTTCTATGGGAGATAATTTGAGCCTACCAGGATAGCATTTTATTTTTCCTAGAGCTTGTTTTTTCTCTTAACTATTCAGCTTCACTATCTCACAGTCAGCCTCAGTCCTCTTACCTATTTTCCCAGAATTCCAAACCTCACTGTGTTTACTTTAATGTTCATTTTGACCATAACACATTCAGGACAGACTTATCATCTAGAGGTGAGGGGGAGAATTTCAGATACCTTGCCTCAGAAAGTAAGATATTGGGAGAGTTTTGTATCCTTGGAGATTTGAGATTGAACTCTTGTAAGAATAGAATGTGACTGTATGAGTTTAGAAGGCTAGAAGTTTGTGTGTTTGGAAGGGAGGACCAGTAGTTCCTGGATCATGTTGAATCGATTTTGAAATTTGTTTTAAGCTTGTGTGGAGACCAAAATTAGGAATTCTGAAATGTAACCAGACTTCAAAACCATAATATTATGAACAATATTTCAGGAAATAGATACAGATAGAGAAGAACCAAGTTTTCATATCCATCCATCCATTCATCCATATGTCCGTCTGTCTGTCTGTCTGTCTATCTATCTATCTATAGGCTAGAATGTATTAGAAATTGAAAAGTCTAAGACTCTCAGACATTAAAAATAAAAGAAAGACTTAGAGAAGGAGGTAGGGGACGTGCCCATTAAAAAGACAATCAATTGGAGAGATCCTGTAAGAGATTATAGATTTTTCTGGGTTCTATGCCAAGAAATTAATTTCCTGAATTCTGGAAGAAGTCATGGATTTTATAGGTTAGAGAGAATGGATGTTTTACTTTTCACATTAGGGACAGCTACACACGTTTGGAAGACAAATGTAGAGTAAAAAGACAGAACATTTCTTTTTAAAGTGGAAACAAAATTTTATTCCTCTATAGTTTGAGAAGGAACAGTCAGTTCCTCCTCTAGTATTTTGATTTATTATGTGAAACTATTCCTTTTTGTATTTGTCTTTCATTGCTAATTTGGTTTGGAAATGAAGTTTAGAGAAAGTTCATGTTTTAAAGGTTTGGTCCCTACTCGATTGAACCAGTTATTGAGAAGTGGTTGCTTCCTGAGAGCTGTGATTGAAGCAATGAATTAATGCTTTGATGGAGTCCTAATATGATAGTATTCTGAGGTAGCAATAAAAATCTCAACTTTCAAAAAATGTGATTCAAAGAAAAGAAGCATTTTATACAATTCCATAAAGAGGTATCATCTAAATATCCCTACTGAAATTAATGTGGCCAAAAAGCAGTGATCATTTTTCAGTTTAGTGTAGTGTGTCATTGCTAATATCATAACCTTTCTAACAGCATCAGTCCAGCAACTTCTGGAAATAGACATGATGTCAGAGATGGACATGCTTGGTGTGTGAAAATAAGATAATCATCTTACACATGGCAAGTCATTCACAACATGTGCCGTCATTGATGCATGGTCCTTATCTTCAAGGGAAGAAATACATTGAAAGCCCCCAATGAGGAAGCCCATCTACTATCCCAGGGCAGTGTGGTTTCATGAGTATTCCTATGTGAGTAGTGCCTTAGTTTAAAGCAGAAATGCTCATCTCTAGTTTATGATAAATTTAAGGCTTTTTTTTCTAGCCTCCATGTACATTGCTTTCTTGTGGTTCAAAGAGAGCTAATTTTAACCAAAGCTAGCTTAAACAAATATAATGATTGTAAACACTGTAACTCACATAACCTAATTCACATACTTCATTATTTAAAAATATGCAATTCAACCTCATAATCAGAATCCATATGTGTGATGATCTCAGTCAGGTGGGCAGAGGTGTGGGTCAGAGAGCTTAATTACAGCTGCCTGGCCTGAACAGACAGAAGCCACTCTTCATTCACCAGTTGCAGCAGCATTGCTCTATTAGTGAAGTTTGTTTAGAAGGACTCAGAAGGATGTGACTTAGGTTATGTGAGTTTAAAAGTTTCCTAAGCATTGTGGCTGTTTTCTACATCCAGTTCTTAGTGCATCTTGGGATGGTAATGTAATCTAGGTGTCATTGCATTTCATTTTTAAAGCATGTTAATTAAATCTAATCTCTAGGTAATAACACACATATACACAAAGAAACACAATATAGATGTGTATCTTTGTAGGTCTTTATGTCTATGTAATATGTCTTCAGTGACTACTGTTTAAATGAACTCTTTTATAATAAAGAACAATATGTAGTGAGTATTGTTTCCAAGAATATGCTAAGAATTTATTTGTGCAGTGTTTTTGTTTGTTTGTTTGTTTGTTTTCTTTTGTTTCATTTTGTTTTAGTTGGAAAATCTGTTGCCAAGAAAGTGCTGCACATTGACTCTGCTGTAGTGTGTGTGTGTGTGTGTGTGTGTGTGTGTGTGTGTGTGT
This sequence comes from Micromys minutus, assembly GCF_963924665.1. NCBI lineage: Eukaryota > Metazoa > Chordata > Mammalia > Rodentia > Muridae > Micromys > Micromys minutus. The sequence continues at coordinate 61,149,330 of NC_137972.1, forward strand.
GTGTGTTGTACATATCATATGTCCGAGATGTAAGTTAGTCTTAGTATGTTCCAAACACCTGACTAAGCTTTCTTAGGGATATAATTTGTTAGTTCATGAGCTCTTTCTCTAATTAGTTGTCATGACAACATCAGTGGGAGCATTAACTCTTATTAGTGTTGCTGCTGCTTGCCTGTTGGCATGGTGTTAGAGATGCAAGAGGTTTAGGAAACTGTTCCTATCAATAATGAAGTTATTAGATGTCTTTTGAAAATTAAATTAAGAAAGAAGAGTCCAGTAGAGCCTTCATTTTGAGTTTGGATGAGCAAGTGGGTAGATGGTGTATATAATGGGAAGTGTTCCAGAGCAGAAAGGTGGAGAGTTAGTGTTGGACAAATGGAGCTTAATTGGGTTTCAGTTTAAACCTGTGGATGGGAAAATTCAGAAGGAAGCTGGATGTGTTCACAGGGCAGTGGAGTGGAATAGCTGTGAAGATAGATGAATACAGCCCTCCTGGTGGTGGGAATGTGTCCCCTAAAAGCCTATGTGTTTAAGGCTTGATCAACCTACCTATGGTGATGTTAGAAGGACATGAAACCTTCAAGAAGTGGCCTTAGTGGGAAGAAGTTAATTCACTGGTTGTTAATCCTTGGAGAAAGTCTTTCACCTGGAGGATTAACTACAGGAAGTTGAGGAAACTTCAGTTAATGTTGGCATCCCTTGGCATCCCTTTCAGAGCCCAGCACCCTGCCCTCCAGCTATGTATTAAGAAGTCAGAAGCCCTCTAGTGCATACTTCCTATGTGGTATCTTTGATTCTTCCAGATTGACCCTTTCTAATTTTTCTCACATCAGTGATAGGGAATCTTGCATAGTGACAATGGTTGGCCTGTGGACAATGAGGTATGCAGGGTCACAAACAAAGAGCCCATCCTGTAGTGAGGAGTAATGGTTTCAGCCTACAGCAAGAGAAAAGTATAACAAGCTTTTAAGATCGTAGACTTATATGACAGAAGAATCTACAGATTGTAGACTCTTAGATCCAGGGCGAACTATGCTCATCTGTGATTAAAGACATATAGCATGACCTATGGATAGATGAAGGAATCAAGAGGTAGTTTTCTAATGGGTGGGAGTGGGGAGAAGAAGTTTTTGACAGCCACCTGTTCAGAATCTTCCAGGCCCTCCATATAGCAGTCCTTTCTTCACAGTGTGTGTTAGGGACACTTCTGGGGAAAAAAAAAAAAACTTCTATCTTGTTGAGTTATTAAAATATTTATCTACTTATTTATATCCCAAGTACTGTGCCCCCTCCATTCCCTCCCTCATAGAGACCTCCCTTCATCCCTCATCCTCTATTCCCCATTCTCTTCTTTTCTGAGTGTATCCCCACCCCCACACCCCACCCCAGGTATTCTCTCACACTGGAAGAACAAGTCTATGCCAGATTAGGTGCATCCTCTCCCACTGAGGTCAGACAAGGCAGCCCTGTTGGTGATACTACAGTCAGGCTACAGCTTTAGGAAGAGCCTCCCCTCCAATTGTTGAGGGATCCATATGGAAACTGAGTTGTATGTCTGCCACATGTGTTACAGGCAGGTCTAGAGAGACAGAAAGTAAAGAACTTAGTCTGATCTTAGACAGGACTGTACTTATTCATGGAAAGGGGACATTTTGTCACCTACATGTGGATGGCCAAATGCCTACAAAAGAAGATAGGATGTTGCCTGTGGTAGGAGCAGAAATGGATTGTATACTGTGCAAAGAGATCTGAGAAGTCTATTCTTTCAAGCAGGAAACTATCATGACCTACCATAAAGGAGTCAAGAAATTTCCTCTCATCAACTCCTACACAGAAAGATGGAAGCGAGTCATGGTTGTAGATTTCAAAGACTGTGTCTATAAAGAAAAGTGGAACCCTGTGACTTGTCTTGTGTAAGGAATTCTTTCAAATTACTTTCTGAATGTTACCTTGAAGGATTATACAGAGTGAAACAGGAAATGACAGAAGCTGGACAGAAGGTTGTATTTTGAGTGTCTTCCTGAGTTTTTTTTTTTTTTTTTTAACATTTTTCTGAATTGGAACAAATTTATTCTCAAGTTTACCTGGCCTGTAGGAAGCTAATGTTTGAACTTGTGCATGCCAGATTCTAAAGCTCATTCTCTAAATTTCTCTAGTCTCTTTGTTTTACTTCTATGCCTCCCAATATCATCTGAGCTACCAGTGATGCTTCCTTCACTTTTGGTTTGGAGTCCCTGACAGGGTTTTTGGTCCATGATGGTAGCTATTTGAAGATTACTTGGAACAATCATGGAGGAGGAAAATGAAGAGGTAGATAATATTGCATCAATGAATACCACCACACAGACCTAGTAAATAGAAACTTAAAACATCATTAAAGCCTTTTGTCGGACAAAGAATGGTAAAAATGGTGGGTACTCATTTTAGTCATTAAAAGGGATGAATTAGAATTTTAAAACACACTGTGTTAATAGAAGTGCCAACATTTACCCAGCCAAACTTCAGCGTAGAATACCTTGTAGACAAAGCTACCACAACCTAGGGCATATGTAACTATGTCTTGGAAAAGGTCTCATCTTCCTTGACCTGGAAGCACCTTAGGTGTAAGATCTGGTAGCATAAGCTTGCTGAACTAGATGCAAATGTAGATGTTCCCTAGCTTTCACCATTGCCAGTACTTGTTTAAGTTTAGTTTCAAGATTGCTTCCTTTTCTCAGTGATAGTAAATATTTTCTTCATTTCCTGTGTTTAGGAATCTAGTCAATCACTTAACTACACAATAATCAATAGTATTTCTACTTCCAAGCATGGATCCCTGTCCCTTTAATGAGGTAAATGCCAAGAGATTGGTACCAGCAGGAGGAAACTTTGTGGTTTATTTAAATAGCTGAGCAGTGTTGCGTTATTTTGATATAGTTTCAACTTACATATTCAAATGGGAGTGTCAAGGGACAATAACTTCCATATAAGTGCTTGTTTGATGAATGCCTTACTTCCAGAGGGTCAGTTATCAGTCATTAGAACTTCTGCTCCATATAGGAGAGGAAAGCAGTATTTGTCTTTTCTCCCCTAGATGAATACCCACCTGTCCCATCCCTCTTCAATGCACTTTGGAACAATGGTTTGGCTGCAAACCAAAGACCCTACTATGCATAATATCGTATCTAGGGACCAGTGCTTCTGACATTTTCTCTACATAAACTACTGCAACCTGGAGTGGGTCCTGACAACCACATTAGCATTCTTTAATGAAAGAAAAAAAATCACGATTTACAAATCTTAAAACCTCTCTTAGTAATACTGCTACTGAACCACCCAGGCAATTTTTATCAAGTAAAAGTGGCTATCATCTGTACTTTAGTGTTTTATACTGACTGAAGTAAGGAACAAAGCAATAAGGAGAAAAAAGGAGATGGGGTGAAGAAAGGAATTGAGGAGAAGTAGAGAAGTGAGAGAAGAAAGAAAATGAAAGGGGAGAAAATAGAAGAGAAAGGGGAGCAAAAGAAAGGAAAGAGAGGGAAAGAAGAAAGAAGAACACAAGGGAAAATAGCTAGAGAGAGGACCAGAGAAGAAGATAGATGGAGTTGTTTTATCAGATTATCAAGGAAGATAGTGATAAATAAAAGAAATAAGTTTCTTTTCCATTGGTTTTGTTTATAAGATTGTCTTTATGTAAGACTCCTTCTTTTAAATGCAATTCCTAAATTTTTCTTTATGCTAGTTCTATAGTCTTCAGAAAGTTTTTTATTACACAGGGAGGTATTGATTTAAGATATCTAGAAATTTGGATAAATTGGCATTTTTTAGGTCAAATTAAATTAACTACACTATCTTTCTTTTGCACAGCATATTCAAGAGTTGCAGTTCTTAGTGTTCTAGATAATGTTGGATGAAGCTACATGTGGACTTTTTTTATTCCTGCTTGAATGCACTATCCAGTCTAAACTCTAGGGCAATAGGACCCACAGGCACTGATTACGATGTAAACAAAAGATGGAGGATAACTTCCTAATACAGAGAACTCTCTGATGGTCATAAACTTGATAGCACTGAAACTCATAGGGTCTCAGCATTAGTGCAGTCATTGGCAATGGTGGTATTGCTGGCAGTGGCAGGGTGCAGTGCATGCACAAATCCATGTTGCTTATGAAGTGTTCTTTAAGACTTTTATTCAAGTGAAATAAGTAGTTTAACATAAGCTTAACTCTTGGGTTGTAAGAATGAAAGATATTGAAAGAAACACATACCTTAGGACTTATAAAGAGAACTGAGTTATGTGTCTTAACCAAATAACAGTTTTAGTGGTGCTCCAGTTATATCTCAAATAATTGCTAGGAAATGTGTTTCTTTTTTTCTTTTCTTTTGTCTTTCTTTCTTTCTTCTTTATTTTCTTCCTTCCTTCCTTTATTTATTTCTTTAACCTTTTTTAATAATTAAGATTATAGGGTGCACTCAGGTCACCTTGGAAAATACTGTAATCTGCGAGGTTTGCAAGCAGTGATTCTTTCTGGTCAGATTCCTAGAAAATTATGGGTTTACATCTGGGATTGTGAAAGGCCATACTGGAAGGCCATATACACTTATATATTAAGCAAAATTCATTGTTACATTTGCATTCTTGTTTGAAACAACTTAATATAAAAAGCATATTTTCTCCATGTAGGCAACTGTCTTAACTGATGTTAATAATGATAGTGTTCTTGTCATAGATGGTGGGTTTTTCAACTAGACTAGAGAAGGCTGCTGTGTCCTCATCCTCATCCAATTCCTCCTCCTCGTTCTTCACCCACTCCTCATTTTTCTTGTCCTCTTCTTTTTCATGTGTCCTCTTAGTTGTCTACCTTTCTGCTGTGCCTCAATCTGGGTTGAGCTTCATACTTCTCTTTTAACAGTCTTTATGCTCAGAGATGGGCTGGTCTTCTGATGAATCTAGGACTCTCAGTCAGTTGTCTCTTCCAGAAGCCTTCCTGACTGAAGATTTGGGGTTGAACTGCTATGTTCTTTTGAGGGGAAAGTTGTAGGATGCTATGTCCTAGGAAATGAATTCCTATACGGTAGCCTTTGAATTATGTAGTTAGTGCCAGTCATATTTCTAAATTGACTCTGCAGCCTCATTAGAAACTAAGTGTTTTCATGCTGCATAGGGTTATATGGACAGGATGAAATGGGGGTGAGCTAGTGAGACTCCTAAACACTTCTCAATGTCAATCATGTCATAGAGGGACCATTTTAAAAATGTTTGACTGACTCAGGCCACAATTTAAATCCAAGTCCCATCATATTATCACATATCAGACGTGATCGGAGTATAAAATGTAAACCAGGCCTGCAGGGTGGGGGCTATAAAAATAGATTTTATATTTGTATTGACTCAAACCCAAGTGCAGAATAGGGGTCCTTTTAGAAACACAGTCGTACTCTGGCTGTCCCTTTTCCTCCTGCTGCTAATGGCAGGTCTAGATGTATTGAAAATATTAGCCTACTATTGCTTACCTGTGTCCAGAGACAACCTGACTCTTGCCCACTGTGTGCTAATATAATTAGTCTGTCCATTCCTGGACCGCAGTGGACAGTTCTGGTCCTCATGCTCTAGTACTGACCTCCACCTCCAGGAACCCCTTTCCTGTCCTGAACCTGTATTTCCCCATACTCCTTCCTTTTAGATGCCCACATCTCAGACCTGATTGCCACACTACACTCTTTCCTCACATTCTTCAGAATCCATCCCTTTATGTTGCTTCTTGACTCCTGCTGTTTTCTACTCTATTCCTCCCTCAGATTTACCAGATGTGCCACAAAGGTCAGGAGTAGGAAGAAAAAAAAAAGGCTATAGTCATAGTCCTCTGCCCTTGTTCAGATACTCTTGGTATCTCAGAGATCAGTGAGATGAGTATGTGAAAACTGCTCTTGTTCTCATACACATCAGTTGCTAGAAAACAAAGCAAAATAAAAAAAATTTCTTTCAGAGAAAGGGATAGGGGATCTCTGTGAATTAATAAGTAACAGAGACTCTAGTATATCGTCACTGCCGGGCTGATCATTAAGACTGTTGCTTCTGACTTGCAGCATCTTTGGAGCCTTCTTTTGTAAACAGTCATTTTGAGACCTCTACTGGCACAAATTCTTCCCTTTAGGGGCATCCTCATCTGCAGAATGTTTGTGCTGACCATGAGTGGAGAAGGATAGGTGTTAATCACAATCCTGTGCCAGGCCATCTGTCATCAAGTTTTGAGAACATAGCTTTGTGGATGTAGTGGTGATGTCAGTGGCTGTGGACTGATGACCTGATCCATTACCTCTTCTTCAAGGTTTATGTCATGCAGCTGTCACATAAGCCCCTTTCAAAGAAGTTCCCTTGGTTGTCCTTCCTGGAATTAGCTTCTTTTGTTACTCCCATTTATACTAATTGCTTTAGAATTATGGACATCTGAAATTAGATTGCCCCAGTCCAATGGTCAATCCCTTAGGGAGTATAATTATTGCATCTAGCTCATCACCTACTCCCAACATTCACTATGAAATGTCAGGCATTGAATAAATATTTGTTCAGTAACTGAGTAAATATCCCAATAAGATGATGTGTCCTGCAATCTAAAGCTCTGGTAAAAGAAAGCTGCCAACCATGTTAGCAGAGAAATTCCAAGTATTATATATTAGGTTGCGTCTATGATTTTGGTTGAATATGTCCCTTATTTTGTGTACCTCCCTGCATGCTTCTTTGCTACCTGTAGGTCTCCAGTAGACCTGTTTATAACTGAGGTGGCTTAACTGACTATTCTTTGAAGTATTCCACCCTCATGAGCCACTCTTAATTTTGTACTCAAATTTAACTGCCTACCTTTGCCTAAAACAAAACAAATTGGGATGAAGAGCTAGTTTATTTGGTCAAGTTTTATGTATGTACAAGAACTTGTGTGTGAGCTCCTCAACCTATAAGAAGAAAGTGAGGTTGGTGATAAGTTTAAAATCTCAGTGATGAGAGGGGCTCCATAGAGCCTTGGGACCTGGTTCTACATTCTTAGCCTTTGCAAAAACAAAATGCAAACAAACAAAAAACAAAACAAAGAACTTCTACTAAACTTACTCCACTTTAATGTACAAACCTTTCTAGCTCGCTATCTGTCAAATCCTTTTGTTATAGAGGAGACACCCCTAACTTCAAAACCAGTTGCTTTTTCTTCAAAAAGTGGTGGTGGAAGTAAGCAGAGGATAGCTAGATTAAATCAGTTCTGTAAACTTTTTGTTTAGATCTATGCAGGTTTGTAAACATAATGATAAAACCAATGTTGTAATACAAGAAAAAAAAAATGAATGTGTTCTGGGATGCTTTGTCACCGAGGCACTGGATCCATGATGGGGCCAGCGAAAAGTATCAATTTTCAGCAATAGAATTATTTGTTCATTGCCTCTGTGCTGGCTGGTTTTGTGTCAACCTGACACAAGCTGGAGTTATCACAGAGAAAGGAGCCTCAGTTGGGAAAATGCCTCCATGAGATCTACCTGTAAGGCATTTTCTCAACTAGTGATCAAGGGGGGAGGGCCCAGCATATTGTGGGTGATGCTGTCCCTGGGCTGGTAGACCTGAGTTCTATAATAAAGCATACTGAGCAAGCCTTGGAAGGAAGGCAGTAAGCAATATCCCTCCATGGCCTCTACATCAACTCCTGCTTCCTGACCTGCTTGGGTTCCTGTCCTTACTTCCTTTGGTGATGAACAGCGATTTGGAAGTGTAAGCTGAATAAAACCGGTTTCTCCCCAACTTGCTTCTTGGTCATGATGTTTGTGCAGGAATAGAAACCCTGACTAACACAGCTTCATAAAGGGACAAGCTAAAAGGTGGGGTGTTGGGCAATTCCATCATCTGCTTCTTGTTGTTTACCTTCTCTCCCCTTCATCTTCCAATGTCTGCAAAGAGAAAGATGGTATTGATTATTGTATCAATTAATGGAAGTGTTCCTTTCTTATAAGGCAGAGCAGATTCTAGCGACTTTAACTTTAAGTAGAGGTTTCTTTTGGCTCCTTAAGCTCTTCCTACCAATGCTGACTACTTTACCAAACACTGAAGGCCAAACTAGGAGGTGCTGCTAATGGGGTAGAAAGCAACACCACCTAAAATAAAACCTCATCCTGAGCCCTCAGACTGTGAATGACAGCTGGTTTCCAATGCAAATGGATACAGTTTCTTTTTCCTCATGGCAAACCCTGCAAAGCCACTATGAAGGGGCCTCTGTGGGGAGTGCTAGACTTCATGACTCAGGAGTAGGAAAGCAGGTGGCAGTTAAAGAAAGAATTGCCTGAAACTTTGCTGTTCTGCTAGTGTGAGGATTTTTTTTTTTTTTTTTTTTTTTTTTTTTTTTGCACACAAGAGATCCTAAGTTGAGAATGCCATATATTTCCAGGTTGCTATGCTGCCACAAACTGTTCATGTTTGGGCTATTGTACATGCTTCTTCCACAAGTGTTAGTAGATGTAGTGTGGAGCTCCATTCTCTTGTTGTTCTGGATCCGCACAGATCTGACATTTCAGGTCTTACCATGGCTGCTCTAGATCTAGTCCTTCTGCTTATAAGCAGAAAGTGCTTTTCAACAGGACCTTTGGCCCATCCATCATCTCTGACCCCTCACCTAATCCCCACCCACTATGCACTGAAATTTCAGTTACATAACTAACCTACCCTATTCACCTTCTGTGCGTCAGACAGTAGGTGAAATGTGCCTTAGTTACTTTTCCTGGGGCTGTGAAAAAACACCTAACTAGAGGGATGTGAAGAAGGAGAGTTTATTTTTGTTCACTATTTGAGGGCACAGTCTAGTACAGCAGAGAATCTTGGAGTCATGGTCACACTGTATTCATTGCTAACAGGAACAGGGAGGGAAATTCTTGGACTTACTCTTTCTTTCTCTTAAATGTCTCTAAGACCCAGCCTTTGGAACGGTGCCATCCACATTTAGGATGTTCGTTTTTTCTCAATCTAACCTAGAAACTATCATCATGGGCATGCCCAGGGGTTTGTCTGCTAGTTATGATAGATACTGTCACATTGGCATTATTAACTATCACAAGTCTACACCATGTCAAATAGAAGCTCAAGTAGATCATTTTCAAGTCACAGTTTCTCATCTCTTGTCAAAACTATCTATAGTCAAAATTATTCATTTCATCCAAAGTTAAAAGTCCCTGTAGTCTTTAAGAGTTCTAATACTCTACTATGTGTGCTGTCTCTTCTGAGATCCAGGCAATTTTTTGTTTCTTTTCTTCTTTTTTTTACATTTTTAGTTGGATATTCTCTGCATTTACATTACAGATGTTACTTACTTCCCCCAATTCCATCATCCTTCCCCCTCCCATTGTCTCCATGAAGGTACTCCCTCTCCCAACCTCTATGTGTCGCTTTATTTTCTCCCATGAACATTTTGTTCTTCCTTCTAAGAAGGACTGATGCATCCACCTTCTGGACTTCCTACTCTTTGAGCTTCAGAAGTTCTGTGAATTATTTCTTGGGTAATTCAGCTTTTTGGGTTATTATTGAGTACATACCATGAGTGTTCTTTTGTGACTGGGTTGCCTCACTCAGGACGATAGCTTCAAGTTCCATGCATTTGCCCAGGAATTTTATGCTCATTGCTTTTAATAGCTGAGTAGTACTCCATTGTGTATATGTACCATAATTTCTGTATCCATTCCTTTGTTGAAGGACATCTGGGTTCTCTCCAGCTTCTTGCTATTATAAATAAAGCTGTTATGATTATGGTGAAACATGTGTCCTTGTTAGATGTTGGAACTTCTTTTGAGTATATGCCCAGGAATGATATAGCTGGAGACCCAGGCAATGTCTTAATTCGGGGTTGCTATAACATAAAAACAAACAAGTGATGTCCTTTTAGCAGTCAACGACACAGAACAAATGTTCCCTTTACCAACCAGAGAAACAGGGACATAGAAAAGATGTATCCAACCAAAGCAGTATTCAAAACAAGAAAACAAAAATGTAAATCTTTCAGCTCAGTGCTAAACATCTGGAGCTCATGATAGGATCATCTGTGATCTAAAGGACTACAGCAGCCTCACCCTCCAGCTTTGCAAGCCTGATGCACACATAAGCTCTTCTATAGTCTAACACTACTTCTACAATGCAACATTGCCTAGCCAATATCCCAGTGTCTTGGCATGGCTACTTTCCTAGGATCTCCATTAAAACTTGGGCTTTTCCTTTATAGTTCATGTCTGCTGAAACACTGCCTCAAGCCTCCATTCCTGGTTTCTTCTACCCTCCCCCATAGGGTCTCACTGTGTAGTCTTAACTAGTCTTGAACCCAATATATAAATGAGACATAAACTTTCAGACATCCACCTGCCTCTACACCTAAGTGCTAGAATTAGGTGAGCACCTCTATGTCTGATTTAGACTCTTTCATTTTTCATGTATTTATAACTAGTACCACTAGGACTACCTGCCAGGTTCAGCTGTAAACATGAGATGTAACCTGGTTTGCTTGGATCACAGTTGCACTGGCTTCTGTTAACCGTCCAAGCTGACCCTGGGGCATGCTTCCATAAATGGCTTTTTTTTGAACAGAAAAGCCCTTCAGCAGTTTTTCCAGTTTAGGTCCTTTTGATGAATTTGTGTTTCCACAATGGTATCCTTGAATGGCTGGGGAATCTGTACTCACTCAAGGGCACTTTTCCAGCTACTCCAGTGCTGAGAAAGCAGCTGCTCCTTGTTGGGGTTGATCTCCTTAACAACTCCAACTGCTTTCTCCTCATCCTTCTTGTCTGAAATGTTAATTCATGTCCCAGGCAAAGGGCACACTTTTCATATCATCTGACTCCATTTGTAGCTCTTTCACTGTATATCTGGAGATTCTTTGTGAAAAATAACCATGACTCATCATGCTTAGTTGGGGTTTTACTGCTATGAAAAAACACCATGATCAAGGAAACTCTTATATGGATCACATTTAATTGGTATAGGCTTACAGGTTCAGAGGTTCAACCCATTATCATCAAGTCAGGAACATTTCAACATCCAAGCAGGCATTGAACAGAAGGAACTGAGAGTTCTACATCTTCATCAGAAGTCTAATAGCAAAATGCTCACAAGGAGTAGGGTCTCAAAACCTATGCCCACAGTGACACACCAACTCCAACAAGGCCACACTTCCAAATAGTGCCAATCCCTGGGCCAGGCATATAAAAGCATCACACCTGCCTTGGGATTTCCTCCAATAATCCATGAATCCATTACTTTTGAATTTAGCTTTACTCAAGCTCAAGACAAGAGCTGAGAAAATTTAGATTCTTTGCCAAACTATGACTTGAATGATGCCTAGCCCAGTTCTCAGGAGAGTCCCTGTTCCCCTGTGAAACCTCATGAGCTGGGTCTTTATTATCTTAGAATTACCATGAAAATAACCCATTAAGTTCTCTTTTCTAGTGTCTTAGAGGTTTAGTAGCTCAGTGACTTAAAATAATATAGCCCCCACACACCAGTCCAATTTGTACTTCCCACATATTTACCAGTATAGGATGTCCAGTGTAGTGTGGTGAGCAACTTAAGAAGTCATTCTATTACTCAATACTAGTTTTCTCTGATGGAAGGTATTTTTCTCATATCTATGACAAAATACATAAAAAGCTTATTTTTGGCTCACAGTTTGAACATTCATAACCTAATGACAGTCACAGTTTGGTGGCAAGAAGATTTCTTCTTTTTATATAGCCCAGAATCCCACCCAAACCGTAGAATGTTGCTACCAACATTTATAGTAGGTTGTTCCAGTTCTATTTAATCAATCTATAAACTCCTTTATGTAATACCCAGAGGTGTATTTCCTAGGTGATCTAGATCTGGTCCAGTTGACAATATTTGCCATCACATTATGCTAAGGTATGGAGAGGCAAACACATTAAGAGATGGCTGCCAGAGAAAGAGTCACAAAAGGAGGGAACTTTTGTGACACACCACATCAAGGGAGCAACATGGGAATAAGCCAATATGAATCAAGTGGCAGAAAGAAAAGTTTGCCTTTAAGTAAAGGACTTTATTGTGGTTTATATTAAAAAGAATAGATAAACCATTGTAAACATCTCAGAATTGTCTTATTTAGTTAACTGAAAGACTCCTAACCACTGAGGCTCTTCTTGGTGATTTGGTCTTTAGACCTTGACCACTAGCTATTGTGAATCGTTGGCTGCTATGTCCAATCTCCACAGAGGAGTGTTGGGGTTCTGGATTTGTTGTCTTGGATATGAAGGTGTGCTATCCTATACAATGTTCACTCTGTGTAGTAACTGAGTAACCCTGGGAGGGGCAGCTGATTCAACTCAGCAGGGCCCTGGATGTCAATGCATACAAAAAGTGAGACACGTGATATCATGTAACTGGTAACTACTCTTATACATGAAACTATGCAGTCTTCTACGGTAGGATGCTCACGCTCCAGTCCCTGCTCCTCAGCCACTGGTATAAGGTCCAGTTTTGCTGCCTATTCCATGTACTGGCAAATATGTCAGTGCTTATAAATGAATAGCTCCCAGGTTGGTCATGCTCCCTGCCCTCTTAGCTAGTTTCCAGGGGCCCAAGTTTAGTGGCATCTTCCCAATGAAAACATTTCAGTTGTGGTTGGGATGAGAGTGGGCATCTGGATAGGATGTACTAGGTAGGCTCGGAGTCCACTCCTGGATGTTCCTCTAAGAAATCCCTACTTCTTAAGCATTACAACTCCATAAAAGTTCAGATAAAATTTCCTGTAAGTCTCATCCATGTGGGTTTGTCCACCATCTCTCTTCTACTTTTTCTGGGCCTTAACAGTGTTGAGAGGCTTGTTTGTTATGATGAAGGCACACATATCCTAGGCATGCATTTTGACCCTGAGCTGTCACTACATCCTGAAATTTATATTTTGTTTAGAGTTGGTAAGTATGTGTGAGTTTTCATGCAACCTCTTGGTGGGCACATCTAATGAGGCTATGTTAACATCTCTGCTTTACCACTTTTAAGTAGAACATATATCATTTATGTTTTCAGATGAGACATAAATTATAAAAATGAAGAATGGCCATGTGAGGTAATAGAGGTTATTGGTGGTTTTGTGAGCTCCTATTGTCCAGGATGGATTCTGAAACTGGCTTGTTCCTTACCTTGTACTGCCCACAAAATGGGCATGTTTACAGACCTGTCCAACTAGCCTGTGGACTCCCTTGATCTTGAATATACTTACATCCCTTCAAGTTGTCGGCTCAGTCCTTCCACAACAGGATCCAGAATAGCCTATGACTCTCACCATATTTTCTGATTTATATACCCATATGTATTTATATAATGTGTGTGTGTGTGTATGTGTCTGTGTGTGTCTGTGTGTGTGTGTGTGTGTGTGTGTGTGTGTGTGTGTGTGTGTGTGTGTGTGTATTCCCAATTTTATTATTTCAGCCTTTGGGTTGCCCATCCTCCATCCCAATTAGCTGTTTTGCCAGTAACAACAAAATGTAAAAGTTAGTTTATGGTTCCCTGCGTGAGCATTTATTGGTTTTTTGGTTCCATGTATCCGTGCTGTGGTTTTCTCCCATGCCCTCCTATGTCTTCAGGTTCTCATATTTTCTTGCATCATGTTTTTTCCAAGCGAGATTATGGACCAGTTAGCACAGGATAGCCAGGATGAGCTGAGAATATGTGAAAGTTAGGACAATGAGCCCTCCCACAAGCCACTTCATCCCAAGTGAGTGTTTCTGGAAGGCCTGTATTTGCAGCCTTTGCAAAGGCAGAAGTAGCTTCAACTACATAGATGGTTTTATAGATAGAGTTTACCATAGAGCTTTGTTAAAATGCTGTTTGCTTGGTGGAAAAGTATGTACCTAGGGATGTAATCAAGTTCCCTTCAGCTTTCTGATTTTACAGTAATGGTTTCTTATTCTTTATTGCTGTATAATTGCCTCAAAATGCAACCTGTCCGGTACCATTTACTAAGTTAAGGAAAATTTTATGTATGTTATCTATGCCTTTACACATTATGCTTTTTAAACACAATGATTTCATTCCTAAACACCACTGTTTCTGCCCATTTCAGGACATGGGGTTCAGTCTGAATCTGTCATTGCATGTCCAAGTTAGACTCATGTTGAACACAAACTAATTTTCTTTCTTTTCTTTCTCTCCCCCCCCACCAGGATTATACCCTAACTATGTATTTCCAACAATATTGGAGAGATAAAAGGCTCGCCTACTCTGGGATCCCTCTCAACCTCACGCTTGACAATCGAGTGGCTGACCAGCTCTGGGTTCCAGACACGTATTTCTTAAATGACAAAAAGTCATTTGTGCATGGAGTGACAGTGAAAAACCGCATGATCCGCCTTCACCCTGATGGAACAGTACTGTATGGGCTCAGGTCTGTCTGCTCTGCAGGGCTGCTGTATGGGCTCAGGTCTGTGTGCTCTGCAGGGCCAGTTTTGAAGTTATGTGGTGCACTGGCATTGAGTTTCTCACTTGAGCTTATTAGAGTAAGTGAGACCACATCCTTAAATTCATTGGTAGATATCCATGAGATATTCCTTTGCATTAAAAAAAAAAAAAAAAAGACAAAGAAAAAGGAACTCATCCCTCTCAGATTTGGTTTAGTATTGTTACTATAAATAGCCCTCATCATTTGCAAAGTAATCTTATTGGATAGTTTGTATATATTTGGGTTTCCAAATCTAAGAGCACAGATTCCCATATCAAAGCTACTTAGACCTGTAATTGGCATTTCCCTGACACTTGAGAAGCTTTAATTGGCTCTTTTCAAAGTTGTCTACACTGCTTAGATGATAGCTACTGTGAATATGTAAGATATAGTCTCAGTTGTACTCTGTGAAGTCAGGATCACTGATATTAATGAAGAGACTAAGAGAGAGCCTTTCATGACCTAGTATTGCTCCAGGGCTGAGGATCTTCACTTGAAAACTGCTTTCTGTGCTACACAGAGGAAGCCCAGGGCTTCTCTGATTATCAGCTTACATTCTGCTGCATAGGAATTGATAACTTTCTTGAATGAGATTCTTAAGTCTTCGGCCTCCAAATGGATTTCACACTGATTTCGGTTCTGGACTCTTGTTTAGTATAGAATAATATATATGCCTGTCTAACTTTCTTGATGCCCTGGGCTAGAAGTGCCCTTGAAACATTCTAGATAAGCCCCACATTTATTTTTAATAGAACAGATGTGAGTTGCTTAGAGGAAAATCTTTCTCAGGTTTTGAGTTGAGACCTTTTTCAGAAGATTGCAGTAGCTAAAAGTAAAACCCCCAACCGAAGGTGTTGAAATCTACATACTGTGACTTATAGAGCCTCTAGATAAGGAGAAAAATGTACTTAACTTTGCCCACACTGAAAAATGCTAAATTTATTTAAAAAACAAAAATAAAAACAACACAGTATAAGAGCAGAAATTGAAATTTCTGCCAAATAAAATCTTTCTAAATATAAGGGAATAATGGCATATGTCAAAAGGTGTGGTGACACTTCACAAAAATCTGGCCTGATATCTCTGTAGCCTGGTTAATTGTTTTATATTTTTTCTCCACAATGAGACACGTAGCTTCAGTGTAAGAGGTTCTGAGAGGCCGTGGAGAAGAACACTGGGACATTTTAGGACATTAAATGGAAAGCCATTTACCTGCCTGTCACCTTTGCTCACCACAGCAGAAGCAGAAAATATGTGTTTGCACCATACTTTTGTCTATATTTGTGTATATGAGTGTTCATGTCTGTATGTGCGTGTGTATCTGTCTGTAATGAGGAAAAGCTAAGAGCACACATCAACTAAAATAACTGACATTTTGAATTTTTTTTTTTTTTATAAAACAAGTTCTTTGAGTTCTCTTCATTTTTTTTTTTTTTTTTTCCATTTAAAACATAGTCTTGCTGGGTGGCGGTAGTGCGTGCCTTTAATTCCAGAACTCCATAGACAGAGGCAAGTGAGTCCAGCCTGATCTGCAGAGTAAATTCTAGGATAACCTGAGCTTGACACGGAGAAATCATGTCTCAAGAAACCAATATAATATATGTACATTACTTGTGTATTCCTGCAAAGAGGTAGAAGAAATTGGTTTCCTCTTTCTACCATGTGGGGTTCTAGAATTGAACTCAGATTGTCAGGCTTGGAGGGGAGTGTTTTTACACATGAGCTGTTTTGCTGGCCCTACATTCTTTACGTTCTTTAAGTAGAGTAATCAATTTGTCTTTATTAAAATCAAGGGACATTAACTTTATGGAATGGGAATAGAGTTTTATAATACACATGCAAGTGCTGTAATAAGTTTACAAATTTCATTTGAAGGTATTAAATTTAGTGCCAAACAATACATACAAGTGAAAAATGACAAAAAAAAAAAAAAAAAAAAAAAAAAAACAGAGTATACATTAAAAAATAGTGACTTTAGTTCACACTTCATCTTCAAAATAAATAGTAATGGAGTAATAAGTCAGGGGAGCCTTTCATATTGGTCTTTGCCCAGTGATCTAAAAATAACCTTTTCAGTTGAATTTCTATCAATTATCTGAAATCAGGAAGCAGAATTCCATGCAGCCCCCGCCCACCTGAGAACAGTTGCCACATCCTTTTTAGTTCCTATTTCTGTAATAGTTCTTCACATTTTTGTGGACCTACACAATCTATGTATGTGTAGGCTGACCAGCCTAGCCTATGTATACACCTCTGCGTTGTGTAGTCTGGCTTCTTGGAACTTGGCTAGTCTACAAATTTCTATCTTGATACTTAAAAAGGGTATGCATTCATAACCATTAACTTGAGCTTTTGAAGAAGAAGCACATTAATAATTAAAGATGCTAATGATGTTTTAATGTTCACATATACATATATTCCTCCTGTGCTAGTCTATGAAATATACTCCAGCCTTCTGTCTAGTCCATAATTTTCTCTATAAAAATAAGGCACAGGTCTTCTTGTCAGTATCATTCTCAACTCTATGCTCAGCTCTTCTTTCTCCTATTGTTACACTTACTAAATCATGGTGATAACATAACAAGCCAGGGTTAAGCCAGTCTCTCACGTCTAGATTATACACAGCATCTTCTGATAAATGAGATCACACATTCCTCAGTTTGCAGTACTGTGACATTGTCATTAACTCTTCAGAACCTATTGGAATTACAGTGACAGATTCTTCCCAGGTGCCAGCCTCTCAATGTCTCCTCCCTTACCCGTGCACATTGGCTGTCTCTGGAGCTTGAGACTGATCAGGAGCTGTGAATTCTGATGAAGTCTAGCAACATAACAGAGGCTCCTGGAAAAAGAACAAAATTCAACATCCAAAGTTAGTTCTCTCCGGAATGCCTTTTGCTTTTACACAGAAACATAAGGAAGCTAAGATTGACCTTCTACATTAGTGACATCTGTATTGTGACTAGGAATGAAGAAGTCACATATACCAGTCAAACTGTACATAATTCTGGCTTGTCATCTTTGCACTCATGATGAGCCCCACCCAGCTGGGGACAATTCATCTGGGTTTGGATGTAAGTTGGACTGACTGTTCCCAAAATTTACAGTTGAATTTTCCACAGTTGAATATTGAGGTTGTCCTCACCTGGCCTATCCAGCTATCCCCCCCCCCCCCCAGTGGTGATCCCCCACTACTGTGTGTCTATGAGTTTCTTTCTTTCCACATATATAGCCATGAGTCATCAAGGTCATGGGCGGGGTTCCTGAATATTCTGGGTAAGTTAAAGATCTTTGGCTATAGACCAGAAGTGACATACAATAGTACGTCAGATCAGGCTTATTCTGGGAAAGCATTGATCCTTCACTCTACTGATGGACTGAAAGGTTACTGGCACTGGGAATTGTTTCCTCCAACCTCTCCAGTGCCTTGAGATCAAGCTTTGCACGTGTTCCTTAATGGTCACTGACTTTGGCACAGCTGATCACAAAGGCCGACTGAGCCTCTGGCACAGGCCTACCTAGCTATTGAGTTAGGGATCTTTGGATGACGCATATTGCTGTCTTGACATGGTATGTTCCTTTTAAAATTTCATTTGAGAAGTCATGCCTTTCAAGGTATTAAGAAGGTCTTGGCTGCTCTCATCCACCACTGCTTCTTTGTTTTGCCCTGCTACCTGTCAGAGATAGATCATCTTCCTTCTCCATCTTCTCTAGTTTCTCTTCCATTTCTGATTCCCATTTTGCTATTTATTGTCTTTCTTTGCCCCATTAAACACTGAGTATTTGGTCTCTAATAGATGTTAATAAGAAGGTTACAAATAAAATGTCACTTGCAATAAAGCATCCCAGTTTGAATGATGGTCATTAAAGCATGTAAGCATATTTTGATGGGAAATATTTTGGAGAATACATTGTGATGTTAGTACATGCAGTTAAAAACCACTGAAAATTATAAATGTGAGAAGTTTTATGGTTAAAAGTTAAAATGCAATATTAAATCAAATGTAGAATAGAGATGAGTCTTATAATCAATTTTGCTTTTCATTCCGAAGCTATATATTTTTTATGGTATCTCAGTTCAACTATCTATTTACTCCCTAAAAAGTCTGATTTCCTAGAGGCATTGGGGTCTCCAATATTTTGGGGTCTCTACTCAATCCATCCTTCACTGTATAGCTATATGCAATGGCCTTGCATGACCTTGTTTTATGCCTGTCCTCAGCAAATCTCTGAAGCATGAAGGGAAAAATCTATGATCCTTTTATTCTTCACTTTCATGCTTCCAAAACCAAGTCTATGAGGATTGTTTTGCAAAGCTTGAACCATATTAGAAGTAGCTTTTGTAGGCAGGTTGTTGTTTGTTTGCTTGCTTTTGTTTTTTTGCTTTTCCTAGGATTGAGAAACTCTTCCGGCTCTTTTTTACCGCAGAAGTTGGAAACTTACTTGGGTAGTATTTTGCCCTAAGGATTCTATTTTCATTGTTCTGGTGCAACCTAGGTAGTCACTTCATAATATTTCTTATCTCTTTAGTATTACAGGCTCTCTTTTCACACATGTATTGGCTGTAACATAGAACTCCTTGTTTTTCTTTTTCTCTGTGAACTGTACATTTTGTATTTTTTTTGTCCAAAATATTCTATTTCATTATAGATCTGCATTATAGTTATCAGTAATAACAAATGCGCAGAACCAACATTATGCTGACTCTGTCAATAAATAAACGAGTGGTTTAATATTTTTAGTGAAGCCTTGGGCAAGCAAGGTCTTAGGCCAAGGGTGAACTGCATCTACATTATTTGTCAAAATATCTTGTGACTACTATCTAGCCCAGTCAAAAATTTTTGAGATATGCAACCTCCATCTTCCACATTGCTTTCAGGACTCCTCTATTATAGGCTCCAAACAGAAAGGCTCTGCTCATGGCAAAAATAGCCTTTGTAGATGAAGGTTTGAAAGCCTTTCTTATTCCTCTTCAAACCCAAACAGTCAGGGTTCTTTTTTACCACAGCAAGTCTCTAATAGCAGCTTCTGTATTAGTTTTGTTTTTGTGATGAAACACTTTACCTGGAAAGATACATAGAAAAGGTTTACTTTGGCTTACAGTTCCAGGAGAGGCCATATGGTTAGGGGACGCATGGAGGCAGGAAGCCAGGAGCAAGAAATGAGCGATTGCATCATTAGTCATAAATGCCAAGGAAAAAGATAAAGCTGGAAACCAGTCAGGCTATCAATATTCCAAACTTCCCTCCAGTGACATAATTCTCTCAGCAAGGCCATACCTTTTAATGGTTTCATACCTACTCTGAACCATGCCATTAAACTGGGCACCAAGTATATTCCCATACATGAGCCTATATAAGACATTTCTCATTCAAACCACCAAAGAATTCAAATCATATATAGTGACAAATGGTAGACATCAGAGGTAGATATTATCATTTTAGGGCATGTTTCTATAACCCTTTGCTGTGACAGTTATATATTAATTTTCTATATTGATTCATTGTTAAATATTTAATTTTACTATACATTAACAATTTATAATTATATCTATTTATGGGATAAAAAGGATGTCCTGATTTATGGATGCAGTATGTAATAACTGAATGAAGTCGGGTATCACATTGCTTTTTAATTATTTAATCTTTTTTGTAGTGAGTACACTCGAAATTTTCTTTTAGAAATTTATATCTAACAATTTAAAAGTGGGTACAGTACATTTATTCTTTGCTGTACAGTAGATCTAACAAAATCTTCGTTTGTGAGGTTTGGTATTATTACCTTATTATTATCCTTTTCTTTCTTCTCCCTGTCTTTTCCAGCCCCATTCTGCTCTCTACTTCTGAGTTTGATTGGCTGAGATACTATATACAACATGCCTGTTTTTCTCTATTTGGCTTATTTTTATAGCATATTTTCTGAATACATCAATGTTCTCACAAAGGGAAAAAAAAACCTTTGTTGTTGTTCTTTTTGTTAACTGGACATTGTCGCATTGTTTGGGCCAGATCATTTCCCCTGTTAATGTGTTGAATGGTTGTTTGGTTGATTCCAGAACTTCGTAATTGTGAATAGTGTTCCATTCACCATGGAAGTGCAGGTATCTCTTTAACAAATTAATTTGTTTAGTGATTTGAACACCCTGTATACCACTTTAAACAATGGCTGTGCTAATTTACATTCACAGAATACAGGGTTCAGTTCTTCACATCCTGATCAATAATTCTTTCTGATTTTCATGATAGCTATCCTTATGTGTCTGTCAGCCCTATGTTTGTGTTATTTTAAGAAATGCCTCCTTTAAATATGAGTGTAAATGCTCCTAAAAAAAAAAAAAAAAAAACCTTTCCTTAAGGTTTTCTTGGTTTCAATAATCTGACTCGCGTTAAAACCCATGATATAGAATCCCAGTAAATATTAAACAATTAGTAGAAATTTTCTAAAGACTTACACACATTAGAGAAATTGTAGCATTGCTTCTGCTGTGTACATTGTAGAGTGCCCTGTCCCATATATTCTACTAATCAGGCCACTGTACAATATACGTTTCTTTCTTTCTTTTGTGCTTTATTATATTATGAATCAAGATTTCTCTTTCTGCATGCCCCGTAATAGAGTATAAGGTATAGCATTATCTAAGAAGGTCAATGTTCCTTTAAATATTTGCCTGTAAATATAACCTTCGTGTGGAAATATTTTGGGCAAATTTTTATTCTTTGAGATATTTCAGTTCTTTAAGAATTTTATACAGTGTATTTTGAACATATTTACTTCCACCTGAATTTTGTCCCAAATCTATTTCTCTTCTCAATACCCACTCAACTTTATGTCCTTTATAAAAACAATTTAGTTTGGCTGGAGAGTTCACTCAGTGGCTAAGAGCACTGGCTGTTCTTCCAGAGGACATGTGTTCATTTCCCAGCACCCACATCGCAACTCATAACTGTCGAACACTTACAAGGGACCCAGCACCTCATACAGACATGCATATAGCTGAAATACCAATGCACATGAAATAAAAATAAGTTAATATCTTTTAAAAAACAATCAAGTCTACGTTGTGTAGTTGTTTGGCCTCCCACTGGGATATGGTCAGCCTATCTGGGCTATACTCTTAAGGAAAACTGGTTCTCCCCCTCACAGCAGCTCACAGTTGCCAACAGCCCCTCAGATACAGCTTATACGTCATTGCCTCCTCTCATATTGATGAGATGACTTGGCCTGGTGTGCAGTTCCATACTATGTCCAGAAAGCACTGTTGCATTGCAGCTATCAACATGTTCTCACTTTTGCAATCTTTCTACCTCCTGTTCCAAATGGGCCTTTGGAGGAAAAATATAATATGGATGTCCCCTTCAAGACTGAGAATTTGGATAGCATTTATTTTCTGGACCTTGGTCAATCATGGATCTCTGTGTTAATCTCCATCTACTGTGAAGAGAAGCTTCTCTAATGAGGGATAAGAGGTACATCAATCTACAGATATAATGAAATCTCATTAAGGAGTTAGATGATACTATACCCATTTAGTAGAAGTGGGCCTATTTCTTGTTTTATCTCAGGTTCTTGGTCTGATAATAGTGCCAGTCATGAGTTTCTTCTTGTGGAGCTGGACTTAAATTCAATCAGAATGTAGTAGTCTTATCCTGTGTTCTTCCCATTATGAAACCAGGGAGTATATTTTTCCTGGGAGATCATTATTGTAGCTTGTAATGTTTACAATAGGTAGAGATGTATGATTATTTTTTAAATTAAATAATTTATCCATTCACTTTACATCCTCATCACTGTCCCTCCTCTCATCAGTCCCTGCCTCACATAGTTCCCTCTGCCCATCTCCCTCCACTCCTCCTCTAAGAGTGTGGAACCCTCCTCCCCATTATCACCCCACCCTAGCACATCAAGTCTCTACAATCTCTGGTAATGTACCTTTTAGCACTAGGAAAGTGAGCCATTTGGGATAAAGCTTCCAGGTGAGTACCAGACTGACTATTTCATGTTCTATGATACAAGGTATCCTCATCAATAAGAACAAGTACTAAAGGATAATGAATAACATTACAATATCTGGTAATGTTGAGGCTTATAGGACCACCACCACCTCTAACAGAGGGAGCCCTTTCCTGACACTGGGCTTTTTGTTTGTTAGCCTGTGGTTTCTGGTAAGTAATTTTTTGCCTTGTTATAATATAACACACAGTTTAACTCTGTGTGTATATGTGTATTTGTGTTGTGTGTACATTAGAAAGCTTCTACAATTGTATGTTTCTATATGTGTTCAAAAAGTCTTTAGGGTTATTGATTCCTCTGCATATTCTCTTCTCTCCTGACTCACATCCCACTCCACTTTAAGCCTTTCTGTTACACCATCCTGTTACTTCTTTCTACACTGTGTTTTGTCTCCTTTGAAGCTCTCTCCCTGGCTCCTTACTTGTTTCTAAGCAGTTAGGGGTATACCAAATGAAATATACATACCGTATAACTCTGATCTGACACAGATAAGAGAAAACATGGGATGTTATACTATCTGGCCCTAATTTGCCTTGTGAAGATTGAACGTTTCCAGTTCTATCCATGGACCAGAGAATTTCATGAATTTGTTTTCCTTAGCATCCTGATAGCCATTCATCAAGGCTGTTTACAATTCTTGGCTATTGTGAGAGCAACAGTGAACATGGAAGAGTATTTATCTCTATAGTCAGATACAGAGTGCTTATGGTATATGCTAAAGAGTGGTAGAACTGGGTCATGTCGTGAATCATTTTCTGCATTTCTAATGTGGCTGCACCAAACTGCATTCTCACTATCAGCTAGTAAGTGTTCCCCTTCCCAAACATGGCAGTGATCATTGTCATTTGTGGATTTGATCATGCTATGAAATCTCAAAGCAGTTTTGATTTGGAGGTCCCTGATGAATAAAGTTTTCAAACATTTTTTCCAAACTGTCTCTTGGCCGCTTATATTTCATCTTTTGGTAACTCTCTGTTTAGTTCCATGCCCAATATTAGTTGGGCTAATGTTTTCTTGATGTCTTAGTCAGGATTTTTAATCACAAACAAACATCATAACCAAGAAGCAAGTTGGGGAGGAAAGGGTTTATTCAGCTTACACTTCCACATGCTGTTCATCACCAAAGAAAGTCAGGACTGGAACTCAAGGAGGTCAGGAAGCAGGAGCTGATGCAGAGGCCATGGAGGGATGTTACTTACTGACTTGCTTCCCAAGCTTTGCTCAGCCTGCTCAATTATAGAACCCAGGTCTACCAGCCCAGGAATGGCACCAGCCACAATGGGCTGGTCCCTCCCCCTAGATTATTAGATGAGAAAATACCTTACAGTTGGATCTCATAGAGGCATTTCCTCAACTGAGGCTCCTTTCTTTGTGATAACTCCAGCTGGTGTCAAGTTTCCACAAAACCAGCCAGTACACTTGATGTTGACTTTTCAAGTTCTTTATCTAATCTAGATACTCTCTGAGAGATGTATAGCTGGTAAAGATGGTCCACTAGTCTGTATGCTGCTGATTTGCTTGAGTGATGGCATCTTTTGCTACACAGGAGTGTTTTACCTTGTTCAGGTTTCATTTTCTTATTTTAGGTCTTGACATCCTCGCCATTAGCATCCTCTTTGGAAAGTTCTTCCCTGTGCTAAGCCGTTCAGTTGAATTTTCTACTTTGTTCTCCATCAGATTTAGGTTATGTGATCTTCCTTAAAGATCTTTAGTCCAGCTGGAGTTGAATTCTATAAGGTATGAGAGATAGACAAGGATGGAGTTTTATTTTTCAACTTGCAGCTGTTCAGTTTAATCAGAGCTATTTTTTGAAGATTATGGTTGTTATGTTGGTTGGCTTGATTTTTCCTCCCCTGTGTATTTTTATTCTCTTTGTCATGTAGCTTTAGGAATGTCGGATTATACAGCATATCAGTTCTCTTCCACTGATCACCGAATCTATTGTAGGCCAGTACCATGCTGTTTTTATTACTATAGCTCTAGTAAAACTTGAAATTTCAGATTTTTTTTTTTTTTTTTTTTTTTTTTTTTTTTTGCTTTTTGGTTTTCTGGAGGGGATTTGCACCAAAATTAGGCTTAATTTTATTCTTAAATACTTATCAGATTTCCTTGTGAAACTCTCTGCCTCAAGAAATTTGTTTCAAAGGTTAAAATGGTGGAATCTATTTCCTTAGGAATGGCAACACTATTCACATTGGGCTTATTGTAGGTAGGACTATTTTCCTGTTTTTATCTGCTTTTACAAATATCTACTGTGATGCTGCACAGAACATCCTTTCAAAAAATTATACTAGTTTGAATTCTCCTATTATGTTTTCTAGGAAAGGCATGCAGTCCTAAGGATCCTAAGTAACCCTAAGCTTTTGTTTATGACTGATGTCTTGGCATAATTCAAACATTTATATATGTGCATCTCTATATGTGCATCTCTATGTGTGCAGAGCACTGCAGTGAACAGGCTGTCTGCAGTGAATGGGGGAACTGGGGACAAGAAGGGATCTGACTTTCACTCACCGTGTTTCTGTAATCAAATTCTACAGTAGGTCTACAAAGAAGGAAAAAATATGTTTACCTCAAAGGAAGAAAATTAATAGACAGCTACTGAGACATAAAGTCTGGTAGATAGACTGTTAACCCAGTCATCTTCACATCCCATGGAAAAAGTAAGAGAAGGTGAAGAACGAACTGGGCAAATAGATGACTGCGTGGTGAGGAAGCACACAAAACCCAGCAAGAATCATGAATCACACAGAGACCCAACAGAAGTGCTAAACCCCTATGATAAGTAAAGTGACTAATTCGCCAACAAGATTGAACAGTAGATTTGTACATATTGAGAAAAAAGTTCATAGACCTGAAAATATGGCGATTAAAAATGTCAAATTTAAGGGGCAAAAAAATAAGAAAAAAAGTTAACACTGCCCAATGTACATGTGAGAAAAAAATATTAAAATAAAATGTGTAGGATCTTCAGATGATGAGACAGACAGGCTAGTGGAGGGAGGAGGAGAGGGATGAAATGGGATAGGTAGAGAGAGTGTATTTGAAGAAATCATGTCTGAAAGCATCACTAATTTAATGGATAATATGAAATTACAGATAAAAAATTTCCAGAGAAGTCCAGTGTGTTTAAAACCAGAGAGATCTATGTTGAAACATTTAATTACCAAAATTTCAGACACTAAATTCAGAGACAATCTTGAAAATATTATATGCCCACTTGTCTCAGAAACATTGGGGGCCAAAGCCAAATGGATAATATATGTTCTAGGAAAAAACACCTGCCCACATACAATGTTGCATGTACAAACAGCCCTTTATAGTTAGAAGCAATAAAAATTCTCCAAGTAAGTCCCAAGAGAGTTTGTGTCTGTTTAAAAAGGCCCCACACTTCTATGGAAGTGCTCAAGTTTAAAGGGAACTGGGTACTGACAGGAATGCACAGAAGGTTGTAATGATGTCCGGTGATGGTCATTGAGAGGTAGGACTAAGCTACTTGTAATCCTACTTTCAAATTTTTATTCACTACAGGACTTAAATGACAAATTCTCTGGCACTTTGCAAGCTGAGGTAGAAAAATCACAAGCCCCGACTGTGCTGTAGCAAGGTCTGGGATAGCTTTTGGCTACATAGCAATGCCGTGTCTCCCTGTTGATGTTTTTGGCGTACAGTGTTCAATGACACAGTTTGTAAAGGCAGCAGTATAAGGGTGTGGAGCTAATTGAAGATACTGCATTAGGACAAAGTATAGTGTTATAAACCCAAGATAGCAAATTTAGTATGCACGGTTACAGGGAAAAGACATCTGCGAAATAGCTGCACACAAAGTGAGAAGGAAATTAAATCATATAACAAATCCACTAAACAACGAATAAAACAGATTTTAAAAGCAAGGGAACAAAATGCTCCCAAACACAAAGCAAGTGGCATTGATGTGGAAGTCTATCCTTTCTTACTAGCAATCACTTCACAGTGTAAACGAATTGACTGATCAAAAGCAAGACTGACAGATCAGAAGGTCTAGAAATACATCAGGATCTAATTATACACTGTCTACAAAAAGTAATCCAGAAGGCCAGACTTACACAGACGTTGAAATGCAGAGCTGAGTCAAGAGCCAAGCCAGCTCAGAGTGAAAGGGCAAAAGCGTGTATTCCGTAAGCACCGTAGCCAAAGACATGAGGTAATGGTATTGATCTTAGCAAAATCTAGCTCCAAGTTAAGATCTGTAGCAAAAGACAAAACATTAGATGTTTATTAAAGGGCCAGCAAGAAGATATAACAACCAAGAACATGCTTGGCATCAGAGTGATGAACTATAGGAAGTCAAATGCCTCAAAGGGGAAAGAAGAGATGGCGACCATACCAATCTCTGTGTGGAGTTCTAAGAGTTATTTGTCTGGTTGGAATGTGCACTGAAAAGATGAGTCTTCTCACGTCAGTGACCTTAAGGAACTGAAATAGAGGGAGGTGGTGGCCAAAGCCTAAAGCCAGAAGTGCAATGACGATAAACTGAAGCAGACGGTCAGTGATGGTGGAGAAATGGATGGAGCCTCTCCTGGGGTTGTGGGAGAGAGCACTTCACAGGGCTCCAGACTTACATTTGCTTTGTGGTTTTTTTGTCATGTACTGGGCTGCTGGAGATCTTCTCCATTTTTTTCTGTGAGCCAAGAGATGTGCAGTTTTCACAAAATTCTGTGTTAGGGTAGAAGGCTGGAGAGTGAAATTCCCTGTGGTCTCATTGCAGGTCTCCCTCTTGTGAGCTTTTTCAAAGCGATGACACACTTGCAGCAAATCAGACCCTGAAGCCATGTGTAAGCTTAAATGCTCACGGGGAAGAAGTGCCAGTGAATAAAAGCAGGTTTCCAGAAACAGTGAATGTGCATTTTCAGTGCTTTACACGAAAAATAAAGCCACCAATCTCATTTTTTTTTTAAATAATGAGATGGAACCAAAATTACATATTTTGTAGGGATCAACACATCGACATGCTTTTATCGAGATTGACAAGGAAAAAGACAAAGGAAGCACATAACTAAAATCATAGTTTTTAAAGAAAACATGGGACTTCCCTAACAGTTATTTACAAACCAGAGGTCATACAATAAAGTTTATGTGCTATAAAATTATAAAAAGTAGATGAAATGAACTAATTTTTGGAAACATAAAATATACCAAAATGGAGTCATGCAGAAAATAGGCAAAATGAACCTCTCAAAGTGCAAGCTCCACATTGCATGACTTGCCTTCATTCTCTCAGACACTGGCAATTAAAATTAACACCAGTGAGGAATTCTTAGTTCATAATTGTTCTTTGCGGCCAGTTGTACAGCTGTGTCAAAACCAGAACAACATGTTAAGGAAGAAAAGTAAGCAGATAGCATCTCTTATAAATACTTGTGCAAAAATTAACAAAATATTAACAAACCACATCTAGCTGCATAAACCTTAGTGAAATGGAAAAATATTACAAAATAATTTTAGAAGAAAACCAGTGTGATATACCACACTAATGAAATGAAACATAACAACACACAGGATCATTTCAATTCAAGGAGACAAACCGTGACAAAATTTAACAGATTTTCATAAGAAGAACTTGCAGTACACACAGAGTAAACTTTATAAGATGGTTTAATTGTATATAAAAATGTATAAGATCATAATGGTGGAAGACTGAAATTTTCATCCTAAAATCAAAAATCAGATACCCAGTTGTCACTTCTATAAAAGTAGGAAAGAGAGGCATAAACTTACTTGTTCACAGATGGCACAAAGACGTGCAAAGGCCAAAGGATTGTATAAATACTCCAGCCTACTGTAACTAAATATGACATCAGCAAAACTGTGGGGGGACAAAGGAAACAGAATCTGTACTTCTGTGTAACAATGAACAGTCTTGAAAAGCAGATCCATTCAGATTATCACCTAACAAGATAAAGATTTAGTTGTCTTAAATGAACTTTAACAATTATGTTTAATAAAGTATAATTGTAGGAGTGGGGAAGGGAGGGTGTGCTTGCACAGGAATTCAGGTACCTGAAAAGGCCAGAAGCATTGAATCTCCTGGAGCTGGAGTTAGAGGTTGTTATGGGCTGCCAGATGTGAGGTCTATAAGAGCAGCATGCACTTTTAACTGGTCAGCCAGCTCTCCAGTCCTAAAGGTAACATCCTAGGCTTTTCTGAATTGTTGTGTGGTCTTTCTATCTTCTTCATATGGTACAGTATGATGCACTATAACTCATGTTTGGTATTTAACATCATCTTCCCCCAAAAAAGGATAGGCCCCAGTCATTTCCACATTCAGTATTTGTATGATTGGAAACTCCTATTATTCCCCATGAAATCGCAAATGATTCCAAATGTCTCTAATATCCTTTAAAAAGTAGAAAGATGGAGGCCTCACAGTTTGTATTTTTAACATGTGCTACAAAACTATGTTAGTCAAAACAAACCACTTCTCCTAAGGGCAGACACACTGTATAGTAAATTAGAATCGATAACCCAGAAATAAATCTTGACATATTTAAATTAATTTTAAATTCCTTTGTCATTATATGTTTGGGCATGTTTTTCAACATGTTTATCCATGTAGTGTTTTATGCAGTGTCTATGAAGACCCCCCTGTCCCTGGAATTGGAGGAACAGACAGTTATGAGCCACCATGTAGGTTCTAGGGACTGAGCACTAGTACTACTGTGAGAACAAGAGTCTATATGAATTATAACAGGGATGCCAGTATTGTTCACTTGACAGTAAGGAGTCTTCATAACAAATGATGCTAGGAAACCTGGAAGTCATATGTAAAGAAGTGACTATAGAACTACAAAAGACACCTGAATGGATTCAGATCTTAAGAGACAAAACTATCCAACCCTTAGTTAAAGACAGAATTGACTGCATTGGACTGGACTTGACACTGACTTTTGACTACAACACCAGAAACAGAACCAAGTGCTAAAAAAAAAAAAAAAAAAACCAATAAAACAAAACAGAAACTGAATAACTGCAATGTTCAAGGCATTTCTATGCATCCAGGAATACAGTTAGGACAGGCAAGCAGCCCCCAAACATATAGTTAAAGCAACATAGTGGGGGTAATGTGCTTTTAGAGATACCCCAAGCATCCTAATCAGATCAAGATACTAGGAAGGATTCAAAGTTCTTTTTTGATTTTTTCTAATTTTTTCCCTTTCTCACAAGAGTTCTGTGCTTAGGGTATTATCTTTATGAATTCCTTGGTCTTGAGTCCTGGGTAGCTACTTTCCTGGGAGGGACTAGAGAACATGTTCTCCCTATTTAGTTTTTCAGCCCAGTGATTTTCTGGTTCTGTGAGTAGCTTTGCTCTCAGATAATCTGCAAAACAGGTAAGAGAGAAATAAGCATGCCTCACCTACCACAAATAACACAGTGCATAAAGGCACTCTCCTTCATGCTTCTATGTAGAATCAGATATGTCTGCTGTAGGAAAATACTACACTAAGGAGCTGTTACCTATTGCTACATTACTGCAGGATAGCAAGCCACTGGAAATCCTTACTGCACATATGTGTGTTGCTCCTTTGTCTGAGGGATGAACAAATATGTTAGCCTTTGCTAGCTAACCCATAGTTTGAGTGTGAGTGGTCCTCAGCTAGCTCACTGAGATGGTCTTTGAGAAGTTCCCATGGCACCTCAGTCCTATCCCTGTGTCCATTCTCCTGGACCAGCAGACTCACCTAGCACAGCTTTTTCATAGCAGAAGAAGACCCATAAGAGAACAGTTCCTCCTGTCATTACTAAGCTGTCACATCTACTACCCATCAGACAAAGCAGGCTACGAGGTTGATACATAGTTAAGAGAGACAAAAATACCTCTGTAGTGAAGCTCATCTAGGAAAGGTAAGGGGAAGACTGCAGCACACTCAGCTTGCTCTGATAAATTTTGAAATAACAACCTAAAAAAATCTCCATAGCAAAAGGATTTAGACATTCCTGTAAATGTATTTTTAAATATACTCTATAAAACATAAGGGTAACAGAATTTCTGGCCCATATCTGGTGCCTTCTACAGCTCTCTTGTAAATACTTGCTAAAGAAGAATGTGTGTTCTCTATAGTATTGTACTTGGGTGTTCATTCTAAACACCAGTATTCCTATACCTTGAAAAATGATGGTTGCCTTTGGAACCAAAACTACTGGCTTCTAGACAGTCTGTGATGCAGACCATGAAGGCTGACATAGGCAGCAAAAAGGATTTGAAGAGGTAGCTGGGAAAGAACAGTTGCTATGTGGTGCTGTTCAGCGACAGATAGAGATATTTTTTAGTTCTGGGACACTTATGTTGATCCATATCTAGTCCTGTCAGTGTGACAAGATTGTAATTGGAACCAAAGGTATGTTTCATTGTAATCTTCTTGAAGTAATGCTTTCACACACATGGTGGACAGTGGACTGGATTCTTAAAGGTTCTATTCTGCAGCAAAAGGATTCACAGCAACCACTTGATCTTGAGCAAGGGGCTCCTCTGAGCCTCTGGAACAGTGAAACCCTGGACATTAAGAGTGTCCAGGGATCTTCCTGAGAGTGCTTGGTTGTGGGCGGTCATCTCCCTCTATCTCATATCTACCACCTTGAAACCAAAAAGGGCTGGGATATCTTTCTTCGACAATTCCAACCTACTTTTGTCTCTTAACTTTCCAAGTCATTTATTCTGTGAGTTTTTGTGGGTCACTTGCTATGGGAAGTACAGTTCTTGCACTATCAGTTTGCTGTAGTCAGGGCAAGCTTAGTTCTGACTTTATAGACTCAAGCCAAAGTAGACAAAGAGACAACCAGTCAATAGTCAGATGGATATACTTAATAAGAGGAATGCATTGATATGAAGCAAGGCGATGGCAGGACCAGAGTTCCTTAACTTTGACTCTATTTGAGAAAACTGTCAAGGTTAGTGCCAGCATGTAGTCATCTAAGAACATTAAAATTAATACTCACAATTGTCTTCTTCACTACTAATACAAAGGTAAAGAGGCATGAAAAACCAAGTACGCTGTATAGGATACACTGCCTTGTTTCATGATATTTGTGCCTTCTAGGGGCATTGAGATTGCTGAGCCACTTGTTTTTAATAACCCTTGTTTGCTTATCTGCAAATGGGAAGAATAATAATGAATAACAATAGTTACAATAGTATTAAACTTTACTAAGCAGTTGGCAAAATGATGAGACTGACTGGCTGATGTCTGAGTACAAAAGCAATCCAAAAACATCAATAAGCAAGAGAGAAAAAAAGAAAGTGAATGAAGAAAGAAAAGCAAAAAACAAGGGAACGGAGCAAAAGAAGATATAGATTATAAATATATGTCATTTAGTATAACATATCTCTAATATACATGCATATAATTATTTCTACACACACACACACACACACACACACACACATACACATGGGGGGAGTGGAGACAGACATACAGAGACAGAGGACAGCAGTAGCAGATTGTCAACCTTATGGGTAACAATAGGTTTACTGTCTCACTGTCCAGGACATTGTCTTCACCATTTACCCATACATCTGCGTTATGTCAGAAGCATACACTAAAGCAGAAAGATTCCAGCCAATTCTTTGTCTCAGTCAAAAAAGCAAACAATGAAAACCTTAAAAAAATAACTTGCTGAACAGAGAACTATACCGTCTTGGTGTATTTTGCTATAGCTGTGATATAGGCCAAAGCAACTTAAAGGAAAATGTGTTTCTCTCAGATCATAGGTTCAGGCTCTACTCCATCTGGAAGAGGGTTTCATAGAATCCGGAGTCACACTGCATCTGCAGTCTGAAAGCTGTGCATGCCACTGCTTGGCTGTGTCTTCTTTCAGGCCAGGGCCCAGACAAGAAAATAATTGAGCCCTCTTTCAGTTGGGTCTTCACACTTTATGTAACTCAAGTAAGAAAGTAAGAAAGTCATTCACAGACACCATTAAAGACCCTTTTTTTCTGCTGATTCTAAATTTTATGAAGGTACTTTTGTAAAGTTGGAGAGCTAACACCAACCACACTTACCCAGAGATGTTCACTTCAATTGGTTGTTGCTGTCAGTCCTTAGAGATATAAGCGTAGTTTTCAGACTATGGCAGGCTATGAAAGTGGGATATAATGGTGGTCCCTCTCCTTTCAGAACAAAAAGAAAAAGTAAAAAAAAAAAAAAAAAAAAAAAAAAAAAAAAAAGAGGGACGAGAAAAGAAAGGAGAGAGTGATTGAGGAAGAGATGGAGGGAGGGAGGGAGGAAGGAAGGAGTAGGGAGAGGCAGAGGGAGAAGAGAGGAGACAGAAAATTACTCATCAGAGCATATGGGAGAACTGGGGACTGCAAATACAGAGCAAATATAGAGCTTGTGAGGTCACTTGGGCTTATCAAACTGGACCAGATCCATTCAAGATTCTTAAGCACTCAACTTTGGAGTCTAAATCTTCCTGTCCTTTTCATTTCTGTTAGAGCTCAATAGTGCAAGTTCCCCCCAGTCTTTCAAGTTACTTACCTAGCCTGAGTTAAGTGAGAGGCTCTGCTGTGCTGAACAGTCTTGCCCTCATTCTTTGTGTTCCCCCACCTTCCCTTGCCCCAACTGTTCTTTTTCCTATAGCCCCACAGAGCCTGATCATTTGTAGACCCTTCACTTTTATGCTTTTCCATTGTGGAATGCAGGTTTTCTCTACAGTCATGGGGTTTTCTAAGTATTTCTTCCAAGTAATGAAAAACGGTGAACACATATTTTGCTAGGGCCATGCCCCGGATGTTCTTCTTTCTTTTGGTTCTCTCTTAAAGGTAAGTCAACAACAGGGTTGAGTATTGGTGGGGCAAGATATTAAGATTGTTGTATAGTAATAAAATGTTTACTTATCTTAAGTCTAAGTCACTTTGCTGCAGTAGTTAACCTGCCTGTCTGAGCTCCTCTCAGGCCAGAAGCTGCAGTCTCTGTCATTAACACCCCATCTTAAAACATGGGATTAAACAATGGATTAATTGCTAGAGTCATTTCCCTCTTGTCCAGATGTCTCTAGCTTGTCAGAGTAGAGGGATGTTGGGATAATAAACTTTCACTGAACCAGAAGAGAGTCATGCTCACAGAAGGAAAAACTTTTACACAAGCAAATGTGGATTAAACTCATATAAATTCATATGCATATTCACACATACACATTTGTAAGTCACTGTGCAAAACAGTTGGGCCAAGATTTCATACTATCTTATAATTGCATACTTAGACACACACACACACACACACACACACACACACAAACATGAGAGAGAGAGAGAGAGAGAGAGAGAGAGAGAGAGAGAGAGAGAGGGAGGGAGGGAGGGAGGGAGGGAGGGAGGGAGGGAGGGAGGGGGGAGGGAGGGAGGGAGGGAGGGAGGGAGGGAGGGAGAGAGAGAGAGAGAGAGAGAGAGAGAGAGAGAGAGAGAGAGAGAGAGAGAGAGAGAGAGAGAGAGAGAGAGAGAGAGAGAGAGAGAGGAAAGACCAAGCATCAGTGCAGAAAGAACTCACTCATTCTGGATAAAAAATGAGCTCCAGTCTTTATTTCATAAAGGAAAAGCTTCTATCCTATTATTGCTAAATGAATTAAAACTGTTTGTTAGATGGAAACTTTGTTCTCTCTGGTATGACAAAGCATGCCTTGCTAATAAGAAAAGACCTGTTCTACCTCATGGTAAAGAGACGTCCATCTGCTCTTATTGCCCTCTCTACAGCTTCTATTTTTCCTCTTTTCCTCTATATTTTGCATATAGGTCTCTTAATTTTTTAACCTGCCTTATAGTTTCTAAGTTATTACACTGTGCATTCTCCTTCTCATCATCTAATTCTCCTAATCCTCTGCCTATGCTGTAGCAATGCTTTTACATCTATGTTCTTCTTGTGTTCAGTTCTGTATTAAAATTTCCCCTCAGTTCTATCTCTTCTCTTTGTCCTTAGCACTTATATATCTTTCAGAATATATGATGACATGGTAAAAAGTTCACCATAAACTTCCGCATAAATTTAAATCATAAATTGAACAAGAAGTTTACAACAGAGAATGTTTACATGCATAGCTATTAGGAGTAATTATCTTGCTAACATTCATCATCTGTTCCTAGCTCTACGGGATCATGAAGAGTTAAATACCATAAGTTTTATGACTAACATATTTGTGAATTTTTTTGTAGATAAACCTAGTCAATATTTTGTCTTTTGTTCTTGCACCTATAGTAAATCATTAGTTCCCTTTTTATGACCTTGGTTAATGGTCTTACAGCTCTTGGAATCTGCTCTGAGTAGTAGATGCCTGCTTGCTATGTCAGAAACAATTGACTCATAACATTTGAAGACTGTCAGAGTTCTCATTGCAGTTTTGACTATCAGAAAATTATTCTTATAGGATAATCAATAAGAATTAAAGAATCGTTTCTTTGTCTATATAGCATCAACACAAGACAGTATATCTTTGTTGTTCTGCAGAAATCTGCTCAAAAGGATGGCCTAATATCTAGCAATTATTATATATGCTTAATAATAACAGGAAAAGAATATTAATAGCAGGGAACTTTCCTAAAATGAATTTCTCATGGGCCTTGCCTGCCAAAACAAATTCATCATAGAATTTAACCCAAGGTGGAGCGATTGCAGAAAGATTACCTGATAATTTTTAGCTTTTCTCCAATGGCTCCTGACAATATTTACATTTTTATCAAGTTAATTAGATAAAAAAGATCATTATTTTAGAGAAATAGGAAGATCTAGATAAGTCCTACATGTCAGAAACAGTTGTTGGCAGGAAAAACCTACTTCTGGACTTATTGACTGCCCAGTTTCTATAATTGTCATTCTGACTCTACATATTGTTACCATGAGAGGCTGCTAAGCTCAGTGCCCTTACCAATGTATATGTTTATACATGGACATATGTCTTCATATTGTTTGGGGAGATGAATAAGAAAACAGATAGTAGAAAATAATAATCCCAATTATAGACTTTTTTCTAGTGAAGAGGATGCAATGTAGGACTAAATAATTGCATGATTTAGAAAAAAATGTATTTAGTTTTGGATTATAGATGGAGTGCAGTGCACTCCTTGTTTCATTCTATGACACATGCATACTTTTAAATCTTACCCTACACACCATAAACATGTATACATTATACTTGTCAATTTAAAGCAGGTTAAGTCCGTAAAGTTAAGCATGGCTTTGTTTTCTTGATAAAGCTGACCTGTATATATTCAAATGGTGCATATGAGGAATTTTGTACATGTTCAAAATTCTCAGTATACCTTGAGGGAGGCTCATTCAGGTGGATATTGGGAAGGGGATTTTATGTGTTTGTGCCTTGTGTCTGTCTAGAAGCAGTTTCCCTCCTCTGTTCCTTAACACACCTCTAATGCCACCGCTGCTATGTATTTCAGGATCACCACCACAGCAGCCTGCATGATGGACCTCAGAAGATACCCACTGGATGAGCAAAACTGCACCCTGGAAATTGAAAGCTGTGTGTATTTCACTCTGCCTTCCACATTTTGTCCTTCGAATATTAAGTTTTATTTCTGTTGTGATTGTAAGTTAGCATGCATACCAAAGCATTTACAATGTGCTTATCACACACCTAGCTGCCTTAAAATTAGGCTGGGAGGAACCTCAGTGGTCGAATGCTTGTCTTCTACACAGCAGTCCCTGGGTATCATTCCCATCACTCAAAACAAAACAAAGCATTAGCAGATTAACTTTTACCAAGTTTACTCTAAGCACAGAGAAAGACAGAGATTAAAAAAAGGGGGGGGGGGGAAAGCAAGAAAGAAGCAGAAAGATCAAAAGTCAGGAAGTGTGTGTGTGTGTGTGTGTGTGTGTACACTCAGTATAAAAGAGTTCTTTATTCTAATCTGATTAGATAGTCAGTTCTCTGTGCTGAAATAGGAGAAAACAAATGTCCCCCATCTCAAACCATTTAGCAAGAACAGAGCAAGCACTGAGATGCAATTTTCTTACAATCTGCTTCATCATGCTTGAGTGGCTGAACTGCTGGGACCCTGGGCAGTTGGAGCGAAACTCATTTCCCATCAGAATCACAGCCTTACAAGCTGACCATTTCTGCATCTTGGCAATTTTCTTCAATTTGAGGAGTGTTCAGATGCTGTCTTAATAATTGAGTGCTGTGTACCTCTACAGGAGAGTTGAAGCTGGGTTGCTAACTTCTAACAAGCAGATGTGCCTTTTGCCACCTGAACAGTGCCGCCTATTGATCCTGACCTGTCACACATGGCCTTATTACTAGTCTCAACAAGTGTTTGTACTGAGTCTGTCACAGCCTGGTTTATTATTAATCTAAACTGGCATTCAACCGAGATTTGGGTGGCTGGCTGAAGTTGTTTTTGTGGTGTCACTGGATATATTTTGGTTGAGGAGGGTCATGGAGCTTAAGTACCATGGAGGAATTACTCAGTGGGAGCTGCAGCTGTTCTCACTGAGCCCTACTCTGCTGTACTGATCATGCTTCCTGACATATATGAATTCACGGATCAGGAACGTAGAGTCATATCCAACAATGGAGTGTTGGAGCTTTTGAGGATTTTTGGCCATGGAGCTTCAAAGGCTCAGAGGAAAGATAGTGATCCCTACAGTTCCGAGGATTATCCTAGGAAGTCAAATCTTTCTATTTGGCTTGAGGCCACGGCTCTGCTGAGACTATGGATGTTTTAAGAAGTGAATACAAGCTTTTATTTAGGAAGCAGCTTCAGCTCCAACTGCTTACACCTACCTCTGGGTGTGACCATTATTACTGTGTGACATGACTTCATCAGGTGTTGGGCAAAAGAGATTTCTTGAGTAAGGAATGACTTGTCTTGCAGAACTCTGGGCTAAAAGTGTCTGAGAACAAGCAGGGAATTCCTTTCTACTGGCTTCTGTGCACTGGGATTGGAGTGGGAAAGCGGGATCTTTGTTTTCTAGCATAGTATAAATGTGTCGATCCATTAATTTAACCCTCATAGTTTGCAGGGTTCAACTGCAGCACTGATGTTTAGCTTTGGTTTTGTTTTCTGTTTCTGGGATAAACCCCCGGTTTTCCAGTTGTGTAATAAGCACTGTAACATAGAGCTGCCCTCTGACCTGGTGCATGTACTGTTATAAGTATAGGGACATGCAGTGCACAGAGGCAAAATGCTTCCCAGCCTGCAGTATATGATCTAGAGGGATAGGAAACATGCAGAAATAACCATCAGTGCTTTGAAATACAAAGAATTGTGGGTGTTTGAGGGATTGTTCAGGAAGTGGGATGTCATGAAAGGCTTCTGCAGGAAGCTGGCAGTAAATTGTGTGACCTGGAGAAGGATGGGCTATTTGAACAAGTGGCAAGGGTTCCTGCAGAGAATGCAGCAGGTCTGAGCACAGGAGCTGCTATGAGCAGTAAGAAGCACACATGCCTAGCCTGCTAATGAAAGCGGAGGAGCATCACCTTGGGCTTCATCTTGTAAGTTTCTGAGGTCTCTGTGAGAAGTTTGGGCTTGTTATCTTTTTCTATTGCATAGAAAGCAGCTATGGGCTTTACATAGAGGAGCAGCATAGTCAGGTGAGTATTTTATTAGAGAAGGAACTGTCAGATCAGGAAGACAGAAAGAGGTGCTGAATAGTAGGTGCCACACTGTGGTCTACTCAGAGGACAGCAGATTGCTCTGGGGACATGATGAACACTGCAGAAACTGAGGTCCTTGCCTAAGAAAGCTGTGGATTCAAAGTCAAAATTTTATTGCATTGGGATTACATATTTTTAAATCAGGTTTATGATTTATTGATATAATTGAAATATAGAATTGAATGTGATGGTCTGTGATTCTAGCACCTAGATGATGGCATAGGTAATGTGTTGTTGGGTCATGAGATCTGACTCAAGAGAGAAACAAGAAAGTAAGGATGAAAGGAAGGGAAGAGAGAGGGAAGGAGTGAGGGAAGAGAGAGGGCTGAAAAGAGAGGATGGAGGAAGATGTAAAAGAAGAAGGTAGGGGAGACAAATGAAGACAGAAAGATAAGAGTCAAAGAAAAGTAAAAAATACAGAGAGATGAAAATAGATGATCTGCTGTGGTCTGCTGTGTGATTCTTGGGTGGTGAGACTAGACTGTGCTTTGCTTCTCATTGATTCTCTCATTCACAAGGAACATTGCCAGTCTTTCAGGTGAATATGAGAACTGTCCTCAGAACCGGGTGAGAAATACAATCCTTATTGTGAACACTCTGTGAGGAGCACACCTATGCCAGTGTATCTGGGCCAGGAGTGTCCCAGCAAAGGGCATTTCTAAAAAGGGCAGGCATTTCTAAAAAGAACTCTTGCCACTAGACTCTGATGGGGGACGTTGGACCTTAGTCTCCATAGCCATTCCTGAATCTTCATACCTGCTTTCCCCCAGCATTGTACTCCTTGCTGTAAAGATGTGTGGGAATGTCATGCTTTGTACTTAAAACTCTGGTTCAATCTCTCATCTCCCACAACCTCAGTTCTCTGCCTTTCAGGACCATCCTGGTACAAATTAGACTGGTGAGGAAGCCAATTCACATTTTTTAGAATTAGGCACATTAAATGATTCTTTAAATCTACTTTCTTTTAACAGAAAATAATTTGTTGGGTTATACATTGCTATTAAAGTGACAGTGTCTCCTATCCACCATGTTCCTTTTTCTCTCTCCTGATAGATGGCTACACCACGGATGACATTGAATTTTACTGGCGTGGCGGGGACAAGGCTGTCACTGGCGTGGAAAGGATCGAGCTCCCACAGTTCTCCATTGTGGAGCACCGTCTGGTCTCCAGGAATGTTGTCTTCGCCACAGGTGATCCTGTGTTCACTTTTAGTTCTTTAATGATGCTGGATGCTATCACAGTATGGTCTCTTAACAAAATGCGTGTTGGCTGGCTTCCATGTATTGCCTAGAATTGACCATCACATGAACTGTTTTAGATTCTGTGGAAAAAGCACTGATTCCTGTGATAAGGAGAAAGGTCTACCTAATAATGAGACACTCCCTAGCATGTGCTGTGGAGGATAAGACAGTAGATGAGAGAGCTGGTCCCTGTTTAATACCATACATAATATTCCATTCTTGGCTAGAGAAGAGGCTGAATGGCCTTGGAGATGATTTAGAGAAAGGGAGAGAGATGGGGGGGTGTTCTAAAAGCTGCCACCTTTTACACATCTTGGACTCAGTTTAGCTTTGGTGATCCAGGACAACAGAGGTCCATGCTGCTCTCCCCACCTCACAGGGTCTTCTGTGAATGCTGTCTGGTTAAGGTTACCATAGCCTAGATTCACCACCATTTTTATCTAATTATCCACAGACAGAAAAGATGTCTGCTCTCTGTCTGTGCCTGCTGAGATCTGATTACATTTCTGTCACCTATGTTTTATGGCTGTGGTGATATCTCATTTGTTTTTTATTATTGGTTCTTGCTCTGCATGATAATTCAGATGATAAACAGAAGTGGTTTCCAAAATGTAAAGAAGCATGTGCACAAGCTGTGTTGAAAATGCTAAAGGAAAGCAGAACTGTACATTTATTTCAACAAAAACCACAACCCAAGAGCTATGAATCAGTCTCAGGGTGTGGTAGCACTGAGGAAACTAGCCCTTTGCTATCTGCCTAGTACCTGTGGATGACTGCTGTCTCTTCTGCTAATTAGGTCTGGTTCATTTCACCTTCATGTTGTTTTTCTCTAGGAGGTACTTTGCCCTGTTTCTAGTGCCACAGCCATCCTGTCTGGGCTAGGCTGTTGCTATATACCTTCACAATCCCCTTTCCTGTGGTTCCATTGACAGCAAGAATGCATGTCCTCAGGAGAGACTAGTCCTATTCAAAACATACCCACCTCTCCACACAGTGTGCTTCCTGTCTGAGACTGGAGCATTTGTCATTGAGTACCTGCACAATGGCTCGAAATTATTACCTGTATCTCTCCTCTCCATCATGGCTTCCACCACCCAATGTTAGTGGAGACAGAAACTTGAATTGTTAAGTCAGGTTTGTTTTCCTGCAAGACTGCTGAATTACTGTTTGCAGATCTGTGGAGACACACTTTGTGTGGGCCATGAGAAACATAAGGATCTGAGGCTTAACATTGCTCTGATGCTTTGAGGAAAATGGCTCATTTATTATGTAGAAAATTGAGACGTCATCAGTCCTATGCCCCAAGCCCTATGTGTAAAAGGTCTGCTCAGAGGATGCAGGTAGTATTTCCACAGCAAAGAGATACTGCCTGTGTCTGCATTATGTCAACAAAGTTGCCTTTGTGACCAAAACCTGCTAACCCAAGAATCTTTTAAAATACTGTCTCAGACTCCCAGGGATGGTAGGGACTGGGGACTGGGCAGCACATAGCCTGCCTTGGACTGGCACTGCTCTTTATAGCATTCGTGTTTTCATTTGTTCAAAGATACAAGTCAGACTGTACCTTCTAAGTATGCATGTTGCAGGAACAGAAGGAAATCTTCTAGCTGTGCATTGATCCATGAAGTCATCACGATGCAGCACTGTCTTTCTTGTAGCCTGACTTGAGTTCTACATTTCACTGAATGCTGCATGGAACTTGATATATGTTATAAAATCTTTCACTCCCAAAGAACTTATACATTCAAATTGCTCTGACCCGTTCAGAGAGAAATAATATGCCCCTTGTTATCTTAAAGACATTTAAAAGCTAAATGCAATCCTAAATTTTTGCTCTTCCCTGGTGTTGGGAAGTAATGCAATTTCAATCAGTAACCTGGATTGATAGACTTCTTCACCTAAACATAGGCTAACTAACAAGGATTCGGAAGGAACAGAAATACCTGTGCACATGAACAGTAGCTTGCATCATGCATCGCTGTTGAACCTACAGAATACACCTGGCATATACTAAATAGTATATAGCAGGCATATACTAAAATGAATTGTTTCTGCAGAGGAGATGGTTGAATAAATATTTCACACAAAAGAGATAGCTCAAAACCCAGTGACATTCTATAATCAAGGATTAAAATACCACGTGTCAAAAAATCACATAAATCACCCCTGTTTCTGCATAGGAATTAAAGATTTATGCCACGTGTAATGATGTGGCCATGCTCTAGAATTGCTATAGAGTTATAGAATGACAACTTGTTCATTAGTGCCCAAACCGCTTCAGCTCCTAGCCTGATACCCATGATCTGAACAGTGTTTTGATTTGTTTTGAAAAGAAGCCAAGATGCACAGTCCTATCTCTTCCACAGTAGCATCTGTGTCAATTTTATGCCACCAACGTCCCTGGGTGCCCATACTGTTGCAATGAATTAGCTTTTTAAAGTATAGGAAAGTTGGAAGTCAGAGATGTTGATCGATAGCACAACATCAAGTATGTTCATGAGCTCCAGGGTCAATCTTTAGCACTGCAAGGTAAACACATAAAGTAGAAATTAAAGTTGTCCTGATATGGGGAAATGGAAGCACAGCTACCATGATCGTCAAGGTTCTTCTTCCTGCATACCAACCATGGTCTATCTCCAAACCTTTCCATCACTAACCTTCCTAAACTCTAAGTTTGCATTTTTCAATTTTTTATGTTACATTATTCCGTATAAAACATGTAAATCAGCTTACAAAAGAGCTGTACAAACTCTGAAGTTGGGAGAAGCAACATCTTCTGGACCATAATTTTACCTAGTTTCCCCTTCTTTACATAGAGTAATTTTAAATGTTACTGAAATATTTTGGATGTACCAACATTTAATGGATATTTAAATTTTTAAATGTCAAATTAAATTTATTTCAGTTCATCAAAAAAGAAGTAATAATGTAAAAAATGTCTAGCCCATGGGTAGAGCAGGTTTTGTAGGTGAACATGTCCCCTGGAATCCATTCTTAACCATAGAGGAAATGAAAAAAAGAAAAGGGAAGGAAAGAAAAAATAGGAAAGGAAAGACTAGAAAAGACAAGACAACCCAAGAAGAGAAAAAGATATGTGGAGGTGTGAGATTTTTTTAAGTGGCTTGTGAAACTTAACTTGGTAGATATTCAGATATGCCCAACATAAGAAGGTAAGGCAATGCCATGAGGAAAGATTCAGTATCAAAATGTCTATAAAAAGACTATTGTATCTTTAGTAGTCATATTTTTCTTTCTGAACATGTATGTGAGATTATTTAACCGACAAAGGTGTGAATATAAATAACTCTGCCAGAAGTAAATGCTCAAGTATCTCTACTCACCTGCTTGTTTGAACTTCTTTCTATTCATCCTTGATAGCAGCTATTGTCTTATGACCCCGTAGCCACTGTCAGTTGGTTTGAGCATTGTCTAAGGGAGAAGAGAGTCTGAATGTTTAGCAACTGTTCTCTACCTCAACCTCACATTTGGAGACTTGATTCCTTTAGTACATATGTTTTCATAATCTCTAGAAATGCTCTGCTTCTAAAGCACAGGAAGACATGATGTTTCTTGAATAACTATAAATACATGTTCTTTACATGCCTTAGTGTAGCAGCAGAAATGTTTAAACTTAACTGACAATGTCAAACTGCTCTCCAAAATGAACATACCATGGCACACACATATCTGCCAGCCTGAGGTCCATGCCCCACACAATTGATATATTCCTCACCTATGGGATGGAAGCTGTGTCTTGTGTCTTCCATTTGTTTTTCTGATAATGAGATTGAATGTGTTTTCTGGCACCTATTGGTAAACATCATTGATAAGCTGCCTGTGAAAGACTTAGTATGAATTTTCTTTTGAAAAATTAATTGCAGCCAGAGTGTGTGATACGTTTTGTGTATTGCAATGCCCTTCTCAGAAATTGTGTATACATATGGGTGAGCTGTGATAGATCGTCTGTCAGATTCATAAATTATATTGAATATTTTCTGTATTTACATTTCAAATGTTATACTCCCCACTCCCCTCCCTCCTCCCCCTCACCTTGTTTCCATGAAGGTGTGCCCTCTTCTAATCACCCTCTCCACCTCAGTGTCTTGGCTGATGATGATGTTGTTCTTCTCCTCATGAGGGTGCAAATCTTTCAGCTCCTTCAGTTCTTTCTCTAGTTCTTTCACTGGAGTCCCCATGTTCAGTTTAATGTTTAACTGCAAGCATCCTCATCTGTATCTGTATGACTCTGGGAGAGCCCCTGAAGAGACATCCATGTCTGGTTCCTGCCAGTAAACACTTCTTAGCATGAGCAATAGTGCTTGGGTTTGGTGGTTCTTCAGGTATATGTGGTGGTTCTCCAGGTGAGGTAGTCTCTGTAGATCTTTTTTTTTTCAATCCCTGCTTTTTATTTGGCCTTGTATTTCCTCCCCTGTTTTGTTCACCCTTCTAAGAAGGACTGAGGCATGCACATTCTGGTCTTCCTTCTTTTTGAGCTTCATAAGTTCTGTGGATATTTTCTTGGGTATTCTGAGCTCTTTTGTTTATAGGTTTTTTTTGGGGGGAGTTAGTATTAGCTTATAAGTGAGTACATACCATGAGTGTTCTTTTGTTTCTGGGTTACCTCACTGAGGATGATAGCTTCAAGTTCCACCCATTTGCCTAGGAATTTCATGAACTCGTTGTTTTTAATAGCTACCCACTCTACACTCTTATTTACTGATCTTGGCTTAGTTATTCCTGCTTTTCTTTTTCTTGCAATTTCAGTATCAAATTATTAATGTTTTACTTAAAATAGGATAGTGTGTCCATAGATGCTACAATTCCCACATTTGGAAGAACAGAGACAATGGGATTACAAGCTTAAGGCCAGGCTTGGTTACAAATCATGATCTTGTCACAAGAATGGACAGACAATTTGTGTAGTATTATCTCTTGGAAGAAAATTGGCGATGACTTAAAGAGTATTGGAGTATGTTTGTAGATTTGGTGAAATACAGCTCCACTTTCCAGAGAAACTTGATGGTCTTGGGTTTGATGCTTGTTACCATCCTGGACCCTGTTCCTCACAGACACATGCCCCACTGTACTGTAAATTATCTGTCTATAGTATTAAAATAGTGCTTTTAATATTCATCTTCTTCATTTTTAGAAGACTCTCAGTGTCTACTAGTTTTGTTTGTGTTATTCATATGAGTAAAAATGGGATGTGTGTGCAGTTCTTCCATTCATATTACACAAAACACGGTTCAAATGCATCTGTATTTTTCTGGTAACATTTAGAGGAAGCTTCATCTAGCATATTGTCATTTTTGAGGAAAATATTTTGAATCTTAAAGTCAGGGGGTCGGAGTCTGCATGTAAAACTAATGAGCTATGAAATGTGTACCAAGCATGGGAATTGCAGTCAAAGTAAAGAACTGAGTTTAAGGAAATTCTAAATTAAGGAGATCATAGCAAATGTGCTCCATGCAGGATAGAGTAGCACTTACCTAGAACCCTAGGCTTGTACATCACTCAATCAGGACTGCATCTTTCACACTGGTTCTGAGTGTCTGTCATCACTAGCCTACATCCTTATAAAAGTATTTATCTACACACAT
This sequence comes from Micromys minutus, assembly GCF_963924665.1. Lineage (NCBI taxonomy): Eukaryota > Metazoa > Chordata > Mammalia > Rodentia > Muridae > Micromys > Micromys minutus. The sequence continues at coordinate 61,194,250 of NC_137972.1, forward strand.
CTACTGGGGTTACCTTTAAGACTCTAACAAACATGTCTAAATATGGTCAATGGTGAGAGCATTTGATTACAAAAAGAAAAGGAAGGGGGAAAGAATATGTATTTATTGGCAATATAATACATCTCTTATTTGCTGTCAGTTATGGCATGTAATTCCCAGTAGTAGACACATAGCGGATTTTCTCCTTTTTATTGGTTGATTTGTTGAGATATTCATGTACTATATAACTCACCCATTTAAAGTCTACAGTTCAGTGGTGTTTATGTATTTGTAGGCCTCTGAAACCTTGAACACAATCAAGTATAAATTTTACTGCCTTGAAGGAAATCATGTAGCTTTTTGCAGTAATTTCCCTGTGCCAGGCAGTCACTAACCCACATCCCTTTCCTCTGTGTGTTATTCCATGCACTACATGTAATGGAGTCACACAATAGAGTTCTTTGTAAGTGGATGCTTTCAAATAAGTTGTTTGTTTGTTTGCTTTTAAGCACTCGTGGTGCACTGTGTATCATTTTGTGATTATATTTCACTACTGAACACTCTTCTATTGTATGAATAGACTTGGCCCTTCTTATTACTTGCAATTAATTTCAGTTATTTCCTTATGAGGGCTATTTAGAATGAGACTGTTGTGAATATTTGTGTACATCTTATTGCTGAAAAAGATTTTCTCTTTATTCACTTATATTTGTTTTCTGCAATATAGTAATTTTATTTCTTAAATTATTTTTATTTGAAGATTTATTACATATCAATATTTATTAACATGGAATATTAATGGAATATGATAACATCCACACTTTTCCTCCTTTATTACCCACTATACTTCCTCCAAAATGTTCCTCTTAATAACTTAATCTGTTTTTCTTTCATTACCCACTAAGTTTAATTAGTGATGCCAGTGTGTGTATAGCTGTGAAACCACACCCTAGAGCATGGGAAAGTTACAAGTGACCATATTCTTACCAAAGGATGATTCTCTTTAGCTGCTACCACCTGTCAATAGCTCCTTACCAAGGGATGCAGCCTAGAGATCACCCACCCCATGTATACTGGGATTTTACCTGCTGTGGTCTTATGTAGCTCTTTTCTAGGACCATAGCTTCTGTGAGTTTATTAGTATGATAGCCATGCATAGCAGTCTAGAACACATCATTCCACTGTGCTCCTCCAACCCTCCTGCTCTTCCTCTTCCTACTGTCTCTTCTTTGATAATCCCTGAGCTTTAGTGGTGGTAGAAATGATGGAGGTATCACATCCATGGCTGAACCCTCAATATCTTCTTTCAGTCCTTTGAACAGTTTTGCATTTCTGTATCAACTGCTGCCAACCAAGTTTCTGGGTATAAACATAATGGAACCAGAAAGCAGTTCTTCCCCCAATAATAGAGGTGCTGCTATTACACCTGTGGGGAGTCCTGTCCAAGCAAGTCAGTGTTGTGGCATGCATTCCGTGCTCGTAGCCAGTGCTGGCTAAGACCAGGAGTGTAGTTTTTCAGCCAGCCCAGAATATTCTGACACTATGAACAAAAGGGAGGACATTTCTTGCTGGAGTTGAAATTGATTTTTCTGTGTCCTGTAACCAAAGTGTTTAGTGTCCTTTGTCATAGGTCTTATGATCTAGTTATACTGGGTAACTAAAGGCATTATGTTGTTTTGGAGACCCACCTGACCAAAAGCATGTAAGGATGTATCCCATGCATTACACTGTGATTGTAATTTGATTAGGCATAGACATGTTTTTATTCTCTCAAAAAGTGAACTCACATATTTAGAAGTACAATTATTAATAAGGGTGGTGATTTAACCTTTGGAGAAACTTTCAATCTGTTTTCTGAAGTGATCTAGGCATTTTATATGGACACCAGCAGCATGTACAAAATCTATCTTCTTCACATGGTTCCCCACCCACATTGTAGTTTGGTTATAGCTGACCTAGTAGTAATGAAGTGGTTTCTTAGTGTGCATTTGACTTACATCTTTCTGGTGATGAATCTAGATGAGAATCTCTTCACAAAACAAATGTCCCTGTGTCCATTTTCTTCAGAGAAATACCTCTTCTAAACCTTCCCCCATCTTTTTATTTGGATATTTATCTAGGATATTTTTGAGGAGGAGTAAGAATTCTTCATATGCTCTAGATATTAGATATATATCTTATAAATATTTGTTCTTATTCTTAGGCTATCTTTTTATTTCCTTGATGGTAATCATTTTCACCATAATAGTTTTTCATTTTAATGAATTGTAACCTATCACATTTTTCTTCTATTGGTATTACTGTCCTGATTTTGTACATAAGGAAACAGACGGCCTGTGAGATTGGACAGCCTTACAAGCAGGAACAATCTAAGTAAACTATGATGCTGTAGCATCTGAGCACCTATTCTGTGTGGCAGCACTGCATGATCCCAAGTACACTGTGGCCATGGAAGACTACAAGCACACTTGAGGCATATTTTTAGCCTGACCTCTGTTTTCCTTTTCTTTCTCTTCCACTTCACACATTTCCTATCCTCTCTTTCATAGATTTTTCTCAATATATGTTGAAGTCTAGTGATAAGAGAAGAAAACTAGTCACACTATCCGCTCCTTGCTATTTTTTTTTCTTGTAAGTTGTGACTGTGTAGCTTTGGTTGGCCTTCAACCTCTTGCTTAGTCCTGGAACTGCAGGTGTGCACCTTGTCCTCAAAGTGCACTATTTTTAATGTAGGGCTATAATACAAAGTCAAAGGTAAATTACAAGGGAATAGATAGCATGATAAAGGACCCAAAAATAGCCCTGGTGCTCTTTCCAGAGGCAGTGATGAGAGTCCTTTGGCAGCTGCCTGGAAAAGGAAAGAGGTATAAGTGCCTAGATCTACTCTGCATCAGCTACAGAGATATTATCTTGTTATTCTACAGATCCACTGGAGTGGCTGCTATCAGTCTACAAAGTTAGCTTGACATTGTATGTGCACATTTTTAGTGAGATCATCAAAAATATTGGTGTTTAGAGAGTGATGTAAATTTAGGAAAATTGGAGGTCCAAAGCCTGGTTTTGGCATGGCTCTCAGTGCATCTAGGGAAAAGGGGTTGAGATCAGCATCTTTGCTGGCTACTTTTGCCAAGCAAACCCTGGCTTGGAACAGTATGCTGTGCAGGGACTGCACCTCTGCCTGTTGACTCAGCATCTACTGGGGACCTGCCTGTATCTGCATTGGCACACAGGCACCAGACCAGAGATCTGCATTTTTGTTGTCATGAAGTTTTACATGCTGTTTTGAAGGGTACTCAGTGCTTTTCAATTTTAAATTATTAGCCGTTGGCTATGACTCTTTGGGAATTTTTCCCCAGATACAGCATGTGCGGGGGTGTTTAGCCATGGTCTGTCAGAGTTAAACAAGGACCTCTGTACTCTGTAAGATGAATTTGTATTAGCAGAAGGCTCCTATTTACTTAGTAGAATAACTATAATCTCTTATGATTCTCACATTTACTAGCATCCAGGAGTCTTATTTCTAGCATATTCTTGCTTGGTAGGGCTCTTTACCTTATAAGCTTCTTTCCCCCTTAGTGAAAGGAACTCAGTCATTTATGCATCTTTGATCTCATTTTTGGAAAATACGAATTACTAAGTCTCATTTATATCCATGTCTATTGTAGTATGTTTATTGCCAGGGCTTGCTTGGACTTGCCCAGGCTGCCTTTGTCATTGTCCCCTGACATGGGTAGGGAGTTCCTGAGCTTAGAGATTGCTTTCTTCAGGCATGTGCTATCTCTGCTCTCTTTTTACACCTGACTAAGGTATAGGTGCTAAATGATAAAATGGTTTTTAAAAAATATATATTGTTTTTCAAAATAGAACTATTTGCTAGACAACTATGTTACAAAAATAGTGTATCTTCTTTATTCTAAATTCTTTGTCTTGGCAAATTTCTAATATGTGTGTATTTTTGAAATGGAATAAATTCTGTCCTCGTAATAGTTTCTGCTGATCTTGTAGAACTGTATGTCATTCTGTCTGTATCTTCCATGCTGGCTGAGGACAGATTTCTCAAACAATTTCAGTGGTTCTCTACCTACTGTGTGATAGTTTTCGTTTGTATTGGAAATTTTGTTTTAAATAGTACTTTAGAAAATGTTAAGAAACTTGGTGGGGAAAAATAGAAAACTGAGAAATGTGGTAAATTTAATCGCACTTAAAAGTATTTGTTGCTCTTTCCTGGAAGAGGACTAAATATTCTCACTCTCATGATGTAAAGATTAACAATAGGGCATGGCCAGTGAAACAGGTAGTAAGTGTGTGTGGCACCTCATCAGACCATTCCACAAGTTTGACATGAAAAGAACTAAAAAGAGTCATTGCTATTTTGGGTTTTTCACTTCCATGTGCTGACTGAAACAAAGACAATTTCACCTACAGTATAGAAACAAGGAAAGCAACATCAAATCTCCAAGGAAGAGTCAGTATTACAATGACTTCTTTAAGGTCTTAAAGATGTCATGTGATTTCAAACTAAAACACATTGAAGCTATTGAATACTTTATGTATTAAACTCAATTTCAGAGTACAGAGAATGACTTAAATGCTATTAGTTTTGAACCCATCTGTATGTGGGTGCATGGATGCTGGGTTGTAATGCAGGCTTTTGCTCAGTATTGCAATTTCATTGCTTCATGAATATCTTGGAGAAATTATGCTTGCCAACAAAGATCCAACACTGGTGAATATCAAAAATTATATTTTTTTGTTTTTTTTTTTTTGTTTTTTAAACAACTTTGTTTTATAGTAATTATATTTTAACAATGACAATTCAAGAAAATGGCCACTGACATTTGGAAGCACACCGTAAAGATTCATATAATTGAATTGGGTCAAGAACTTTCATTATTGCTAGCAGAAGGTATTCCCTAAAGACAGTGATTATGAATCTGCAGTCAGGAAGTAATAGACAAATCTGAAGACATTGACAATATCCTTGAGTGGACACTGGCAAGCTCAGATACAGGCATGGTAGAAAGAAAGAAAGAAAGAAAGAAAGAAAGAAAGAAAGAAAGAAAGAAAGAAAGAAAGAAAGAAAGAAAAAGAAAGGAAGAAAGCTATTGTGGAGACTTGAAGAAACCTTCATTTTCAAGTCTTCTAGTTTGCTGGTCCACACAGGAGAGTTCCAGTAGAAGATGGAGTAGTATTCCTTCATGTTTTTGAAAATGTGGGTGGAGGAGAGGGTCTGTGGCCTCTAGATGGCATGCCTGTATGGGTTTCATCAATGGCACAGAATGGAAAAACTGCATGATTACATGTAGTATGCAGGCTGTCTCTGCTGACTCTGCTGGTTAGAGGTTTCAATGCATTGGTGGTGTTTGAAAAATGAAACAAAATTTAGAATTTCATTTTATGTAAAATTCTGAAAAAGAAGTCCAGTCTGATGGCACATTTCTGTAATCCTAGTTTGTTGTGGGGGCTGATGAAGAAGTATCATAAATTCAAAGCCAGGTTTAGCAACCCCCAGAAACACTGACTCCACATAGAAAACATTTTTAGAGACAAAGCTGGAACTAGAACTCAGCATGGTATGCTTCCCAGAAGAGCTGAGCCCCTGTATCCAACCCACAGTGGTTACTAGGGGAAAGTTAATGGATGGATACAATTGCACCAAAAAAAAAAAAAAAAAAAAAAAAAGAAAGAAAGAAAAAAGAAAAACAGATAAACCCATTAGACATTTTAAAACATAAAATTAGGGAAATGCTTACCTGTAATTCAAGTGAGGATTTATGCAGGCGGGTCTAAAATTAAAACAAGGAAAAACTGAAAGAAGAATGAGAAGGCAATTTCAGAATAATTAAGAAGCTTAAATAGAAAGAACAAATAAATACATCAGAAATATTCTCCTGAAGAAAGTGAGATTGGAAATATATCTTAATGACCTCTCACCTAGAAATCAATGGCTTGAAATGGGATGTTCCATCTTAGAGTTGGTAATGTTAAGAAGCAGGAAGCATTGTCACAGTTGCAGGGTGGGGTACAGACTAGAGAAACTGATGATAGGGAAAATGAAGAGTAGGTTTTGTTTGCAAAGCTAGTAACACTAAAAAAAATCAAGTAGTGCTATAAAATAAGTGTAACACAAGAGCTCTACATGAAGTTCTTAAGAGTAGTTTTTGCAAGAGTGAAACCACCTAAATCTGAAACATTTGAGAACTTCTATTTATAAACCAGTTTTCGTGTATATGTATCTCATGAGAAACCGGAAAGACTCTGACTTGTGTTTGTATATATTTTGTGTCATTTTTGACAGTGTTGATGTTGACAATGTGATGTATACTTTTGATCAGACCTTATGAAGCAGGCTGCACAGAGCAACAAGAAAGAACAGGGAAAGTTCCACGAGGCGACTCTTTAAATGCTGAGCTTAGTAAAATGGTTTGCTTTCTTTTTGTATAACTCAGGAACTGTGGCTAACAGGGAAATAAGCAGTAAATGGCTAACACCCAGCATCTTCCCATAAAATAATAGGCTTATGAATGAGTGACCCTGCTGCAGAAGGAACACAGGGACAAATATATCGTGGCACAGAGAAAAATGTAAAGAAGGCACATGCAGACAGCGGGAGAGTAGAAACATGGATTTCTGAAGTAAAAGTGAGTTTGAAAAGTCAAAGTCACCTGAAGTGTCAGTTGTAGGCCACGGACACAGCTCACACTTTGGTTTTCTATAATAAAAGATTCTTAAAGGTGCAGTGACCAAAATTAACTCAAGATCAACTGTGTAATGAATCTATGGTGTTTTGCAGTACTTAGGTGTGCTCCACAACTTTAGTGTGGCTCTGGTTACACACACTCACACACACATACACACACACATGACTTTGCACTATGCATGCTGTCACCCCACGTGATGTCAAATGAATGCAGCATGAAACCCTTGGGTTCAGATCAGAACTACATGTTAGGAATGTCAGTGTGTACTGCATATACTAAATTTCCCAGCATTAGAGAAACACAATGGTTTTATTATGGAGAATAAAGGTTTTTTTTGCATATTTTCATATCATTATTCCTCAGACGTAACTATCAAGTTATTATCATTGGATTGGATTGTGTTTGAGTGTTTAGTCTTTTAAAGTACTATTTGAGTTTCATAAAACTTGCTTTGTAAATTTGGGCTTGAGTATATGATAAAATTCCTAACTTTCAATGATAGCCATAAACATGCTTCGAATATTTTGCACATATTTATGTGAAGTGCCACTCTGAAACCATCCAAGATGTCCTTTGCCTTGCAGCATTGATGTTCAGCCAGAATTTAGTCTTTTATGTAACCATAAACAAGTGTGTTTGTCTTACTGGTGTGCAAATATGCTTTTTCCTTTGGAAAATAGTAAAATTATGTGCATCAAAGATTTTTTTCTGGACCGAATTTCTTAATGACTTATCATCAATAAACATTCGGTTATCTACCAGCATACTTGAAAGCATTGCAGTCATTTCCCAGGGAAAGTGGTGTGGGAAAGTCTAATATGCTCTAATTAGGTCATCTTGGTATGAGAGACCCCTGCTGATAAACAGATTGGGAGAGGGGTCATAAAGTAAGTATTAGAGGGTCCTTGGGCTCTTTCCTTTGCTGACTTCATTCTAATCCAGCAGACCAGGAGCTGAGACAATTACACCAATGGCTACTGATGATATGCTGTTGACATGTATAGGAGAAAGCAGTATAAAACAGAGTGAACAAATGCCATATTAATGTGGCATGCTAAGGCTCTACTTTTGTACCTCTGGTAGCAGTAGTGGTTAGAGTCCAGGATACAAATGTCTAGGATGCACATTAGAATTTGAATGCTACAACATGCTTCTCTAAGATTCTCCTTGGTGCTATTGTGATGGTCAGCAGGGCACCCTAGTGTTTTCTACAGCTCTCTCTGGGCTTGCATTTGCTACCTACTCCTCCAACTCCATGTGTAATTGAAATATTCTTTCTCTAGTTGTATAGAGCCAGTGTCTCTAGTCCTCTGAACATCCATACAGCATAACTTGTAACAGCCCTTTCACCTAGTAAAGTCTTGTCCCAAATTTTTTTCTTTACAAAGGATAAAAAGAAGACAGCCATAGATGAACAATTGAACATCAAATTTCTGTTATTTTATACTCCATGCCTAAAGCCTCCCCAGAAACATCTCTCAGTGGAGCATTTAGCCTTAGAACAACTTCCTCATTGCAATTCCTTATCTTGCAAACTGATACACTCCTTCCCCCTGTCGTCTATAAACATGTCAAACTGCAAAGAAGTGGGTGCCTTTTCCCCAGTTCATGGAGTTTCCAGGTGCATACTGTTGACCCTTGGATGCTGGAGCAGACTGCCTGCCATGGCTCTTCACTGTGCCCTTGTGTGTTTACTGTAGGTGCCTACCCTCGACTCTCCTTGAGTTTTCGGTTGAAGAGAAACATTGGGTACTTCATTCTTCAGACGTATATGCCCTCAATACTGATCACCATCCTCTCGTGGGTGTCATTCTGGATCAATTATGATGCATCTGCTGCTCGAGTTGCCCTTGGTACGTGCTACTGTTAAGTCCTTTCTAAAATGTAAAGTGATCACATCATGTCAGTATTAAAGACATTAAAAGCCAGATTGCAACTAAAAATCTGGGTGTCATGACATCAGCCTCACCCATATAGGCACATTTTATCTGGAAACGGTAATTTCATGCATGAATCTCTTGTGTTAATTTAATTATAAGACTGAAATGTAAAATTTCAAGCCTAGGAAAGAGAAAATATGTTTTCAGAACATTTGCATCACATAACTATTTTTTATACATGATTTTAAAGTAGGGATCCCTATATCCTGGTCAAAATGATTCCACAGACAGAAAGGGTTGATTCATTTGAACTTTATTCTTTTTAAAGTTAGAAAAAGAAATCACCAAATATTATAGCACATAATTGAAATTATACAATTTAATGACCCTAAAATAAGCAACTAATTGTGAGTCATTTCCAAGAACCCTAGTTTGGTTTGCTCTCCATTGGTTATTTGATGATGAGATTGTTAGTTGGTATACAATATGGTTTAGAAGTTCTGACAGCATTTTTAGGATTTGGTTATTAAGAGAAATTTATACTTTTAGGAGCACTATGCTTTGCCTACTTAGTTATTTATGAAACCATGGAGAAAATTATCATATGAATTTATCAGTGGAAGAGGAGATGAGCCACACACAGGCAATATCTTCCCTTGGTTCAAGATCGTTTCTGTTGATGGAACTAGCAAAGGAACTTTTAAAAATTGTAGGAAAAAAACTAGAAATGTATTTGCTGACACATCACCTAACAGGAAATTGTGATCCAAGGTTCTAGTTCACCCTCTCTCCATCTGTTTCTGTTTGTCATCTTATCTACCATCTTATTTTCTAAAAGGATGTGCGTGTGCTAGACCTGCAGCTATGTCACTTGCACAAGTGTCTTCTGGATTAGACTTTTTCTCTACCAGGGTTCCTCAAGTTTTCATGTGCATAAAACAGCACTCTGGATAAGATCAAGTATCCAAAGACGAAGAATTCTTTATTAAAATTGTTATGTAGGTCTAAAGGATACATTGGTTTATTTTGTTTGTTTGTTTTTTAATCTTGAATTCTGTGCAACTGGCAAAGGGTGTATGCAGATCTTACCTCTTCAAGTTTTTAATGACAGTAGACAGCTCTTTCCCTAGAGTAGTTCATTTTTTCCTCTTTGCATTTGCAAAATTAAGAGACCATTTGTTTTAATTAAGAGCAGGACCAAATGCCATAGTTGTTAATTTAAACAATTTCTCTCCCTCCTTCCCCCCCCCTCTCTTTTTATCTCTTTCTCTCTCTCTCTTTCTCTCTCTCCCTCTCCTTCTGTCTCTCTCTATCTCTCCCTCTCCATCCCCCTGTGTCTCTCTTTCTCTCTCTCTTTGTCTCTTTTTTATTCTGGTACAAAATAATACTTTAAATTTTATTCAGAACAGCATGGCATCAGATAGCAAATAGAACTAATTTACATAAAACATACTTTATCTAGAATTCCTGTTCTATATATAGCATAATTCTGAGGTTCTCTGTTTAGGAAAAAAAAAAAAAGGAGAAAAATGGAAAACGCCTGGAACCCCCTGTGAACCTGGAAAAGGCTCATTTACACTGAAATGTCAGAAGTATCACAGTGACCCTGCTGCTGGGCAGTTGTTATGGCAATTAGAAGGAACCAAAGAGATGTAATTATCTGGACTTACAAGGGAGGAACCATACAGCAGATGTGACCCTTTGAACCCCACCAGCTACTACAAACTCTGTACCTGCTTGTAAAATATCACAACCTGAAGCAGGTAGTCCTTCAGAAATGATGCTAGCAACCCAGCTTTATCATGGTGAAGGAACTTGCTTTCATGTCCTCTTGATATCCTGCTGTTTCTAGCCAAATTCAATTCTTAGTGACCCTGCTGGTATGGTGCTAGTCAGACTAACATTAGAAGTTTGAGAGGCCGGTGCCAGGGGTAGATCAGATTGGGAATTTACCAAAGCCCAGGAAACCTGATTCCCAGAGGTCCACACACAGCTGTTTTCCTCAGCCAGTGGGAGCTAGACAGGTAGGAACATAGCAGGTCATTGGCATAATTACACTCAGAGGAGATTATGAAGTTTTTTGGGGGTTGGGACCCTGATAGTTTTCAGAAGGAAAGTATTGTAAAAGCCTGGCCTTGCCCTACCTCTTGTCTTCCTGAATGGCTATGCCATCTTCTCCACTTATGTGCTGCACAGCCACATGATGCTGCGGATCAAGGGAGGCCTCCAAAGGTGATATCCTTTCATCAGTGCTGAGCAGATAGATGCTGGGGACAAGTTCTTGAGAGTGGGAGAAACAGTCATGGTGAACATTGCAAATTTTCTGAAAAAAAAATAAATGGTGAGGATGTCTAATTCTGTAGCTTTCGCTTGGTGTTTTCACATTTATTTGTAAACTGTAATTATCCCATTGCTACATTCAAATTTTTAAAAGTCTCCAGGTGCACATGAATGTAATGTTAAAGGGAGTCTTAAAATATTCTGACATCTGAGATTTCTAAATGCTTCACAAGCAACTGTGGTTTGCAATTATGCTTAAAAATAGTTCCTTGGCTCTTGCATGTTCTATGTTGTTAGTAGTCTCTTAGGGTCAGGATCAAGAGAGAGTACAGATGGAGTCTTCACCTGGCTTCTCCACTACTTTCCCCTCTGGAGGGCAGAGCTCCACATCTCTGGGCCAACTCTGGAAAACACATGGTTGACAAACACACTTCTAAGACCAAATGGACATCCAAAGGACTAAAAAACAAGACAATAAATATAAACCCTTCCCTATAGTCCTGACTCAACCCCAGAAACTTTTCCATGCCAGTGCTTCCTCTTAGCCTAAGTCACATCGTGTGTGTGTGTGTGTGTGTGTGTGTGTGTTTCTGTGTGTCTCTGTGTGTGTCTCTCTTTGTGTGTCTATGTTTGTGTGTTTCTTTGTGTTTCTGTGTGTGTGCATGTATGTTAGTGATGGTGAAAAATTCATTGCCTGTCTCTTTCTTTTGAGAGCATTTGTAGCTGAGTAAATCCCAACACAAGAATGCAAGGGAATGGTTTTATCCACATTCAAGGATGTTGGTTGAACTCATGAAAAAGCTAGACCATTAGAGCTGGGCACTTCCTACAAATATCTTACCTTTGCAACAGAACAAGCTAAGGCAGGTTCTAAGCTTGTTTTGGTTGTGGCACTTAGTGCTTGGTGACCCAAACACAATTTACCTCTCTGTCCAACAAGCCCTGGTCATGTCTCTACCCAGCATACCCTCCAGTCACTGTGCCCTCATATCACTTAATTTATAATCTCTGTATAGAGGGAACTCTGTCTCGTCCTATGGGAGGTAAGGTTACAAAAATGCTGCTATTGTGGTCTTAAAGACTCCCACCAACTTTCCTACATGGACATGCATCATCTATGCAGAGTTTTAAAAGAACTCAACAAAATACAGAGGAGATTCTGCCTGTCAGAACCTGAGTGACTCTCAGAATTCTCCTGTTTCTATCCAAGCTAACCATCCCTTTCAGACTGTATTCATTATTTCCTACTGAGAAAAAGGGTTCTGGAGTGAATCTGCCCTCTGGGCTTGGCCCTCTCACTTCCAACATAGAATTGAGTATCCCCTTAATCAATAAAAAAAAAAAAAAACTCAACCTTTCCTCTCAGCAAGACTTGTAATAAGACAAGTGAACAGATCCCTGCAGACACAAGCCACGGTGGACTTTCTGGTTGTGTCCAGGCACTTGGTACTTATGTTGCATTATGGGACTCCCTGCATTTGTTCTAACACTCTAAGGGAACACCTTCTTCCTATATGGCCTAGACATCTTGCCCTTCACTCTATCTAGACACTCTGAATGGTGATAGGAGTAGCTTCAGGAGGCCTTTGCAGGCTTGCTTTCTAAGTAGAGATACTTGCTGGCTGCTCTAAAGTGTAATATGTTGCCATAAGACACATAGATATTGCAGTGGTATTCATTCCAGGCAAGTCAACATCTCAGAGACCACTGCAGTGGGAGCATGCTGTGCTCTGGGCTGAGGTTCTCACACACTTCCTTTGCCTTTTAGGGATTACCACCGTGCTCACCATGACAACCATCAACACTCACCTTCGGGAGACTCTACCCAAAATCCCTTACGTCAAAGCCATCGACATGTACCTGATGGGCTGCTTCGTCTTTGTATTCTTGGCACTTCTGGAGTATGCCTTTGTCAACTATATTTTCTTTGGAAGAGGTCCCCAGAGGCAGAAGAAGCTTGCGGAGAAGACAGCCAAGGCCAAGAATGATCGGTCCAAGAGTGAAATGAACCGGGTAGGCTTTTCACTGCCTGGGCAGTACAGTCATGCAGAGTTTGGCCTCCTGGTTGACCTCCAGGGATTTAGGAAGGTCCCTAATTAAACTGACATTGGGGCAGGTAGTGCAGAAGCTCAGCTTCCCTTCCCACTGTCCTTTGAGAAGAACAGTGGAGGATCATGAGTGATCAATACTCCGGAATGTAGCGCTGTTAACTCACATGGGAACAGTAACTTTCTAAAAGAACTCAATATTCTCTTAGTTGTAAGATTACCAGTTCTCTCATCCAGCCCAATTCCATGTTCGGCAGTGCAGTAGGCAGTCACCTCAGTGATTCAGAGGGAGAACCTTAAGCATGAAGGCCCCAGGCACTGTAGGCTCTGAAGCTCTGCCAAGCTGTAGGCTTTGGTCTCTGCACAGCACAGCTTCTTACTCCACCAGATCCCAGCTAAGGAATGCTCACCTTCCGGTCACAAAGGGACTTGACATTGAATACATTTCTTCGAAAACATGTTATCATAAATGGTACAGTTTATATAAAGGTTTTTTTACATGCCCTAATGCACTTTCATCTAACATTCTCAGGTATAGATTTATACCAGGAGACATCCTTCCTCTCTCCCTCCCTCCCTACCTCCCTTTCTCCCTCCCTTTCTCTCTTCCTTTCTTTGTTTCTTTCTTTTTTGATACACTGTTCAAATCTATCTTTTCAAATATTTATATTTTTTAAGCCCTTTAAAGTCTCTTTTTATTCTCTTGAACATTAGTGTCAACCAGGGTCTCCCATGCTGCCTAACCTGGGGTGGCAAAGGTTCATGAATTGGTGCATACCTGTGAGTGAGTGGAAATAGCTTCTTTTATCTGTAAACCATAAATGAAGTTGGCCTCTGGATAGAAATAGTTTTTCCATAGACAAAATTATCTGCAATATCTTACTGGAAAATCTACTGTGTGCCAGACTGTTAATGTTTCTATGGAGATCACACCACACTATGGATACACAGTATGTCTTGGCCTTGCTGTTACTAAGGAAACAAGAATTAATCACATGTTTTCCCTGTGGCTTAGCACATGTACAAATGCATACACAAACTGTGTTTATTTCCCAATCCCTATTGTCTTTCACTATTGTAGCTTTATTTCCATTTCTCTACATGAGACTGTTTAAAACAATCAAATCATCACTATTCAAAAACATCGTTCTGACTATGAAGTACAAAATTAAAGAAAACTCAAACACGTAACATTCACAAATAAAGTTATCAGAATGCAGAAAGAGTATAAATTAGATGTAGAGGAAATTATAAACTGACTGCTGAGTGCATTTAAATTGTGTTTCTCTTTCCTGAGCAGTTTCAGTGGGGCCTTTACATATTAGCATTTTTCAAAATAATATAATTGTCATTAAGTTCTTAGATTTTAAAGGCAGCATACAAACACCAAATATTCTTATTTTTTATATCTATCTGATGCTCTTACAGTTAATCACTAAAAGTTATTCCTCTCTCACTTAAGAATTTATTGATGACTTTTAAGTAGAAATAGACGATGTAAAACATTTGTATAAATGGATATAGGGTGAATATGAGAAAAAGGAGCTACACACCTCATATCAGAGATAACAGGCTCAGCATGAGGGATAGGAGTGTGACAATCTTTGAAACAGTCCCACTGCAGTTCTCAGTGATGACACTTAGCCCTGGTTATCAGTGTCATGAGCCACAGCCCTGTTTTCTCTAACAGGGAATCTGTCCGATGACTGCAAGCAACCTGCTTCTGATAGTCTTTCCTGAGAAAGCTGCCTGCCCCATGTGGTATGCCATAGGCAGAGAGCATCTTGGAGGTATTGGAGGCAATGAGCTGACAACAACCACTGGAAGGCTAGAAGATCTGGGGTTTTACTGGCTCTGCTGTACAAGCACTAGTAGGCTCCTCATTCTTAGTGGTTACACAATATTGCAGCTCAGCGAGTGATACATAAATGCTCAGAATGTGTCTCTATTCTTTCAGTTTATCCTCTTAGTACAGTGTATGTCTCTAAACCTTAGTTTATATATGTGTACTTTCTGTTTGTTAGGGGATTTCCTCTATACCTAAGAGCAAGCTTTTGGACATAGTGTACACATTACACTTGCAAATCTTCTGATAACTGAGAAGTTGGCCAGTTGGCATGGTATTTTAATGTCATGACATGATACACCCATAATTGTGAGTGTGTGTGTGTGTGTGTGTGTGTATTTTGTGTTTTGCTGGCAATTAATCATATACCTAAAATGTGTTAGGCAGAGACATATTTTTGTAAATAAATCAGATTCACAAATTCAGTCTTCCCCTTACTAAGAAGGAAGATCTCATGCCACCCGCAAATTGCAAATTGTGACTTGTTCTGCTAAAGCCAGAAATGTTAACTTAACTGGAATGGGGACAGCGAGTAAAGAATGAGATGGCCACTGGGTGCCAATCTAGTGATGGAGTCTAGAGAAGAAAAACTCTCCTGTGATCTTTTCTGAATAAGACGATTTTAATTTTGGATAGCTGCACCTGTCTAGGTTCAGAGCAGAAGCAAAACCTACATTGGAATCATTGGCTTTAATTATAGTCAGTGTGAATTGGACCCTTTAAAATAACAAGAAGTCATGAAGAAATTTAAAAATTACAAGCCACCTGTCATTCTGTAAAATGCATTTCCGCCTGAGAGCTCTTTCAGCCACTTGTTTCAATTCTGATACCTACATTCTAGAGGTAAGGAGGAGAAGAAGAGGCCACTATCTCTTTAGAAACACCAATTTAAAAATTTTCTAAAGTTAATAAAATATAATACCACTGAAAGCATTTTAGACCAAGAAACATGACTGATTTTCTGCACATTGGTTCATGTTTAAATGAGACCCATTCAATCTTAAATCCATAAGTAAAGCAGCCAAGCTATTTTAAGCTAGGATCGGAGTTCAATGCATGTTTGTATTCTTTTACATGCCAGAATAAGTATTATTTGTGATAGACTTTCCATTGCAGGGATTCCACCTTTCTGAAGTAGAGTTGTGTAGAATATTGATTCTTGAGCCCTGTCTCGGCAGAATCCTGAGACATATAGGCCTGTCTTCCACATTCACAGCAAACAAGAGAACTTGACCAATTGGTCAAGTTTTATTCTGTCATTTGTATGCTACAAGCAAGGTTTCTAAGAAAGCATGGCTTCCCTCAGACTAAGCTTTTTATTGGAATCCAAAGAAACAGAGTCCTGCTGTCATTAGATCATTTCCCAGACACACGACTGTGCCCATAAGGGACTAGAAATGTGCTGGCTGACAGATCTGTCCCTATATGTCAGAACACCAGCCTTATTTTTTACACCTTTTTCTGCATGTATTTTGACTTGCTACCTATGCCATCTCTGCTTTTCTGTAATTCTGCTAACTTATCCCATGATTTACATCTTCCCTTTCTTCGACACCCAAGTGAAGGGTTCCTCTCTAGAGTCTTCTATATTTCTTCCCCACAAGTGTTTGCATTTTGCTTTAGTCAAAACTCCTGTTTTTTTTCAGATTTCTCAATTTCCATCTTATTTTTTGTGGAAGCAATGGGAGTTCATTTAAGTTACATCCCCTGTCAGGCTGCACCTAGTTTCTTGCTTCTACTAAAATACACAGAGCCTGCCTGACTCCAGTGTGACAGCAGCTCATGTCAGGTGGCATTTATCACTGTTAATCTGCTCCTATTGGACTGGTAGGATCCACTCTGCCACATAATTTTTATTTGAATTTTGTAGATTCTGATTATTAATGTGTTTTTGGTAACTAGGAATATATATTAAAATAAAATCTTTTATAAAACATTGCATTTGTTGATTTTTGGAAGTTCCCACCTACTAGCCTGCCTAAAAGAAGGAATCCCCAAATTCATCTTCATGGTTTCTAACTTAGACTGTGAATGACCCTGGTGGGAAGCAGATGTGTACTTACAGTTTACATGAAGGACCACAAGTGATGCAGACCTTTTGAGTATGTCTCCAGTGAAGCCCTTGGGTGGACCACAACTCCTTCATCTCTCTGTTTTCCTCTTTAAAAATAGCATAGGCTATATAGAATATTTTTATAGCTACTAATGTTGTATATGTGTGTGTGTTTTTTAAAATGGGAAAATTTTGAACTTTCTGGGATGGTAACTACTGTAATAGATGTGCTGTTGTTATAGAAAAGAATAAGTTCTACATCAGTACTTTAAAAAGTCAGTGTCTCTCTCTTTAGGGTGTTATCTGACTCAATTCCAGGAAGAACGAACTTTTTAAAATGTCAACTTACCATGAAGGTAGATCTGTTTAAAATGTTGAACATAGAAAAAGAATCAAATTAGACATTTAATGTGGTTACCACTTCATTTAAATATATGGTGAGTGAATGTACCATCTTCATGATGTAAAGCCAGGTAGGTACGGGATAGAATGATGTTAGTTAACTTCAGTCAAATGACGCAATGGAATAAACTAAATGGCAGGTCATCTGGCTTAGTCCATTCCCCACTACTTTCCAAGTCCAGATGCCTTGTGAGCCACTGGTCCTTCCATCCCTGACATGCTCACTACTTAATGCCATAAAGCATTGTGGGCTATGTTGGACAGAGAGGTCAGTATCAGTGAAACAGGGTCTGACCTGTACACTTGCTTTTGACTGTAGACAGAGATCAGCTCTCCCTGTTCATTGGCTCCTTCCTGCCCAGACAGAGGTGGTTCAAGTTGTCCTTTCTTAGAATTGGTGTGGCCAAGTTTCTCCTACAACAGAGCATGGTTAATGCCATGCTGCAGTGAGAGGGGGGGTATAGTCATTTACTGTCCCCTTCTCTTTCAGCTATGTCATAAATCATCTGCAGCTCTGGCTGTCATTTTCTGCCAGAAATATTAACAGCTAACCAATGACTAACAACTTAGTCTGAACAGTCTCTGGAACAGTCTTCCTGGTTCTGAAGAGAGACAGAGAGCTTTTTTCATTGAAAGGAAGTTATTGTTGACCATTCCAGGGCAAATAGACAAAATAATAAAAACGTAGAAAACATAAATTCCTACCCAATCCTAACGTTCTCAGTCCCTGTAGGACTGAGATAGAACCCTCAGTTATCAAATCTGGGGTGTGCGGGAAGGTCAGAGAGAGGAACTCTCTCCTCTATTACAACTTCCAAAATATAAGGCAAGCTTAGTGACTCCTACCTGTAATCAAGCACAGAGGAGGCTGAAGTAAGAGATATGCCATGAGCTCAAACTCATTCTGTGCTCCAGAGTGAGTTGTTAGTTAGCCTAGGCTAGACTAGGACTCTGCTTAAAAAAACAGACAACAAAACAAACACAAAACAAAACGGACAAAATACAGAACTCCTGTTTGTACAAGCACACTAGGCACACAGAGAACAAAAGCAGAGAGGCCATCTGTCATATCTTTAGTGTCTCTTTTCCCACTGCTATTGGGATGCAGACCTATATGATGGATTCCCTTGTCATGTCTCAGATTTGGCTTTTATTCTTGATACCTTTGACATGCACTCTACATATTTTTCCCCTGTTTAGAGATTACATTTTATGTTTTGTGCTAAAAGCATGGGGTTGGAGTTTCTTAGCATTACAAACAGAAACCTTTATTTATCCTAGGTTCTCATTTACCTTCACATTCATGACTAAGTATCCTCTATTATTACCATTATACGGTGGAAAGACGACAGTGATGGAGAGAAAGCAGCACACACTCCACCCACCAACAAGCATAGCATGGATCAGAAACTAGCTGGATTTATTAGCGTGAAAACTTGAGTCTATTCAGCTACCTTACCTAATAAGAATGCTTGGCTTTAGGTTTTTGATGTGCTTATACTTTGGCCTGAAAATTATGGTTTGTAGGTTTTATTTGAGGGTTGCTATGGCAAATTAAAACAAATTTAACAATGTAAAACTGTGCTCAATTTTAACAGATATCTTTTAGGTCAAAATATTAGGAGAGTAGGCATAAGATGGGGCGGTCCCTATCACACAGACTAAAACCAACATTCCTCTGAGACTGTTCTGAACAATCCAAGAGACTGGACAAGTAGGTCCTTGTGTTACAGAACTGACTTGGCTGTCATCTGATGTCGGTCTTTACTCCCGGGGGCTGTCTTATCACCACTTAAGGAACCTGTTCCTGCAGATCTGCCTACCAACGGCCAGTTGATCCTTTAGGCTGGGTATTTGTCTGCTGACTTCTGTGTCTAACTAGAAATGTTCTCTATTGTGCATAGGAAAGAATTCATAAAGATATTGTGCCTAGCCAGTAATTTTAAATGAACTATCGTGAGGGCTGTACCCTTAATTACATCCACAAAGTCTTCTTATAGCCAGTTCACAAGCTGTGGTCTGTAAGAATTGACCAATACTAGAATATAGTAAGTCACCTTGAGAGGTATTCTCAAACAGGAGTGTGATCAACTCACTGACAAGAGCCTGGGTGTCCTCTACTATTTGCATCCCTTCCTGAACCTTGACCACTTTGTAGTTGGTAGCTTTGATTTTGAACTCTTTAATCTGCTCAGTATTTCACATGGCTCCCTATCTCTTCCTGCATAAGGGTCAGGAATCCTCCCTACCTTACCACCTTCACATTCAGCTTAATACCTTTAATGTGAGAAAGGAATATCTATAAGCTGCAAAAACTCAAATTAACCTATCAGTAAGTCATTGTACAAAATAACTAATGGTTCATGGAAAAGATCCATAGACTAACAACCTAGTGCTGAAAGAAGTAGGCTGGCCAGCGAGAAAGAACAGAAAAGGGATACAACCTTCCAGAGACAAGGGGAGACACAGATGGGATTATGGAGATCTCAGAGAACCAGGCCATAGCAACTATAGTATGGTCCCAATTACAACTCTACCAAGGACCCCAGCCAAGTTTCCCCAAGCTGAATGGTCTCTGAGCCACAGGGGGGCTGCTGAAATATTCTGTGGCAAACCAATAAACACATGGACTAGTGGCATTGCTGTGGAAGTCTGTAGCTATATTTAGCAAAGAATAAAACTTGATTATTTTTATGTTGCCTTCACTGTGGAAAGAGACTTGCTACTCTAAATGTAGCTTTTGCAAAAGAGGATTTCAGCTAGGGCCACATTAGGCAGAGACCCACATCTGGATCTATCCCAGCAGTCGCCATGAGCATCATCATGATTGTCTCTATATGCTTCCCCCTCAGTAATGTGTCAATTTAAATCATCAGACAAAGGGATAGCAGCCTGGGATGTGCTGAGGGGCCAAGAACATACTTAGCAGACATTGGCTCTGCGTCCAATGCAAACATTTAAAATAGAACAAGCTAATTTCCTAAGAAAACCCAAAAAAGCTGGCAGAAATTGTTTTATGTACTCTGCCATTCCCATTAGTTCATTCCTAAGACAAAATTTAAGTTTTAGGTAGAAATTAACAGTGGAGCCTGGTAAGAAAATGAAGGAATCCTAACAATGCACCTTGATGAAAGTTAGGTGAATGAGGCCTTCTGTCGAAACAGTTTTTCCTGTGCTGTTCTCTCCTCCCTTTCTGGTTGAGAGGACTGAGGATTCAATACTCATGTGACTGGGAAGAGAGACTGCGTGACACAGGTATTGTGGCATTGCCAAGTCTAGATAAGACCTGTTGAATAGCAGACAAGACAGAGAGAACTGTATCATTTGCATTCAATGCACAATTATAAGCAGTCACTCAGAGAAGTAAAATCCTGCAAGGGATTCACACTTCAGATTTCTCTTCCATAGGGATTCTTTAATATGAAATATCAATTTGGCAAAGCTCTTTTTCTTTTCTCTATAAGAACTTCTAGATAAAAGAAATACACTTTAAAAGTTGGAGTTAAATTTCCAAAATAGTATTTTCCTATATAAATAAGGCATGGGATTGACATATAGAGTCTCATAAACTGGTTGCATGATTGTGTAACATCATTTTTCCCAGGTCTTCCACATTAAAATTTGATGGGTAATCCAGCTTCCTAAACATGAACATTTTCTTCCCATTAGGTGGATGCTCACGGGAATATCCTATTAGCACCGATGGATGTTCACAATGAAATTAATGAGGTCGCAGGCAGCGTTGGTGACACCAGGAATTCAGCAATATCCTTTGACAACTCAGGAATCCAGTATAGGAAACAGAGCATGCCCAAGGAAGGGCATGGGCGGTACATGGGAGACAGAAGCATCCCGCACAAGAAGACACACCTACGGAGGAGGTCTTCGCAGCTCAAAATCAAAATCCCTGATCTAACCGATGTGAATGCCATAGACAGATGGTCCAGGATCGTGTTTCCATTCACCTTTTCTCTCTTCAACTTAGTTTACTGGCTGTACTATGTTAACTGAGTGACTGTACTTGATTTTTCAAAGACTTCATTTAACACTGAGTGAAATATTACCCTGCCTGTCGAGTTTTTATACCAGTACACACACACACAGATACACACACACTCACACACACACACAGACACACACAGAGACACACACAATTGTATATATATGTGAACTTTCTCAGCATATATATAAAATACACGTGTATATGAAAATGTATGTGTATATGTTTATGTACGCAGGTAGAGTATCTGTGTATGTGAAACAAATACGCATACATACCATACATTTTGCAACTATGGACAATTTAACACAGGATGCATATTAAAGAAAGTCATAGCTTTTTTTTTTCTTTTTTAATTGAAAGGGACAAGTATCTAAATATTATGCCTCAAGAATGAGGGTGTGAAACAGAGTCATCCCAAAGTGTGTCTTTTATTATCATAAGTTAGATATTTTCACTTAAGAAAATCAGCGAGCAATTCTTAGTTAATCCTTGGGAACTCCCACTGCAGCAGTTCTGCACCTCATAGCCTCTCAGTTTGCAGTCGAGGCTTGTCGGCTTCTCTGTGATGGGCTCCTTTCATCAGGTATGCTTTTCTGTGGTGGGTTAGCATATGAGATGAGTCGCTGGCAACGCACTTACCTGATTCTCACTGGTAGGTAGCTCCTATGCTCCATCTGAATGTTCATCTTTTAAAACTCACTGAGAGTAAACGGTGTCCTGTTTTAAGTACTCCACTGTCCCATACATGTGGGAGATTTCTGTTAACATTAAATGGGTCCAGCTTAACTGTCGTGTGGGAACACAGTGGCACATTTTGATAATGACATTCCATCGCTAGAAATGTGCTCCATATCTCATCCAGATTTCTAGGTCTGCCATTTAACTGGAAGCATAGATGTCTCAGGTTCTTTGTTACTCTAAGGTAAAACCATCTAGAGTGGTACCCCACTTGCAGTTATGTTACCATTCTCATAACATTGTATGTTGATATAAATATATTTGCATAATACGCATACCTACGTATATTACCAAGATTTTGTTTCTTCTGCTTGCTATCATGGCAGCATGCGGCATCATATTTTTTTTTTTCATTCTGTGATGTAACTATTTTCTGTTCTTTAGAAATTAGGATTGAATCTAAAATGTTTCTACTCTTCACTTTTGGAAATTTAAGAAACATCCTCATAGCCTTTATTTCTGTACTGACATATCTCATAAGCACATCCAACTCCTCCTAGATTAACTAGGATTCTGCAGGAACACTTCCAGTATACACCATAATCATACCACCCATGACCGTTCCTGAGGCAGAGAGGGCAACCTGACAGTCTCTTTTGGTTCCTTCTGATACACAGCCTCATCAGGATTTGGACTTTTTAAAGCTCGTAGAAACGAGACAAGGTGCACTGGTTTCATAGCTGCACCCTTAACTTACTATTTAGATGAGCTCTTTCTAAAGACAAACAAAGATGATCTATTTTTTGTAAACTATTTCTATCACAGGCATCCATAAACCGACTGCAGTTGTGTAACCAGGTGTCACAGCGAAGCATTTGGAAGACAGGATTTAAAAAAATAATGAAATACATGGTAAAGAACTGCTAAATTAATAACCCCCAAATCCCACACATGCGGCACCTTCAAGTCTGGCACCATCGTTTTCCACACAGGCAGCACCACCCCCCTCCCCAGGATGTGTGTGGTGTGGACTGATACCATGGACTGACACTACTTGATTTTTTGGTGGCCCTTGCAATATCTAATATGTGGGAGTCTGACTGTTCAAAGCCAAACATCCAATAAAAGCTAAATCCACAGAATCCATGTGAGGGACAGTTACTGATTTTTGTACCCTTTGCCTGTTCCATTCGTATCTGCTAAATCTTCTTTAAATCACTGCTCCTTTGTTTCATTTTCTATCTGGAGATGAGCCTATGAATTTTGACCTTTGGCTTTTCTCTGGAAATTTTTTTTTCATGGGTAACAGTGGGAGGAGGCAAAAAGTTAAACAGATTTTAAAAAATTCTGTAAGTGGCCTTATCATTGTAACATGTTAAAAGAAAACAAATGTTTGCAAAGACCTTATCCCTTTCAATACTTCAGGTATCTCTCTCTGTATCCTGTAACTCAAAAAGTGCCACATGTAGACAAGGAACTCCAAAATGCAAGCCATGTGGCAGAAACAGTCAGAGACAGATAATTTATTATACACAGAACTGTGACATTTTTCTGGGGAAGTGACTCAGAGCTTTTTTGATGCATAGTTGAGATACCCACATATCAAGGCAGAGACCCCACAGGGCTCAGAAGAGCAGCAGTGCACTCCCAGGGGATCTCTGAACATAAATTTGCATGGTGTAGTCATAATAGCTTTTGAGCTTTTTATATGCATTTGGCACCAAGACTGGGATCCACAACTTTATAGACACTGCAACAAAGTTACCATAGTAGCTAGATTCTAAGTAGTATTTGTAATTAAACACACACAAACACATAAATACATACACACACATACACACACATACACAAATACATACATGTATTCTGTAAAAAAAGAAAAATCCTTTCTAAGATCCTTGGGTATGTGTTTGCTTTACTCCATTTCAGAAGAAAAGTATTTTTCTTCTAATAACTTATTTTATGGCTTCTCTATTTTTTAAAGCTATGAGAAGTATTGAGAAGAGAAGTCTGGCTGTGCTAGTGGAAGAGTGGGATTTGGTCCCTAGCTAGGAACATAACCTGTACTTACTTTACAGCAGCCATCTGAGCCAGTAAGTGAGGGTGCTGAGGGATTCCACCAGGACCTCTGATGGGAGGTGGCTGTTACCCATGCCCAGAGCACTTAAGAACAGAAAAATTTTAACTTCTCACCAATTCAGTAAATGATTAATTTTCTCAACGGTACTGTCTTTCCAAAATGAAATGCTTCGCAGAGGGCTCATGGTGTTGACACGTTGATGACAGCTCTTTCTTAGTTATTTCCAGATATGTCTGTGACAACTCAATAGCCCTCCTCAGTCAGTCCCAGCAGAGAGAAGACCAGAGTGGAATCACCTTCAAAATGAAAGTCACTCCTGCTCACCAATCCCAGGATTCTTGAGGCATTGTGCTGTCAATCCCATGACCCACTGACTGCCCCTGAATCTCAGATGAACTAAAAAGTATATCATAAGATTGTTCCCATTAGACTTTAAATGACATATCCATCTGCAGTATTGTGTGTTTTGATGCCTACGTGGGGACATCTTCAGTTGTGCTCGTGAAAAGTACTTCTCCTCTTTTGAAACATGTAGTTGACAATTTCACCAATGAGATGATCTCAGAGGGGACAGGCACATTGTAGCTGTAGGTGTTTGAGCCCGGTAAATACATTTGAAAAGATGGTCCATTGTTGCATCTTCTTGCTTAAAAGCATAAGCCTACTATAATTCATCTTTTAACCCTCCACGTAAAAATAAAATGAGTTCATATTTCTGACCATTTTCTGTACGTCAACTGAACCAATGGTAAAATATTCGGTTACTTTGGGAATGAACTCTGGCTTTAATGTCAGTGTGAACTTTCCATCAGAGTAACACTGACTCTTTGGGCAAAGAACTGCCCTGGTTGAGTAAATTTCCCAGGACACTGGAGAGTGTGCCTTGGACTGATTACCTCTTCTACTGCATTGAAAGGTGCCATGTTTTCCTGAATGACGAAATCCCCCTCACCTTGTAAGTGACCTCCCAGAGTGGTCACGAACCATACCTCTCCTAGGGACGGCCCACAAACATGTCATTCGTGACTCATTTTTTCTACTTCCCAAGTCAGTAGATATGTTCAAGGTAAGTACAGGATTGTTCTCGTAGGAATAGCTGGTTGCTGTCCTGATTGGTATCCCCGTCGATTTCATTTCATTGTAAAGATAAACTTAAAACCTGGTTTTGCTTAAGCACATTGATGTAATTTTTTGGTATTATTTGACATGAAAAAAAACAGCAAAATTGAGTGACAGATACAATATGAAACTTGTTGAATGAATTCAAATTTATTAAAAAAGGACTAACTGATAAATGTAAGGACTGATTTTTTTTCCTTGTCTATCTGTTGAATATTGTTGTTGTTTTAATCTAACCTTGTTTAACTACACATGTCCATTTAGGCTATGTGAAAAGAAAATGAATTTGAAGCCCCAACCAACTGCTTAAGAGAACAGCTAAACAGTTTCTTTAAAAAAAAAAAAAGTCACAATTTATGTGATTTTTATGTGAGGATTTAGGTTCAGTCCCTAGTACTGAAGAAAAACAGGGTCTCAATGTAGCTTGGAAATTGGGTTCCAGAGAACAACTAATCCTATAGACGTGATCTGCTCTAGTTTTAGTTAAAAGCTAGGGAACAATCTCCCACCTCTGGATAGCCACCTTCCCTTGTTCCCTTTCTAATGTAAAGGTGAGATGATGTCATGGAATGAACAAAGGAATGAATGCATTTCCATGCAGACAGGTTATTGAGAGCCATGTACTGCTCCTGGGAATCCAGAGGTTCTCGGAATGCTCTTAGCAAAGTGTGGCTGATCAGCTCAGCAGGTATACGTCCATGTATAGCAACTGGAAGTTGTCAGGAGTAATACAGGAGGCATTTGATCCATTGTTCTGGTACATAAACAAGTCTTTTGTATTCCAGGTCTTCTCTGGGGTCATGACTTTGGCACAGATTAAACTAAGTTGTTAACTGTGGTGACATCTCTGTGGGAACATTTCTCACCTAGGTCTGGGTCAGGCTTTGTGATAATCTTAAAAGACCAATAAATGCTTCTTAATAAATATCTATTTTGGTGGCCAATGGGTCCAGCGGCCCCCCAGGAAACCTTCACCCAGACTATTCATTCCCCAGTACATTACTGATACTGACATGGCCTGCATTCACATGTGTCTGCTTCACAGTTCTTGCTCAGTAGTCCCTTACTATGTAAAAGATGAGTATTTTCACTGGTTTTTGCTATGGAGATAAACTTCAGAGAAGACTGTCTCTTTAGAATCTGCAAATTAAGGTAGGGACTTGTACCATGTAGACTAAAGCAGCAATTATTATTGATTAAGCTGTTTCTAGTGTTAAAGAGACACCCTCATGCTCCCTTGCTTTTGGATAAATAGGTTCAGCACAGAAGTAGTAGACAGCTACAGAGAAAACACAAATGCTGAAAATGCAGTCAACTACAGCTGGGCAAAAGTATGGTGCATGAATACACCACACCCTGAATACAGTCTCCAGTGTCCATGAAAAACAAAATAAGGATAAGTAACAAAACAAGCCATGCATTAAAATGGCAGAACACAATGTGCCTCGTGGCCCTGTGCTTCTTGAAACAGATTAATGACTCTGAGTACTCGGTGATTTAAAACATCTCTAATAGGTTAAATCTCTTGCTACACTTAGTTTAGGTATCTGCCTCTAGCTTTCTACATTTAATTAATTTGTTGTCATTTTGCTTTCAAATTAAGCATGTAATAATTTTTTCACTACAGTGCTACCTTGTATATCAAGTGCATTAACCTCTTTTCTCTTTTCTCTATATTTATGGCCTGTCTTTTCCTTTTTGCTAGTATTTCCTAAAGTGTTTGACAGGTTATCATGAAATGCAGTGGGCTGACGACCACTTGAGCTTATGCTGGTTGACTAGCCTTTAGTCATCCATTTTCTTACTACTTCTCCCAGCTTCTGGCAATCACTGTTGTCCTCTTTTCTATTCTAAGACCAATTTCTAACCATTAGACTGAGCTTAGGACCCCAATGTGGAAGTTAGAGAAAGGACTGAAGAAGCTAAAGGGGTTTGCAGTCCCATAGGAAGAACAACGATATCAATCAACCAGACCACCAAGAGCTCCCAGGGACTAAACCACCATCCAAAGAGTACACACTAGGCACCCATGGCTTCAGCCGCATATGTAGCAGAAGATGTCATTGTCTGGCATCAATAGGAGAAGAAGCCCTTGGTCCTGTGAAGGCTCGATTCCCCAGTCTAGGAGAATGACAGGGTGCTGATGTGGGAGTAGGTGGGTGGAAGAAGGAAAGTCCTCATAGAAGAGGGAGGATGGAAGAGGGGAGAAGGGGATAACATTTGAAAGGTAAATACATAAACTATCCAATAAAAAAGTTTTTAAATAGATCAATTTGTAGCTTTCATGTAGAAGAGAAAACACATGGTATTTGTTCTTCTACATCTGGTTAATGCCATTTCAGAACTCCCCAACTTCCAAATCCAATTTTGATACGAAAGATATGACACCACTGTTTTCCTTGCTAAGTGATGATAGTGTGTATGGAGGACAGGCTTTATCCATTCATCTGTTGATCCTAGGCTGATTCAGTGTCTTGACTTTGATAGGTAGCACAGAATTAAAGACACTTGTTTTTAGACAAAAAACACTAACATTTCTATCCTCAAATGGCTTTCTCTTCTTTTTCACCTCCAATCTTCTGTTTATTGTGTGTTAAATTTTATGTTATCAAGGTTGAAAATATTGATACTCTGCCTGCATCTCAAGATGTCAATGTTTAATATGATGTTTTCTCACTTCTCCTGAAAGTTGAGAAGTAATGAACACAGTTTTGATCTATACTTTGTGAGTACAATTAAAGGCTTATTATTCCTGTTAAATATGTAAAAAATGATTAATGACAAAACAGAAAGGAGAATCACTCTAACCGTTGCAGGATTCTGTCTAGAAAGTTGATGGCCCAGGATATGCTGAAAGTGTCCACGAGCTGAACTGGACTCCACCTTGGAGGATCTTAATTAGAAATTTAACTCTAAAAGATGAGAGCAATCACCAACTTAGAGATTCAAAGTTTTACAAATATTATTTGAAGCAGAGCTGACCAGTTAGCTTGGTTTCCTTTAAAACTTAAGTCACATGCCTTAACCTCAAGTAGAAGAAAAACAGACATAACTAATGTCCAGAAAATGGATTACTTTAAAAAAAAGATATTATTCTAATCGATGCGAATTACAGTGCATATCATGGTTTCCCTAGGTTGAATTACTTCTCATCAAATATATGTATTGGTCCTAGTTTTTTCTTATCCTTCTTTCCTTCCTCCCCTGTCTCTCCCATTTTTAATTTTGAGACTCTTTTCTTATTAATCTTAGGCTGGCATGGAATTCAATACATAGCTCAGAGTGGCCACAGCTTCAAAATCCTCTCTGTATGAATCATGAAGCTCACCCTGCATCTTATTTTCTCTTAATGGAAAAAAAAGCACATTAAGAACCTACTCCTATCTATCACTTCAGACACTGATTATCTAGATATTCTCCAGTTTTCTCCATAAAAATACCCTCTTGCTGCTGGATGATTTTTCCATAGTATTTAAATCTGCTTACTTGGAGGGACTGGATACAAAATGCAAGTTCAGTTGTTTTATTCCATTTAACTCTTAGAGAAATTTGAAGAACTTTTGGCTCCTCTCTTCTGTGTTCCGGGAACTATCCATCACCATTCTGCCATTCAAATGCAGGAAAGTGTTACGGGATCAAAGATTTTCTTATACCTAACTTTTTCTTCCTCCTTGTTTTAATGGTGTTTAACTATGTTCACTAGTGATTGGCACTGACTTGTTCATGAGAATTTTCCCTGGCTTGTGGATGTTTCCAATCTGCGGTATTTGTAATGGAGTGAGACTGATAACAATCGTGATGCCAGCCATTCTTTTTAACACACATATCCATCCTCATGTGTTTCCTAATCTTCCTCTATCTCCTGAAAAAGCTTCCAACTTTGTGATGTCTTAAAAGAATGACACACCAAGAGTCCAACTTGTGCTGTCCACATACTCAAGGATGTGTTCCCATTTCCTGGAGAGTAGTGTACTAGCTAGTTTTGTGTCAACTTGACACAAGCTGGAGTTATCAGAGAGAAAGGATCCTCAGGTGAGGGAATGCCTCCATGAGATCCAGCTGTAAGGCTTTTTCTCAACTAGTGATTAAAGGGGAGGGGCCCAGCCCATTATGGGTGGTGCCATCCCTGGGCTGGTACTCTTGGGTTCTATAAGAAAGCAGGCTGAGCAACCCATGGGAAGCAAGCCAGTAAGTAACATCTCTCCATGGCCTCTGAATCAGCTCCTGCTTCCTGACCTGCTTGAGTTCCAGTCCTGACTTCCTTTGGTGATGAACAGTAATATGGAAGTGTAAGCTGAATAAACCCCTTTTCTCCCCAACTTCCTTCTTGGTCGTAATGTTTTGTGTAGGAATAGAAACCGTGACTAAGACAAGTAGTCTGCATACATGTGCCATATCAACAAAGAAAACAACTTCCCCAAGAATAGCTCATCAGTCAGGAGTTTCTCCTCATTTATGCTAGAATATTGGCTGTCTTTACTTTAGAAATGTCTTATCTGGGCAGCCACAGCTGCAAAATCTTCTGAGTGCAGAGATCCTGTCATGGCCAAAAGATCACCTTGTTTCACAATGGTGATCTTCCCCAAATCTCTGACTCTTTTGATCTTTGAGCTCTCTTTGTGAATAGTTCCAGAGAGAGATGCTCACTCTGCTGACACTTATTCCTTGTATATCAACGAGCTATGAGATTGCAAACTAACCATCATCTAGTGCATAAACTCTGAACGGATATAAAGCTGCACTAGTTAATGGGTAGAGATACATATTTAGATGGCAGTTTAACCCTATATCCGTTTAGCAGCATAATAGTAAATCCATCAATGGATCTTCTGGGCTTCTTAAGTATTGTGCTTAACCAGACTTATAGGAAAAGTTATGTGTTTACTCTTGTTGAGTAGGTCTTAAATCTAATCAGGAAGAGGTTTTATGTATGAATATTAAGTAAAATATTTAATAAAATGTGATGACTCCCATAACTTTCACTCATGAATGCACTCTTCCATGCAGACCAGTTATTATTGATGTTTATAAGGTTCTGTTTTTTTCCCAGAAGCCAACTTTGAAAGCTGGCCAGCACAGTGGAAGCTTCCTGCTCATTTCCAAGTAGATATCTTCATGTCTTGTAACCAGATTGTGTGGAGTCTTCAGCAATAGGATCTTACCACTAAATTCTAATGGGCAAATAAAAGCAATGATTAAAAAAAAAACTCTGAAAAAGAAATGGAGGGAAGGTGCCTCAAATCTGGTACTGAACTTTTTTATTGGAACTCTATGGCTCCTTGTAGGCCTTCCTTTTGAAGAGAATAAATGCCAACTGAACCCTTCTATATGAATATATATTCAGAAAGCTTATAAAATAGGTCTCCTTATAGCTTTTCCTTTTTTCATAATTTGTCTTCTATTCAAATTACACCCCAAATTGCATCCCCATCCCTCATCTCTTTCCAGAGCTGCACTTACAAAGTCCTCCCCCATTATCTCCTCACCTCTTTAGTGGAGAGGAAGCCCCCCTTGGATACCACCCCAATCTGGGACATCTAGTCCCAGGAGAATTAAGCACCTACTCTCCCACCCAGGTCTGGTCAGGCAGTCCAACTAGGGAAAAGAGATCCAACGGCAGACAACAGAATCAGAGACAGCCCCCAATTCACATTTTAGACTGAACCAAATGAAGATTAAGCTGTATGTCTGCTATAAATTTGTGTGAGGCTTATGTTCAGCCCCTGCATGCTCTTTGGCTAGTGGTTCGGTCTCTGTGAGCCCCCATGGACACAACTTAATTGATTCTGCAGGGCTTATGGTATCTTTGACCCCTCTAGCTCTTTCTGTTCTAGCCTCTCCCCTTGTCCTTGAGCTCTGCCTAATATTTGCCTATGGGTTCCTGCATCTGTTTACATTCCATGGAGGATGAATCCTCTCAGGACACAGTTATGCTAGATTCCTGTCTGCAAGCATAACAGAGTATCATTAATAGTGTCAGGGTTTAGATCTCTCCCATAGGATGGGTCTCAAGTTGGGCCAGTCACTAGTTGGCTATTCCCTCAGCTCCATCTCTATCCTTGCATAGGTTGTAGGCACAATAAATTTTGAGTTGAAGGTTTTGTGGGTAGGTTGATACCCCCTCCTCCCACTGGAAGTCCTGCCTGGCTACAGGAGATGGCCACTTCAGTCTCTGTATCCCCCTCTTGTGGTAATCTCAACTAGGGTCACTGCATAGACTCCTTGGGGCCTCCCCTAAACCAGGTCTTCAGCTAGTCCCAGAGATGTCCCACCACCATCAATTTTCATTCTCACTCCCAGGCCTCTCCTGCCCTGTCTTCCCTAACACCAAATATCCACCCCCAAATCACTTTCCATCCTCTCTTCCACCCAGTTCCTTCTCTTCACCCACATCTGATGACTATTTTGCTTCCACTTCTGAGTGAGATTCACACAGCTTCCACTTAGGCACTCTTTATTACCCATTTTGAGTTAGTACATATTATATTTGTCTTTCTGAGTTTGTGTTACCTCATTCAGAGAATTATATTCTTAAGTTTCATCCATTTGCCTACAAATTTCATGTTGTCTTTGTTTCTAATAACTCAATAGTATTCTACTGTGTAGATGTTCTACATTTTCTTTATCTTTTCTTCTGTTGAGATGCATCTAAGTGTTCACCAGCAATAAGAATTAGAAATTGGTTTACCTCAAGATCCAGCTACGCTATTCCTGGACATCCACACAAAAGATGTACAACTAGACAATATGGACAATTGCTCAGCTATGGTTCATAACAGCTTTATTTGCAGTATCTACAATCTGGAAACAACTAGATGCCCCTCAACTAAAGGATGGCTCAAGAAAATATAGTACATCTAAACAATGCAGTACTACTCATATGGCCTTTTCAAATAACCTTAATGATAGTGCTCCCTTCCCTATGTTTTCCTCTGTCCTCACCATGTGATCCATTTCTTCCTGTTTCCATACCCAACACAACTGCTTCTAGTCCAAGGACTATCTTTCCACTTTCATAGCATAGATATTTACTGTAAATCTTTAATTACTGTGATAGATATTAGGCAAGCCTCAATCTAAAGGCCTGTGTCTCTTAGCTTTGAACAGTCCCTTCAAAGGTTTAATTTTAAAATTTTAAAGAAATTTTCATCTTCTCTCTTATAATTCTGCTGGTGGGATTTTGATTATTACCATTGTGATTCCTTTTCTTTCTCAGTGTTCTGATGAGATAATGGAATACCTAAAGGTTTATTTTTATTTAAAGCTCTGGAAGCTGGCAAGCCCCAGTGGTGGTACTTAGTGAGAGTTACACAATTCTTCAGTGCTTGACTTTTAAAAAGAAAGAAAGAGAAAAAGGAAAAGGAAATGAGCACTGGAGAAAAATAAAGGAGAAAGATTCCAAGGTTTTTTATTCACATCCTGGGGTCGAAGCATAATCCAGCTCTAGTCTCATAAGAAAAAAACATTTTTAATAGCTCCTACTTCTCCACAGGAAAACTCACTACCAGCAGAACCCACCCCACCACATGGACAACCAACCCCAGCAGCTCCTACCCCTCAACAATGATGAACTAAATCAGCAGGAGCTTGGGTAGCAGGAACTCCTGTTCAGAAGATAGCAGCTCCTGGTGTATACTGTTTCTGATTTGTTCTAAGTCTTTTTTTTTTTTTTTTTTCGGTTTCATATGGGAGGGAGATTGTCTACAAGTAATGTGTGCTGAGAAATTTATGTTACCTTTTAGCAATTCTATTCCATTTCCTGGATATCATTTTAGAATGACAAATAATTTGAAATTTTTCAGTTATTTAAATTATGGACTTGAATAAAATTTGGAATGTGAAAAATCGTCAGCATCTAAATTGTGAACCTATTCCCATTATCTTTGCCATAGCTAATGTACTCCCAATTGCTGATAGACAATTGGTTATCTCTCCACTAAGACATGGCATTTTGGATACATACCCAAGAATTATATATCTGGATCATCTTACAATCACCCTATCCACCTGAGTGCCTGGGCTGACTATGATGTTGTTCTTCCCATGAGGGTGCAAACCTTTCAGCCATTTCAATCCTTTCTCTATAGCTCTTTCATTGGTTCCTGCCAGTAAACACTTCTTGGCATCAGCAATAGTGCTTAGGTTTGGTGGCTGTATATGCAGTGGTTCTCCAGGTGAGGCAGTCTCCATAGATCTTTTCTTCAATCCCTGCTCCTCTATTTGACCTTGTATTTCCTCCCCTGCTTTGTTCTCCCTTCTCAGAAGGACTGAGGAATACACATTCTGGCCTTCCTTCTATTTGAGCTTCATAAGTTTGGTGGATGGTTTCTTGGGTATTCCAGGATATTGGGGGGTAGGGTGAGGGTGGGGCAGCATATGCTTATAAGTGAATACATACCATGAGTGTTCTTTTGTGACTGGGTTATCTCACTCAGGATGATAACTTCAAATGCCATTCATTTGTCTAGGAATTTCATGACCTTGTTGTTTTTAATGGCTGAGTAGTACTCCATTGTGTTTATGTACCACAATATCTGAATCCATTCTTTTGTTGAAGGACCTCTGGGTTTTTCTAGCTTCTAGATATTATAAATAAGGCTGCTATGAACTTTGCTGAGCATGTGTCATTGTTAGATTTTGGTGTTTCTTTTGGGTATATGCCCAGGAGTGGTATAGCTGGGTCCTCAGGTACAATTGTACTATGTACAATTTTCTGAGGAACCACCAGACTGATTTACAGTGTTGTTCCTCAGTCTAGAATCCCACCAAAAGTGGAGAAGTGTTCCTCTTTTTCCATATCCTTGCCAGCATCTGCTGTCACCTGAGTTTTTGAACTTAGCCATTCTGACTGGTATGAGGTGGAATCTTTGCACTTCTCTGATGACTAGGGATGTTGAGCATTTCTTTAGGTGTTTCTCAACCATTCAATATTCCTCCATTGAGAAGTCTCTGTGTAACTCTGTACCCCATTTAAAAAAATAGGACTCTTTGATTCTCTAGAGTTTAACTTCTTGAGTTCTTAAGTTACTGAATAAATTAAAACGAAGGAAAATAAAAACCAGGAAAAAAACTGCACTGACTGTCATCACAGATATTGTTCATATGATTTAAAGTTTATTTAGCATGTAGGTGCTCTTCATATCTCCATGAACTTTCATAGTCTGTCAAGAACATAAACATGCTCAAATATAAACACCATGTTCCTCTTTTTTTTCAGTACTTGATTTTTTTTAAAGGTTTGATTGTATACATTAAAATCTTACTCACTAAAATGAGCATAAAGTACCTATAAAATAAGATGTAACCTGGAAATAGTTTTCTTAGTGTGTAAAGATTCAGCATAATGATTTATTTTATTTTATTTATTTATGTTTATAATTTTGGCCTTTGTTTTTCTTGAACTTCATATAGTCTGTGAGTTGCTTCTGGGGTGTTCAGAACTTTCTGGGGTTAGTATCCAATTATCAGTGACTGCATATTATGTCTGTTCTTTTGTGACTGGGTTACCACACTCAGGATGATATTCTCTAGATGTATCCATTTTCTTAAGAATTTCATAAAGTCATTGTTTCTAATAGCCGAGGAGTACTCCATTGTGTAAATATACCACAATTTTTGTATCCATTCATCTACTGAAGAATAACTGGGTTCTTTCCAGCTTCTGGCTATTATAAATAGGGCTGCTATGAGCACTGTGGTGAATGTGTCTTTGTTGTATGTTGAAGCGTCTCTGGAGTTTATGCCCAGAAGTGGAATAAGAGGGTCTTCAGGTAGTACTATGTCCACTTTTCAGAGGAACCGCCAGACTGATTTCCAGAGTGGTTGTACCAGTATACAACTCCACCAACAGTGGAGAAGTGTTCCTCTTTCTCTGCCTCCTCGCCAACATCTGGTGTCATTTGAATTTTTGATCTTAGCTATACTGACTGGTGTGAGGTAGAATGTCATGGTTGTTTTGATTGCCTTTCCCTGATGGCTAAGGATGTCAATCACTTCCTTTGATGTTTCTCAGCCATTCGATATTCCTCAATTGATAACTTTTTGTTTAGCTCTGTACCACATTTATTAATAGGATTGTTTGATTCTCTGGTGTTTAACTTCTTGAGTACTTTGTATACCTTTGATATTAGGCCTCTATCAGATGTGGGATTGGTAAAGATCTTTTCCCAATCTGTTAGCTGCTGTTTTGTTTTCTTTACAGTGTCCTTACCTTACAAAAACTTTGCAGTCTCATTAAATCCATTTGTTGG
This sequence comes from Micromys minutus, assembly GCF_963924665.1. Taxonomy (NCBI): domain Eukaryota; kingdom Metazoa; phylum Chordata; class Mammalia; order Rodentia; family Muridae; genus Micromys; species Micromys minutus. The sequence continues at coordinate 61,229,569 of NC_137972.1, forward strand.
TATTTGATCTTAGAGCACAAACCATTGGTGTCCTGTTCAGAAAATTTTCTCCTGTGCCTGGGTGTTCAAAGTTTTCCATACTTTCTCATCTAATAGTTTCAGTGTACCTGGTTTAATGTGGAGATCTTTGATCCACTTGCACTTGAGCTTTGTACAAGGAGATAAGAAAGGGTCTATTTTCATTCTTCTGCATGCTGAGTGCCAGTTGGACCAACACCATTTGTTGAAGAGGCTGTCCTTTTTCCACTGAGCGTTTACAGATCCTTTGTCAAAAATAAAGTGACCATATATGAGAGGGCTCATTTCTGGATCTTTTATTCTATGCTATTGATCCACATGCCTATCTCTGTACCACTACCATGCAGTTTTTAGCACAATTGCCTTGTACTATAGCTTGAGGTCAAAGATGGTAATTCCCGCAGATGTTTTCTTGTTGTTGAGGATGGATTTCCCTATTGTAGGTCTTTTGTTATTCCTGATGAAAGTGCACATTTCTCTTTCCAACTCTAGGAAGAATTGGGTTGGAATTTTGATGGGGATTGCATGGAATCTGTAGATTGCTTTTGGTAAAATGTCCATTTTTACAATGTTGATCCTTCCAATCCATGAGCATGGGAGATATTTGCATTTTCTGAGATCTTCCTAGATGTCCTTGTTTTATATTTTTTGTGTTTCCTCTTTAAAAGCTTCTATTTCTTTATGCTTTTCCTCCCATTTTTGTTTAAAGATCTCCATCATCATTTTGAGGTATGATTTCAGGTATTATTCTTTTTTTTCTGAGTGTTTGGCATTCTATTTTTTTACTGTGATGGGAGAGCTGGGTTCTGTTGTTGCCAGGTTATCTTGGTTTCCATTGTGTATGTTCTTTTGCTTTCCTCTTGCCATCTTGTTGTCTGTGATTATATGTGGTCTGGTTGTCAGTGATTTGTTCTCGTATCTTCTGTGTACCTGGCCTCTATCTCTGGATCTTTACTGTTTTTGGTGGCAAATGGCTTGAGCATTTTGTACACACACAAGGGCCTTCCACGTGGACCTGAGTATTTATGACAGAATTCCTGCTCTTCTGGACCAACTGGAGGGCCGCACCTACTGTGTGCTAGGCCTAGCCCTGTCTGCACCCTGGCTACTCGCAGTGCATTCTCGCCAGGCCTGTGTCCCTGGATCTGTGCTGTTTCTGGTGGCAAATGGCCTGAGTGTTTGGTCTGCATGTAAGGGCCCTCCTGGTGGAAATGGAGTCCATATGGCAGAGTCCCTGCTCCCCTGAAGCAAATGGGGGGAAGGGGTACTTTTTGCATGCTCCGCCCTGACCTTTCTGTGCCCTGGCTACTCACAGCACAGTGTCACCAGATCTCTGTCCCTGGATCTTTGCTATTCCTGGGGGCAAATGGTTTATGGGTTTGGTCCGCACGCAAGGGTCTTCAGGGTGGAAACCGAGTCCCTATGGCAGAGTTCCTGCTCCCCTGAACCAATGGGGGGCACGCTTTCGATGCATCAGGCCTAGCCATCTCTGTGCTCTGGCCACTCGCAGTGCAATCTCACCAGGCTTGCGTCCCTGGATCTCCACTGTTCCTGGTTCCAAATCCAAAATGTATTTTCAAAATGCTCTTCCTAACTCTATTAAGAATTGAGTCCACATTTTGGTAGGGATTGCATTTGTAGATTGCCTTATGCAAGATGGCCATTTTTACAATCTTAATCTTACCAACCCACAAGCATGGGAGATCTTTCCATCTTCTGAGGTCTTCTTCAATTTTTTTTTTTCCAGAGCGTTGAAGTTCTTGTTGTACAGATCCTTCACTTGCTTGGTTAGAGTCACACCAAGGTATTTTATATTCATTGTGGCTATTATAAAGAGTATTGATTTTCTAAAAGATTATTTTTCAATTTCTATTAAGAATTATGTTTAAGATTGGATGGGTATTTGGCTGAATCTGTAGATTGCTTTTTGTGGGATTAGCATTTTTCACAATATCCATGAGCACGTGCGTTGGTATTTCTATATTTTGGTATCATCTTTGGTTTCTTTCTTTGCTATCTATTGTTTATATTTTTTTTGGTGTCTTAAAGTTTCCATTTTTCAATTCATCTAGTTCCTTGGTTAGGTTTATTCCAAGATACTTTGTTTCCTTCTGAAGCTATTGTGAATGATACCACTATGAATGCTAAACCTGTCAAATATTGCCTATATTTTATTGTGCCAAATATTGCCACATAATTTATATGTCTGTATTTTCCATATTCCTAGGGGTTTCAATAAATACTGAATTTTATCAAAGGCCATTTCTGCAGCTACTGAGATGGTCATGAAATTTCTGTCTTTAGATCTCATTATGTGGTGGATTATATTTATTGATTTATGTCTGTTTAACCTTCTCTACATCTCTGGATAAAGGTTGCTTGATAATGCTTGGTGATATTTTCTGTTTCTTGAATATTGTTTGTAAATTTTTTATTCACAGTATTTTGTCTATGTTCTTTGTGAAGATTGCACATAAATTTTATTGGTTAGGTCTCTATTTGGTTTTAATATTATGATAATATTTGCTTGGTAACAGGAATTCAGGAGTCTTCCTTTTCTATTTTGTGAAATAATGTTCATTGAAAGTTTGTGCTGCATCCATCTATCCTGTGGCCTTTTCTTACTTAGGAGATTTCAGATATTCTTTCTGTCTTGTTATGTATCCTTTTAAATTATTTACTTCTTGGTTTAACTGTGATAGATCACATCAGTTTCTTTTCTATTTCCTAGCTTAGTGGAATAAATTTTTCAGTATATACTTATGATTCTCTGAATTTCATCCATATAGATTGTAGTATCTTCCATTTCAAATCTAATTTTATTAATTTGGGTCTTCTCAGATTGCCAACTTTGGTAAGCTTTTTGAAGACCAACTCTTCATTTAATTGATCCTTTCTTTGTGTTGCATGCTACTTATTTTTATCTTGCTAATCTCTGCTCTCCTCTTGACTATTTCTCTTTGCTGCTTTTGAATGATTTTTGTTCTGGTTTTTCTAAGGCTTTATGAGGTAATATTAAGTGGTTTTATTTGGGTTCTTTTCAAGATTTTTATGTGGAAACTTAGTGCTCTAAAGTTGCCTGTTCAGATTACCTTGATTGTATTTGAAAGACTTGTGAATGTTCTAATTTCCCTCATATTTGATTCTAAGAGATTTTCAGCCTTTTTTTAATTTATTCAGCGATCCATTTATAATTTAGAGATATGTTGTTTAATCTCCACAACTGTGCACATCTTCATTGCTTCCTCTTGTTACTGAAATTCAGTTTTATTCCACTGTAGTTAGATAATATACAAGGAATTATTAAGAGATATTTTGTGTCCTAGTATATGATTTTTTTCATGAAACTTTTATCTCTGTTTCTATATCTTTCTGTCTCTGCTCTATTTCTCTGTTCCTGAGTAAGTGATGGAGATGGAGAAAACATGAGAAGAGGAGAGAGAGAGAAAGACAGAGAGACTGACAGACAGACAAACACACAGAGAGAGAGACAGAGAGAGAGACAGAGAGAGACAGAGAGACAGAGACAGAGACAGAGAAACAGAAAGATATGACAGAGAGATGGAGAGAAGGGGAGACAGAGAGGGAGAGGAGGGGGGAGAGAGAGAAACAGAGATTTTTGTCACAGATGTTACATGTACATGGGTGCCAACAGAATCCAGAAAAGGAACTTCAGATCTTCTGGAGTTGGGGTTAGAAGTAGTTGTTACCCATTTGGAGCACTGAAAATTGAACTTGCATAATCTAGAAGAGCAGCAAGTTCTGTAAATGCCTGAGCTAGCTTTCCAGCTACAATCACACTTAATTTATCAGTATTGTTTGGGGGATTTTAGAAGAAATTTTTTATGTTTGTGTATGCAAAGAGAATGCAAACTTAGATTTGAGGTCCACAGGGATCAGAACAAAACATTATGTGGGTTTACTGGAGCCCTCCTAAGAAGGCCCTTTCTCTACTGAGAAAGCCAGTAAATATGTTTTGCTGTTGTACTCATTAATCTGTTACTTACTTTTATCCTGGTGATAAAATGCATAGCATCCGGGGTGAAGAGAGAAGGGAAGACCTTTAATAATTTGCCAATTCGAAAAGATGGGAATAAGAGCTTTTAATACTGATTTCCAGTAACATCTCATCCTGTTGCATTTGTCTTGCTCATCTGCTAACTCCTCTCTGTTCATGCTCAGATGACAATTAAAGACCCCTGGATGGAGGAAGCCCCTCACTCTAGTACCGGGAGAACTCGAACCAAAGAACTCACAGAGAGCCTATCTTGCTGTAATCACGCAAGAGGTTTATTTGGGGGGGGGGAAAGCCAGAGCTCTGGGGACAACACATGTCTCACTCAGGAGATAGAGGAGTCGACCACAAACTCAATTAGGGGGACATATATAGGGAAAATTACATAAGCAGTTAGCAGCAAGCACATAACAATTTCATTGGTTCATTCAAATTGGCACACTCTGTCTGCTTTTGGATATGATCTAACTCCAGATCACTCTGTTTTGGGGCTCACTGACCTTCACACTTTTTTTTTTTTTTCAGGACTGCAGAGTCAGACCTTACCAAGACCAGATAGTCTGTGGTTTTTGTTCTCAGCCTTGAGACATACTTGTCCTCAAGGCAGGGTTAGTGGGGGCTAACTTGAAATTTTAACTCTTTCATTCCCCACTTTTTTAGTGGTTATTTCTAATCTTAGAACTCAGTATCTTTAGTTTACTTGGAGTCCCTTAATGCATGGTATTGCATTAAAATCTGCAATGCACTTACTCTTTTCCTAACAAAGGCTACTAACTTATTAAGGATTCATGGTCTAAATGTAAGAAGCAAAAGCAAAATTAAAAGAAGCCCCACTAATGAGGAGATTAAAGTAGTCAGCCTGTTAAACTATTTCTCAAACCATTTTTGTTGTTTTTTTCTTTGTCTCTTTTTCTTTTGTCCAGGCTTCCTCTTAGCTTACTTATAGAATCTTTAATCACCCCTGAATTATCTACATAAAAGCAACATTTCACTTTTAAGGCAGTACATAGCATTCTATCTTTAAGGAACAGTAAGTCTAGTCCCTTTCTGTTTTGCAAAACCAACTCCGAAGGGGGGGGGGGGTTCAGTGACTCTTTAATATTAGATATGGATTGTTTTAGGGCTTGTAAATCTTCATCTATGGTGGATCTCAATGTTTGGATATATTGAGGAGTCTGTATTAGTGATGCTGTGTTCGTTCCCACTCCTGCCACCACTCTAAGCCCCAATTTAACTGCTAGGAGCTTCCAAAGGTACTAGATATGGCCCCTTCCAGTGAGGTTTTAATTTCTCACTCAATGGCATTGGACCAGGAGGATGTCTCTGACCTGGAACTGTTGGGGTACATTCTCAGTCTCTCAGGCCTCTTTCAGTTGTTTCTAGGCTTGATGTCTTATCACCCCAAGGGCCTTTAGGCAGGCAAACAAAGGTTTAGGAAAACAGTATCAAGATTATACATTCTACCCGACTCAGTGAGCAGTGGTGGTCCCACACACAGGATCTCATAAAAGAAAAATCTCAAACCACACATTCATTTCAAAAGCCAGAAGTTCATTTCAATAAATTCAGAAAAACACTTTACAAAATATAGTGCTCATGATAAAAGGAGCAAACACCCCATGTTAGCACACTGGAAATAGGAGGAAAGTTCTTTAACCCAATGAATAGGATCCTCAGACACTCACAGACAGCCCTGAATTCAGTAGTGAAAGAAGAGGTGCCTCCCTGAACAATTAGCAGTAGCCCTGTATGTTTTCCTTCCACTTCTATTCAACACTATAATAAAGGTTTTAGCAGTCAGACAAGAAGAAGAAATAAAAAACAGACACACCAGATAATACTTTAAATTATTATTTGTTGAAGACTTAGTTATATATGCCAAATCTAACAAATTTACTTTCACTACAGACATACAGTACTAGGAAAGCATGCAGGAAACCTGCCTTTCTATATACATAATGAACAACTCAGAATGTAAATTAAGGAATTTAATTCAATTCATGAAAGCATTCAGAAGTCTTACAACTGAATGGGTTAGGAATACTCAGTCTGATTCTCTTCCTCTCTGTCCACTTGTCCAGGTCAGCCTCTCAAGGGCTTTATGGTATCCCTACACTCTCTCTGCTGTAGAATGGTATTGCTAAGTGAATTCAGGTGGTAGACTAATCATCTCCTACCCTCAGCTTTCATTTATCACAGCTAGATCATTAGAATTTTAAATGATCTCCAGAAAGCTTTCCTTTGAATATTTACTGAGATTTCAACAACTGGTTTTAATTAAGTAGTTTATTGTAATGAACAAGAGTTTTGCTTACTCAGGAGAAGTGTAAAGAGTCAAAATAACATCATTCCTGTTCAGAAGATATGAGGAAGGCTATGTGAAGTAACCTGTTCCCTGGTAGATCACAGAAGATAAGTGCCCATGTAGCTTGGATGTACTGCAGAGTTTAACTGAAAAATGACCTTTTTTAACCTTTAGAGTTCAAGCAAATAAACTGTTATGGTGTGATTGCAAAGAGAAATGTGAAATCCGCTTTGTACTATATGTGGTGGTTCACAGAGATTATTTTCTTGAAGCATGTTGTCATGAACTCAGCTCTTTGCTGCAGAAGAACTGTGTATTGCTTATGGTTCCTCTGAAAGCTAAGTATTAGCATAATTTTCCAAACAATGGCACCATTATTTTTTGCTGCAAAATTGCAGCCTTTTCTTCCAGCTGTCCAAGTTTCAGAATTACTTAGCATGAGTAAACTGAAGGGGGAGATGATATAATTATATTGTAATCTCAAAAATAATAGAAAAATGAAAAATAAAAAAATATTTTAAACAGTAGAAGAACCATCAACAAAAGGAAACAGAATCTTGTATTGCTGTAGATTCAGTTTTATGACAGGTGAGATGGCCGTTTCTTAAGCCATGCAAGTAAAGCTTGCTGTTAACTACAAAGATACTCAGGTGAAATGGACATGCGTGGTTTGTAGTTTAGACTTCACTGACTGCTGCATTTTGGAACCTGCAGGGAAGCGTTCCAGGTCTGGCATGACCATGGTAGGAACAGAATGTCATGGTTCCAGCTCCTGGTACAGGGCCAGCAGGTGGGTGTCTCCACAAGTGTTAATGGTTGCTATGGGCATAAAGCTTTTTTGTATAATAATGTTCAAATTTTACATTCTTCCTTCAAGGTGTGTCCTTTTTGTTAATGTTAATGTTAATGACTCCATAATAAATATAGACAACATGATTCCGGGGGCCAAACGTGTGGCTACAATCTCAGCAAAATGGCAAATGCTGAGACCTTCAAAACAGCCCTTAAGGCTGTGGAAAAGAACTCTAAGAACATAGACAATTTCTCAAAGAAAATAAGGATGCAATATGAACTATATGAGGGGCTTCATGAATCTGAAGGAACAAAAGCAGCTGGACTGTGAGCCAACTTGTCAGAAAGATACTGAAGAAGGACATAAAGAGATTTAGAGAGTGCTGATCATATGAGATCCAACCCAGCTAAGATTTTTGTTGTTGTTTGTTTGTACTTACAAAACCAGACAGATTTCTGCTTTCCGTGTCATCCTGGGACAAAGCAAGGTTATTCCCAGGTTGGGGAGAGATGGTAATTTCAGGCTGGGTTCCCACCCATCTAGCTTATTGTCTATGGTTAGCAGAGGCAAGCAGATCTCTGAATTCTTTTGCACTGTTAAAAGAAAAGAAAATGTGTGCTTGCTGTCTCCTAAGAATTAAAGGCTTGGGGTCATGGGATGCTGGTTCACAGGACAGTCAAAGGAAACATGGAGAAAGTGACTAGATTAATTTCTAAAATAAAAGACTAGGCTTATGATCTATAAAAACTGAGCTATTCAGAGAGGTTTTTATAGTGATAAGAGAGAACTGCTGGGAGAATGAACACAAGTGAGAGAGAGACAGAGACACAGAGAGAGGCAGACAGAGACAGAGAAAGACACAGAGACACAGAGAGAGCTGTCTGAAGATCTCCAGAGAGAGCAGAACTCAGAAACAGCAATCTGGAAAGCTGTCTTAAGTAGAACATAAGACATCAGCTTGGACCGACAATTTGACTTCAAATCATTTGTTTCACCTCTACAAGACAACTCTTCCTTAAGACCCCTCTATGAGCCTGGGCTGATGCTTTGCAGAAGATGCTGGCTCTTGCACTCCATAAGGGTCCTGCTTGAGTCTGAGCTAACCTGGTTTGTGTGTGTTGGAATGAAAGATTGTAAGGTCTCAAGCCTGGCCAGGTGTGCCCACTATAACTGGTCCTGACAACGACTTAATCATCTCTATCAGTGAAGGACAGAAGCTGTGCATTGCTATAAGCATGTAGCATTACCTGGTGTTCTCCCTCAAAGATGATATGAAAAGATGACCTTGTATTATTGATACATTATTGATATCTTATGAAGTAATAACATGATCATATTGATTTTCACTACAGTCGGTTTAGGTGGCTACAACAGAATATCAGATGAAATACAGAAATCTATTCCTTTTTAGCACAGGTAGTTGGGAAATCTAATAATAAGTGCCTGGTGCAATCAAGCCTGTTCATTGTTTTGGTGATGGAGGTAGGTTGAACCTAGGGCTCTGCACATGTCATGAAGTGCTTTACCACAGACCTAAACCTCCAGCTCAACATTCAGGATGTTTTTAGAACCATAATTTGGTTACCACAGTAATAGTTTCACTTGTTAAGGTGATAAGGCAAGTCTTTTGTGTGTAGTAACTTCCCAAAGACCCTGCCTTCAAAACTGTCAGGCAGAGGGCCATGATTTTTCATGAAGCTTAGGGAAATAAGGTCATGAGTGCATAGCAACTTTCTCAATGTAGCTCTGCTTATCAGGCTGCAGTTGTCATGGTAACCACCAGCAATGTTCAAGGTCCCCAAAACTATGATACTTGTGGGAACATTCAAGCTACCAATGAGAATATTAAGGACTGTGGAGAAAGAGTGCACTGCAGAAGAAAACTTGTTTATTAACAAAAGAAGAATGACTCCTGCTACAGAGACCTTGACTTATAGGCAGAATTACAGTCCCTTAGCCATATTGAGAAACTCTTAATGACTCATTATCTGGGATGGGAAGAGGCCCTGTGACCTTGTCCTGCATGGTCCAGGAGGGCTCCTTTTCCAGGTTGGCTGTGTCTGAGGCTCTGCTGCATGTAACTCTAACAACATCAGTGTTTCAAAGAGATGCAACAGACACTCCTGCTTCACTTTCTGTCCTGCATTTGCAAGTTAGGAGAATTTCAATAGGTGTTTCTCTAGAAGCACACTATAAGAACATCAAAAGAATATCTACTAGTGAAACTATACCCACTATGGCTGTACCATGGTTTTCACTCACTCTTTACCAGATTCCTTCTCTACCAAGCATCCAAGGGCCTCAGAGCATGAGCTATTGATGAGCATTTGGCTTTAGAAAGCCCCTGTTGTAAAGGTGGTAGGGAACTGATGAAAGGGCAAACACTTTGAAAAGTCCTTCTGTGCACAGGGATGCCTAGAAGAATGAGAACTTACTTTGGGAGCTTCCTCTTGAACCCTGGTGCAGAACAGGGTGTGAATGCATAGGGAGAGGCCCTTTACAGTTGGTTAACCCCTGTCAATTATTCCTTCCTGCTGGGAGCTTGGGTCTGTTCTTATTCTAGAACATGAAAAGAACATATGGGATACCTCCCCAGAGCTTTGACCACTGGTATTCTGGGCAAGATGTGGGACAAGTGTCCATTTGTAGAACTTTATTTCTTACCATGGTAAATAAAAACTGCTGTCCTAGATGATACAGTAGATTTTTTTCCTCCATGGGGAAGATTAGCACCAAGAAGAGACTGAGTATTTCCAATGCCCCAGCTTCAGAAGGCAAAAAGCAACTGTATAAAAAACTCCCTGCATGGTCCTGGGGACATTCATTCTCCCCAGTGATTCCCACTTCTAAGAAAAGTGGTAATGGAGGCTGCTTTTTTGGAAGGTTTTGGGGTGCCTTCTGTTTCTTCATTACATTACAGAGCAACTCAGATCCCAGATCAGGGCTTAAGTAACTCCTCCAAAAGTGACTGCCTCTAATGTAGTCAAGAATCACTTCTTGGTCTCAGATGTCATTTTTGAGTCCATTACAAAAACATCCAAATAGCAATTTGAAAATAATCATGGTATTCTTCTGCAAACCAGCCACTGTGCTGGGCCTTCATATGCACTTTTATTTGTTCTCTGAAATCCTTAGAGCAATTATGGGAGATAAGCATTATTAGCTTCACTTGTCAAATAAACCTGTAGCTGTTTTGGCAAACGTGAAGAGGAGTTGCAGACCTTGGGAAAGTATGAACTGGAATGAATTAGATGTTGCTCATAAGTAAAAGGTGATTGATGTCTTAATTATTTATTTGCTCCTGTGTAATGAGAAGGTTGGGGATTATGGTTGCACAGATGACAGTATCCCAAGGCAGTGTGCATACCCAAGGACTTCCTGCAGTATATTTTCTTATGTGTGTGATACAGAAGAGTCTGTTGCCTTGTATTCAGTACCCAAACGGATGCTACTGACAATTCATATCTTCAGAGAAAAAAAAAGTAAACACTACCTGAATGATTTGGACATTATTCAGTTTGTAGCGGACAGCACCTTCACTATCACACCATGCAGAAGCCACTGATTTGAAAAGCAGTCCAGAGTCACAGTGCATGTGTATACTTTCCTTTGCCCCATAAGTCTTAGTTGATTGAGGGCCATGTATTGTGCTGAGACAGGTCTGTGTTGCTAAAATGCCTTCAGGACTGGTGTCTAAGCAATATCAACTCCTCATCCTCAGGTCCCCAGGATAAACAAGGCACAATTGCACCAGTTTACTCTGAAGAACCAGTGAGCTTACTGAGCTTCCTTATCGACGTGAGATGATGTATTATTTATATGGGTGTGTTCACTCTGCCTCCAATCCACTGCACCTGGAAAGCCTTACCCAGAAGGGACAAGGCTTCCCTTCAGTATCATGGATGGAACCCCGACACTCCACTGTCTGGTCCAAAGGGACCTCCAATTCCCCAAATTTTAAAAGGCAATTAAAATACCTAGAAATGAGCTCAACATTGGCTAGAGGAGGATTTCTGGTAGTTAGATAATAGCCAGTATTTCTCAGAAACTTGTAAAACTATTTCCCCTCAACCAAAAAGAGTCATTTTCTATACCTCTGGCAGAAAAAAAAAAATGGCTGTCTGTGGTGTCTATAAACCTCCAGGCTCCCTCAGAATTACAAATCTTATTTTATTGTTATGCATTTCAAAGTCCATGCTGCCTAGTCCTCCTCATCTCTTCCCTTACCCTAAACTCCCTCCTGCTACCAGGATTCTCTTCCCACAGTTACTCGTTCTACTTATAGCTCTGCTATTATTGTTATTCAACCCAATGTGTGCTCCAATTATCCTTCTCTTACTATGTCTCCTCTATTCTCCCTCTGACACACATAGCACTGGCCATGTCCAGGAAGCTAGTAATGCTCAGTTAATTGCTTTCTCTATATATTCTGAACGCATTCAGATGCCTCTGCCTATTCTCTCTCTCATATCTACAAGAAAATCCTTTCCCTTAAACATACCCTGGAGGAGTCATGTTGTTAGTTCATACACCTACTTGCCTATATGTTCTAGCTTCCCACTAAGGCCATGTACAAATGAGACAGAGTTGCACAAAACAGGTGGCAAGGAATGGCTAGATATTTAGGCAAGGGCTTTGTGACCATACTCACTACTCAATGAGAGGTAACACAGTTAACGAACCTAGCTGGAATAATCTTTTTGCGAGGAAATGCAACTGAACTTATCAAGGTAATGTCTGCTTGGTTCATAGGACAGTTGTTAGCATCTAAGGGTGTTATGGGGAAAAACCTCAGGGTCATAAAACCACCCAAGAACAGGACCCTATCAAACTTGAGCTCTCATGAATGGTAGATAAGGACTTTTCATGTTGCAATTTTTTTATTCATTTTAGAAAATAAATATGTTATGTATCTCAGAGTGTATTACTTATGTCAATTTTCCAAGTCTATTTTCACAAATAAATAAAGCGATTATGAAATTTCCTTAGAAAGAATGTTCATAGGCCATTAAGATGGCTCAGTGAGCAAAGGCACTTGCTTAGCAAACCTGAAGACCTAAGTTTGATTCCTGAAATCTACATAAAAGCTAAAAAAAATTCCTGACAAAGGACCCTTGGCAAGGACACATACTATGAATTAATATCTTCAACATCTGTAACAGGAGCCTGTTGATGCAACTTCCACATCTCCAACTTGACCTACTAAACAGGATGCCTTAGAAAAGAGCTCAACAAGCCTTCTGATAATTCTTTGAGGAGTTCTGATTGCATGGTAGCACTCTTCATGTCTGAGTAGGTAGTTAGCTGTATAGATGAGCCTATGTCTTCAGCTAAAAGGTATTCTGTGTATGCATGTTAAGTCATCTTGAGTTTCTAGTATATTCTGGAGGGCAAGGCCTTTTGCCTTTGACAAAGTCTTGAGATGCCTTCATGCCAGAAATCTTGCTGATGATATACAGTCTTTTTCTTTAAACTTTTGTGACTATAACACTGACAATGTAAATGACAATTTTGACATTTGAAAACATTATGTGCATTTAATTAGGATGGTAATTAGTTGATCTAAAAAAAGATAGATGCTCAAATATCATAAAAGGTCATAACAACACAAATCTTCAGTTTTCTTCACTAAATAGTCTATTTTTATTTATAAATAATTTAATTGAGAAGGATTAGATGATTCATTTAGTTCGTCCCCCATTTAAAAATTTGTTAGGATAATTAGAACAATAAATCTATAAAAATATGGAAATGAGAATATCCAAATTCTATGCTCATCAGTTATCTTTTTCAGCAACCAACATTTGAATAAAAGTGCAGTGACTTTCCTCTATGAAAGGAAAGTTGGTGATAATAATGTAAGGACTGGGAATACAGCCCTGTGCCCCAAGATGAATGAAAAAAAAAAAAAAAAAAACTAAACAGGCAAAAAAAAAAAAAAAAAAAAAAAAAAAAAAAAAAAAAAAAAAAAAAAACCCAAAACAACAATAAGAAAAAACCCAAGCAAATTATCAATAGACTAATATAAGCAAAGATTGGGATAAAGCTTGATTCAGTAAATTGTCCCTATTTCATCCTTAAAATTTCATAGGTACCAAATAATGTTTTTTTTTTATTTTTTAAAACGAATTTATTTTACAAAACAAAGATAAATGTACAGATTTTAAACATTTTTTGCTTAAAATTATACATTTTTGTCAGTACTGTTTTTTCAGATATTAAAATAATTTTTACATAAAAATATGTGAATGTATTTTTTAGTCAGTACTTGATTTTTTCAAGGGCTTGACAGTATGCATTGAAAACCTAATAGTTACAATGAGCGTACAGTACATGCAAAACAAAACGCAATATGGAAATAGTCAAAGTCTTCTTGTTTTGTAAATATATTTTTTTGTTTTGTTTTCTTTATTTCTTGGACTTCATACTATCTGTGAGTTGTTTCTGGGGAAGTGCAAGCCTCTGGGGTTAGCATCCCAATATCAGTGACTGCATATTATGTCTGTTCTTTTGTGACTGGGTTATCTCACTCAGGATGATATTCTCTAGATGCAGCCATTTTCTTAAGAATTTGGTTAAGTAATTGTTTCTGGTGGCTGAGTAGTATTCCATTGTGTAAATGTACCACAGTTTTTGTATCCATTCATCTTCTGAAGGACATCTGGGTTCTTTCCAGCTTCTGGCTATTATAAATAGAGCTGCTATGAACATTGTGGTGCATATATCTTTGTTGTGTATTAAAGTGTCTCTGGGGTATATGCCCAGAAGTGGAATAGCTGGATCTTCAGGTAGTACTATATCCAATTTTCTGAGGTATCGCCAGACTGATTTCCAGAGTGGTTGTATTAGTTTGCAACCCCACCAACAGTGGAGAAGTGTTCCTCTTTCTCCGCAGCCTCGCCAGCATCTGCTGTCATCTGAGTTTTGGATCTTGGCCAGTCTGACTGGTGTGAAGTGGAATCTCAGGGTTGTTTTGATTTGCATTTCCCTGATGGCTAAGGATGTCGAGCACTTCCTCAGATGTTTCTCAGCCATTCGATATTCCTCAACTGAGAACGTTTTGTTTAGCTCTGTACCCCATTTTTAATAGGGTTATTTGATTCTCTGGTGTCTAGCTTTTTGAGTTCCTTGTATACGTTGGATATTAGGCCTCTATCTGATGTGGTGTTGGTAAAGATCTTTTCCCATTCTGTTGGTTGCCGTTTTGTTTTCTTGACAATGTCCTTAGTCTTACAGAAACTTTGCAATCTCATTAAGTCACATTTGTTAATCTTTGACCTTAGAGCTTGAGCCATTGGTGTTTTGTTCAGGAAATTTTCTCCTGTGCCTATGCGTTCTAAGGTTTTCCCTACTTTCTCATCTAATAGTTTCAGTGTATCTGGTTTAATGTGGAGATCTTTGATCCACTTACACTTGAGCTTTGTACAAGGAGATAAAGAAAGTGTCTATTTTCATTCTTTTGCATGCTGAGTGCCAGTTGGACCAGCACCATTTGTTGAATAGGCTGTCCTTTTTCCATTGAATGTTTACGGCTCCTTTGTCAAAAATCAGGTGACCATATATATGAGGGCTCATTTCTGGATCTTCTATTCTATTCCATTGATCCACATGCCTATTTCTGTACCAGTACCATGCAGTTTTCAACACAATTGCCTTGTAATATAGCTTGAGGTCAGGGATAGTGATTCCCGCAGATTTTTTTTTGTTGTTGTTGAGGATGGATTTCAGTGTTCTAGGTCTTTTTTTATTCCATATGAAATTGCACATTGATTTTTCCAATTCCTTGAAGAACTGGTTGGAATTTTTATGGGGATTGCATTGAACCTGTAGATTGCTTTTGGTAGGATGGCCATTTTTAAGATGTTGATCTTTCCAATCCATGAGCATGAGAGATCTTTCCATTTTCTGAGATCTTCCTCAATTTCCTTCTTTAGAGGTTTGAAGTTCTTGTCATACAGGTCCTTCACTTGCTTAGTTAGAGTCACACCAAGGTATTTCATAGTTTTTGTGACGATTGTGAAGGGTACCTTTTCCCTAATTTCTTTCTCCACATGTTTGTCCTTTGAGTATAGGAAGGCTACTGATTTGTTTGAGTTAATTTTGTATCCAGCCACTTTGCTGAACTTGTTTATCAGCTGTAGGAGTTCTCTGGTGGAATTTTTGGGGTCACTCAAGTTAATGGTTTCGGAATTCCATATTTCGAAGGTCAACCATAGAAAAGTTAACCAGTTGGGTTTGTTTTCTTTTAGTGAAAATCTGAAAGATCCCTTAGGAACTCTGGAAGTGCATATAAGTTGTTAAGGTATGCTCTCAGTGGATATGCATGGCTCTGTACCTGCCTAAGCACTCTGGATTCATGAATGAAAGACACACATGTGCAGTGTTATTTTTAATATTCCTTACTAGCTCAATGACTGGCCTTCTCCTGAAACTCCACATGATCAATATACTTCCATACTGTATTTTTAAGTAAATATTTATCAAATCTTTATCAAAACTGCTACCCTAGTCATAATGAAGAGGTGGTCCCAGATTCTTACCTGTAGGCAGGCTGTTAAACCTGATCTATTGCTTCTCATCGTCATCTGTGCCTTGGAGCTAAGGCACAGTCCTCCACAACCATATCCTGCCTGGAAAGAGCTGGTCTCCCAGGAGAGCTAAGCCTACAAGTGAGATCACCACGTTCAAACCAATAACTGTTTAAATAGGGACCCACTAGGAACATACAGGGCATAGGAAGCATGGAGAAGCCTGGGACAGGATCTTTTCAGTTTCCAGCTGCACCCAGATCTAAAGCTATCCCAAAGCTCTCCTTACTGAAATCCTGCCCGAGGGAACCTAATCTGCCAGGAGTGCTCTCACTCCTAAGATCACAGGCTCACAGACAACTAGGAGGGACAAGTTCAAGTCAGATACAGTAAGACAAAGTAACTCAAGTGATAACCAGATAAGGAGAAGCAAGCACAAGAAAGCAATCAACAGAAACCAAGGCTACTTGGTATCATGAGAACCCAGTTCTATCATCACTGCAAGTTCTGAAAAGCTCAAGAAGCCAGAAAAGCAAGATTTGGATTTCAAAATCACATACCATGAGGATGATCGAAGACTTTTAGATGGACATAAATAAGTCTCTTAAATGAATACAGGAGAACACAGATAAACAAGTAGAAGCCCTTAAAGAAAAAAAAAAATCACAAAAATTCCTAAAGAATTACAGGAAAACACAACCAAACAAGTGAAGAAATTGTACAAAACTGCAGGATCTAAAAATGGAAATAGAAACAAAAAAAATCACACAGAGAGAAAACCCTGGAGATAGAAAACCTAGAAAAGAAATCAGGAGACATAGATGCAAGCATCACCAACAGAATACAAGAGATAGAAGAGAGAAGAAAATTTCAGGGCAAAACGACACCATAGAAAACATTGACACGGCCACCAGGAACAGTGGAGATCCAGGGACACAGGCCTGGTGAGACTGCACTATGAGTAGCTGGGGCATAGAGAGGGCTAGGCCTAGCCCGAAGTAGTTGCAGGCCTCTGGTTGGTCCAGGGGAGCAGGAACTCTGCCGTAAAGACTCGGTGTCCACCCAAAAGGGCCTTGCATGTGGATCAAACACTCAAGCCATTTGCCACCTAAAACCGCAGATCCAGGGACACAGGCCAAGAACACAGGAGAGACAGGAACCAATCACTGACAAAAGGACCACATAAAATCACAGACAACAAGATGGCAAGAGGAAAGCAAAAGAACGTATGCAATGGAAACCAAGATAACCTGGTAACATCAGAATCCAGCTCTCCAATCACAGCAAACTGAATGCCAAGCACTGTAGTAAAAGACTTAGACCTGAATGATGACTCAAGATGATGATAAAGATCTTTGAGAAGAGCATGAATAACTCACTTAAACAAGAAAGGGAGGAAAACCATAAAGAAATAGAAGCTTTTGAAGAGAAAGCAAGAAAAACACTCAAAGAAATCAAAGAACTAGAGGAAAACAGAACCATAAAGATAAAGGAATTGAAGAAGGAATTTAAAATGGAAACAATGAAGAAAACACTAAAAGAGACAATCCCGGACGTAGGAAAACAAAGCAAACAAACAAACAAACAAAAAAACAAACAAACCAGGAGTCCCAGATGCAAGCATCCCCAACAAACAAGAAATGGAAGAGAGAATCTCAGGGGCTGAAGACAACATTGAAAACATAGACAAAACAGTCAGAGAAGATGCAAAAGCCAAAAAGCTCCTAACCAAAAATGTCCAGGAGATCCAGGAAACAATGAGAAGACCAAACCTAAGGATAATAGGAACAGAAGAGGGAGAAGAATATCAACTAGGAGCACAGTAAGTATCTTCAACAAAATCGAAGAAGAAAATGTCCCTACCCTTAAGAATGAGATGACCATGAGCATAAAAGAAGCCTACAGAACTCTAAATAGAGTGGACCAGAAAAGAAATTCTTCCCGACACCTAAAAGTAAAAACACCAAGTGTCCAAAGCAAAGAAAGAATTACTAAAAGCAGTAAGGGAATAAGGTCATGTAACATATAAAGGTAGACCAATCAGAATTACACCTGACTTCTCAACAGAGACTATGAAAGCTAGAAGATCCTGGACAGACATCATGCAGACCCTAAGAGAACACAAGTGTCAGCCCAAGCTACTGTACCCAGCAAAATTCTCAATCACAATAGATGGAGAGACCAAGATATTCCAGGACAAAACAAAATTTACACAATATCTGACAAATCTAGCACTACAACAAATCATAGGTGGAAAACCCAATACAAGAGGGAAACTGCATCCTAGTAAAAACAAGAAAATAACTAAGCAAGAAAACCAAATAAAGAAAGACACACAGGCACAATTCGACCTATAAAAGCAACAATAGCAGCAAACAGCAAACACTATTCCTAAATATCTGTTAACATAAATGGACTCAGTTCCCCAATAAAAAGACATAGGCTATCAGACTGGATACATAAACAGAATCTAGCATTTTGTTGCACACAGGAAACTCATCTCAGAGACAAAGACAGACACTATATCCCAGTAAAAGGTTGGGAAAAAACCTTCCAAGATACAAGATGGAGCAGCCATTCCATTATTGAAGAAAGTAAATTTTCAACCAAAAGTTATCAAAAAAGATAAGGAAGGACACTTTTTACTCATTATAGAAAAAATTTATCAGTAGGAACTCTCAATCCTTAACATATATGCTCCAAATACAAGAGTACCCATATTCATAAAAGAAACCCTTCTAAAGCACAAAATATACATTGCACCCCACAAAATAATAGGGGGAACCAACACAGCTCATTCTCACCAATGGACAGACCATGGAAACAGAAACTGAACAAAGACACAGTGAAAATAGCAGAGGTTGTGAACCAATCGAATTAATAGACATCTACAGAACATTTCATCCTAAAACAAAAGAATACACATTATTCTCAACACCTCATGGCACCTTCTCCAAAATGAACCATATAATTGGTCACAAAACAAGCCTCAATATATATAAGAAGATTGAAATACTCCCATGTATCTTATCAGATCACCATGGACTAAGGCTGGTCTTTAATAACAACAAAGGCAACAAAAGCCCACATGCACAAGAAACTAAACAATGCTCTACTAAACTATAGCATGTTCAAAGAAGAAATAAAGAAAGAAATTAAGGATTTTTTTAGAATTTAATGAAAATGAAAACACAACATACCCAAACCTATGGGATTCATAGAAAGCAATACTGAGAGGAAATCTTATAGCTCTCAGCACTTTCAAAAAGAAACTGTAGAGAGTGTACAGTAGCCACTTGACAGCACATTTGAAAGCTCTAGAACAAAAGGAAGCATATATACCCAAGAGGAATAGACAGCAAGAAATAATCAAACTCAGAGCAGGAACTGACAAAAGAGAAACAAAAAGAACCTTTCAAAGAATGAAGACAACCAAGAGCTTGTTCTTTGAGAAAATTAACAAGATTGATAAACCCTTAGCCAGACTAACTAGAGGGCAAAGAGAGAGTACCCAAATTAACAAAATCAGAAAGGAAAGTGGAGACATAACAACTGAAACTGAGGAAATACAAGACATCATCAAATCCTACTACAAAAGCCTATTCTCAACAAAGCTGGAAAATATGGAGGAAATGGATTAATTCCTAGATAGATACCAGATACTAAAGTTACACCAGGATCAGGGAAACTATCTAAATAATCCCATAACATAGACAGAAATAGAAGCAGTCATTAAAACCTCCCAACCACAAAATGCTCACGTCCAGATGGGTTCAGTGCAGAATACTATCAGACATTTATTGACAATCTAATACCAATACTCTCTAAACTGTTCCAGAAAGTAGAGTCATATTGAACCTAACTCATTTTTCGAGGCCGAAATTCCCCTCATTCCTAAACCACACAAATACCCTACAAGCTCGTGCTTTAAGGTCAAAGATCAACAAATGGGACTTAATGAGATTGCAGTGTTTCTGTAAGGCTAAGGACACTGGCAAGAAAACAAAACAGCAGCCAACAGATTGGGAAAAGATCTTTACCAACCCCACATCTGATAGAGGCCTAATATCCTAGGTATACAAAGAACTCAAGAAGATAGATACCAGAGAATCAAACAATCCTATTAAAAAATGGGGTAGAGTAATAAACAAAAACTTATCAACTGAGGAATATGAATGGCTGGGAGGTATCTAAGGAAGTGCTAGACAACCTTAGTCATCAGGGAAATGCAAATCAACACAATCCTGAGATTCCACCTCACACCAGTCAGATTGGCCAAGATCAAAAATTCAAATGACACAAGATGCTGGTGAGAATGCAGAGAAAGACTTCTCCACGGTTGGTGGAGTTGCATACTGGTACAACCACTCTGAAAATTAGTCTGTTGGTTTCTCTGAAAATTGGACATAGTCCTACCTGAAGACCCAGTTATTCCACTTCTGGGCATATACCCCAGAAACACTCCAACATACAACAAAGACACATGCACCACAATGTTCATAGCAGCCATATTCATAATAGCCAGAAACTGGAAATAACCCAGATGTCCTTCAGTAGATGAATGGATACAAAAAATGTATATCTACACAATGGAGTACTTACTACTCAGCTATCAGAAACAATGACTTTATGAAATTCCTAAGACAATGGATGTGTCTAGAGAATATCATCCTAATTAAGATAACGCAATCACAAAAGAACAGACATAATATGCAGTCACTGATAATTGGACACTAACCCCATAAAGCTCTGACCACCCTGAAATAACTCAAAGACTATATGAAGCTCAAGAAAAATAAAGGCCAAAAAATAAATAAATAAATAAATAAATAAAGGAAAAAAAAAAAAAGAAAAAGAAAAAAAAAGCCTCAGTCTTTCTTAGGGAACAAAAAATGAATAGCACCCTCTCAGAGTGTTGTATACCTGACCCTCAAATCATTAATAATCCAAGACCTAAGATAATAGCTTTGTGGCAATTTTTGGTATTCACTGATCATTATGCTTAATCTGTACTGACCAAGAAATCTGTTTCCATGTTACTTTCTGTCTTGCATGTACTTCATGCTTATGGTAAGTAGTGGAATTTCTATGCATGCTATCAACCCTTTGTAAGAATTAATTACTGACATGATTATTCTTATAATGTTATGCCAAATTGCCTTTAAATATTTATAGATGAATACCCCCCCCTTTTTTAAATAAAGCAGTAAGGAATAACAAAAAAAAGATGGAAAATAAAAAGGAAATAAAGCAGCTATGCAAAAACAAAATGCTTATCACCTGATAAACAGTCTAACAAAATTAGATGATGCATATATATGAAAATGTATGAGTAAAGTCTATGAGAAAATTATTTTGGATAGAAGTTATATTAATTTTCTGTTATTATATCAGGTTATATAAATTTAATAGCTTTAAAAATAAATAAATTATTATTTTGCAGCTCTCTGGGTCTAATCCCTCATGTAGATATGGCTGAGGTAAAGTTAAGATGATAAAGTGGCTTTCCTTAGGAGGTAGGCAAATATAAATAAATAAATAAATAAATAAATAAATAAATAAATAAATAAATAAAAGACATTGACACAATAGTAAAAAAAAAAAAAAATCCTGGACAGATGTCATACTGATCCAAGGGAACACACAGGCCAGTCCAGGCTACTGTACCCAGAAAAACTCTCAATTACCATTAATGGATAAACCAAGATATTCCATAACAAATTAAATTTGCACTATATATTCATACAAAACCAGCCCTACAGAGGATAACAGATGAAAAACTTTAAAACAAAAGTAGTTAAACTACACCCTAGAAAAAGAACGAAATCTTTCAACAAACCCAAAATAAGATAGTCCCAAAATGTAAGTCTACTTCTAACAACAATCAACAGAAGCAACAATCACTGTTACTTAATATCTCTTAACATCAATAAACAATTCCCCAATAAAAAGACATAGACTAACATAGCGTATTTATAAATGACACCCAGCATTTTGCTGCATACAGGAAATGCACCTCAATGATAAAGACTAACAGTACCTCTGAGTAAAAGGCTGGGAAAAAATTTCAAACAAGTGATCCCAAGAAACAGGATGGAATAGCCATTCTAATATGGAATAAATTTAACTTTCAACCAAAGCTATCAAAATAGATAAGGAATACACACCAAAGGAAAACTATACAAAGACAAACTCTCAATTCTGAACATCTGTGCTCCAAATGCTAGGGCACCTACATTCATAAAAGACACATTGCTAAAGCTCTAGGCACACATTGAACTGCACATTAATAGTGGGAGAATTCAACACCCCACTCTCATCAATGGAGAGCTTATGGAAACAAAGACACAATGAAACTAACAAAAGTTATGAACCAAAAAGATTTAACAGATATCTAAAGAACATTTTATCCTAGAAAAATAGAATATAACCTTTTATCAGTACCTCATGGTACCTTCTCCAAAACTGACCATATATTTGGTCATAAAACAGGCCTCAACAGATACAAGAAGATTGAAATAATCCAGTACATCTAATTAGACCATGACACAGTAAGGCTGGTCTTCAATAACCACAAATACAGTAGGAAGGCTACATACACATGGAGGATGACAAATGTTCTACTCAATGATGACTAGGTCAAGAAAGAAATAAAGAAATTAAGGACTTTTTAGAATTTAGTGAAACTAAAGGCACAACATACCCAAACTTATGAGACACAATGAAAGCATTGCTAACAGGAAACCTCATAGCTCTGAGTGCCTCCAAAACAAAACTGGAGAGCATACAGTAACAGCTTCACAAACCAACTGAAACCTCTAAAAAAAAGAGAAGCAGGTACACCCAAGAGAAATAGACAACAGGAAAATATAAAACTCAGATCTGAAATCAATCAATTAAAAACAAAATGAACTACACAAAGAATCAACAAAACCAGAAGCTGGTTCTTTGACAAAATTAGCAAAATAGGCAAAGCCTTAGCCAGACTAAACATAGGGCATAGAGATAGTATTCAAATTAACAAAATCAGAAATAAAAAGGGAGACATAAAAACAGAAACTTATATAAAAAAATTATCAGAGTCTACTCCAAAAGTCTAAACTCAACAAAACAAGAAAATCTGGATGAAATGGCCAGCTTTATAGACAAATACCAGATGCCAATGTTAAATTAAGATGAGATAAACTATCTAAACAGTCTTAGGACATCTAAAGTAAAAGAAAAAAAAAAAAAAAGCCTAGGACCAAATGGGTTTGACAAAGAATTCTTTTACACTTTCAAAGAAGTCCTAATACCAACCCTTTTTTAAAACTATTCCAGGAAATTCATCAATGTAATCCACCATATAAATAAACTCAAAGAAAAAAAAACATGGTCATCTCACTAGATGCTGAGAAAGCATTTGACAAAATTCAACACCCATACATGTTGAAAAACTTGGAAAAAACAGGAATTCAAGGCCATTACCAAACATAATAAAAGCAATATACAGCAAACCAATAGCCAACATCAAACTTAACGGTGAGAAACTTGGAGCAATCCCACTAAAATCAGGGACTAGACAGGCTACTCACTCTCCCCATACCTATTCAACATAGTACTGGAAGTCCTGGCCTGAGCAATTAGACAGCAAAAGAAAATGAAAGGTAGACAAATTATTTAAAAAAGGAAGTAAAATATTCACTATTTGTAGATGGCAAGATAGTATACTTAAGTGGATCCAAAAATTCCACCAGAGAACTTTTCTAGCTGATAAACAACTTCAGCAAAGTGGCTGGATATAAAATTCACTCAAACAATTGAATAGCCTTTCTCTATTCAAAGGACAAACATGCTGAGAAACAAATTAGGGAAAAGATACCCTTCACAATAGTCACAAACAATATGAAATACCATGGTGTGAATCTAACTAAGCAAGTGACAAACCTGTATGACAAGAACTTCAAATCTCTGAAGAAGAAAATTGAAGATCTCAGAAAATGGAAAGATCTCTCATGCTCCTGGATTGGAAGAAGCAACATTGTAGAAATGGTCATCTTACTAAAAGCATTCTACAGATTCAATGCAATGCCATCAAAATTCCAACTCAGTTCTTCATAGAGTTGGAAAGAGCAATGTGCAAATTCATCTGGAATAACAAAAAATGTAAAATATCAAAATCTATCCTCAACAACATGAAAACCTCGTTGGGAATCACCATCCCTGACATCAAGCTATATTACAAGGCAATTGTGTTAAAAATTGCATAAACTGAAACAGAGATAGGCAGATTGACCAATGGAACAGAATAGAAGATCCAGAAATGAACCCTCACATGTATGGTCACTTGATTTTTGACAAAGGAGCTGAAAACATTCAATGGAAAAAGAACAGCCTCTTCAACAAATGATGTTGGTCCAACTGGCACTCAGCATGGTAAAGAATTAAAAGATTAAGTGCAAGTGGATCAAAGATCTCCACACTAAACCAGGTACACTGAAACTATTAGAAGAGAAAGTAGGGAAAATCTTAGAACACATAGGCACAGGGGAAAATTTCCTGAACAGAACTCCAATGGCTTTTGCTCTAAGACCAAGAATCAAGAAATGGGACTTAATGAGATAGCAAAGTTTCTGTAAGGCTAAGGACACTGTTATGAAAACAAAAGGGCAGCCAACAGATTGGGAAAAGATCTTTACCAACACCACATCTGGCAGAGGTTTAATATCCAATATATACAAAAAGATATACCTCAGAGAATCAAACAATCCTATTTAAAAGTGGGATACAGAGCTAAACAAAAAATTCTCAATTGAGGAATATGAATGGCTGAGAAGCATCTAAAGAAGTGCTTGACATCTCTAGTCATCAGTGACTTTATGAGATTCCTAGGAAAATGGATGCACCTAGAGAATATCATCCTGAGTGAGGTAACCCAGTCTCAGAAGAACAGACATAATACGCAGTCACAGATAATTGGATACGAACCCAAGAAAGCTCTGAATACCACGCCATATGAAGCTCAAGAAAAACAAAGGCCAAAAAGTGAAAGCCTCAGTCCTTCTGAGGAAAAAGAAAAAGAAGTGCATACCACCATCTCAGAGTGTGGTACTCCTGGACCTTAAATCATTAATAATTCAAGACCTCAGAATATAGCCTTTTGGCAATTTTTGGTATTCAAAAATCATTGTTTAATCTATACATAACAAGAAAACGCTGATTGTTTCCATGTTCTGTTCTGTTCTACATGTACTTTATGCTTATGGTAACTAGTAATATTTCAATGCATGCTATCAAACCTCTAAAAGACTTAAGAACTGAGAAAAATATATTCATATAGTGTTATTCCAAAATTACTTTAAAAATCTGCACATGCCTTTTTCTTTTAAACAAATAAAGTTGAAAGATAAAAAAAACAAGCTAACAAAAATACATTATAGAACAATTGGACTTAAGAGGCAGCTACATAATATTCTACCAAAATCAAGAAGAATACACATTTTCTCTAAACTACAACACATTTTAAGACACAAAGGAAGTCTTAACAAATATCACAAAAGTAATATTCATTTTGTCATATTTTTATCACCATAAAAATAAATTTGACAGTAGTAGAAACTATAGAAAATACACAAAATCATGCAAATGAACACATTCTTAAATGATGAGTGGGCCACTTAAGAAATTAAGATGGACATTTAAATTTTTCTAGGAGAAAACAAAAATGAAGATTACAACTTATCAGAAGCTCTAACACAAAATGAAAGCAGTTCTGAATGGGAAGTTTATTGCCATAAGTGCTTACACCAAAATGTCAGAGAAAGCTCAAGTACATTAATGGTGCACATCCATGTCATAGAAAAACAAGAACAGTATAAATTAATATCCAGTAGATTAAAGGAAGAAATGAACATTTCTGCAGAAGTTGATTGATTGATGAAATGGAAATGAAAAAACACAAGGAATGAAACAGAGACTGACATATTTACTTGAATATGTAAGCAAAATTGACTCTGAGCCAAACTAGCCATAGAATGGCAATGAAGACCTAATTAATACAATTAGACATGAACAAAGAGGGTATATGACAGATACTACTGGAGTTCAGCAGATACTTAGGAAGTATTTTAAAACATATATTTTCATTAAAATCCTAAAAGTATGTGAATTTATAGATGTTTTTCCTTACCGAATTTAAATGAAGAAGATATAAAGAATTTACATAGGTCAGTAATAAGTGTAGAAAAACACTTGATAACCAGGAAATGAAAGAGACATAAACCATCAATAGAGAACAGAAAAGCACAACGTTCTCTTGTCATATCCAAAGTGAAAGAATCATCCATTGTCAGATTTCCTCTGAGGCTAGTGTTAAAATTCCTCCAAACAGATAAAAATTAATATGAGTGAAAAAACTGGATCTGTCTAAACAAAGCAAGCACATCATAGAAGGAATGAGTAACAGTGATATGGGGCCTTTCATTTTCCTTTCTCTTAAACAGACAGATGTTTCAATAAATGCCCTAAAACACACTGGGGTGGATAGAATTCGGCTTTGTGAAATGAATGATGGAACATAAAAGAGGGACAAGGAGGGAGACTGTGGTGTGCATCACTGAGGTTTAGGGGTACATATAAAGTCCTATTGTGCAGTTTAAGGCTGGACTGATGGTGTGTGTTACCAGGTCCTGGGTAACAATGATTTTTTTTTGTAATCAGCATAACCAGTATGATAAAATACAACTATATGAAGTCCTCAGTTAAACCTAGAGAAGGCTTCAAAGGGAACAAAGTAGTCAGTACAGAACAGATAAAAAGTTTTCAGATTTCAATTTATCTATAGAAATAACTGTTTAAAATCTACACCAAAGTTCCAATGGCTTCTTTTATAGAAATTCACATAAAAGCAAAGACCTGGAACAACCCAAGCAGACAGAACAGGCAGAACAATGCTGGAAGCCTCTTCATTTGTTGGCTCTTCATATCTCTCTGCTCTTACGTTGTGCCATTCTGACACAAACTAGACTATCCTTAAAAGGTGGGGGGGGGGGGGCTTCAAATAAAGAAATACCCCCATCAGATTGCTTTGTAGGTATGTCTGTGGAGTATTTTCTTTACTAATATGAGATTACTTCAAATATTAATAATTGCTAATTAAATCACTGTTTAATATGAGAGGGCCAAGGCCGAGTGGGAGGTAACACCCTGAAGCAGGGAGACTTGATCTGCATGAGAGATTGGTCAGGTCATGGAACAGAGGAAGACAGTAAGGAACATTACTCTATAGCCTCTGCTTCTTTTTCTGCCTCTAGTTTTTTTGCCTTGAGTTTGTGGGTCGGCTTCTATCCATGGTGAATTGTAAGCTAAAGTAAACATGTTCTTCTACATTTTTTTGTCATAGTATTTATCACACCAACAGAAAGCTAATTAAGAAAGCAGTATAATCCTTCCTGCAGTGTTTCATCCTCTATTTTGTGTTTCTCTATTTCTACAATGACACTTCTGATGAGTTCTGTCAGTTGGAAAGTATTGTGCAAGTTTCCAGTAAGTCTTTCATCTGAGTTATTAAATTTTCCCACCCAAGATTATTGAAGAGCCTTTTAAACTACCATCTCCTAAAATTGTATTTTATGCATATGGGTGATTTGTCTGCATGCGTATTTGCACACCATATGCCTATAGAGGCCAGCTGAGGGCCCTGGATGCTCTGACACGGGAATTACACAGTGCTGTTAGCAGCCATGTGGGTACTGAAAACTGAACCCAGCACTTTTGGAAGAGGAGCAAGTGCTCTTAATGGTTGAGCAGTTTCTCTGGCCTCTACTTCTTTCATGACAGTCTTTATTTTGCAAAGAGTTCTCTTTAGCTCCTGGCCCTAATGGTTAAAGTCCTGCTTATTTGCTGTCTGTGCTCATACTTTCTGATCTATCTATCTATCTATATCTATCTATCAATCTCTATCTATCTATCTATCTATCTATCTATCTATCTATCTATCTATCATTTATCTATCTATCTATCTCTATCTATTTATCTCTATCTATCTATCTATCTATCTATCTGTCATCTATCTATCTATCTATCTATCTATCTATCTATCTATCATCTATCTATCTATCTATATATCGATATGTACTACTTAAATTTGTCATGCAAGATCAGAACTGAAGAGTAAAAGTAAAGGCTGCTTTCTCCATTTCCCATGAGGTATCTTCATCATTATAAAATCAATTTCTCTCAGGCAGCTTTATCTTTAAATGCTGCTCATCTCTACTGTGCCTGTTTATAGGATGATGTCATACAACAAAGCTGGTCAAGCCTATCATTGGATGAGAAGGAATGGTAGGCAGGGAAAGTTTAGGAAGGAGAGAGGAGGAGGAGAAAGTGGGATATTCAAGAGGAGGGAACATGGAAGCAGACATGGGTATTTCTCTTGGTGCATCTCTGTATGGATAAGGTTGTTATGAATATTTTATGAGGGATGGAATTGTATAGGATCATTTGCCTTATCTAGGTGGGCAAATTATATCACACCAATCAGATCAGAGTATTTTGGTGTGTTCTTTGATGTGCCCACTTTATTGAGTTCAAAGAGGGTGTAGCAGCCAGACACATAAGCCCTTTAAGAGGTTGGGCTATGTGTGGCAAGGCTTGGCAACAACACTCCAAGGGAAAGTGAGTGAAAACAACACACTGGGATGGTTGTGGTCTACCTGGGACAGAAGCAGCCAGGACAGGGGAAGTGAACCACACCTTGGTCAAATAAGCAGGGGTCAGTGAGTACTTAGAGGCAGTGTGGAGCTCCTAAGATACCCCACACTGCCATGTGGACCCACAGTGCCAGCACTAGCGTGGGACAAAATGTTTTTACTTTTTAATATTTACCACAACACATGTGAGATTATTTTTGTTTGTTGTTTTGGGGTATTTTTGTTGTTGTTGTTCTTTTTGTGAAAAGGGAGAATTATGACTCAAAACTTGTGATGCCTTTATGAAGAAAATGCTACATTTCTTCATAAATTAAATTCTTCCATCTATTACTTAGTCCTGACTATACCGGAGAAAATATGAAGCCAGTATGGACAAAAGTTCTAATAATATCGTCAGGGGATCTTATGAGCTATGGACAAGTTCTGCTTCAGAGATGGGAATTTGAATATGGACAGGTGAATGCTTATGTACGTTGTGTTACATTGCTTCTCAAGCTTATTTGTCTTTGAACATCATTTCTTTCATAAGAGAGCTCTATCAACCTCCATTGAGATGACACACACGGGGACATACTAGCATCAGTGAGATGGCAACATGCAGGAGAGAACCTGTGTAGGTAAGATGGCAAGGCAGAGCTCTTCTGCCTTGGGTTAATGTGGCCTTTGTATTGAGAAAACCGAGAGATGATTTTCTCTTCTAGCAGAGGAAGTTGGATGTACATTGAAAATATATGTGATAGAAAACACTATGGCTTAATCACAATGGACATATCACAGCCCTTATTCCACTGGGTTTTTTGCTAAGAAAAAAAGTTGATAGCAGCCAGGGCCTCTTTTCACAGGGGATCAAATGCATGACTTTAGAGTCTTGAAATTCCCTTGTAAAGCTAAATGTGTCTATAGCCTTAGGTATCAGTGAGACCTCACATCAGTTCTTTTCTTCCCTAACTGTTATATGCCTGCCTACCCATGCACTCATTACTTAAAATGGCCACTATGGCAATTTAAAGAATAACCAATCTGAAATGCACCTGTCAATATCAGAAAGGGGGTATCTGGTGAGAGAGAAGATAGAGAGCTTCTGCTATTTGTCATCAGTCTTGGCCAAGGTCCAATACTATGCCTGGCTCCATATTCAATGAGAAATCATGGGCCTGCTTTCCAGGAGCTTCTCTTAGTATACCAACAGGACAAAAGGGCAAAAATCCATATACCTGTCATCACTTTAAACTGGATCAATTTTATGGCTTGTTTTTAGCTTTCATATACATATATCATATATATAATTATATATTGATGATATAATATAAAATAATATATTAAACAAAATTTAATGATAATATATTTCTTATAAACATAAATATGTACTTCTGGTGTTCAGAAATATACAAATATTACAAAATGATGTTTGTTTTTTAAATGTTTCCCACAAAGAATATCTTGGTTTTTGGTTATTTGAAGGAGAGTCTTGTTATGTATCTGTATTTGGCCTGGTAATTTGCTGTATAGCACAGAGTGGCCTTGAACTCATAGCAACCTTTCTGCTTCAGCTTCTCTAGTACTGATATAGGCATGTATAACTATGGCTGGCTAGTGTTTGTTATTTTTAATAAAATAAAACAAATTGCATTTTATAGTTACCACAGGAATTCATCAGGTCTTTCAAATAAATGTGACACAGACTGGAATTATGGCGATTTTATTTTAATATTGACTTTACATCTATTTTATTTTTAATCAATGGGGGGATTTTTAATCACTGTTTTCTGCTTAGTCACAGTAGTAAAATAAGTTATAGAACAGTCTTGGGGAATTGGGTCTAATGTGTTGATTTAGTCAGGAATTTGCATGTTCAAACACAAAAGTTTCTTGTCTCCAGTTGGTTTTTGATTCATCAATGAAGATGTCAGAGGCCAATGGGTGGGGAAAAGGAAACTGGGCAGGACCTTTAAATTTGAGCAGGCTAGGAACTGGGAAAAAGAAGATGGAGGATAGCCATTATGAGGTGGGATGTCAGCTTTAGAACTGCAGGAAAGAGAGAGACAATGAGCCCTGTAAGAATTTGGGTAAGTGGCCACTGGCCATTTCCCAGATTGAGTCTGAAGTAGCAGGCAGAGGATTAGAACTGCTCAGCCTTTGAGTTAATCAGAACATTTCAAAAATAAGCTAATGTGCATGCGCCTGTGTGTGCATGTTCATGTGCATGTGTGTGTGTGTGTGTGTGTGTGTGTGTGTGTGTGTGTGTGAGAGAGAGAGAGAGAGAGAGAGAGAGAGAGAGAGAGAGAGAGAGAGAGAGAGAGAGTCTTTTCTTCACTTATCTAAAGAATTCCTATGCAGGAGGCTGGAAGCATGTGACTTATTGGGAGCACAGAATGGTGAGCTAAACTCACTACTGCAGTTGGCAGCCAACATGGTGGGCAGGAACTCATTTTCAAAATTATTTAGAGATTATCGGTTAAAATACACACTTGCAATAATATAGTTCAGTAGGAGAGAGAATCAGGCTCACAGCCAGTAGTGTCAGGAGTCACCAGGTTTCCTAGCAAGCTGTGAAACTAGAGCCTGAGGGACTTAAGGGGGATGTTTTTTAAAAGATTCTTGCTGCTTCAGAGAGACTTAGCAGAGATACTAGGAATCCCTGCTGTGAAAAGAGGCTGGTTGTTCCCTGACCAGGTGCTAGGGAGAAGACAGTGAGAAGCTTCCTGCCTCCAGCCAGGGGATAAATAAAGAATAGAGATTTATATATTTCACTAACTGTTTTTAAGGGCAGAGGAAATAATTTAGGAGGAATGAATGAGGAAAGTGCTTTAAAGAACTTGAGGGCTCTGTCCGTGCCATCAGCACCTCAGTGCTTTGGCTAGTTACCATTTGTACACAGGTTAAGCCAGCAGCCAGTAGCTCTGGGTTTAATTGCCTACTGCCTTCAGCAGAGGCTGATTTTGGGTGCCATCAGTGACTTGTCTCGTTCTGAGAGGTACCTACAAGATGCAAACAATTCAGTAAGCCAAATAGATATTAAAATACTGGGGCTTTTGATCTTAAATTATAGGTCGAAAAGCAGGAGATGGTGAGGAAGCACTGTCTCGGTGGTTGATATTTGTTTAGATTGCTTTAAATGCTTTGAATTGCTTTAATTATCAAAATATGTGTGGTTATGGGTATGGTGGTTAAGTTAAAATTACTCTGGGAGACAGGTTACTCTATAAATTTAATGACTTCCGGTTCTTGGATGAAGGGCATGCCATTTTCGGAGAGATGCTCTGTATTGATAGGAAAGGAATTAAAAGGCTGTGGACCCCTTCCAGAGTGATATAAATCATCTAGGACAGAGAAAGATCCCTTGAAGCTCTCAAAAATTTGAAAAAAATTAAATAAGAAAAGTAACTTGATCTGCTGATTCCTCTACATGGGAACAGCCAAGTAACTGGCTTAGACATAAAAATGTCTCTATCCAAAACTTCAGCTAAAATGTGACAATAAATCTTGTTGGTCATGGAATACTTAAGTGTTTTTTTTTTTTTTTTTTTTTTTTTTTTTTTTTTTTGCCCTCCTTCATATAGTATGAATGAAAATTTATTAAAAAGCTAAATAACATCAAGCCTATATGGCCTGTCTACATGGATGATTTCCTTGGTGTGTTCCTAGATTCTGTCTGCAAGTATATTATTGAATAAAATTGCATCAATATTCATAAGAGAAATTGATTTGAAGTTTTTTTTTGTTCAGTATTTGTGTGGTTTAGGTATCAGGGTGACTGTAGCTTCATAGAATGAGTTTGGCAGTGTTTCTTCTGTTTCTGGTATGTGGAATAGTTTGAGGAGTATTGATATTAAGTCTTCTTTGAAAATCTTGTAGAGAAATTCACTAAAACCATCTGATACTGGGTTTTTTTTTTGGGGGGGGAGGCAATCTTTTAATGACTACTTCTATTTCTTTAGGGGATTATAAGGCTGTTAAAATAGTTTACCTGATCTTGACTTGACTTTGGTAAAGTTATTCATTTCAATAAGATCTTCCAATCTTGTGGTGTACAGGCTTTTGAAGTAAAACGTAATGATCATTTTAATTTATTCAGTGTCTGTTGCTATTTCTCCCTTTTCATTTCTGATTTTGTTTATTTGAATATTTTCTCTCTATCTTTTGGGTAGTTCATTGAAGGGTTTGTCTACTTGCTGATTTTTCTTAAAGAATTACCTGTCAGTTTTATTTCTTTGTGTTGTTTTCCTTGTTTCTAAATGATTTCTTTGTTTCAGTGCTGGTTTTCTTCTTCTTTTTTTCTTTTCTGCCTTCTACTCCTCTTTGGTGTGCTTACTACTATTTTTTCCCTAGAGTATTCAGGTATAGTTTTAAATTGCTGATATGAGTACTTTCTAATTTATTTGTAGAGGCACTTAGTACTATGAATTTTCCTCTTAGCACTGCTTTAATTGTGTTCCATATATTTGGGTATGTTGTGCCTTCATTTTCCTTAAGTTACTAGAAGTTTTTAATTTCTTTTATAATTTGTCCCTGGCCCAGAGAACATTGAGTAGAGAGTTATTTAACTTTCATAAGTGTGGTATTTAAGGTATATAAAGATTCTGGTATTTCTGTTGTTGCTGATTTTCAGATTTATTTAATGGTGGCCTGATAAGATACAAGGTCTTATTTTAATTTTCTTATATGTACTAAACCTTGCTTTGTGACTGATTATATATTCAGTTGTAGAGGAGGATCCGTGAGGTGCTGAGAAGGTGGTATATTCCTTTGTGTTTGGGTGAAATATTCTGTTGACATCTTGTTAGATTTATTTCATTCATTCATGTCCATCAGTTTCATTCTTTCCCTGCTTAATTTTTGTCTGAATGACTTGTCAACTTGTGAAAATTGGCTGTTTAAGTCTCTCTAAATAATGTGTGGGGTTTAATGTGTGACTAAAGCTTCAGAAATGTTTCTTTTATAAATGTGGGTGCCTTTGTGTCTAGGGCATAAATTCAGAATTGAGTTATCATCTTGATAAATATTTTCTTTGATGAGTATGAAATATCCTTCTCTGTCACTTTTGATTAATTTTATTAGATAGTGGAATAGTTACCACAGCTTGCCTGTGGGGTCTGTTTGCTTGAAAAAATTTTGCTCTAGCCCTTTACTCTGATGTGATGTCTATCTTTATTGCTGATATGTGTTTCTTGTATACAGCAGAATGATGGATCCTGTTTTCAAATCCATTCTGTTATCCTGTGTTTCTTAATTGGTGAATTGAGTCCATTAATGTTGAAAGACATTAATAACCAGTTACTATAATTTCTGATAATTTTAATGTTCATTGTGTTAGTGTTTGGGTATGTGTATGTGTGTGCTTCCCTCATTTTTGCTAGTATGGGATTATTTAGTTTTGTGATTTCTTTAACATAGTTATCCGTTTAAAGCTTCTTTTTCCCTTTTATTTTGTGTAGGGCTAGATTTGTGGAGAGATATAGTTTAAATTTGGATTTGTCTTGAAATATCTTCACTTGTTTAATTATATCTCCTGATTTTCTTTAACAAATTCATTTATTTTCTCTTTAAAAGCCTCTATCATCCATAGAAAATTAGATTTCAGGTCAGTTTCTTGTGTTTCAGTTGTATTAGGATATCCACTGCCTGTTGTAGTGGTGTATCTGTGATCGGAAGGTGTCTTCTTCTGAATTTTGTTGATTATGTTCTTTTGAGAACCTTGAACCATGGGGATGGCTTTGGCCCATCCATGTTCCAGTTTTAGTATGTATTGGGAGGGAGCCTTAGCATCAATGATCCTGAAGTTTGGCAAGCCTCTGATGGGTATTGTATGGCTGGTTTTGTGTCAATTTGACACAAGCTGGAATTATCACAGAGAAAGTAGCCATCTTTGAGGAAATGCCTCCATAAGATCCACCTGTAAGGCATTTTTTTCCACTAGTGATCAAGCTAGGAGGGCATAGACCGTTGTGGGTGGTGCCATTCATGGGCTGGTACTCTTGGGTTCTATAAGAAAGCAGGTTGATAAAGCCAAGGGAAGCAAGCCAGCAAGTAACATCCCTCCATGGCCTCTGCACCAGCTCCTGCTTCCTGACCTGCTTGAGTTCCAGTCCTGACTTTCTTTGATGATAAACAGCAATGTGGATGTGTAAGCTCAATAAACCCTTTCTTCACCAACTTGCTTCTTGGTCATGATGCTTGTGAAGAAATAGAAACCCTGAATAAGACAGATATGCTTGGTTTCTATGATTCAGGATCTGCAGGTATATATGATTCAGGGTCTATAAGTCTTTGTGTTTTGGGAACCCTAGATACAATAACTTCAGCCAAGGGATGTGGGGAGAATAGAGGTACCACTGGGCTATCAGGCTGCTTGAAGCAGCTGGGCTTGCTTCAGAGGCCTCAGTAAGTAGGGAATATAGGTGGGGGAAGGAATGCTTACCTGTATAGTTCCAGCTCCACAGGTCTGATGAGGTAGAAAGAGAGGTGGTAGAGGAATGGAGGTCTCTCTAGGATAACAGCCTGCTCAGGGCAGCAATCTACAAGTCTGGTAACGTGAAAGCAGGAACCAACAGTGCTGTGTATCTATTTAGAAATCAGGGTGGTTATTCATTTATGAAGCTGGAAATTCCTTATGTCCACATGTAGTATGTGAATGATTTTCAAAAATATACCCACTTTGTCACTTAGCAACCTAAAAAAAGAGAAAAGAAAAAGAAAGTAATATAGAAAGAAAGTAGAGAAAAATGGATCCACTGCTTAATAATTACGAGGCTGACAATGTACTTAGTTTCCTGTGTGCTGCCCTGGGGAGTCCTCTCTGGATAATGGCCTACAATCAAGGCTGTGTTTCATGCACAAAATGCAAACATTGCAGTACTATCAACAAACTGATACTTTCTGTTTTGGTTGTTTGTCACAGTCTTAAAGGGACATAGAACCTGTATTTCTGATGCCTTTCTCCCTGATACAGAAGCCTTGGATTATCAGGAAATACGCTCAAAACAAATAATCCAGCAAATAATTGTTTCTTCTGACATATTTTTATACTTTGAAAATGTGTTGCACTATGTGCTTAGTTTGGAGACCATGACTTGAGAAAAGTAAACATACAATACCCATTCTTGATTGATTCTGGGCCCCAGAGAATTTAGTGATTGTAAAACTTTAAGAATACTTTTAATTCGGACCTTGAATGGTACCACAGAATTAACTGTGGTGCTACATAATTGTTAGTTTGAACTCATTTGCTCCATGTAAGATATTCACTCTGAAGAAGTCTAATTTCATTCACTGGACCACCAATCTCTCTTTTGGGCTACCAGTGCTGAAGCTTCAGCTTTTTGCCTTCTCGGGAATTGAGGATTGAAGTCACAGGCTATTTCTCACTTTTATCTATGGTATCTTTCCAGTTCTCTTGATTTTTAGCAATCTTGTCCACTGTTTATTGATTCCAGTGTTCTTTGTGTCTTCACGACTCCTGGACATATGTTGTCTTTTGCCTGTGACTCATTAGCAGTGTGATACAGAGAAAACTTTTCCATTTGTTTACATAGGAATCCCCATCTTCATTGTACTGGGAATATTTTAGTTAAAAATTTTCAAAGATACATACAAGAGAAGCAAGCTTTAGAAAGTGTAAGTATGTTTATTTCTGTGATTGTAGTGATTGCATCTTAAGATTATGTTTTTATCTAAAATCATCAAATCACATGCATTGGCTATATGCAACTTTGTAACCAATAAAATTTTAAAATGATCTTTGCATTTTTATTTAGATATTTTTCTATGGTAGGAAGCTTTTATCCATTCTCTCTTTTGTTGGATTTACTGAGTGGGTGGAGTATAAAATTTTAAATGTCATGTTGAATAGGTATTTTTTCCTCCTTACTTCTAATCTTTCTTGGTGTGGTCTTTCAAAGGTTTCAATTATTTCATTACATTAGAATAAATTAATGCTGTACTAACTCAGTTACTGACTCTTTTCCAGAGTTTTAAATAAAAACTGTAATTATTGTAAAAGAATGGGAACATAAATCCTCTTATATAACGTTAAGAAAAGTACTCATTTTATAACTAATATTCACATATTAGTGAGTACATACCATGTTTGGCTTTCTGAACCATAACATGGAGTATCACCAAGCTAAAATCTACTGATACAAAGAAGCTAAGTAACAAGGAGGGCCAAGAAGGAAATCTTTAGTCTTGCTGAGAAGAAGAAATAGAATAAACATGGGACACTGTGGATGCAGGAAGGGGACTAAGAGGAAGAGGGGGTCTGCAGGGGTATAAGAGGGATTATGTGTAGGGAGGACAGAGGGAGAGAGCACTGGCAGAGACAACTGGAATGGGTAAAAGCATCTCTGGGAGAAGCCTGAGAACTAGACAAATGAAAACTCCCAGGAATCTATGAGGTAGACCGTAGCTAGCTAAAGGATATGGGGCCTGAAATGACCATTTACTGTAACTAGGCAAGGCTTCCAATGGAAGGCCTGGAATACCAACTCAGCCACAAAACTTTTGACCTATAATTTGTTGTGCCTAAAAGATGTGCAGGGGTAAACATGGAGCAGAAATTGAGGGAATGGCAAACAAAAGACTGGTCCAGCTTAAGATCTATCCCATAAGAGGGAGTCTACCCCTGACACTATTAATAGTTAAGTTGTTACACTTGCAGATAGGAGCTTAGCAAAACTGTCATCAAGAACACTTCACCCAGCAGTTGATGGAAAGAGATGCTGAGACTCACAGCCAAACATTAGGTAGAGGTTGGGGACTACCACAGAAGAGGGGTAGAAAAGATGGGAGAGGCCAGACATACCTCTCTCTCTCTCTCTCTCTCTCTCTCTCTCTCTCTCTCTCTCTCTCTCTCTCTCTCTCTCTGTCTCTCTCTCTCTCTCTCTCTCTCTCACACACACACACACACACACACATACATACAGGCACACAGCACACACCTGGATCTTCATACATGACTCCTAACAATGTGAACAGGGGCTATTTCTGACTCTACTACCTGCCCTTGGATCCTTTTCCTCAAACTGGGCTGCCTTGTCTAGCCTCCGTAAGAGATGTTTCTTGTCTTATTGCCATTTGATATGCCAAGGCTGGTTGATATCCATGAAAAGCCTCTTTTTCTCTAAGGGGAAAGGGAGAAAGTGGTGGAATGGGGGCTGGGGGTGGGGCCATGAGAGAGAAGGCCTGGGATGAGAAGAGGGAGGGGAAACTTCAATCAGGATGTTAAGTAACTAAGGCACTGGACAAAAAAATCTGCCATGAGAGGTAAGGTATAAAATGAGATGCTATGGAGTGAGGTGTCTCAAGATCTGAATTAGTATACTGCCTAGGACCAGTTGGGTGGGGTCTTCTTTCTTGTCAGTTCTTTATGAGGTAGCAGAGGCAAAGGGTAAGACTTACAAAGTATGGGGTAAGACTTTGTATTAAGAGATTGTTAGGGGTGCAGTAGAATAATGAAAATTTACTTATCTAAGTTATGCTCTATAGCTGACCTGCCTTCTGTGTTCCTCTGGGGCCAGAAACTGCAGTCTCTGGCACTTAGCACCTTATCCTAAAACAGCAGGAGATTAAGTAAAGGATTAATTGCTAGAGCCTTTTCCCTTTTGTCCAGATGCTTCTTGGGCTAAGCGGAAGTTTGGAGCAATAAACTTCTACTGAGCCAGGAGAAGAGAGTAACACTCACAGACGGAAAAACTTACATAAGCAAATATGCATAAACTCACATAAGTTCACACACAGATCCCTGCATATGCACAGATTCCATTCAAACCTGTTGGGCTCAGCATGCATGCATTCTCACAATTACATACTCGAGCATGAGACACACACACACACACACACACACACACACACACACACACACACACACACATATGCATATGGAGCAAAAGACCAAGAACCTCTGCAGAAAGAACTCCCTCATTCTGGGTGAAAAATGAATTCTAATCTTTATTGCATACAGAAATAAAAGGCTTCTATGCTTTTTATGCTAAGTGAATTAAACTCAAGTTTGTAAGAAAAAAGTTTTGTTCCTTTTAAAAAGACTAAGCCTGCCTTTTTATGAAGAAAAGACCTGCCCTGTCCTATGGTGAGGAGAAGCCTGCCTGCTCCTTCTGCTCTCTGCAGCTTCTCTTTTCCTCTTTCCCTCTGCATTCTGCACATTGCTCTCTTAGTATTTTATGTTACCTATAGTCTCCAAGTCATTCCACTCTGCAGTCTCCTTCTAATCCTGCTCTCTCCTTCTGCTCTGACATCACAACAATGCTCTTACTCTCAATGCCCTCCCTCCCAAAGCTATGTCTATACTTCTAAGTTCTTGAGTTAAGTTCTGTCTAAAAATTTCTCTTCAGTTCAGTTCCCTCTCTACTCAGTTGTTCTCAGCTCAGTTCTGACTCTTCTCTTTGTCCTCAGCACTTCCTTCAGAATACATAATCACATTAAAACTTTCATTACAAGTTCAGATATAATAGAGAATCAAATAATCCAATTAAAACTGGGGTACAGAGCTAAACAAAGATTTCTCAACTGAGGATTATTGAATGACTGAGAAGCATCTAAAGAAATACTCAACATCTCTAGTTATCAGGGAAATGCAAATCAAAACAAGCCTGATATTTCAGCTCACACCAGTCAGAATGACTAAGATCAAAGCTCAGGTGACAGAAGATGCTGGCGAGGATGTGGAGAAAGAGGAACACTCCTCCACTGCTGTTGAGACTGTAAACTGGTAAAACCACTCTGGAAATCAGTCTGGCAGTTTCTCAGAAAATTGGACATAGTACTACCTAAGGACCCAGTATACCACTCTTGGGTATATATCCAAAAGAAATTCCAACATCTAACAAAGATACATCCACAACGATAATCATAACAGCCTTATTTATAATAGCCAGAAGCTGGAAAGAACCCAGATGTCCTTCAACATAGGAATGGATACAGAAATTATGGTACATATACACAATGGTGTAATGCTCGGCTATTATAATCAAGGACTTCATGAAATTCTTAGGCAAATGGATGGAACTAGAAGCGATCATCCTGAGCGAGGTAACCCAGTCACAAAAGAAAAACAATAAAATCATAAATTGAAATGGAAGTTTACAACAAAGAATGTTTATATGCATATCCATTAGGAGTAATTATCTGGCTAAACATCCATCACCTGTCTCAGCTCTACAGGGTCACAGAAAGTTGAAATCCATAACTAAGTTATTAGTGAAGTTTTGTATAGAAAAACCCAGTCATTATTTTATTCTCTGTCCTAGCACCAATAATAAAGTATTAGTTCCCTTTTTATTACCTTTGGTTGTTTTACAACTTCTTTGAATGTGCT
Organism: Micromys minutus; assembly: GCF_963924665.1. Taxonomy (NCBI): domain Eukaryota; kingdom Metazoa; phylum Chordata; class Mammalia; order Rodentia; family Muridae; genus Micromys; species Micromys minutus. Next base: position 61,269,246 of record NC_137972.1, read on the forward strand.
CTAAGTAGGAGAAAGTCTGGTGACCAGCTGGTGACACATGGGAGCCTGACAAAGTACTCACTGCAGTTTTAATTATCAGAAAAGGACCTCATAAGGTTTTCACTATTGCAGAGCTTAATAATCACTGATATAGTTATAAGAATTCTAATAGGATCATCATTAACATTTAAAAAGTCATATATTTGTTAATACAGCATCACTACAAGCTAGATCTGCTCAAAAAACGTGGGCTAATACCTAGTAATTGTTACATATGTTTAATAATAACAGAAAAGGCTTGTTGATATCAGGAATCTTTCCTAAAATGAATTATCTTGGGCCTTGCTTATGAGTGCAAATCTATTACTGGTTAATCCAAATCAGGGCATCTCAGAAAGGTCACCTGATGGTTATTAGCTTGTCCTGTTATGGCTCCTAACTGTTCACTAGTAGCACAAATGTCATGGAAACCTCCCCACAAAAAGAAAACAAAAATAAAAATAAAAAAAAAAAACAAAAAAACCCAAAAATAAAGTTTGCCTTGGCAGCTGCAGTGTGTCACAATGTGTCACACAGTATATTCTTTGGCAGTTTTATTTGCAAATGTTTGTGGTAGTGGGTCATTGGTCTGGTTTGAGAACTCTGGCTTTTTCCACACCATCAATACTGGATCCTTACCTGGACTCCCTTTGGCTATTCTGTTTCTGCCCTTTGTCATGGAGATCCTGCAGCTTTGGGACTTCCTCTTCACATAATCCAGCAGTTCACAGATAGGGTGGATGTTGAGGTCAGCCAACTCAAAGAACTGGATGAGGGCCTGGGTAGAAACAGTTTGTAAGCCCACCCATTCTTCCATGCTTTTGTCACCAAGGCCACCTCTCTCACTTTGCCTAGGCAAGAGTCAGGGCTGGCTCTCCTATCACCACCCTTTGGTTGGGTTCTCCTGCACACATTCTACTAGGGCCAGTTCTACTCTACAGCACATCTGAGTTGAGAGGCAGAGTTTCCAGAATGCTGCATCTGGTAGGGGATGAGGCCAGGTCTCCCATGCTCCTGCCCCTGGGGCTAGTTCACTTGCCTGCCAAATATGGTGAGGGGCAGTGCCACCTTAAAACAGTAATTGACCATCAACATAGCCTCAGGTGGCAGCTCAGCCCAAAAACATTCGTATGGACTCTAGTGGTAACACGATATAGATATATTGGATGTTAACGTACACCCTAACTGCATCAGAACCATGGACCCAGCTATGATCATCAGCTGCTGCTCAGGCCAGAATGTCACCATGGCTCCAGCTGGCAGCATAAGCCAGTCAGAATAGTTTGGCCCTTGGCATCAATATGGCAGCTGAACATCAACATGGTATCAGGCAGCAGTCCAGACCATGAACATCTGGATGGCCTTTGGTGGCAACACAAGCCACAGTTATTAACACAGACCCTGGCTGATGTAGCAGCAAGCCTCCAGACATAGCCCTTCGTAGCAGCCTGGGCCACACCTCTCCATGACCCCCGGTGGTTGCATAGGCTCTTCATATCTGCCTGTTCTTCATCACTGTCCTCTCTCCAGTTTCATCTCTTTTCTCGATGCACTAACCTCTGGATATCACTTTTTCTCCCACCTCTCCACTGTGTCTTCCCCATCTGTGGGGCATCTTTGGGGCATCATCATAGGGGCACCTTCATGCTGCAGAGTAGGGAATGGGTACTTGGGTGTTTCTCTCTTCTGGTGGGCTGTAGGGCACACACTTGGGTGCCTCTTTCTTCCTGCTGACTGCCCAAGGGCTGAGGGAACCCAGGGCACCTGTCTGGATGTCTCCCCCAAGTTATTTCTTTCAAAGTATTTCTCTACTATATTGAAACTACACTCTGCAATGTTTACGATCCAGGAGCAGTGAGCTTGCTACTATTTGCTGTAACATTTTTTTAGGTCTATGACATTGAACAATGAAGAATGTCTAATAAAATCACAGCCAAATACCTCTGTAATTCTGGAACAATTTCTACATTATGTGTGTGCACAACTACTCCTGAAAGAAAGACCTTTTCAACTGTTCTTAAATTACTTCAGAAGTCAAGGGTGCAGCATTCCCTGAGGATTCATGGATTTCTTTCTTTCAAGGATGACACAATCTTGGCAATGTGTTCATTTCCTCTGTCAGGCCCAGCATCTAGATCCCCAGAAGTCAGGAAAATATAATCCAGACCTTACTCTTCTATTTCATTGGCCATATTTTAGGGCACATTAGCTTTCAATAAAGGAAAATTTTATTTTTGGTCTTAATAGAACAAAATCTTCAACCTTTTGTACATGTGTCTCCCATCAACATACTCAAAGCTGTGGCTGTGGCATATTCTCCAACTCCCTAGTGCTCTCCAGTGTTGGGGCATTGGGCTTCTTCACATAATGGGCGGGGATTTAAATTCTGCAATATATTTTCCAGTTCATTGTAATTTTTCTTCATGGGTATCTCTCTTTAACAACATGGTTTGTCTTAACCTTCCTCCTTTCTGACACTTACTTTATATTCATCTCAGGTATTCTTGTCCAAAAAAGTGCCAGATAAATATCTTGAAGGTTTGGTCCCATTATGTACATATATGCCACTTCCTTTATATTTGGCAAATAATTTAATGTTCTCATCTGACTGTATAAGTAGCTTCCAAAAACTCAACATGTCACATATTTTTGCCTTCTATTCTTAAGACGTGTACTAAAGGTAAGTTTTCAACAAGTTTAAACTGCATTAATTAAGATATGCCATGGCTGTGAATATTTTATCCTTGATAAGCCATATACTTTTTAAGAGGATATCTGGAATAATTTCCCTTATTTTGGGCTTGGGATAAGCAAAACTTCCTGCTACTTACAGGGAACCTAAGACTGTAGCTGCATCCCTGCAGATCTTCGGAGGGTCAATGGGTCTAGAGACCCTGATTTGGTAATTTTTTTCTTATTGGTTTTATGTTTGTTCTGGCCTTTATTATTTGTTTGATTTTTTTACTAAGAGAGGGGGAAAAGAACAAGACTTTGGGTAGGTATGGAGAATGTGGATTGGGGAAGGGAAAATATGATCAGAATATATTGTATGTAAAATACTAAAAAAATGAAGCCTTAGAAATCTGACTATTAGGTTTTATGATGGTAATGAGGCTTGGATATGATGACTTTCTGTAGCATATCACTGATGCTTTGTCAAGCACAGGGAACAAATATTTGCATGCATATTAAATGAAAGATGATGACATCAACAGACATAAAGTCATTATAAAATAGGGGTTTTAAAAAAATATTTACATGCTTAAAATGAACAGCTTCTACCCAGGACACTACAGATAGGGATTTCATAACCAACAAATCCAGAAAAAGGCATTGAAGATGATATTAACAAGTTGGTGGCAGTGCTTAATAAGGAAGTGGTGTTGTTACAAGCCTGGAAGAAGCAAAGGTGTTCTAATGCAGCAATTGTGTCTCTCATCCCGCCTTTCTATTAAAGCAATGGTTTCCAAAAAAATGAGAGTTTTGTTTTTTTTTTTCTAGGATCCACATATTGGAGGAAGGAAAGGATGCTAGTGAATCCCTTTATCAGATGAGGCTCAGGGGGAGTGATAAAGGATTTCTCTTGTCCAAGTTTTAATATTGACAGTGAATAAACTCTCAATAAAACTTCGAACCACAGCTTCCTCCTGTGGAAGACATATAGCCTGTGAGTGCTCCCTATAGAGATCTCCTACTGGTTCCACTCCAGACGCCCTATACCAATCCCCTCCTCCTGCTTCTGAGAGAGTGTTCACCTACCCAACCACCCTTTCTGCCTCCCTGACCTGACATTCCCATACACTGGGGCATTGAGCCTTGGCAGGACCAAGGGCTTCTCTTCCCATTGATGTCCAACAATGGAATCCATCCAATGCTATATATTCAACTGGATCCATGGGTCTTTGCATGTGTACTCATTGGATGGTGGTTTAGTCCCTGAGAGCTCTGGTTGGTTGGTATTGTTGTTTTTATGAGGTTGCAAACTCTTTCAGCTCTTTCAATTCTTTCTCTAACTCCCCCATTGGGGACCCCATGCTCAGTGCAATGGTTGGCTGTGAGCATCTGCCTCTGTATTTGCCATGTTCTGGCAGAGCATCTCAGGAGATAGCTCCTGTCAGCATCCACTTCTTGGCATCAGCAATATTGTCTGGGTTAGGTGGCTGTATATAAGCTAGATCCCTAGGTGGGACAGTTTGGATAGCCTTCCCTTCAGTCTCTGCTCCAACATTTGCCTCTTTATTTCCTCCTGTGAATATTTTTGTTCCCCCTTCTAAGCTTCTTGAGTTTCATGTAATCTGTGAACTGTGTCTTGGGCATTGCAAACTTTTGGGGTAATATCCACTTATTACTGAGTGCATACCCTGAGTGTTACCTCATTCAGAATGATATTTTCTAGTTCCATCCATTTGCCTAAGAAAAATGATTGTTTTTAATATCTGAGTAGCACTCACTGTGTAAATGTGAGTATCAGTATCTGTATATTTCTGTATCCATTTCTCCGCTGAAGACATCTGTGTTCTTTCCAGCTTGTGTCTATTATCTACCCCACAATGGTGTAGCACCAGAAATAAAAAATGAATGTATACATTATTTTAATAAATGATATAATGGGGATAATGGGTAGAATGTAGCCAAATTCTTTTCCTTATACTTAGGCCAACTATTCATGTTATCCCTTGTCATTTGTAGTAATTTTCCATGCATTACTATATACATGTAGTAATTTACATGCCTCCCCCAACCTACTCAATTCAAATATACCATATGCCCATGCTGTATTGGCGAGTTGAGTATGGACTCTCTCTTGCATTTCAAAAATCTATTACAGCAGTCCTTAGTCTTGGAAGCATGGTGTTGAGTAAAATCTTTATTCTTGTTCTCTAACAAGTATTCAATTGATTTTTTTTTCTTTATTACACTCAGGTAAAATTTAGTCTGCCAAGAAACATTTATTTTTTAATGAATAGTCAAAGGATCTCTTTTAAGTAAGAGATGAGCTTTAAGATTTAAGGTGTGATATTTCACACATAGACAATTAATCAATGTAAGAATCCCTAAGGCAGAATATGAGTAAATAATGAGACTCTGATGTGGAATTCCAGTGTATATACCCCTGGAGTAATGAAACAGCCTCCCGAGTCTTCAAAGGAAGTAAAATATTCAAGGGTTTCATAAAACAGAAGGAGAATGGTAGCATTGCAGTATGTCAGGCTGAAGATAGACACCCGAAGTCACAAGGCACAGTGTGGACATAGCAGCTTTCTTCCCTTTTAAGTCCAGGGCTATAAATCACAGCCTCTCTAGTTTCTACCTTGGGGGCCCTTGAGAAAGTTTTAGGATATATCAGAACTGTTGGTTGACACACTGTCTTCTTTTCATTTTTGTTGCTGTGACAAATGCCCTGATCAAAATCAAATACATATAATGGAAAGCTTTATTTGCCTTGTGATATTAGGGTATTTTACATCATTAGAGTGAAATAAAAAAGAATACTTCAAGCACCTAATCACATGACATTCACATTCAAAAGCAAAAAGAGAATAAATATATCCTTGTGTTCTGCCTGACTACTTAGTGCTCAGCTATTCCTCTCTATTGCTATACAGTCTGGCTGCTAACTAGAAAAAAAGTCTTGATGGGTCTTCCCACAGCAATTAAAAATGACAATGACTACCCCACAGACATATCCATAATGACTATGGGTGTAAGATCAAGGCAACCACTGAATTGAGTTTCCCTTTCTGTGTAGTCTTAAGTCTTGGCAAGTTAAATAAAATGAATTTGGTAAGAAGGAGGTAGGTGTGGGAGAAGAAAGTGGTCAAAATATATTTTATAAAAATTTAAAAATAAAATGATACTATTAGCCAGCAAATGTTCCAGTCCTGATTACACAGGTTTTTCATTAAAAAAAAAAAAGAAAATAAAAAGAAACAGACTGCTTTCCACCTTCTCTGTGCTTCAGGTACAAGCTGACTTATCTCCCTAAAATAATTTGAATAATTAGTTTTACATCTTTAAAATGAGATTTGCATCTTTTTAAAAATGAATTCCACTTTAGCCTCCCGTGGCTGAGTGTGCATATCTCTACTGGGACCTATTTCACTTTCTGCAAATGCTTTCATACATGTATAATTCCATGCTTAGATGACAGCAGAGACTAAACCTTAAATTCTGCCTTATACTGCACTATAAGTACATATAAATTCAAGCGAGGGGGTGGATTTTGTAATTTTTTGTTGGCATTATATTTAATAGTAGATGGAGGAGAAGACCAGAATAGTCTGGCTGCTGAGATGAGAAATTTTAACACAGTTCTGTGTTGTCTGCTGCTGAACCATAACAAGACACTGCTTGTTTCTCTAAAATCACGAGTAGTGTTGATTCCTTACTGTGATGATTGTTTTCTTAAATGTATAATTGAATTTATAAATTTCACATGGTAAGAGAGTAAGAAAAATAATGGCAATAAAGGCCAATTTTAACCATGCATTATGACAAAATTGATTTAGTCTGCCATGGCACCTCTCTCTTTCTTTCTCAGTGTGCTTCAAAGTACTCAGAACAGCATCCTGTTTAAAATTTACAACTGTTTATTTTGGAAACATTTTATTCAATATTTTCCAACCTCAGCTGGTCACCAGTACCTGAAATTGTAGAAAAGAAAGCATCAGATATTGGATCATAATAGAGGGGTACATTTCCTTTTTCCTTTAAAGAAGCAGAAGAGGACTTAGGTCACCTTGAGTTTTAACAACTCATTATTTTGTCCTACCTGTGGTTAGCACTTGCATTCCAAGGTGGCTGCTATGGATACAAATGCTACATATCTCTTTCCAGCAGTGATAGGAGGCAGGATGATGAAGCGGCATCTCTAACAGGCACATAGAAACTACTTCTAAAAAGCACTAACTGTTCTGTAAGCCACTAAGACATCTATCTCCTTTCATTTTGTAACAATCTCTTTGTGTTGAGCCAGGATTCTTGTGCTCCCACACAATCATGCAGAGTATCTAAAAAAGCAATGGTGCCTGACTTTCTGATCCTTCTTCAAGGCTGACAGCACAGAGATGAAAGTAACTTGTGTATCTTATCATCAGCTTTCAAGGTGTCCAGACACTCCCCAAAGGCTGACAGATATCTTGATCTTATTCTACTTTGGTGCTATGGCTTGACTGTGAATTGTGCCCATAGGTTCATTTGTTAAAGCACATGTTCCTGCAGCTGGTAGAGCTGTTTCGGGAAGACTGTGGAAACATTCACAGACACAGAATCACCAAAAGAAGTAGGTCAACAGAAATGTGTTTTAAAGTCTTATATCCCAGTCCTCCTCCATATCTATTTCTGCTTCCTTTTTACCAAGATCTGACCTTGCTGAAGAATCTCATTCCATACTGACCACCATGAGACCACCTGTCATCATGTCTTTTTTTTTTCCCATGACCTGGTGTATCTCCACTAAACTATTTCTTTGAAAATTTCTTAATTTCTAGATTCGATCACAGCAAGGAGAAAAGTAAGAAATATACTATGAACTCAAGGAATAATTCCATGGCCAATCATCCCATGGGAATGTCCCTGTTTTTTTGGGTATCAAAGATTTTTTTAAAAAACATCATTTATAACCACAATGAAATAATTATGATGAATCATGTCACAACTTGACTGGTAATGCATTCTTCTAGACCCAATTTCTTATATTTGTGCCTGAAGCTCTTGGTAGTACTGCTAAAGACCCAAAGATAGACTTAAGGTCACTAATTGTCTTCATCTGACCTTTTTTTCCTGTTACGAATCTTTTTATTTCTTAAGCTAGCAAACAGACACCAGTAGACATGACATGTTTGTTTGTCTATTTGACTCTGGGGTGGGGGTAAAGCACTTGCTTAGAACTCTAGTAAACATTTTCTTGGAGGTGTCATACGACCCTCAGCTTCACCAAAATACCTGCAGAACTTGATAACACATCTAATTATATCATATAATCATAAACCTGATGTAGATTGTCCTGAATTTGTTCATATTTTAATGCTAATTTACTTCCCCAGAAGGGCTGCCTAGTCATATACCCATGAGGTGACTTCATCTGAACCTTCTCATTTTAGTTAGTAAAATAAAGGAAAGCCAATGACTGGGCAGATTAAGGGAGGTGCAGAGAAGAGGCAGAGGGGAGAGGATGGAGAGGGACCAGGAGGAAACTCCAAGATTGAGATCCAGAAGGATGAGTTAAATCCAGTTGGGGTTAATTGGAGTTAAGTAGTGATAAACATTTAAAGATTTCATAGGTCTAATATCTCATATAGAAGGGCAGTTTGTATCTTTGTTTATTTGATGTAATCTTGTTGTGTAGAGGGTTTGTGGCTTGAGAATTGTAAATATAACCTCTATGAAAAACTATTGGGCTTTAGAATTGTGCTTGTGTTGGGATTTGGGATAAAGTAACACTCCAGGATGGAGGGAATAGGAAAATCAGAGGAAATCTGCCAAAGGAAGGGAGAATGTGAATGGAGTGAGACCTGGGTGGTGGCCCAGACTGGGTGACAGACACACCTGTGTGACTCCGGGCCCTCGAAGTGAGACCTTAGGGCTGATAAAATGTTACACATTAAAAAATATATATTTACTGCAACAACTTGATAAAAAATATTTTACTAAATAACCTGGAAAACTGGGGCTCTAAACATAAGGACCAACAACTCAATGCTTGTTTATTTCTGTTTTAGAATGTGATAGTGAATACCATGTGTCAATTAACTGCATACCACTATCTAGCTAGAACATCTAGAAGTATGATAGGAGAAAGAAAAATTTCACCTTAGTAAATACTCCATGGTTATAGCCTTAGGCTTAGGTACATGCAGGTTGCTACAGAGTTGCTTAAATCTATTCTCTTGTGAGCATTTACTTTGTCAGGTACATAGCTATATCTTACACCATACACATCTACCAAGATACTGCTTGTTGGAGGTCTGCATTGCTTCAGAAACTTCAGCGTTAAGTATGATCTGTATAGAATTATGGGGTTCATGCATTGGCAAACAGCAAATATAGAATATTGCTAAGTATGTTAGTGTAATTTTTTTTCAGGAGGACTCAAAGGATAATTGGGTTAGTTTTTTAAGAAAGATACACCTATGTTTCAGTGAGTGGAGATGGATCATACCAGAAGGCATTAACTATACAATATTTAGAAGGACCATAGTCTGACATTCCCTGGGTCCTTGCCTTATGCAAGTTTGAATTTCATCATAGACAAGATAAGCTGCATGAGCCTATAACTTACGCTGACCGTTGGTCCCTTTGGTTAAGTTATAGGTCTGTCCCCGTTCTGACCAGGCTGTTGGAATGGGAAAATGCACACATTGACTCAAAGATAGATTCTTCCTGAGTTTCTACTCCTTACTTTATTTTTCCCCTGGTTCACTCTTGAACCTCTGAATGAAGATACATATCCTTGTTATCTAGTAGTCATACATTTTGAAAGTACTCAATCCAGCCAATTTAGCCACCCAATAGGATGTCTCCAATTTAAAAGTTTTGTCTGAGTACTGTAGCCTTAAATTATGGTGAAGTAAACTGGCTATAGACAGATTAGAAGTAGATAAAAGATAAAACAGTCAATCATGTTTTTACTAAAAATTTAGTTTGAAGAGATAAACAGGTAGAACTTCTCTTACATCGGTATGTGCATTAAGTTGCCTATTTTATTTTATTTTTTATGTATAGGTGTTTTGCCTCTGTGTGTCTATCTATCACATGTCCCTGGTGTCTGTTGAAGTCAGAAGAGGAAATCAGATCTTTTGGAGATGGAGTTATGGATGGTTGTGCATAGCTGCCATTTGGGTTCTGGAAATTGAACACAGGTCCTCTGGAAAGATCATTCAGTCCTCTTAACAGCTGAGCCATCTTTTTAGCTCTCAATCCTAGTTGTTTATGACACATAAATATCATAAAGAACAATCATCTCATTTTCTGTCTAGGATAGATGGAATGGGGACAAGTCTAAAGAAGTGTGATTGGGAACAAGCATGAGCTTATGCAAATGGAGAGAATGGAAACCAATGACTTTGCTGTATTCAAAGTTTTCTCAGCCTCCTTCTTGCCCAGGATATGACACAGGGTCATTCTGAAATGAGTTTTTTAATGTACAAGGTATGCAGGAGAAGATTTTACTAACAAATCTTATAGACATTCATGGGAATCTAGACTAATATTTTTAATGGATAGTCTTTTACATTTCAAATGTTATCCTCTTTCCCCCCACTACTATTCCACACTTTGTTTCCATGAATGTAGTCCCTCTCCCACCTCAGCACCTTGGCATTCCCCTAAACTGGGAAAATGAGCCTTCACTGGACTAATGGGATTTCCTCCTATAGATGACAGACAATGCTATCCTCTGCTACATATTCAGCTGGAGCCATGGGTCTCACCTTGTGTATTCATTGGTTGGTGTTTTAGTCCCTGGGAGCTGTGGAGAGGTTGGTTCATTGATATTGTTGTTCTTCCCATAGGGTTGCAAAAAATTTCAGCTCCTTCCTTCCTTTCTCAAGCTCCTTCATTGGGGTCGCCCTGTTCAATTCTACAGTTAGCTACAAGCATCCTTATCTGTATCAGTATGGAACTGGCCACGCCTCTGAGGAGGCATCCATATCATGTTCTTGCCAGCAAGCACTTCTTGGCATCAGCAACAATGCTTGGGTTCGGTGGCTGCATATGGGATGGATCCCCAGGTGAAGCAGTCTCTGAATAATCTTTTCTTCAATCCCAGCTCTTTAATTTGTCTCTGTATTTCCACCAATGAGTTTTTTATACTCCCTTGTAAAAAGGACTGAGGCATAATTTTCTGGCCTTTCTTCTTTTTGAGTTTCATTAGGTCTGTGGATTGTTTCTTGGATATTCTGAGCAATTTGTAATTTTTTAAAAATAAGCAATTTGCTTATCAGTGAGTGCATATCATGTATGTTCTTTTGTGACTGAATTACTTCACTCATTATGATTGCTTCTAGTACCATCCATGTGCCTAGGAATTTCATAAAGTCATTGTTTCTTATAGCCGAGTAGTACTCCATTGTGTAAATGTACCAAGATTTTTGTATCCATTCCACTATTGAAGAACATCTGGGTTCTTTCTAGCTTCTGGCTATTATAAATAAGACTGCTATGGACATTGTAGAACATGTGTCCTTGTTATATCTTGGAGTGTTTTTCTTAAGTATATGCCCCGGAGGGATATAGGTTTTTGATGAACCACCAGACTGATTTCCAGACTGGTTGTACCAGCTTGCAATCCCACCAACAATGGAGGAGTGTTCCTCTTTCACCACATTCTTGCCAGTATCTACTGTCACCTAGGTTTTTGATCATATCCATTCTGACTTGTATGAGATGAAATCTCAGTGTTGTTTTGGTTTGCATTTTCCTGATGACTAAGTATGTTGAAAATTTCTTTAGGTGCTTCTCATCTATTCAATATTCCTCAGGTGAGAATTCTTCATTTAGCTCTGCACCCCATTTTTAGTAGTATTATTTGATTCTTTGAATTCTAACTTTGAGTTCTTTATATATAGAATATTAGCCCTCTTTCAGATGTAGTATTGGTAAAGATCCTTTCCCAATCAGTTGGCTGCTGTATTGTCTTCTGGACAGTGTCTTTAACCTTATAGAAACTGCAATTTCATGAGGTCCCATTTGTTGATTCTTGATCTTAGAGCATAAGCCATTGGCATTCTGTTCAGGAAAATTTTGCCTCAGCCTCTGGGTTCTAAGCTCTTTCCCACTGTTTCTTCTAATAGTTTCAGTGTGGTTTTATGTGGATGTGTTTGGTCCACTTGGACTTGAGCTTTGTACAAGGAGATAAGAATGGATCAATTTGCATGCTGACTGCCAGTTGAATCAACACCATTTTTTGAAGATGGTGTTCTTTTTTCATTGAATGTTCTTAGCTCCTTTCTCAATGTTCATGTGACCTAAGTGTGTAGGTATGTTTCTGGGTCTTTAAATCTATTTCATTGATCTATGTGCCTACTTCTTTACCAATATCATGCAGTTTTTGGCACTTTTTTTTTTGTTATAGAGCTTGAGGTCAGGGATGGCCATTTTCCCCAGAAGTTGTTCTATTGATGAGAATGTTTTGCCCTATCCTGGGTTTTTGGTTGAAAATCTACTTTATTTGATACTAGAATGGCTACTCTAGCTTGTTTCTTGGGACCATTTGCTTGGAAGGTTTTTTCCCAGCATTTTACTTGGAGGTAGTATCTGTCTTTGTCACAGAGATAAGTTTCCTGCATGCAGCAAAATGCTACATCCTACTTATGTATTCATTCTGATAGTCTATGTCTTTTTATTTGGGAATTGAGTCCAGTGATGTTATGAGACATTAATGAATAGTGACTGTTGTTTTCTGTTATTTTTGCTGTTAGAGGTAGACTTAAGTTTGTTTGCTTTTTGTTTTTTGGGTTTCTTGCAAGATTATTTTCTTGATTTTTCTAGGGTATAGTTTACTTCCTTGTCTTGGAGTTTTCCATCTATTCTCCTTTGTAGGGCTGGATTTGTAGACAGATATTGTGTAAATTTGGTTTTGTCCTGGAATATTTTGGTTTCTCCATCTATGATAATTGATAGTTTTGCTGAATATAGTAACCTGGGGTAGCAGTTGTGTTCTCTTATGTTTTGTTTGACCTCTGTCCAAGATTCTCTACTTTCATAGTCTCTGTTGAGAACTCTGGTGTAATTCTGTTCAGTTTGCCTTTCTATGTTACTTAACCTTTTCCCCTTACTGCTTTTAATTTTTTTCTTTGATTTGAACATTTGGTGTTTTGACTATTATGTATCAGGAGGAATTTGTTTTCTGGTCTAGTCTATTTGGTGTTCTGTAGGCTTTTTTTTTTTTTTTTTTTTTTTTTTTTTTTTTTTTTTATGTCCATTGTCAACTCTTTCTTTAGTTTAGGGAAGTTTTATTTTATAAATTTTTTGAAGATACTTACTGGGCCTTTTAGTTGGGAGTCTTTTCTCTGTTCCACACCTATTATCCTTAGGTTTAGTTTTCTTGTAGTGTTCTGTATTTCCTGGATGTTTTGGGTTAGGACTTTTTTTTTTTTTTTTTTTTGCATTTTTCTTTGACTGTTGTGATAATGTTTTATATGGTATCTTCTGCCCCTGAGATTTCTCTCTCTTTCTCTCTCTCTCTCTCTCTCTCTCTCTCTCTCTCTCTTCCTATTGGTCTATTGGTGATGCTTGCATCTGTGACTCCTGATTTCTTTCCTAGGTTTTATATGATTATTTCCTAGGTTCTCTATGATTATCTCCTTTTGTGATTTTTTTCATTATTTCTATTTCCATTTTTAGATTTTTTAATAGTTTCATTCATTTTCTTCACTTGTTTCTCTGTGTTTTCATGTAATTCTCTAAAGGATTTTTGTGAGTTTGTGTGTGTGTGTGTGTGTGTGTGTGTGCTTCTGGTATAAGGGCTCCTCCTGGCTAATCTGCATTTTCTTTTATTTATTTAAAGGCATTATTCATGAGCTTTTCAAGGCCCTCCATCATCAACATGAGGTACAAATTTTAAGTCCAAATCTTGTTTTTCTGGTGTGTTGGAATATGTATTATTTGCTGTGGTGGGAGAACTGGGCTCTGATATTACTATGTTGTCTTGATTTCTGTTGCTTAGGTTCTTGTGCTTACCTCTTGCCATCTTGTTATCTGTGATGCTAGTTGATCTGTTGTCTTTGATTGGGGTTTGTTTTGCCTGTGTGCCAGTGGTCCTGTTGGCTCAGGAGGGGGAGTGCTCCTGGAGCTCCTGGATGCTCAGCTCTCTGTGGGTTCACTGTGAGTCCTGATGATAGTGAGCCCACTCTAGCTCTTTGCCCAGATGGCAACCAGAAAGTTTTATTTTCAGGCAGTACTGCAATACCCATGTCCCAAGAGTTCTTGCCTGTCTCTCCCCTGATAGTCAGTGGAGAGAAAGTAGGGGTTTACCTGTGGGCTCAGGAGGGAGAGTGCCCCTGGTTCTCAATATTTTCAAATTTTAAGTCTACATTTTGCTTAAAAGATTTTGATTTCTATGATTCCTCGTGAAAAAAGACAAGTTCCAGTTTATATGGTTCGCCTTGTAGAAGAATGAATGGAGAGAAATAGTAAGTAAGAGAGCAAAAAGAAATTGTTCTCAAAGTTTTTCCAAAGCTTTCAGGTTATAGCACTCTTTCTGATCCCCAATACCATGGCTGTCTGTCTGTATCTGAGATAATTGCCTTAATATGACCAGTGCTGTGTATCCGTCCTAGGGCCCCTTTGTTTAGTTGCCTTCCCAGCTCTTGTAATAGGACACCTTGCATTTATTCACAATAGCATCTGTTTTTATATCAGATGGAAAGGCAAATTTTTCCAAAAGAGGTTTAGTAGGAAACTTAATGCACACACATATTGGAATAGACTCTGTGCCTCTTTGTGAGTGACCCCTATAAGGTGCAGATGCACTATTAAAGCACCCTCTACACAGAATGGTGGCAATATCTGAACTTCTAAAAATTATGTTATGATTTAGAGGGAAAAATCCCCAGAATAAACTATTGTGTTTTATGGCACATGGTACAATTATTTTCTTAGACTCAAGACCTGAAAATCAAACACTTGTTGCTTAGACACTTAATCAGAAATTTATTACATAAACATTGTTGATAGCATGGTGAAGAACAGCATCTTATAAGTATATGTCCTTCTAGAAGAGTAGCTTTAGGATTATTGAGCTAAACTGTTAAATTATCTACTAAAATATTAATTGTTTCAGAGTAGAATCTGGTGTCTTCTAAGGGAGGCAGTTGCCTTAATTAGCAAACTTTATTCATGCATCTTAAATGTCTCTTTTATTTTGTAGCTAAAACAGTCAGATGTAAATACCATAACCAGAGGTATCTATGTCTGTTATTTTAACTCCTAAATCATATATCCTTCTTACAGAAGGATAGGAGGAAGGATTTTGGTCCTGGAGTGGATAGGAACTCCACAGGAAGACCAAACAAGAGAATCAACTAATCTGGACCATTAGGGCTTTCTGGGTCTGAACCTCCAACCAAAGTACATGGGCTGGAACTAGGCCTCCCCACATATATGTTGCAGATGTTCAGCTTGGCTTCATGTGGGTCCTGAACACCTGGAGCAGGGGCTATCCCAAGCGCTGTTGCCTGTATGTGGGATATGTTCTTCTAGTGGGGTTGCCATGTCTGGCCTCAGTGGGAGAGGATGTGCCTAGCCTTTTAGACTTGATGTGCCAGGGTTGGGGGATACACTAAGGGTCCTCCACCATTTCAGAAGAGAATGTTAAGGGAAGGTTGGGGAAGGATTGTGGGAAGAGGTGACGAGGAGGGGGGCATAAAGTGAATAAGTATAAAAAATTATGAAAAAAACCCCTGAAAAATAAAACCAACACACACACACACACACACACACACACACACACACACACACACACACACACACACACAGATATCCTATGATCTTGAGCTAAGCATGCCTCCAAAATGTGTCTCTACACTTTCTTTGTTAAATTATTATTTTAAACTGAGCATGCTCAAAAATGTGCTCTGTATCAGCACATAATATGGAATAAGATTACCACTCTGTAGGCTCTCTGAAGAAAATCCTCATATTTGCTCAATTAGAAAAGAGATTGGAAAATAACCACTGTGCTGTCTAGACCTAAAGCAGCTAATGCAAGCAATAAATATCTCTCTACTATATTATGCCTCACTAAAGCTGTTTTTCAGCTTTTGATCAACGGTGACCTCACAATATTTGGCAACAATGCCAAGAAATATTTTAATATGACTCATGAATCAAATTTTAAATACCAACAGTTTTAAACTGTTTTTAAACAGTTTTAAAAACAAAATTTGAGCTAAGTCAGCTAAGTGGCACTGGAGACAAAGGTCATCTTTTGAAGTATTTACTCTTGGAAAGAGAAAAATTTCCACAAGATTATATCAGAGACAGCTTGCAGAATCCCTAAATGCTAGCAACTGAAGCTTTGACTTAAAATTGTTGAGTTTTTCAAAGGATAGAAATCATTTCTGATCCATAGACTAGACTGGACCATATAGAGGCAAACTTGGCACAAACAACCCCATGAATAAAGAGAGTCAACACCCATGAGAAAAGTACCTTTACGTATAGGTGTGCCTGCCTGGACACATTTAGCCCCTGTGCTCAATCAGAGGACTGCAAACAGCCTGTGAATCACTGCCTAGTTTCTGCTCCTTTGCTTTTATACATTTTATTTAATATATAATTTCATTGTAGTCAAATATATTTATTCAGGCCTTCTATTTCCTTTACCTTTTCCTGGTGTTCCCAAGGAATATATATTGCTTTGGTATTGAAGTGTCTCTGTGTCAGCCCCATGGGTACTGGAACTGTTTTTCTTCATTTTACCTTGTTAGAGCTGTCTTCCTTCCTTCCTTTATGTTTATTGACCCTCCTTCATTCTATTTTCTTTTCTCATCTGTTTCTTGGTGCTCTGCCCTTAAGTGTTTCTTTGTAATAATAACAATTATTTCCTTTGAACTCCAAGCCTCAATAACAAATATCTTAATACATTCTATAATATTTATTATTTTATCCTCAAACTCAAATTATTTGAGTTAAAAATTTTGTTTATTTTATTGGTTAGTTTATTTACTTATATTTCAAATGTTATCTCCCTTCTTGCTCTTCCCTTTGCAGACCCTCATTCCATGTTGTGGAATCCAGTCTCCATAGGACCAAGGGGATGCTCTGCCATTGATATCAGATAAGGCAATCCTCTCCTTCCTTAGCAGCTGGATTCATAGGTTTCTCCATATGTACTCTTTGGTTTTTAATGCCCTCCCTATGGGATTGGAAACATTTTCAACTTCTTCAGTCCTTCCCCTAACTTTTTCATTGTGGTCCCTGTGCTCAGTTTGATGTTTGGCTGTGAACATGCACATCAGTATGGGTCAGGCCTAACAGAGCCTCTCAGGGGACAGCTATACCTGGCACCTGTCAGCTAGCACATCTTGGCATCATCAGTAGTGTCTGTGTATGATGTCTGCAGATGGGCTGCATCCCTGAATGAGGAAGTCTCTGGATGGCCTTTCCTTTATCTTCTACCCTACTCTTTCTCCCTGCATTTCCTTAGGATATAAATAATTCTGTGTTAATATTTTTGAGATGGATGGGTGGCCTTATCCCTCAACTTGGGGCCATGCCTAACCCCTAGATATGGTCTCTACAGTTTTCTTGCTCCCCTTTGTTGGGTATTTCAGCTAATGCCATTCCCATTTGGTCCTGTAAACCTCTTGCTTTCCTGGCATCTGAAACTTTCTAGTGACTGCCTCCAGTTTCCCATCCCTCACTACTACACACCTATGCTCAGTTTTCAGATCTATGTACTTCTTCCCTGTCACCTCCCACACCTGATCCTACTCATGTTCCCTCCCCCTTTTCACTTCCTCCCAGGTATCTCGTTACCTCTACCTCCCATAATTATTTTGTACCCCATTCTAAGTAGGACGGAAGTAGTCACACTTTGATTTTTCTTCTTGAGGTCTATATGGTCTGTGAATTGTATCATCAGTATCCCTAACTTAAAATCTTTTGCAAGGCAAAGGACACTGTCAACAGGACAAAAATGACAGCCTACTGAATGAGAAAAGATCTTCACCAATCCTAAATTTAATAGAGAACTAAAATCCAATATAGAAGTTAGACTCGAGAAAACAAAATAATACTATTTACAAAAAAAAAAACAAAAAACAAAACAAACAAACAAACAAACAAAAAAAAAACAAAAGCGTTACACAAAGAATTCTCAACGGAGGAATATCTAATGGCCAAGAAGCACCTAAAGAAATTTTTCACACTCTTAGTCATCAGGGAAATGCAAATCAAAACAGCTCTGAGATTCCACTACATACCAGTCTATAGCTATGATTAAAAACTCATGTAATAGCAGATGCTGGCAAGGATGTGGAGAAAGAGGAACACTCTTCCACTGTTGGTGGGGTTGTAACCTGGTACAACCACTTTGGAAATCAGTCTGGCAGTTCCTCAGAAAATTGGACATAGTACTACCTGAAGACCCAGCCACATCACCACTCCTGAGCATATAACCCATTATGCTCCAAACTATAACAAGAACACATGCTTCAGTATGCTCATAACAGCCTTATTTATAACAACCAGAGACTGGTAAGAACCCAGATGTTCTTCAGCAAAGGAATGGATATAGAAAGTGTGGTACATTTACACAATGGTGTGCTACTCTGTTATTAAAAACAATGATGTCATGAAATTCTTAGGCAAATGGATAAAACTAGAAAATATTATCCTGAGTGAGGTAACCCAGAAAAAAAAAGAAGACATATGGTATGTACTTACTAATAAGTAGGTATTAGGAATGTTTGTTTATAATTGAGTTTTACCATATATTTATAATTTGCCTAATCATTTATTATGGCCATTTTTCTAGCTAATGTTCCATTGTCAGCATAGAGCTGAATAGCAAGCTTGAACTGAATATATTGTCACAAACAAACAACAAAAAAAGACATTATGCTCAATCCTTACACACCAAGAAGACGTTGACTAATTCCGGGTTACATCCTGTTTTACGTGTACTTTTTGCTCATTGTAACTAGTGAGACCTGAATGCAGAGTATCAAACCTTAAAAAAAAAAAAAAAAAAGAAAAAGAAAAAAAAAGCCAAGCACTGACAAAAATGTATTTGAATACATTTATGCAAAAATGTTTAAATTTTTTCTCTTATCTTTATTTTGTAAAATAAAGTTTAAAAATAAATAAAAAAAAGAATTTCAGTGATCTTTTAAAGTGTAAGGGCACAGAGGGATACCTAGTGTTATGAGAATCGACTTTCCAGTGTTTGATTCCGTGAACACACATGAAGGCTTACAATCCTCTGTACCTCCAGTCCCCGGAAATTTGATGTTATGTTTTATATTCCAAAAGTATCACAGATGTATGTGGGTACAAAAATATGTACAAATTAAAGACATATATACAAGAAGTTAAAAAAGAAAGCAACAAAAATCCAAACAACTGTTTAACCACAGTTGTTCAAAACCCAATGTAGAAACTTAGGGAATATGAAAAACCAAGTTAACATAGAGTCTCAAACAATTACTAATTTTTTAATAATGAAATCTACCGAGAGCAATTTACATGAAATACTGAGGAATTCAAAGGGGTGATAGGAATGTTCAAAAAAAAAATAAAGGGTGGCATAAACTTCAGAAGGACTTAGAAAAGTAATTAAAATTTTGGAAATGAAATCCAAAATAAGTTAAATAAATATTTAATGGAATCAGTAAAATGGATTGAATGGAAAGTACTGTGTCAGGCTTAAAAATACAAAGAAGAAATTAGAACATCCAGGCAATGACAAAGATGATGTAAAAAGAAAATGTAAATAAAATACAGAAGAAATGTGCAACAGCATAAAGGGCAAAACCCATAAATTGCAAACATAAAAAAGCAGTTCAAACTAAAAATAAAAAAAAATGATTCAACAAAATGATTACAGAAAATATCACAGAAAACTCCTTTAATCTCAGGAAAAGAATGATGGCCATCAAGTTAGACGAGATATTTCAAAGGTTAATCAAACAAAGACAGAAAAGAAATTCCCCATGTTATTTTATAGTTAAAATCACTCTGGACACATTACAGAGCAGAACACATCGAAAGCTATAAAAGAAAGGAGCCAAATTAACAAAAAAGAAAAACATTTCAAGAAAAATATTTCTCAACATACATTCTAAAGGTTTGAAGTATCATTTTATTTCAAAATCTAAAAGAAAAATAATTGTCTAACAATGTTAGCATATTCTTCATAACCAAAGAAAGAAAAGCTTTCCATAATGAACATAAACTAGAGGAATTTATGCTAAGATATAACAATATATGCTATTTCATGAAAACCTATAAAATTTAGAGAAAGATTTATCATATCCTTGAGGCCACAAGAAATAATAAATCATATTCAACACCGAATAAACAAATAGAGATTAGGAGAGTACCAAAAAAATCAATGAAACACTTAAGTGACAAGAATTAGTACATGACTTTCTCTAATAACTCTGAACACTATTGTCTTCAGTTCTTTACTCAAAAGAGAAAAGGTGGAGATCCAGGGACACAGGCCTGGTGAGACTGTGCTGCAAGTAGCCAGGGCACAGAGAGGTTTGGGTGGAGCACCAGGAAAGCACACCCCCTCCCCCGAATTGGTCGAATTGGTTCAGGAGAGCAGAAACTCTGCCATAGGGATTCAGTTTCCACCTGGAGGGCCCTTGCTTGCAGAACAAACGCTCAGGCCATCTGCCACCTGGAACAGCGGAGGTCCAGGGATAGAGGCCAGGTAAACAGGAGAGACGGGAAACAATCACAGACAACAAGATGGCAAGAGGAAAGCAAAAGAACTTACCCAAGGAAAACCAAGACAACCTGGCAACACCAGAACCCAGCTCTCCCATCGCAGCAAACAGCGGAATGCCAAACACTCCAGAAAAAGAAGACTCAGACCTGAAATCATACCTCAAGATGATGATAGAGATCCTTAAACAAAAACTGGAGCAAAAGCATAAAGAAATAGAAGCTTTTAAAGAGGAAACTCTTCCACTATTGGTGGGATTGCAAACTGGTACAACCACTCTGGAAATCAGTCTGGTGGTTCTTCAGAAAATTGGACATAGTATACTACCTGATGACTCAGCTATACCACTCCTGGGTATATACTCAAGTTAACACGTTTTAGAGATAAAAATTTTAACAAATACTAGAAAGTTGAGATAAATCTTTTTATTCTATCTTATCCAAATGCAATAAAATTAGAAACCAAAAGCAAAGGAGTCTAGAGAAAACATATAAACTTAAAAAGATGCAGCAACAAACTACTGAATGATCAGTGAATAATTAAAAAAGTGGAGGAAAAAGTTCCCTAGAACTGAATAAAATTTAAATTGCATAGACTAGAATTTAAAAAATAAATTTATGAGAGGTTTACATCTATAAATATCTACATCCAAAAATTAAAAAAATATATCAAAGTAATGATAAAATGGGTCAATTTATCTCAAGGTCTTAGAAAAGCAAAAATGTGGCAATCTATAAATCAGTAGATTAAAAAAAGCAGCAGAGATAAGGGTGAAATTTATGAAATGGCAATGAAAAGATAGAAGGACAATGCTAAAGGTCAAATAAATAAAATATTGGTTCTTTGAAAGGACAAATGGATTGACAAATCCTTAGACACAGAGACAGAGAGACAAAGAGACATGGAGACAGAGAGACAGAGGCAGAGAGAGAATAGTTAATAATACTAGATCTGATGAAGTCAATACAGTAGAAAGCAATGAAATTCAGAAGGTCACTTGGTCATATTTTGAAAAACTATATTCCATTAAATTATGAAGTCTAAAGGAATAAATATATTTCTAAATACATATGATATGTTTATTAAAATTAAAGAAAAATGATATAAATAAATTAAATATATACATAACAAGGGATGAACCTGAAACAATAATAAAGTGTCCTATCTGAAAACAACACCAAGCCCAGATAGAGTCACTGCTGAATTTTAGGAGGTCTATGAAGTATGATCAAAACTTATAAAACATTTCATAAGGCAGAAATTGAATGGTCTTAAGTTATTTTATTAACCTAGCATTATTCGATAATAAAGCCAGATAATAACACAAAAATCATAGGTCAATCTTCCTAATGAACTTGAATGCAAAAATACTTGATAAAATATTTTCAGATGAAGTTCAACCAAACATCAAAAAGATGATACACTAAGACCTAGTAGTCTTTATTCCATCAATGAAAGGCTGACTAAAGATACACAGACCACATTATTAGACTCAAGAACAGAAAATATACAGTCATCTCAATAGATACATAAAAGGCTTATGATAAAATCAAATACTGTTTCATTAAACATATCTCCAATGACCTTTTATGCTAGGTCAGACTGCTAACTAGTCTGCTTCCTAGAAGAGGCTATATCCTGAGGCATACCAGAGGATCTGCACTCAGAGCGTTTGGTAAGACCCCCCTCCCCCAAAGTCCCACAGTTGTGCTTGGAGCCCAGTGGACTAAGGGAACCACCAACCCCTGAACCCAACCCCACCACAACCTGCCAAATATCGATCCCCTTTATCTTGTTCCTTTCTGATGGAATAGACTGCTAGCTAGTCTGCTCCCTGGAAGCCACCATATCCTAAGACATTCCAGAAGATCTACAGAACTCAGAGCATTTGATATCACCTCCTGAGGCATCTCAGGAGATCGTCTGCACCCACAGCATATGACACAATAGGTTGAGACACTCCAGGAGATCCACTGCATTTAGGACACCACATCTTGAAGACATCTCAGGAGTACCTCTGTACATAGGGAAACTGGGCAACCAGTACCACAGTATGAAGACCCTGTGGCACACAGGGCAACTTATCCAAAAAACTAAAAGCCTCTCTGGAGTTTGGCTGCCAACAAGGAAGCAAAAATCACAGTCTGTAGGCTTGCCTGAAGAACAGCTTCAAATAGGACAACAGTTTGATGGCTCCGCTGAAGACCCAGCAGTCTGAAGCCTTCCCAGAAGATCCACTGCAGTCAGGGCAACAAATGAGCAGCTTCCCTGCCCCTCTGAAGATCCTCCAATTGGTAGGTCCTACAGGAAATCTGCTACAGCCAGTGCAGCAGGCCTACTAGGAGACCTATAACAACCCAGGGAAAAAAATATGCAGCCTCCAGACCAGTAAACACCAGGGATAAGATGGTGAGAGGCAAGCTCAAGACCATAAGCAACAGAAGCCAACATACATGATCATCTTCAGAACTCAGTTCTCTCACCACAGCGAGCCCTGAATACACCAACACACCAGAGAATTAGGAAGCTTACCTAAAATCCTATCTCATGAAGATAATAGAGTGCATTAAGGAGGATATAAAGAACTCACTGAAAGAAATACAGGAAAACAATTAAACAGGTGAAGGTATTGCATAAAAACAGTCCAAGACTTAAAAGTGGAAGTAGAAACAATAAAGAAAACACAAATGGAGGCAGACCTGGAAATGGAAAACCTAGGAAAGAGGTCAGTAATTATAGATATAAACATCACCAGTTGAATACATGATACAGAAGAGAGAATCTAAGGGGTAGGAGACACCATAGAAGAGATTGACACAACTGTCAAAGAAAATTCAAATCATAAAAAATTCCTAACTCAAAGCATCCAGGGGGCTCAGGACACAATAAAAAACCAAATCTAAAAATAATGGGAAGAAAGGAGAATGAAGATTCCCAGATCAAAAAACCTGAAAATGTCTTCAATGAAATCATAGTAGAAAACTTTTTCAATCCAAAAAAAAAATATATAGTTATAAAGTTCCAAGAAGGCTGTAGAACACCAAACAAATAGCACCAGAAAAGAAAATATTCTTGTCACCTAATAATCAAACCACCAAATGTATAGAACATAGAAATAATATTAAAAGCTGCAAGGATAAAAGGCCAAGTAACATACAAAGATAGACCTATTAGAATTCACCAGACTAATAAGTGGATATTAGCAAAAAAAAAAAAAAAATACAGAAATGAAGGGCCCACAACAGGGTGTGGGGGAGGACCTGGTTGGGAAAGGGGACTGGGGGTGGGGAGAGTGGAACTTGATCTTGTATTGGGTGGGGAAAAATGACTGAAGCTCTGAAGGTCAGTGGAAAGAATGGAAACTGGCAACATCTGGAGGTAGGAGGTTGGGAGGATGCTCCAGAATGCACCAGAGACCCAGGAGGTGAAAGGCCCTCAGGACTTAAAAGGTGGGGAGGGCTAGATAAAATACCTTATTTTAGAGAGAGGGAACTTGTAGAATTCATCTCTAGCAGAAAGACAGGGCATCAGGTGAGGGAAGGTGTTGCTATCCTACAGCCAAAACTCTGACCCATAATTGTCCCTGTCTTAAAGACCTGCAGAGATGGAAATGGAGAGAACCTGAGGAAAAGAAGGTACAGGAACAGGCCCCAAAAGAGATCTAGCTTAAGGCCTGACACCATTACTGAGGCTATAGAACGCTCACAAAAAGTAACCTATCATGACTGCCCTCCAAAGACCCAACAAGTAGCTGAAAGACTCAGATGCGGATATTTACATCCATCCAATCAACAGAAGCTGCTGACCCCTAAGCTTGAATTAGGGTAAAGCAGGAGGAAGCTGAGGAGGAGGGCTCAAACCTGACACTAGCAGCCTCAGTTATCCTGGATCCCTGAGATCTCTCAGACACTGGATCTCCAACTAGGCAGAATACAACAGCTAATATGAGGGCCCCTTACACATATACAGCAGAGGAATCTCGGATCTGGGTTCAGTCATAAAAGATGCAGCTGATTCTCATGAGACTGGAGACCCCAGGGAGTTTAGACGTCTGGCAGGGTGAGTGGGGTGGGGACATTCTTGTGGAGATGGGGTCAGGGAGAAGGTATGGGAAGTAGAAAAGTCAGAGGGCGGACCGAGAGGGAATAAAATCTTGGGTGTAAAAATAAATAAATAAATAAATAAATAAATAAATAAATAAATAAATAAATGTCCCAACATAACAAAAACAAGGAATAAATCGATCATACTTTACTAAAACAATGGCTGCATACAAGGAACCTTCAGCCTGCATCACACTAAATGAAGAAAAGCTCAAAGCTTTTTCAATAAAGCCAGGAATGAGACAAGTGTGGCCACTTTCTCAGTCCCTGTATACTATATAAAGTCTCAGATAGAAAGCAAAAACTAAATAAAATATATAAATATAGAAAAGGAAGATGTGAGATTGGCCTTAATAGTAGTCCATGTGATGCTATAAATAAGGGATTGTAATAACAACTTAAGAAAACTCTTGGAGCTGGTAAACACTTTCATCAAAGAAGCAGGATGTAAAATCAATGTAGAAAATTCAATTACCATTTCTGTAAACCATTAATAAACATGTTGAGAACAAGACTAGGAAAACAATATTGTTGACAAAAGATTCAGACAGTACCTCAGATTTATCTTTTGTGAGGAGGTAAAAGACCTCTACAATGAAAATTTTAAAGCACAGAAGAAAATAAGCAAAGGACTTATTAGATAAGAAAAGACTCTCTAATCTCATGAATGAGTAAAGTTAGCATTGTAAACATGTACATAATCAAAACATACAGATGTATAGATTCAATCTAACCTCCATCAAACTTCATATGATTTTCTCCATGGAAATAATAAAAAACACCCTAAAATTTTATGAAAGGCATAAAGTAACCCAGATACCATGTTTCTCAGAAAGACAAACAATAATAGATATTTTAATACATGGTTTCAAATTATATAAAATATCTAGAGTAACAAAGCTATCATTGAAATTTTTTGCATAGTTGAACAGATAACTGACACTGAACACAGAATTAAGCACAGAAACTTAAGGTCACTTGTTCTTTAATGAAAATTGCCAAAAATACATACCCAAATGGAGAGTCAGCCTCTTTAAATATTTGTACTGAGGCCAGGGTAGGGGGATACCCAGGAATTCCCCATCTGCTCAGAGGAGAGGTAGAGTGCAGAATTCTATGAGTCTGGCAATTCCTCAGAAATTTGGACATAGTATTACCTGAAGATCCAGCTATTCCACTTCTGGGCTTATACCCCAGAGAAACTCCAATATACAACAAAGATACATGCACCACAATGTTCATAGCAGCTCTATTTAAAATAGCCAGAAGCTGGAAAGAACCCAGATGTCCTTCAGTAGATGAATGGATACAAAAATTGTGATATATTTACACAATGGAGTACTACTCAGCTATCAGCAACAATGACTTAACCAAATTCTTAAGAAAATGGTTGGATCTAGAGAATATCATCCTGAGTGTGATAACCCAGTCACAAAATAACAGACATAATATGCACTCACTGATAGTGGGATGCTAACCCCATAGGCTCGGACTGCCGCAGAAACAACTCACAGACTGTGTGAAGTTCAAGAAAAAAAGAAAACAAAAACAACAAAGGAAAAAAAAAAACATTATGCTCAATCCTTCCAGACCAAGAAAATGTTGACTAATTCCGGGTTTCATCCTGTTTTACATGTACTTTTTGCTCATTGTAACTAGTAAGACGTTAATGCAGAGTATCAAACCTTAAATAAAAGAAAAAAAAAAGCCAAGCACTGACAAAAATGTATATGTATACATTTATGCAAGAATGTTTAAAATTTTTTTCATCTTTGTTTTTTAAAATAAAGTTAAAAAAAGAAAAAAAAAAAAAAAACATTTGTACTGAGGCCAGGGTATGGGGATACCCAGGAATTCCCCACCTGCTCAGAGGAGAAGTAGAGTGTAGAATTCTATGAGAATATAGAAGTATAAAAACAATTTTTAGTTCTATTCAGCTGTTATGCCTACAAACAGCAACAGTAAAATGCTGGACAAGACATACCCAGTGGTGCAATAACAACACTTTTGTCCTGGTGGTAACCAAAAGCCATCTAATTGGAATTAAGGTCCACTTCATAGGAGGGAGTTTATCTAATACAGTAAACCTAACCAGCTACCTATGGCTGGTGATGCCACATTCTCTATTATATCTACTTTCCTAAACCAGTATAATTTATAATAAATAAATATCATTATATAAACAGATAATTGTAGCTTGAGCTTTACATAAAAGAAGAATTTTTTTTCGTCAGAGATCATTACAGAAATTTACACTGTTCAAAATGCAGAGAAGAGCAAGACCATTGGTGTGTCCAGCCCTAACTTCTATATCTATGATGCATCCACTACACATTAAAGTTTGGTAAACATCATGAAAAAATTGTAAGTTTCAGCACGGAGATGCATTTTTTTCTATAAGACAGAACACATGCTCCTGTAAAATCTCAACAATAAGGTAATGTAAATAAGATTTGAAAAGTAACATTGCCAGTTTTCATGGCAATGCAGGAAGCAAAAATGTTACAAAGGTTCCCCAATAGATGAAGAGCTATGGGCAATTAGTGGTTGCCAAGAGAGAAAAAATTCATATTCTACAGGAACAAGCTCCAAATAAGTCATCCAATCCTAAGCAGTCAGACCTAGATACATATACATATATAAGTAATATTAAGTGGACACAGCAATATATATAATTTTGTTGATGAAGTTGTTTATTAGCTTTAGTGTTTTCTGGAGGAATTTTTGGGGTCACTTAAGTATACAATCATATAATCTGAAAATAATATTTTTACTTATTCCTTTCTAATTGTATCATTTTAGCTTCCCTTTGTTATCTAATTCCTCTGGCTAGAACTTCAAGTAATACATTGAATAGTAGGTGGCCTTGTCTAGTCTCAGATTTTAGTGGGATTGTTTCAAGTTTTTTCCCATTTAGTTTAATGTTGCCTACTGGTTTGGTATATATTGCTTTTACAGTGTTTAAATATGAACCTTGAATTCCTGATTTTTCCCAGACTTCATGAAAAGGTGTTGAATTTTGTTAAATGCTATCTCAGCATTTAATGAGATGATCATATTTTTTTTGAGTTTGTTTACATACTGGATTACATTGCTAAATTTCCATATATTGAAAAACTTCTGCATTGCTGGGATGAAGGCTACTTGATCATGTTGAATGATCATTTGATGTTTTCTCAGGTTTGATTACAAAAATTTTATTGAGTATTTTTGCATAGATATTCAGAAGGGAAAATTTTCTGAAGTTTTCTTTCTATGTAGTGTCTTTTTGTGGTTTAGGTATAAATGTAATTGTGGCTTTAAAAAATGAGTTGGGTAATATTCCTTCTGTTTATAGTTTGTAGAAGACTATTAGTATTAGGTGTTCCTTGAAGATCTCATAGAATTCTACACTAAACCCATTTGGTTCTGGGATTTTTTTTTGTTTGGGAGACTTTTAATGACTACTTTTATGAAAATGCTATCACTTGAAAGGATAAACAGGCTGAGAAAAAAATAGGGAAACAACACCATTAACAATAGTCACAAATAATATAAAATACCTTGGTGTGACTCTATCCTAGTAAGTGAAATATCTATATGACAAGAACTTCAATTCTCTGAAGAAAAAAAAAAATCGAAGAAGATCTCAGAAGATGGAAAGATTTCTCATGCTCATATATTGGCAGGATGAAGATAGTAAAAGTAGCCATCTTGCCATAAGCAATATACAGATTCAATACAATTCACAACAAAATTCCAACTTAATCCTTCATAGAGTTAGAAAGAGCAATTTATAAATTCATTTGGAATAAGACAAGTTGCACAATAGTGAGAACTATTCTCAACAAAAAAAGAACTTCTGGGGGCCACCAGGAACCGCTGAGATCCAAGGACACAGGTCTGGTGAGACTGCACTGCAAGTACCCAGGGCGCAGAGAGGACTGGTCCCAGTGCCTAGAAAGCACATCCACCCGATTGGTTCAGGGGAAAAGAAATTAACCAAATAGAAACAAAAAGAACCATTCAAAGAATCAACAAAACCAAGACCTGGTTCTTTGAGAAAATTAACAAGATTGATCAACCATTAGCCAGACTAACTAGAGGGGAAAGAGAGAGTATCCAAATTAAAAAAATCAGAAATAAAAATAGAGACATAACTGAAACTGAGGAAACTCAAGAAATCAATAGATCATACTATAGAAGCCTTTACTCAACAAAGGTGGAAAATCTGGAGGAAATGGATGAATTCCTAGACAGATACAAGATCATAAAGGTAATCTAGTACCAAGGCCACAAAAAAAAAAAAAAATGAAAACCATCATTATGTTTAATTTTTACACACCAAGAAAACTTTGACTATTTTCAGGTTAAATCTTGTTTTACAGGTACTTTATGCTCATTGTAACTAGTAAGATTTTAATGCATACTATCAAACCTTTAAAAAATCAAGTACTGACAAAAATTTATTCACATACTTTTATATATAAATGCTTAAAATCTTTACATTTATCTTTGTTTTTTAAAATAAAATTGTTCAATTAAAAAGAAAGAACTTCTGGGGAAATGGCCATCTCTGACTTCAAGCCCTATTATAGAGCAATCCCGATAAAAAAAACTGCATGGTATTCATTCAGAGACATGCAGGCAGATCAGCCAAATAAATTTGAAGACCTAGAAATGTATCTACACATACCTATCATCACATGATTTTTGATGAAGCAGCTTAAACCATTAACAAATGGTGCTCTTATTCTACTGGTGGTTAGCATGTAGAAGAATGCAAATTGATGTATTTTCAGTTTCTTTTTCAAAGCTCAAGTTGAAGTGGATCACCAGCCTCCACAGAAAAGCAGATACAATGAAACTAATAGAAGAGAAAGTGTGAAATAACCTGAAACACATAAGCACAGGAAAATCTCCTGAACAGAACACCAATGGCTTATGCTCTAAAATCAAGGATCAACAATTGGCACCATATAAAGTTGAAAATCTTCTGTAAGGCAATGGACACTGTCAAAATAACAAAAGGGCAACCAACTGATTGGAAAAAGATCTTTACCAGTCCTACATCATAGAGGGCTTATATCCTATATATACAAAGAACTCAAGAAGTTAGACTCCAGATACTCAAATAACCCCATTTTAAAAAATGTGGTACAGAGCTAAAAAAAAAAAACTTAACTGAGGAATATTGAGTGGCTGAGAAACACCTAAACTAATGTTCAACATCCTGAGTCATCTGGAAAATGCAAATCAAACAACCTCACATCAGTCACTATGGCTAAGATCAAAATCTCAGGTTGTACCCTTTGATTTCCTTCTGTTTTCTAATTGCCACGACTAAGTATTTGAGTACTATATTGAATAGGTATGGAGAGAGTGAGTGAGATAACCCAATCATAAAAGAACATACAGGCTATGCAATCACTGCTTAGTGAATAATAGCTCAGAAGATCAGAATAACCAAGAAACAATTCCCAGAACATATGATGCTCAAGAAGTAGAAAGACCAAAGTGTGGATGCTTCAGTCTTTCTTAGAAGGGGGAAAAATACTCACAGGAGGAAATACAAAGATAAAGAGTAGAGCAGTGACTAAAGGAGAGACTATCCAGAGACTGCCCCACCTTAGGATCCATCCCATATATAGTCACCAAACCCAGACAATATTGCAGATGCTAACAAGTGCATGCTTAAAGGAGCCTGATATAGCTGTGCTCTGACAGTCTCTGTCAGAGCTTTACTGATACAGATTAAGATGCTTGCAGCTATTCATCAGCCTGAGAACCCAAAATGAGAAATTAGAGGAAGGACTAAAGGAACTAAGAGGGTTTGCAACCAGGCAGGAAGAACAACAATAGCAACCAACCAGATCCCCTATAGCTCCCAGGGACTAAATCACCAATGGAAGAGTATACCTGAAGTGACCCGTGGCTCCAGCCAGATATGTAGGAGAGGGTGGCCTGGTCTGGTATCAATAGTAGGAGAAGCTCTTGGTCCTGTAAATACTCTTTTCCCCAGTGTAGGAGAATACCAGGGCAGTGAGTTGAAAGTTGGTGGGTGCATGGAGGAGCCTCCTCATAGAATCAGATGCAGGAAGCATGGTAAAGGGGGGAGACTGGGAAAAAGGATAGCATTTGAAATGTAAATACATAAAATCTCCAATAAAAATGCAAAGAAAAGTCCAGGGGCAGGAGGCCATAAAGACAGTGTAGTTTTTGAACACTTCTTAGTATCCTCATTCCTCCCGAAGTCATCAGTTGGTTAAAATGTCAGTGTGGGGTTTGTTTTCTGGTCCCAGCAGATGGATTCATGCATACTTGAACGCAGATAGCCTCACAATCAATGTGGTATGTGCACATTTCTTTGCTTTAGAATACACTTTAGGCAAAAATTATATGTTAAAATCACACAGACTCCTTTTATGGGGTTATTTATTTCATTAATCCTAGCAGATCATATCTTATGCTATTAGACAAAAG
Source organism: Micromys minutus (assembly GCF_963924665.1). Classification (NCBI taxonomy): domain Eukaryota; kingdom Metazoa; phylum Chordata; class Mammalia; order Rodentia; family Muridae; genus Micromys; species Micromys minutus. The sequence goes on from NC_137972.1 coordinate 61,300,230, forward strand.
CAACCATGAGATTACTATTTTGAACTGTATTTAGACGATATTTTGACTACTTTGGAAAAATACTTTTAACCATTTGACTGTGTTGTGATCTAGTTGATGGACAAAGGATATCAGGGAGAATGTTTAGTTGAATGTTTTGACAGTGCTTTCAGTTCACAACCCACCCAACTTTGTTCACAGGTCTAAAGTTTCCTCCCAATCACGAAACATCTGCTCTCCCTCCCTGCAGTTGTTTGTCTACTTAGTAAGGATGTGCACATTGAGATATTACTACATGGATCGTGCTTCTTCTTGGTTTTAATTAGAATGTGTATCTAAAAGTGAAAAGAAAAACAAATCTCCAAACTTAAAAAAACTGCAGACAGCAAATAGGTAAGGCAACAAACCATATGAAGAGATTCCAGATACAGAACCTGCAGACATTTGTGCTTAGGTAGCCAACTAAAACCATCAGCATTTTTTCCTTACCTCAGTAATGTGACTGACATGCTGATTAGAAAAGATATAAATGGGGGAAAGGGAAAGACTGTTTTTAAAGTGCTTCTAATATAATGTTCCTTGGAAATAGTATATTTCCATTGCAAATAAATTTTATATATAATGTTAATTATTATTTGTATTTGTCTTAGTAATTTGGCCCTAATATATAAGTTTCAGTGTTAAAATTCAAAATTAACCTTACCAGGCAGGAAAAATGTATGTTGCTGAAAAAACTCACAGGGGAGATAAATTTTAGGTTGCTACTTCAGTGGGTACCATTCAGTGCATGTAAGTGAAGAGAAATCAATCAGGACTGTTTTAAAAGAACTTTCCTATAATGTGCACATTTGATTAACCAAGTACAACACTGTAATGCGTATATCTATGCAAGACTAAACATTGATGCTTTGCAGTGAATACATAATTAAAATGCTAATGATATCATATTTATATGAAAAATATATCCAGCGTGCTAACAAAATGAATAAAAATGGTGTGCCTGTTGTTAAGAGTTATCCTGGTTTCTTAAACATGGCAATCTCCATTGGCAGATTACAAAATTCTTCTGGCCATAGTCAGTTCTTATATCACAGGATTAACACATATAGGAACACAAGCTAGACAAAAGCCTTCAGAGAAATGGTAAGAATTTGTATAAATGTAACAGTTTGTGCTCCATGAATAACATGTAGAACAAAAACCCTAATAAAAGTAATCCTTAATGCCAGAGGGTAAAGGTGTCTTCTGCCAGTCTTAATAATCTTTTAATCCTTAGATCCCATATGGTGGACACACACACACACACACACACACACACACACACACATGGATGGACATACCCACACCTGCACACATGTGTGTGAATGACATTCAATTGTGCAATGTTGTACATGAGCCAGGAGATCCCCTCTAGGAAGGTCTGGCAACAAAGATGTTCACTAAAGATTTTCATTTCCAAACTTGATTTCCAAATAGATATGCTGCCTCTTTGTAAGATGCAGTGTGAAGAAGAAGTTCAGTAATTGCTGGGAAAGCATATTTCTCTTTGTGCCACCTGCCCCTACCTTTTATTCTCAGTTACTTTATCTGAATATAGTGTAAGTCTATCAGACCATACATTAGGATCTTTCAAGGAATCTGTTTAGCATCAGCACGTTACCACCTCCTGTATAGCAAACACACACAGATGAAGTGGAATTGGCACTGAGTAACATTTAAGAAAAACCTATTCTCCAGAGATGTACATTCTGCATCCATTCTAGAAACAAGGGAAAACTTATTCTCGTTACTTGTTTGTGGCACTGAGGATTGATCCTACAGCTTCAGGCTGTGAGAGCAAATGCTGTTTCTCTGAGCCACACCCACCTTTATCTCTATTTGGGGGGCATAGTGTTCATTCTTGCAGGGAAATTTTGTTTAACCCCTTCTCAGCAAAAGTTTGCTGCACAAAGAATTGGCTGGTGTTCACCCATCCCTGCTGTTCTGGAGTGAGCCATAACACACATTTGCTTCTGGACCTGTTGGCGCAATTATGTCCCATCTATACCATGATTGATACAAGTATTACTCCTGCCTTGCAGGAACCTGAGATAAACCTTGTGATACTTTAGCTGCTGAAACTGAGTTCAGTGAATTTACCCCCCCCCCATAAATAGCATGCATCAGGCATGCCTCATAGTGAAGTCAAGCTGACTGATGTGCATTTTCAGGAAAATATCCATCATTTTCTGAAGCTGTCAACTTCCCCTCCAGCTGCGGTGGCAAGAGGAGTTATAACTTATCATTTCTAGTCAATAGAAATAATGAAAAGTGAACACTGGAGTTCACTCCAAGCTCTGTGTTACAAGTATAAATCTTTTAACCAATCATATATTTTTATTTATTTGTTGTCTGGTGACTAACTGATTTATAAATAACTTAATCACTGCTCAATTAATTTTACTTTGCAGTTTGTGTTGACTGGTTTTCACTAATGATTAAATGGTATGTTACAAAAGGAAATCCTAGCCAAGGAAAGAGACATGGATACAAACAAATAAAACACAGGTCAGATTAAGATTGTGTTTAGCACAAATCAAGTGTTCTGGGCAAGAGGGCATAACAGCTGTTCTGTTGTGGCTTGTGATGGCCTCAAAAAGCTGCCTGGATGGGAAGCTTTTATCAGTATGTCCATTGCAAGTCTATGATCAGAATGGCATTGTGAGGGATGACAACCTGGGAGTTGGCCCGGTGGCAATGATGACAAGGACATAAAGTTATCAGCTTTCTTTTGAAGAGAAAAACCAGTGTCTTCAGATCATTAACTCTGTAAGTCTTGAGTGAAAATGTATCCAGATATGAAAATAATATCTTACTTCAAGATGTCATGTGTTCACAGGCAGGGTCTTTTGTGGAAATATTCAGGGCTCTGGCTTCTTCAGTGGATTTGCTAACTAATATGTTCATGGATTTGCGGACTACTGGGTAAAGGTAAAAACCATAAGTGTGGGAACTAGATGGAGGGAGTAGATCTTTGTGGCTCTGTTATTGCCATCAGTAAATTTGTAAGTCAGAGGAAGAAATAGCAGCAGCTGAAAATTACTCTTCCACAAGTAAAGTCCTGAAGGCACCTAATAAAGTGCTGAGCTGCTTAAAGAGCCACAGACACTATTGTTGGCACAGCGCATTTGTTTGAACAGAGAATAGGAACATATGCGACCTGAGTTATACTGAAGATAATTTTACTCTTAATGTTTGAAACAGACTCAAGGCTGAACTTCACTGCTGCATCTCGACCTCCAAGGCAGCCATATGTGTGGCAGCATAAAATTTGTGAAGCTGTGCCTATGATTTTGACATAGTCCCCATTTTTTTCTGTGTTAATTTTACTATTTCATTGCAAAGTGAAGCAAGGAGGTTCCGTCAGCAAAACAATGAACACCATCATCAGAACCACTAGAGTTGAGTTCCTCCGTTTGTTGTAAAAAGAAACTTTTTGATGCAGGATTGAGCTATACATTCAATGAATATAACAATAGATATTTAGAACAAAGTTGGTAACTTCACTGGTTCAGACAGTGGTCCAAGTGGGATCTCCTCTATCTTCTAAGACCTTTCCAGCAAGAATTTGTTCAGGATTTTTTTTATAGCTTCTATCTGCTACAGAAAGAAGCTACTTGGATTGGATGAGGGAGGAGCTCATCTTAGAAGTCCACTAGTCAAAATGTATGAAATAAGTGACATTGGGTACATAGACCATGCTCCAAAAATCTTTGAAGAAAGAAGAGAGATGTCTGCATGATTCCCCTCCTTGGCAGTTTTCCAATGACTGTTTTCTGCCTCTGTCCCCTCCCCGGTGTTTCTCTACCCCAAAATCACACACAAACACAACTTTACAGACTGATAGCTTCTTATATAGGTTTATGTATTCAACTACAAACCCTCTACACAGTAAGATTACATCAAATAGACAAAGATAAAAACTGCCCTTCTATATGGGATATTAGACAGATAAAATCCATAATGTTCATACCTGTTTAATGCCAATTAGGCCCACCTGGATCTAGCTGGTCTTTTCAGACATCCACGTTGGGACACCTTCTTGTCTTCTCCCTCTCCTCCCAGATCTCCTCTCTCCACCTCTCTTCCTCCACCCACTCACTGGCTATTGTTTATATTACTAATTAAAATGGGAAGGTTCAGATGAAGTCACCTCTTGAGTGCATGACTATGCAGCCCTTCTTGGGGAAGTGGAATTAACCCTAAAATATGAACAGCTTCAGGACAACCTACAGAGATGAGAATTTTTGTGAGGAAAAAAAGTGAGTAAATGAGGGGTAGAAATAAAGTTCAAGATGGAAAAAATCATTACTAAAGCTCAAAACACACACTGAGCTTCCCACAGTAATAGCGGGGAACTTTCACACCACATTCTCACCAAAGGACAAGTCACTGAAACAGAAACTCAGCAGAGAAACAGTGAAACTAATAGAAGTTATGAGCTAAACGATCTAATATATGTACAATAGATAGATTCTAATAGAAGCTTTAATCCAAATCAATATTTCTTCTCAGCATCACAAAGAACCTTCTCAGAAAAATAACTTTATAATTGGCCACAAAACAAGCCTCAATAGATAGAAGATTGAAATAGCTCCTTGCATCTTATCAGATGACCATCATTTAAGGCTGGACTTCAACAACAATAGACAAAACAAAAAGTGCCCCTTCATCCCCCACCCCCCAAGAAAACACCAGGTAAAGTAGAAAGTTTGTTTATCAAACTCATAGTTGAACATTGAACCAACCTATGGCTCTATGAAGAAACCCATTCTATAACTACCAAATAACTACCAACAAGATCTTTCTTATACAAATTAAGAAGCAGTTAATAATCCTGCATGTACACAGAAAGGAAGTAAAGAAACTACTATCATTTCTGCAAGGGACACACTGCCAAGGTTGCTTGTCTAATGGAAATTAGTGAGTAGGTTAAACTTTTAAAAATGGGGCTCTCCATCTTCTGAGGTCTTCAGTTTCCTTCCTCAGAGGCTTGAAGTTCTTGTTGTACAGATCCTTCACTTGCTTGGTTAGGATCACCCTGAGGTATTTTGTATTCTTTGTGGCTATTGTGCAGGGTGTCTATTCTCTAACTCCTGTCTCAGACTGTTTGTTCTTTGAGTAGAGGAAAGCTACTGATTTTCTTGAATCAATTTTATATCCAGCCACTTTGCTGAAGGTGTTTATCAGTTGTAATAGTTCCCTGGTGGGATTTTTAGGGTCACTTAAGTATACTATTATATCATCTGCAAATAGTAACATTTTAAAATCTTCCTTTCCAATTTGTATCCCTTTGATCTCCTTTTGTTGTCTTATTGCTCTGGCTAGTATTTCAAGTACTATATTGAATGTATAGGGAGAGAGTGAACAGCCTTGTCTAGTCCCTGATTTTAGTAGGATTGCTTCAAGTTTCTCACCATTTACTTTGATGCTGGATACTGGTTTGCTGAATATTGATTTTACTATGTTTAAATATGTGCCTTGAATACCTTAGCTTTCCAATACTTTTAACATGACGGGGTGTTGAATTTTGTCAAACGCTTTCTCAGAAATAATCATGTGATTTTTTTTCTTTGAGTTTGCTAATGTAGTAGATGACATTGATAGATTTCTGTATACTGAACCATCTTTGCATTCCTGGGATGAACCCCACCTGATCGTGGTGAATGATTGCTTTGGTGTGTTTTTGAATTCAGTTTGCAAGAATTTTGTTGAATATTTTTTCATCAATGTTCATGAGGGAAATTGGCATAAAGTTCTCTTTCTTTGTAGGGTCTTTGTGTGGTTTAGCAATGAGTACAATTGTGGCTTAAAAAATGAGTTGGGTCATATTTCCACTGTTTCTATATTGTGTAATAGTTTGGAGCGTATTGGTATTAGGTCTTCTATGAAGGTGTGATAGAATTCTGCACTAAACCCATGATGTCCTGGACTTTTGTTGGTTGGGAGATTTTTGAGGACTGCTTCTATCTCTTTTGTGATTATGGGGCTGTTTAGATGGTTTATTGATCCTGATTTAACTTTGGTACCTGATCTCTGTCTAGAAAATTTTTCCATTTCCTCTAGATTTTCTAGTTTTGTTGAGTATAGGCTTTAAAAATAGAATCTGATGATTTCTTGAATTTCCTCAGTTTCTGTTGTTATGTCTCCACTTTCCTTTTTGCTTTTGTCAATTTGGTACTCTCTCTGTGCCCTCTGCCAAGTCTGGCCGAGGGTTAATCAATCTTATTGATTTTCTCAAAGAACCAGCTCTTGGTTTATTGATTCTTTGTATAGTTCTTTTTGTTTCTATTTGGTTGATTTCAGCTGTGAGTTTGATTATTTCTTGCCATCTACTCCTTTAGGATGTATCATCTTCTTTTTCTTCTAAAGGTTTTGGTTGTGCTGTCAAGTTGTTAGTGTATGTTCTCTTCAATTTCTTTTTGGAGGCGCCTGGTGTTATGAGTTTTCCTCTTAGTTCATTGTATCCCATAAGTTTGTGTATGTTGTCCCTTATTTTCATTAAGTTCTAAGAAGTTCTCGATTTCTTACTTTATTTCTTCCTTGACCAAGTTGACATTGAGTAGAGCATTGTTCAGCTTCCATGTGTATGTGGGCTTTTTGTTGTCAATGTTGTTATTGAAGACCAGCCTTAGTCAATTGTGATTTGATAGAATGCGTAAAACTATTTCAATCTTTTTGTATCTGTTGAGGCCTGTTCTGTGACCAATAAATGGTCATATTTGGAGAAGGTGCCATGAAGAATCAACACTATAAAAATGGCCATCTTGCCTAAAGCAATGTATGAATTCAGTACAATCCCTATCAAAATTCCACCTTAATTCTTTATAGATTTAGAAAAAGCAATTTGCAAATTCATTTGGAATAATAAAAAACCTAATATGCAAGAACCATTCTCAACAATAAAAAAGCTTCTGGAGGAATCACCATCCCTGACCTCAAGCTGTATTACAGAAAAATTCTGATTAATACTTCCTGGTATTGGTATAGAGACAGGCAGGTAGACCAATGGAATATAATCAAAGACCCAGAAATGGACCCATACACATAATGGGCACTTGATCTTTGACAAAAGAGCTAAAAACATTCAATGGGAAAAGGACAGCCTCTTCAACAAATGGTGCTGGTTCAATTGGCAGTCAGCATGCAGAAGAATGCAAAATGATCCCTTCTTATCTTCCTGTACAAAGCTCAAATCCAAGTGAATCAAATACCTCCACACAAAACCATGTAAAATGAAATTAATAAAACAAAAATGGGGAAAAGTTTAGAAAATGAAGGTACAGGGGAAGTTTTCCTGAAAAGAACACCAAAATCAAGAATGGACAAATGGGACCTCATGAAATTGCAAAGCTTCTGTAAGGCCAAGGACACTGTCAAAAGAACAAATGGCAACCAACAGATTGGGAAAAGATCTTTACCAATCCTACATCTGATAGAGGGCTAGTCTCCAATATATACAAGGAGCTCCAAAAGTTATACCATTTAATAAAATATGAATTTTATTAAAAATGGGGTGCAGAGTTACACAGAGACTTCTCAATGGAGGAATATCAAATGTCTGAAAAGCACCTAAAGAAATGCTCAACATCCCTAGTCATCAGGGAAATGCAAATCAAAACAACCCTAAGATTCCACCTCATACCAGTCAGAATGGCTAAGATCAAAAATTCAGGTGACAACAGATGCTGGCAAGGATGTGGAGAAAGAGGAAAACTCCTCCACTGTTGGTTGGATTATAAACTGGTGCAACCACTCTGGAAATCAGTCTAGTGTTTCCTCAGAAAATTGGACATAGTGCTACCTGAGGACCCAGCTATACCATTCCTGGGCATATACCCAAAAGTAGCTCCAATATCTAACAAGGACACATGCGCAACAATGTTCATAGCAGCTTCATTTATAATAGCCAGAAGCTGGAAAGAACTCAGATGGCCCTCAACAGAGGAATGGATTCAGAAATTGAGGTACGTATACACAATGGAGTACTATTCAGCTATTAAAACAATGAAATTCCTAGGCAAATGGATGGAACTCAAAGCTAGCAACCTGAGTGAGTTGACTCAGTCACAAAAGAAAACTCATCATAGGTACTCACTTGTAAGTGGATACTACCACCCCCCCCCAAAAAAAGAAAGCTCAGAATACCTAAGAAACCATCCACAGTACTTATGAAGCTTAAAAAGAAGAAAGACCAGAATGTGGATGACTCGGTCCTTCTTAGAAGGGAGAACAAAACATGGAAGTAAATATAAGGTCAAATAGAGGAGCAGGGATTGAAAAATCTACAGAGACTGCCTCACCTGGAGAACCACCACATATATATCTACCAAACTCAGGCACTATTGCTGATGCCAAGAAGTGTTTACTGACAGGAACCAGACATGGATGTCTCCTCAGAAGCTCTCAAAGAGTCATATAGATACAGATGAGGATGCTTGCAGCTAAACATCAGACTGAACATGTGGACCTCAATGAAAATGCTAGAGAAAAAACTGAAATAGCTGAAATATTTGCACCCTCATGGAAAGAGCAACTTCATCATCAGTCAAAACACTGAGGAGAGGGTGATTGGGATAGGGAGCACCTTCATGGTAGCAAGTTGAGGGGGAAGAGGGAGGGGAGTAGGTGGGGAAGGGTATAACATTTGAAATGTAAATACAGGAAATATCCAATAAAATTAAAAAATGAGGCTCTCAGAAATTATCATTTAATCTTTTACTGTATTCAGCAATGTCCAAAAAAAGAAAATTAATATCTTTCTCGCTCTCTCTCTCTCTCTCTCTCTCTCTCTCTCTCTCTCTCTCTCTCTCTCTCTGTGTGTGTGTGTGTGTGTTATAGACATTTAGAGATTTTGAGCTTTAACAGGCCTAATAGGGCACCGATCAAACCTCTCAATAGAAGTGGAATGCAAGACTCCCGAATCAGGAGGGCTCATGATAACACAAATTTTAGGCTCTAGGATAAATGTCAAATCCCCTAGTCTGAAGAAAATTGTTCATATTCATTGAGTTTTTACTGCATAACAGAAAGAAGATTTTAGTACAAAGCTAGCAAATGAGTAAATGGCTTAATGAGTAAAATGATTTTCCAAGCAGAAGGACAGACCTGAATTCAATACTGAATCTCACAGTGAAAGCAGAGAACCAATATCTATAAGGTACCACCTGACTCATACTCTCACATGCATATATACAAAGTTCACACACAGGCTGGCATATATAACAATAAGAAATTGGTTAACATAAAAGAAAGTTTAGCACAATTTAGGAGACCTCTATAAAAATGTAATTCTGTATTGTGACTTAGTTAATTTGTTGTATTCATATTTTAAGACAGGTGCTAAGGTATACTAGGCTGACCTCAACTCACTGTGCAGCTAAAGATTACCTTACACTTCTAGTTATCCTACCTCCATTTCTCAAGAGCTAGGATTGCAGGTGTGAACTGTAATCCTTTATATCTTCATATAGTGCTGAGTATCAAGCTCAGAGTCATATCTCTGCTGGGAAAATATCCTGTCTCATCTCTATCCCTCTTTATTTTTGTTCAGTTGATAAAAATTTTTACAAAGTAAAAGATCATCAGTACATCTATGAAATTTAAGGCCTGAGAGAATGGCTTGTGAGAAAAATGTTCCATGTATCACAGTCAAAATATCTTCATGTTAATGTTCAAAGAGAAGAGGGTTTAAATAGTACTTGGTTGTAATAGTGAGTACTGAAGGTATACTGGCTTAAATGCAAAGCAAGCTTATCTCTCACTGATACAAAACTACAAAATGAATGCATTTGTTGGGAAGATGGCTTTCCTTCCCTTGTTCCAAGGCCAACTTTCTCTCCCATATCCATGTATCATGCTTTACGCTCACAGCCATAAATTTTGTGGCTATATTTTCACCCAGCTGTAAAAATTTGCTGACATTCTTTTTTTTTTCACAAAACACTGTAAAACCATATTTGAAAACACAAAAATTGATGGGATATATGACTAGTTTACAAATCCACCAGTTTAAATCATAAATCTGGGACATTACTATGTGACTATATCATAGGTCCACCTGTTTATATCTGAAAAAGAAAAAACACAACTATCTCATCCTTGCTCACAACATATCATAGGCACAAAGCACTAATATTTGACAATGTCATAGATTTACCTGTTATATCATAGATCCAAAGCATTGATAGCATAAACATGTTCATTTGGAAAGCAAGGTAAATTGCTTGTGTGACAAAGTGAAGATTTATAATTAGTTGAAAGAGATTTTATAGAAAAATAATAAAGTGAAAGTCAGTCCTTAAGGAATATTCCACAATATAATGTCACAAGAACTTGGTGAAGACTGAGAGAATGACCCAAGAATGACAGTGTAAATACAGAAAAAAGATGATGAAGAAAACCTGAGTAAAATGCATGACTCCCCCCTCCCATTCCCATGTAGTACTGTCAGAATGCAAGAACAAGGATAATGGTTGATACGTTGATCTAACAACAAAAAATACTGACTGTCCTCAAGACATCAGTGATAGGCACTGGTATTTATTATTTTGACAGGCTTTTAAGTGTATTTTAAGTGTTTGAAATGGGAAAAATAATGTTTGCTGTACCCTAAACATTTATTTTTTATTTAAACTTCTACTTTATGTATATGAGAGTCTTGTCTGCATTTATGTGTTTGTATCATGTGTGTTCTCATAGAGACCAGAAGAGGGTCCCAGATGTCCTGTCTGGAAATAAATTGGTCGTGAACTGTCATGTGGATACAGTTCTGGGTCCTATAAAAAATATATGCTGTTAACCACTGAGCCATCTCTCCAGGTTCTAGTTAAACATTTTTAAAAGTTAAATCTGTGTGATGAAATATCAAGTAGAAATTCAAAATAAGTTTTTAAAATCTATTCCCACATACTAGCTTATCTCTAGTGCTACAGAAGCATTGACAGCCAGCGGTCCCAAAACCCAAGGAGACAGCAACCTAAATAATGGAATGTGAAGTCGACCAGAAGCAGCAATTCCCTACCGCCATCATCTGCTAGACCAGAGATTTTTATAGGCCTGATTTTTAGGGATTGCCTTAACTTGATATAACTTATTACTTTGGTACTTCCCAGGGGTACCAAGAGCAGATATCTGATACCAGATCTTAGTTCCAACTTCCCCTAAGTTCAAGATGAACATATCTGGGTTTAAGGATTATACATTGGTGCAGTCATAGCACATCACTTCTGACCAGGGAGCAAGCACTGTCTATATTAATTGCTGAGTGAATGGAGAACAATAAAGAAACCACTGCAGTTCCTTAGACATCCCTGTCCTTTTCACTTTGCCCAAAACTGATTTTTTCTTATCTTCTTATGTTTCACTGCACCATGTGAAACTCCACCTCTGAGGCTCCATTACTTTTAGCTTAGAAACACTAGGATAAGGGGTGATGGTCAGGCTCACTGTGAGCTATGAAATTTTAAGTCATGAAGTCTTCCACACATTCCACTATAGTCTCTGGTTCAGAGATTTATAGTAGCTGTCCTTGCATTCTCTCCAAGTTTTATTTCTGTCATGGTAAAAACTGAAGGAATTGTGTCTTTCTTATCTCCAGAGCTTGGAACATATATATTTTAAGGCTATATTTCAAAAGCAAAGACAAAGACTAAAAGAGATGACATTTCACTTTCACTGGGTACATTTTCAGGGTAAACCCACATGGTAATTTAAAACTTTGATGGATTTTCTTAGCATATTAGACAATAAGAAATAGGGATGTGGCAATTTTGTAGTTGATAAATTAGTTTTACAATCTTAGAATTTGTGAGGTTTCTTATTTGTTTTGTGGTAAAGTGAATGGCATCTCTTAGAAACCCATTTTTTTTTTTACAGACACATCAGCATATATCACATGTACGTAATTTGTAGTGAACCGAACACATTCTAGAGAAGTATTTCTACAGGGAAAATTCAGTGTGATAAAGTTTTCTGTTGTAAAAAGATATCATGACCTCATCAACTTTTATAAAGAAAACCATTGACTTGAGGAAGGCCCACAGTCCAAAGGTTCAGTCCATTGCCATCACATCGGGCAAAATAGCAATGTGTGGTAAGACATGAGGCTGGAGAGTAGCTGAGAATTCTACATTTGGTTCAGTACACTGCAGGGAGAGGGGGGAGATTGGGCTTGGCTTGAGCATTATTTGAAATCAGAAGCTCATTATTAATTGACACACTTCTTACAAAAAAAAACCAGCTACCCCTCATAAAAGACACACTTTATAATAGTAGCATTTCTTAATGACCAATCATTCAAATGTATAAGTTTGTGGAGGTTATGTGTCTTCCGATATCAGAGGTCTAGACTAAAAGTAGATTCACCCATTTCAAACCAAGCGAAAATCTCTTTCATATCTTTTTGTAAGAGATCAGAATTTCCCCCAATTCTGCATTTTAGTTCATTATATTGTAACTAAGTTGATAAGGAAAAATATCTAAGACAACAGTACCTCTTTTAAAATGTCTCAATTTCCTCATGGTGAGCAACTTAGTCTGACTATGTAAACAGAATCACTTGAGGGCTTTGAGTTGAACTTTATCCTACTCAAAATTCAAATGCTCAAATACTAATGACAATGTAAACATTTTGGGACAAAGTCATTACAGACCTAATTCTGAAGGCAATTACTGATAATGGAGTATGCGGGACGCCTAATGTGATATGACCAAAGTTCACTAAAGGGGAAAACATTTGAATTCAACCTCCACGCAGGGAGAATTCTATATAAAAATAAAGGCAATGTGATTTTTTTATAAGCCAAGTGATGCCAAAGTTTGTCAGCAAATGATCATAACTTAGAGAAAAACAAAGAAATGGATGGCTCTACCCCAATCTTCAGAAAAAATAATTAGAACAAGAAAGCAAGAAAACAAACAAACAAACAAACAAACAAGTCTTTTCCTTGTGATAGCTTAACATTGGGCTTTTAGATTATAAAACTGTGAGACAATTTTGCCAATTGGTAGGATTTATGACACAGCATAAATAACTAATAAGTGTAATAAATGAAAAATATTTAAGTTTTTTTGCATTTTAATAATTTAGAATTATTTTTCACATATGCAAAATGATACTTTCGAGGATCATGATATATACAGTAATGGACTTAAGACAAAATATTTCAATGCTTGTTGGCTGTCATGGAAATAAATATTAATGTCCACCAAAATAAAACAAAAAGAGAGGAAAAATTGGAAAAGAGAAAAGGACAAGAAAATCTTCCACTTAACTAGCAGAAAAAGTCTAAGGTTTTAATAGTGACCCCTTCCAAAATAAAATGACACCCAGGGTCTCAGAATAGGGCACAATTACTGTGGACCATCTTTTGGGTAAGATTTATGTTAGAAGTTATGTATGCAATAGACAGCAGCACCATGTAGGTTCTTAAGAGCATGAACACTTATGAGGCTAACTGGATCTGAATCCTTTTATACATTTCAAAAAGCCATCGTTGAAGAGTACTCCATGGTACATACTTGCCATCACACTGTCTCTAATTTTCCTGCATAGATGAAGGGTGAAATATTTGGCCCTTCAGTTAGTTCTTGTTCAACACACAGGAGACCTGTAGTTGTCCAGGCAGTGTGCTATGTTTCACTGAAGTAAGTGAAGATTTTATACTCATAGATAGTCACAGAATGATGACTGTCCTCTTTTGTACAGTGGTTGTGAGGGTAGAGGGAGAACAATCCTGCTGTGGATGAGTATGGACCAGGAAGAATCTCAACTTAAACCTAGTAGCAATAATATAACCAGATTTGTTTTATTCCCAAAGCCACCCTACAACAGATGATGGTGGGGCGTGGTTATTTGTGCTAGTAATTGCAGCCCACATGGAGCAGACCGCATCTGGAGCTGGAGGAGACTCAAAATCTGCTGAGAATGTGCACAGACGCCTACGCATATCAAGTGTGTATGGTAATGGAAAAATCATGAGACTTTTTCTTAATCTTAACAATTTAGGGAAAAATAGCCAAATGTCCAGATGAATTAGTCATAGGTCTAATATGGGAACATTAAAATATTATTGTAAATGTTTTTGGCCATTATTAATCTCCTTCTATTAAAACTGACATTAGAAAAATCAAAATAAAGACAAAATACAGTCTATAATAGTGTAATGCTCCCAAGGAGCCCTTTCTCAAGGGTTGATATATATTGCTACAGTTGAACGGTTAAGGCAGCCATCTGACATCTTTCAGGTTTAAGCAAAGATATTGTGACTAATTAAAAATTGTTTATAATTTATAGTTAACTATTCTTTAAAAGTTATGTCAACTCTGTGAGAACACATGGCGGCTGTTTCTTGTGGGCAGGACAAATACCTGGACTCTTCAATTTTTTTTATATAATGACTTTTTCTATGGCCCCTGTAGCTAAGCTATGATTCTAAGCCCTCAGTTGCCCAATGGAAAGGGCTCCTCTGTGTAGCTGTGTAGTTCGGAGATGTTAGAAGATGAGTTCCTATAGGTCCATGTAGAGGAAGACTTATATTTTCTCTAATAGCACAGCACTGTAAAAATGCCCTTCAGGTTTTCGCTTATGGGAGGATCAGGGAAGGGCAACTGGGAAGAGGAACCATGTCTTCTCTCTGATAATTTTGTGTGGAAGGGGCCATTTCCAGTAAGCTTTGCAACTGAGAGGCAGCTCTCATTGCTCAGGGCTTTCTGATTTTGATCTGAACCTTGTAGTATTGGCTACAGTGAACATGACCCTATACCATATTCTGTGGCCAGCTGTGGAAGATTCAGAGCTGGTGATACAGGGAGCTTAGTACCAGTTTCTCTACCACATGCAATGCTGACACACAAAACGCATCCACGGGAGGTAACCAGCAGGGAGTAAACCATCATCCTCTGCATCCCGTTTATGTACCAGAGTACAGAGAAAGCTTAATTCACTATTATTGCCATGGTGCCTGAGTTCAACTGAATAAGACTCTAGAACAATGTGTGCTCGAAGTCATTGTTTAAAAGAATACATAATTTAGCCAGCAATTACTGGAAGGTAATAGTTGGGTGTTATAAGAATAGATGCAAATCAGCAGCTGTTCAATGAGATTAGGGTGAAAGTATCAAAAGAGTACACCAAAATTACCCAGTCCTGGAGTGTGGGAGCATTGTGCCTATCCAAGGCTGGACCGTGTGATGAGCCTTTCCAAATGCTTCACTGCAGGATATTAAAAGTCACTCTCACACACAACAAAGAACTATAGGGAACAAAAAAAAGTGGTTTTTTATGAAGTATCAAAAAATCCAACAAAGCAGCTAATAGTAGGTGAACACACATTACCTTATAACCTCAAGAATTCAGAATTACCGTGGTAGACATTGCAAAGAAGCAACGGGTTAGGAAAAAAAAAATTACATAAGGTGTTATGGCAACTCATGAGATAACTTAAGTGGAATGTGTTAATGTCTAGGCAAACATAAATTAATAAAAGTGAATTGAAAATGAATATAAAGTTTAAATAGAGATATAAAATGATAATGAAGTTGTAATCTTTGCGTTAAAAGCTGGTATCTGTATTCTAGTGTTGTGCATGTTGTCTACATGTTTTCTGTGTAGCATGTTGAATGGTAGCCTGGGTAAATCAGGTCAGCACAGAGATTAGAGAAAAGTATGTGGGTGAAGTAATCTAAATGGTTATAAGAGAATACAAGTCTAAGGAAGGAGGTACAAGCTAAGTTGTAAAAGCACTTGATTCATTGATTCTTGTCAACATTGTTGGAGTTTTGAACCATGATCAACTAATGTCTTTTCTGTGTCTGATAAAAACCAGGTTCATTAACATAAAAGTGATATTCTTCTCCTAAGGAGAGGCAAAGTTTGCCTTTTTCTGCCATCAGGTGATCTAGCCCTATCTTGATTTGTAGTGTAATTGCTACCAAGAAATGCACCAGATGCTGGATTCTTAGGTACTGAGCAATGTAGTCAAGGCTTTCTGGTATGTTTTGAAATTAAATATGCTATAATATGTTACTGAAATGGCCTATCTAGGGATAGGGTGCATTGTGAAACAGAGGTAAACCTAAGTCACAAAAGAAGTGTAAATTATGAGAAGATGGATGCTGTTGGCTATAATTGCACAACTTTTCAAACTATTTTGCACAATGTGTCATAATTTAGAGGTCTGTTAGAGCTGTAGTATCTGTCCAGCTCAAAAAGTAGACCTGTTTTTGTTTTAGGTTCATATTTATGCCTGTTAATTTATCCAAGCCAACAAATGAACAAGGGTGGTTGTGTGTCTAGATAAGAAAAGAGATAGGCTTCATCATTGGCTTGTGACAGTGTTGGAGTTACTAAGTGATGGGCTAGATTAAGAATATGCTTGAGGATGTTTAGAACTGGGAACCTCTTTACTGCATTCAAACAGGTGACATTAAGTAACGAGAAGGAAGAAAGCAGAAGAAAGATCTTATAAATCAAAGTAAAATAGAATGAAAAAAACTAAAATCAGGGACTTGATTCAGAACAGGGTGAGATCTGAGATACAGCAGTAGACAAATGTCTTTTAGGAAATCTTGTAATTCAGAAATTTGTGTACTTGAATTTGAGTACTTGTCTAAATTTCAGAGATGAAGGGGCTGAGGAATGTCCTATACCTGTCCATACAGAGATAATAGAAGTAGGGAGCATGTGGAAAAATATTTATCACCCAATTGTTTTTCAGTAAGCATTTAAAATTCTCCAGGTCATCACAGGAGTATGTAGACTTAGCCAAAGGGTCACTCTTTGAGAGTTACAACTGCAGGGTAGATCAAATGTGCTACTTTTTCTGTTTTGAATGTCAGTTTTCTTCCTACAAGTGTTGTCTTTAGGGTCTGAGAACCACCTTCAATATGGATAAATGAATCCAAGAGTTAAGAACTGATGGCTTAATGGTAGTAGAGGTGGGGAGGAGCACTAGGTGAAGTCTGGAAAACAGAGGTTGGAGGGCTTTAAGGCTTGGAGTTTTGAACTACACACAGTCTTCTGGGTGGACTGGGAAAGATTGTAAATCAGAAGAAAGCTGTGATAGAAGCTTATTAACTATGTTCCTTATGAAGCCCCAGGTATGGGTGAGGGGCAGGATATAGTCACAACAGCCGTGAAAGAAAAGTCAAAATTCTTAATACAAAGGGCTTTCCATGCATCAGTTCTAAAGGATTTAGGTCAACTGAAGCCTGGGATCCTGATCATATTCTCATGACAACAATGAAATAAATTACTCCACTTAGTGTGTGTGTGTGTGTGTGTGTGTGTGTGTGTGTGTGTGTGTGTGTGTGTTGAAATGTTCCCTGTTTTAGAGCTGTTTCTATTGGCTGCTGAGTAGAATGTATATTTGTTGATGTTTGGGTGAAATGTTCAACTAATAATATCTGTTAAGTCCGCTCAATATATTATATCACTTAATTTTGAATTTTCTCTACAAAAATTTTTAATAGACCTGTTTTTTGGATATAGTGCGGTATGGAAATCTCCTACTATTAGTGGATTGATGCTAATTTGTGGCTTTAATTTTAGTAGTACACTTTAGATAAAATTGAGTGCACAGGAATTTGGTCCACATATGTTCATGATAGTAAAGACTTTTGGTTAGTTGCTTCTGTATTTACAACAAATTGTTCTTCTTTACTCTGTTGATTAATTTTAGTCCGAAGTATACTTGTCACACACACATTAGGCTAGCAATGCCTGCTTGTTTCCTGGTCTCATTTGACTGACTTCCTTTTATCTATTCATTCTTTTGTTCTTTTATTGGATATTTTATTATTTTATCGCCTTTTCTCTGGAAACCACCCATCCCATCTTCCCTCTTCCTGCTTCTGTGAGGGTGCTCCTTTACCCACCCAGCACTGTGCCTCCCTGCCCTGGCATTTTGCTACACGGAGCCATCGTGCCTTCCCAGGACCATGGGCCTCTCCTCCCTTTGATGTCCTCCAAGGCCATCATTCTAGGGTGCATCTTTAAAGCTAAGATGAAATTTTTGTACAATACTGAACATTTTTAAATTATGATTTTGTTTTATTCATTCAGCAAGACTTTGTATTTTAAGTGAAGAATTGAAATCATTGATATCAAAAATTATGTGTTGATTTCAGTCATTGTGTTATATATTTGTTGTTGATTATGTTCTCAGTGGTGCTTTGTGCTTTAGTAATTATAGTGTCCTTTGTTTGTTTTCCTTTATACAATCTTTTCATTACACTTATTATTCTTCAGTCAGAAAGATTGCTTCCTATATTTTGTATAGGTTTGGTCTGTTGCATATTATTTGCTTTAGGTTATTTGTATCATGGAAAGGGTTTATTTCTCTTTCAATGTGGGAGATTGTTTTACCAGGTACTTTAGGATGGAACTCACTGTACTTGAGGTCTTGGAATGCATTGTTCTAGATCAATGGCTCTCAATCTTCCCACTGTTTTGACCCTTTTGTATAGTATCTCATGGTTTAGAACTTATGTTCATGGCGATTTCATAACCTTAATTTTGCTATTTTTTGAATCACAATGTAAATATGGGGAGTTGTTCAATGACTCAAGGGATTGTGAATTACAGTTTCAGAAGCAGTACTTTAGACCTTCCTGCCTTTCAAAGTTTCCACTGAGCAATCGGCTGTCATTCTGATAAGTTATTCTCTATATTTCACTTGTGTTGATTTCTATACCCTTTATTCTGCATGACCACAGGTTTGATACAGTGTGAGGAGGTTCTATTCTGGTTTTCACTATTGTACTTCTTGGATCTTCATGTGTATAACTTTTCTTTCTTTGGGGTATTTTTCATCTATGATATTGTCGGCAATATGGTCTAAGCTATTCATCTGGGTTTCTTTTTCTTCATCCATTCCTTTAGTTATTAAAGTTACTATTTTTTAGTGTAATTAGTTCTTTGATTATTAGAATTACTCTTTTTATAGTGTCCCACATTTCCTATTTTTAATTTCCCATGTTAATTTGTTTTTCAGGTAGGTGTACTCTAGGACAGAAAACAATTTGAGTAGATTATGTTGTGGCCCCTAGGATAATACAGTGTTCTCTTCCTATGTGTCCCTAGATTTACATGCCTGATGTTTGAGTAGCTGGTCTGCAGGCTTATTGTTATTTCTGTGTTAAGTGTACCCCTTATGGGTTCCTGATAAAGGGGTTTCTTCTTTTTTTCATCCCATCTCCAATAATTTCTTGTGCTTACTTTTCTCGATGAGTTTTCTAAGCCAGTCTACCCCTACAGACCAAGCTACCCCTGATAAATGTATAGTTTGGCACATTTTTTTTTTGTTTCAGGAAATAATTTATTTATTAGTTTGTTCTATATGGATGGCTCTGGACAGATGTTCTGTTTGCACCTACCTAGATGAATAGTTGTCTTCCACACTCAAAATGGAGTCAAAAGATGATTACAAAAGAGACTCTTAAAGAAAGGCCATCTGAAAGACCACTCTTACGCACAATATAGGATTACTCACAGCAAAGTAAAGCCTACTTTTAACACGTATATATGTCCAATGATATTTATCTTTGAAAACTTAAATTGATAATGTTTATTTTATTTTATTTTGGTCTTGATATTTTTATTTATTTTCTAACTGTCTATCTCCTAAGAATTTTCAAAGTATAGACTATTTAGTCACCTAAAGAAATATTACTCAGACTTTATTTATTTTACTAATATTGTTCCTGCTAGAGGTTGACCTATCAGAAAATGATAGGTAAGTATTGACATTATTCTTATCAATATTACTTTGGCTATTCTATATTGTATTTCAAGATATAAAAATAAGCTTATCTGACATAACAAAGAAAACAACAGCTTTGATAACATGTTGATAAATCCTACTGATTAATTTAGTAAGGACTAACTTTTTTCTTCTTTCAGTGCTAAGGATAAAACCCAGAACCTGCACATGCTACAAATATGCTATGCCATTGGGCGACCTCTAAGGTTCAAGAAGCAAATCTCTTTCTATGCTAAGTCTTTTGGTACACACTCATGGATCATTTTTATTTTAGTTTAAAATTTGCAGGTTATTTCTATAATTTTTAATAAAGTTTTTATGCTTTATCAAATTTGTACCTAAGAATATCACTAGTTTTAAAGGATACTGTGATTCTAATTTTGGTTTTCATGTTAGCATTATTGTAGTATGGCATTTTTTTCTTGGTGCATAATATATTCATTTTCTCACATCTTTGGGATAGAGAATAATTTTGTGAGTGCATTCAGTTTGAAACATAGATGAATATGATCTTTTTCTTCTCACAGTGTCAGAATTTACTGACTGTCATAGGGATAGCAGTTTTAATGGCAGCAATTTTCCAGATAATCCTTGGCTTTTCTTGGTAACCAGAACAAGTTAAACACAACATAATTACTAACATTCATGCATATATAACACATCATATATCTCACAGGAAATATGTCAAATATACATAGGTTAAACAAGATATACAAAAGATTAATAAAGGCTATAGCAGAGTTTTACAGACTTCAGAGAAGCATTATATAAATGAGAGTAGAGTTTATAATGATAGGAGAAGTCAGCTCCAGGGAAGATGTGGTTGTCATGCTATAGTGGCCCATGAGTTTGAAAGTGAAGTCTCAGATTTGAGTTCATCTGCACAGGGAGAAGAGCAAAGCTGAGTCCATTTGAAGGAAAAAATAAAGAACAAACAGATAGCATTGAGCATGCTCTGTCAGTAGTAGAAATGTAAGCAAACTGAGGCATCCAGGTAGTCATAAATACTGATGTCAGCAAGGAAGAGAAAAGAGAGCAAATTGGGATAATATAAAAGTTATCTAGAATACCAGAGAAAGATATTTTATGTAATTATTTTTTTGGTTTTATTATGTAAAGATTTCAAGATTAAAAACCAAAGTGGCTAGATAGACTCATAGGGTAACACAGCAGAGGATAAATAGAACATTATGGAAGACATGGTCTTACTGTTTCGTGGTTCAACTATAGTTGCTAATAATACAAAGGCAGTAGAAAGAAAAGAAAAAGAATTACACTGTTCTTATAATTTGAAACTAAGCTTGCATTTAGAAAATTTAACACCAGCGACAGGTAAAGTTGCTTTCATTTAATTTATGTTAATACTAACATATTTTCCTTCCTGTATATTTCTAATATCCCACGTGGCTTTTAATGACAACAGTACCTGGCAATATAAGATGAACACACAAGCAGACATTCAGATGTCTTGAAAGGGAAAAAATTTCTTCTTGAATTTGGTTTATGCTTATTGAAGTGATTCTCACAGGACTTGCAGTAAACTAGACATAGATCATCTCACATGTGAAAGCAAAAGGTGACCGAGTTCTATTATAACAACAGATTTTGGAATATGAGGAATATAAAAAGAAATCCCTTTATTTTTCCATTTTTCTTCTGAATGAGTGCTAAAGACAATAGAACAGACTAAAGAGCAAGTGGTTAGGAACTGTATTTCATTGTCCCACATAGAAATAATTAATGACCTCCCTATTCACTTATTTTGCTCAGCTCACATGGAAGAGAAGTTGTTAATGACCAATTAGCAATTTCTAGATGAAATATTGACTGCATCATAACTGTTATAGAAAATAAAGACTATAGATTATGAGAACACAGCAACTCTTTGCAGAGCTGTAGTTTCCCTTTACAAGTGTTGAGCCAAATCAGACCAAAGTAAAATAGCCAACTAAAAGTCCATGTCAACTTTATTTCTATACTGTTACCACTTACTGTGATTATTTAAGTACATGTTTTATGAAGATGTCTGTTTATAAAATAGTATTTGGAGATATAATCTTAAAATATAATCCTTAATGTATTTATTCTATCAGTGTCCACATATCTCCACTGAGGAGGGGCAGAGGAGTATGAAGAATAAGCATCCTGAATAGATATGGTTTTTATTTTTTGATAATGTGTTCTAGCAATTAATCCTTTACTTAATCCCCTGCTGTTTTACTATAAAGCTACAGACTGCAGTTTCTGGCCTCAGAGGAACTCAGGCAGAACAGCCTCAGTAGCAAAGTGAGTTAAACTTAAGATAGGTAAATGTTTTATTATTAAACAGTAACTCTCAATATCTCCCAAGACCAAGTCTTACACCCTGTAATGCTCTTCTCCTTCTGCTGCCTAAAGAGGAAATGAGAAAGAAAAACTTAGACAAACCTTGACACGGAGAGAATGAAAAGAGCATGACAGAAGCAGCTCTTATAAAAGAGAGCATTTCACAGTTTTAGGAATCTGGTCCATGGCAACACAGAAGCAGGCATGGTGCTGTAGAAGTACCTGAGAGTTCTGCATCTCGATTTACACACAGCAGTTAGAGAGTGTTACTGAACCTGGCTTGAGCTTTTGAAACCTTAAAGCCTACCCCTAATGACATACTTCCTCCAACATCTACTCCAAGGCAAACTTCCTAAACCTTCTCAAGTGGTGCCACTCTATATATGAGTCTATGGGGGACATTTTTATTCAAACCACTATATGCGGTGAGACCACAAATTTTCAAAACCTGCTTCAGTGATGTACTCCATCAAGCACTGCTTCATGTTACATATTCCATAAACATCCAAACTGTACCACCATCTTAAGACCAAGTGTTTAAATAATTTGGCTGATAGGGGACATTTCACATTCCCACCATGACACTAGACAATAAGTCCATCCATTCTTCCTGCAGTGTTTGTCTTCAGCTTGGCCTTTATTATTTTTACAATACAAACAGTCCTAGCAATTTGGCTTTTAGCTGGATGTCTGTTTATAGTAACTGGTCTTTACTGAGTTTCAGAATTACATTGGTATAATTTATTGATGAGACTATGCTATAATATTTCCAAACAATACAGAACACTTAACTTTTTCCTTCCTTATTTTTTAGTTAATTATTACAACCCACATTCAATAAAACTTACACAATTGGCAAGTACTCTTTTTTTTTTAATAGAAATAGCTGCTAGGAATTTCTGGCTTTTTTATGCTTAATGGCTAAACTCTCTATGATGAATATGTTTTGTCTGTAACTCTTATGGGTTGTAGATAGTCTCATGTTGCCCTAGTTACCGATAGTGCTCTGCTCCACAGTATATATAGCCCATGCCCAGATGTAGAAGTGCAGCCCTTTTCGAATTTTGAACATGTCGATGAAGAAAAATGATAGTAGGTCATGGTTGTGCACATACCTGTAAGCCAAGCACTCAGCAGACTGAGGCAGGAGTCTCCACATCTGTGCTTTCCAAACCAGCCTGAGCCTTCTAAGAAAATCCTATTAAAAAAAAGAAATGGAGGAAGAAGATGAAGGAGGAAGAAAAAGAGAAAAAAGGAGGAAGAGAAGAGGAGAGGGAAATGAAGAGGAGGAGGAATCAAGTGAGAATCTGAAACATTTAGTTTGAGTTGGGTATAACCTAGTCTCTCTTTTCAAGGCCAGGTAATTCTGTCTCAGAGGCTGGTCCATATTCTGGGCCTGATTCCTGTTTATCCAAAGTCATGAGCGCAACAGCTTCTGGGTAAATTTTCCACAATATGAACATCATGAAAAAAGCACTAAGTATGCTCCTGACCAGACTCTGATTTTGTCCTTATTTGATGCTGGCAGCTCTTTGCTCCTCTTAGTAGATCAGGACCTGCTTTCTTAGACCATCTCTTGTCAAGGCTACTATTATTTAAAGTATTCCAGTCTGGATTTAAAGTGTTGTGTGCAGAGTTTCGAGTACGGATGATGTTGAACTATTCATTTGAATAGTGTTTTGTTTCACAGGCCAGGTTTTCTTCTGCAGTTTTGTCAAATCATAACTGTTTATTCGGTAGTAAACATTTCAGGCTATTTTATAGATTTTTGATTGGAGAAAATGTGTTCTCTGAATATACATAGACATATAGATAATAGATGTAAGAATAACTTCTGTAATTTTTCACAGATACATTTTCTAGATCCTTAATGTTTTTTTCAAGCACAGAATTTTATCCAGAAATTCTGATAGAATAACTGAAAAGTCCTTATCTAAGCAGAATGTGGTTCTAAATCAAACGTGATTTCAGTTTATATGAGGAACCAATAATGATGAGGAAGTGATTTGTGCTGAGGAAGCAGTTCTTTTTGCCTCTGTTTTTGCTCCAGGTAGCTCATTTGATGGCACTATTTTCAGAAAGATACTGTGCTTACTGAAAACTAACTGAGATGTAGCCAGACACAAAGGCTTCCTTGGTATGGCTGAATGCCCATTCTCCTTGCATCTCCTTCCAGCCGCTGACAATCTTATCTTTCCCATGGAAGGTAATTACTTGTCAGAGCAAGTCCACTCAGGTATTTGTCACCTGGTACTTTCTACAAGAGACTGTGAATGTGGCATCTCCTGAGACAGGGCTAAGGACTTTGGGATGTTAAAACTTAATTTTTGAATTCATATTGTTGCCTGGAAGCTAGGTGTTGATTCATCCCAGGAGCTGTGAGGAAGAACAGCAAGTACCATTCAGGTTTTCTGACACTGCAGGTTACAGCCTTCAGCATTTTATGCATTTGCCTACTATCCCTAAGACTCTGGAATCCCAGCTCCACCAATAAACCAAAACTCCCCAGGAAATGATGCTGTTCTGATAGTCTTATGAATTTTAAACTCTGTGAACAGAGACAACACAGCTAATGAATGTCAACATTCTCAGTGCCCATCTGCTTTTGAACCTGAGCATTTAGTAATAAATTTTAAGTAGTTACAGGAGCAGCCCTTGTAAAAATTATTGTACAAAATCATATCGCATGCACTGTGTTATATTCATAAGAGCCTTATGAATTATCACAGAAATAGCAGCCATTAACAACTAAGATTGCATCATTTCCAGCACTGAGCCTGTGGGTGCCAGTCTCCTGCTTTATCAGTGTCAGGTGATTTCATTTTGAATGAGCTTGTCTCAGATCCATGATAATGCTTTCATTCTGGGCCTTAGAACACAAGTAGCCTGCAATTTCTGATGTTCATAGAGAAGTATACCTTCTTAGCTACTATGAAATAGCCTGAGTTGAAAGAGTCACTTCATAGACATTGCTAAGTAATTTGGGCCCTTTCTGATTACACTGCAAACTTTATCTTATTCCTAAAAGTGATGTATTTCACTTTCCTACTGATTTTGTTCTCAAACATCTTGGCATGAGCAAGATCAGCAAAAGGAACACAGCCAAGAAAAATGTGGCTCAACTCTCATAGAATGCACTGACAGCAGGTAGGCTCTGTATAATACTTTACAATAGATATTGTAAAGTATCTGGATACTCTAGACAAAGTGGAGAGCTGGAGATGGGTTTATGCAGGTACAGTGAAGCTAAGTGTGTACAAAGATTAAATCAGGTGCAAATGCAGTATAAAAGGGAAGATGTTCCATTACCTTTTAGGATCATTGGGTCAATGCCACAATTTCTATTGCCTGACTCTAATTAAACCAAATTTAAGTAAGTGGTGATAGGGCCATAAACAAAGAAAAATAGACTGAGAAATGAACTTAAGTTTGGTCTTCATTCATGTAAACAAGTGTACAGTAAAACCACCAAACTAAGCCACTCTATGGGCATAAGGAAATCTTTATTTGTGGGAGTTCAAAACTTCCAAGGCTGATACTGCGGGGCAGAGAGAATAGAAAAATGGTCGAGGATATTGCCAGTTATACATGATTATATTGGCTGTAAAGTTAGGAGAGTAAGTTTAATCATCTTGGAAATTAATATGAGGTTTTGATCTGACAGAGGAGTGGTTCCTAACCTTATGTCATGACCCTCTTAGGGGGTCACATATCACACTACAGTTCAGAACAGTAGCAAAATTGAAGTTGTAACATAACAAAATAACATAATTGGGGGGACCATCACCACAACATGAGTGGCTGTGTTAAAGAATTGAAGCATTAGAAAGGGCAGGAACCACTGTGTGATGGAATTGTCTGAATTAATAAGGAACTAGTTGTTTTTTCTAGAGGTAGTGGATTTGAGAGGCAGGTTTTAAAGTAATGTCTTTTTTCTAAAAAAATCCACTTCACAAGGGTTTTGAGGAATCCTGGCTTTCAGTAGTAATCTTTCTATTTACTCTGTCCAAGCCTGAGCTGAGCCCAGACATTATCTGTGAAAGATTCAGTAGCAAGGCTGCTTTGGCAGGATTGGCACCTAACACTCCTCCTCTCACATCTCTTCCTTCACCTTCTGCCTTTCCTGTTCTTCGCATATCTGGTGTATGAGTAGATCCTAAGATACTGTCTCAGGATTACTCTGCCCACATGTGAAAGGGTGAAGTTCTTCCTAGCATTCTCTACTGCAAGAAAGACAATTCAACTGTTTACATGTCCCTGGAATTTTAAAGGAATCTTGTCTGAAAATAAATGGAAAAAAAAATCCATGTTCAAATTCACTGTGCATTTACAAAAGGGTTCTGAGCCACATTATTTGGAGGCAGGTCCCCAATACAGTAAGCAAGAAAGTGATTCTGCAGTTAACACCTGCTGGGAATCCTTCAATTTAAATCAGTTCCCACACTTACATACCTGGTTAGTTAGTTCTCTCAAGTTGAGAGATTGGTTGCCAAGAATAACACTGCAACACTTCAGATGCCAATCATAAACCCCAGGTGTGCCTCCTACCTTCAAGTGGTAAACAGACATTTCCATATCTGGTCTCACGTTTGATTAATCTGCTAGACATGCTCACAAAATACAAGGAGGCTTATTTAATGGTATTCTATCAAGAGTATTATGAGGGATAAAAATGAAAAGATATGAAGGGCAAGGTGTAAGGGAGATCGGTGGGGCTTTGGAAACCTCTCTTGTCTTGCTACTCTCTGTAAACTCAGTTTTCATAATCTCCACATATCTGGTAATTTGTGGCTTCAGGGAGCATTCATTACGTAGGTGAGATTTATGACGACGTCATTGATGTCTGATGTGGTGCTAACAGTCTCACTCCGCCATGATCTTTCTAGCCTACATTCTCAGGCTCCAGAGACTACCAGCCATCATCTAGTTTAATAACACACAAGAGATGCAACACATTGAAAATTACAAAGATTTTCAAGTCTGTATGCTGGGAAATGAATGGAAGACTAAGCCCACAAGATCATAAGTCCTGCTGATTCCTCCAGAGGTATTAAGCTCAAATACCCATTTTTAAATCGAGATACTACTCTTCTATGTGGCAAATATTCATTGAGAATTTAGTATGTGTTGGACACCATTCTAAATTAAAATTTGCCATGTAGAAAATCTAAGACTAGAAAACTGTGGATATGCAAATGCAGTGGCCTTGCAGACTCTCACCCTGACAATGCTTCATCTTTCTTTTCAGCATCTTCTAGCTCTTCCAGCATGAACAAAGCATAACATGTTGTTCTAAAATTCTCTTTGTTGTTTACAATACTTGTTCTCAATTATATTTTCTAATTTGTTATTTACTTGTCTAAAACAATATTTTATAATGTGGTTTTTATTATATATATCTATGTGTGTTTACTTATATCCATGCCCCTGACATGTACCAGGCCGGAAGATGTTGGATCCCTTAGAGCTGGAGTTGCAGCTCTACTGAAGAGCCATTTTTCCGTCCCAGCATTTTTAATTTTTAACCAATTTTTTAGAATTGTCTTTTAAGGTTCACTTTTTTAAAAAGTGTGTCTTTTTATGTAGATTTATGGCATTTGTGCATGCATGCACAGGTCAAAAGAGGGCATTCGAGTCCCCTGCTGTTGGAATTATAGGTGGCTGTTAGCCACTAGGATGTAGGTCCTGAAAACTGAGCTTGGGACCTCTGCAAGACCAACAAGTAGTCATAACTGCAGTCATTTCTCCAGCCTCTGAACTGCTTTTTCAGGGAAGTTAAAAGACCACTTAATCCCAGATCTTTGCCCACTTATCCCTCAGCTGGAGATCATACCATGGCTGATTCATATTTGACTGTCTATAACTAACTTCAGATAGATTACCATGGATGGATGTTTCTCACAGTTTCTGAAACAATATCTGTAATGACTATGTAAATCTCCACTGCATTATGTGCTATATGTAAATTACAACATAAAGGAAGATACATAGAGGTTCTATGCCAAGATGTCATTTTACATAAATCACTTGAGAAGCTGCATACCTTGGTATTCTTGAGAATCCTGGAGCAAATTATTTTTGGGGACTGAAGGATCACTATCTATTACCTGCTCTAGAAAAACAGTGGAGGCCTTCCCTAGCATAACTGGATTCTCACAGGGAATTCTAGCATTTAGATCTGATAAATAAAACATAAAACTGATTCTTTGAGTCATATGATAACTATAAATACTCTGTGGTATGGAAGTATGGTCAGGCTTATTTGGCTCAATGATTACCTGATGTTTTAACTTTCCCATAGAGCCCTTAGGGGTAAACACCCAACTTAGTGAATTTGTTCAGTTCTGCACTCTATTTATAGCTTCGAGTTATTTCAGTCAAACTTAACAAAAGCTTCCAGTAAAAGAGCTGAGAAAAACCTCAGGCTGTGGTAAGTGGGTTTTCCTTCCTGTTTTTGTGATCCCTTGCTTTTTTTGGCATTTATACTGCTGTAATATTTTCAATCTGTCTTCTCATAGGAAACAGTTGGCACCTTAAAGAAGGTTTTAATGGAACAACTATTTGTGATAACTTGGATAAAGTAATAGAAAACGGCAAAGATCAGCAAGGCATCCAAAGGCTACCAAGTAGAGGAGGCTGAAACCAACAGCGACTGGAAGGGGTACAATGCAGAGAGAGACATGGATTCTCCACTTGGATTCAGGGAAAGAGTGATTCTTGAAAAGGCAAGTATGTACTGCTGTCATGAAGACCTGGTATGGACTCAGTGTGAGTGCTGCTTCTTACATTTTTGTAAACATGTCAGGCTTTTAAAAACTCCATATACATTTACCTACTTTTGCCTTCCTGATTCGTTCTCCACCTGTGATGTGGCCAACCACTTTCCCAGCATCCAAAATTTCTGTGTCTATGTGGGAAACAAGTGAGACACAGAGAAATCCCAAGTCCTTTTCTCTCTATGCACCTCGTATAAAAAAGTGAATTCACACTCATTTAAGCCTTAAGATTTTGGGTTCCTTTTTTATTAATCATTTTATTTGTTTGTATTTCAAATGATATCCCCCTTCCCAGTTACCCCTCCACAAAACCCTGATCCTATCCCTCATCTCCCCCATCCCTTTTGCCTCTATGAGGGTACTTTTCCACTCACTCACTCACTCACTCACTCACTCACTCACTCACTCACTCACTCCCACGTCTCCCTTTTTCATCCCCTTACTCAGGGGCATGAAACATCCCTTACTTCTCACTGATGTCAGATAAAACCATCCTCGGCTACATGTGCTATCTGAAGTTAGTTCCTTAGTTTCATGTGTTTGTAGCATAATTCATGGCCTCATAGAGACAGTCTCAACTTAGATGCTAGAATGATGAGTTCTATGGTAGAAACATTCCTCCTCCAGTTATAAATCTCCAAACCCATTTAGACCAAGAACATAGACATGAAAGCAATAATTCTTAGCATGAATTGACTATTTGAGGTGATCAAACACTGTGGTGGCTATTCTTGGTTGTCGACTTTACATCTAGATTTAGCTAAAAACCAAAAAGTTGTGAAGAGTTGTTGCTTAGTTTGAAGTAGGAATATTCACTTTAAATCTACATCTTTTAGGAAGAAATACTTGGCTTTATTCCAGATTTTCTGATCTGAAAAGAGACATGCCATTAATCCATGTTTTCAGAAAGACATGCTTTGTCCTTAACCACACAAATTGGAAGCTTTTCCTCTTTGTCTGCTTGCTTCCACCTTGCTAGCAAATCCAGTCTTTCACTGACATTAGAGCCTACTTGAATGGGACTAAATGGCATCTATTTCAGACAAGCTGAAACACTGGTTCACCATGACACTCTTGTACATTTCCCAATTAAAATGCCTGTGAAATTTTTACTCATGGAAACTTGTACTTCTTCAAGAACACTCATAATTAGATTAAAGCCTTAAATCTCTGTAAATCAATGAATGGATTATCTAGTTGCTAAGAAAAATGAAATTCACAGATAAATGGAAAGAATGACTCTGAGTGAGATAGCCAAATGCAGAAGGACATTTATCTTGCTTGTCTTATTTGTGGTTGTTAACCTTGATCCTTTTGATATCTAAATTCTATTTGGAATATACATGGAGATTATGAAATTAGTAAAAGTCTATGTAGGTAGAGCGTTCAAGGTAGGAGAGATAGAGGGCAAACATACAAAAGTTTAAAGGAAAAGACTGGAACAGCAAGAATTAAATGGATTTAGGAATGGGAGAAGAGACAAGAAAATGAAACACAATGATGACAATACTAAAGACATTTCTAGGAATTCACATGGAAAACTATGATGTATAAGCTTCTGAAAATATTTACATTCATGGAAGAAGGCCCATGTTCTATGTGGTTAGGAACAGCAGTAGACAAACCAGAAGTGTTAAACACAAAGGCTGTTTTCTTCAGTGGAAGAAATTGACACCTGTTCACTCGGAAGACTGGAGAGGATGATGTTTAATAATCTGGTGATGTTTTGCTATTATGAGGAGCCAGCCTTCTTCCAAATCTCACTTATCCTTAGTAGTGTTTCTCAGTCAACAGAACCCATCCTCATGAAAGACATCAAGTCTCATGTAATTTTCGAGGAGTTTGCTATTATAATTATTACTGATCCTTCTTCCCTAGACATTTATCCTGATTACTGTTTTGTAGTCAACAGAACTCCATTTTGTGCTTTGCAAACTACATGTACTTTGCAAGTCAGTGTTAATGTAGCCATGATCAAACCTTTATTGTGATAATTGTCAAAGGGAACTTCCCCCCAACGTTTTACTTCATTTAAGTATGTTTTTTAAAAAAGTGCTTTGTATCAGACTCCAGAAGTTTGAGCCAGTAGACTAAATCACGCTGAACCAACATTCATTCTGAACTTTCTGTGGACTATTTTGCTGCTAGCTGTGATGTTTGCAGGGGACCCCCCCATTCATGCACACATATAAAAAGAGCATAATTGGAGGTACCCTCTAACGTGGCAACCATATCTCTAATATGTGGGACTGTAATGTCTCAGGATTACAAGATGAAGCTTCAATCTCCAACACTTTAGATGAGGATAGCAGAAGTTGCCCTGCCCCCATGGCATCATAGTATTTGGCTGCTTCACTGTCAACCCTAGTGAGAATTTATTATCCTAACAGTGACCAGGCTTTACTCCTTGTTTGAACTTTAAGGTTTTTCCACTCAGAACCTCAGAGCCCCTGAGTATGCAGATAAAGTACTTTCCAACAACCCTGTCCTGCCCAATTTTACTCAACCACAAAACTACCACAGGGACCATAGCAACCCCCCCAGGTGCATGAATTACCCCCCTAATAAACTGAACCAGTTCTTTGAAGCTGTTCCTGGATGTGTGTTCTTTGGCCACATACCACAGACTAGGATCCTGTGTTATACCCACCTGCCCCTTCTGTGCTTCCCTCCCTCTATCCCAGCCAGGTTCACATAGGCTTGGATAACTGAAAGAGAAGAAGCACCCATGGAAAAGCACTAATAGATTCCATAAGCTAATAAATACAAGGTTCATTGACAAATGGATTACTTCTTTTGGGGTTACTGTCCAGTGAGGTTCTGTAGATCCTAAACAATAAAGCCACTGTAAATGCATCCAGAACTTGATGGTTTTAAAACTAGTTTTTTTTTTTTTTTTTTTTTTTTTACAGGAATGTGAGTAGGCTTATGTGGTTAAATGTTCCAAGTATGCTAGTACCTTCAGGAGCCAGAAGATGGCATATTATCCCTCGGAATTTGAGTTCCAAGTAGTTTTGAGCCACAAAACATGGGTGCTGAGATCTGGGCATGAGTTCTCTAGAAGAGTAACTTCTTAACTGCTAAATCATTTCTCCTGAGCCAAGTTCCTCAACACTTACGGATGCTCTGTACTGCCTTCCTGCCTAAAGCTTTAAACAGACACACATTCCTTGTCTCGTCAATTTATGCATTTGTCAGTATTTCCACTTCGCTTCATGCTTTCTTTCAATGTAGATCTGAAAAAGAATGATATGTGACAACAAAGCCATAGCCTGAGTATTATGTTCTGATACTTCTTGAACAAGCTGAAAATGCAATAACCTTTTGATCCAATCTTGGTGAAGTTCTCAGGGCAATGGGCACAAGTTCAGCCAAATTATTTTCCAGACTATAATTTGAATATCCTTATCTCAGTTATTCTCTCTGAAATTTTGTGAACCAGTTTCCCACTGTCTGATTTCTTTTTGTATTCCATATGCTCACTGAAATAGTCCATGAGAATTGTCTTTATGCAATGAGTTTTGATGCCCAAATAGGGGACCTAGAAATTGCATTTCACCAGAAGAGTAACCTGGATATGGTAGTCCCCACACTTACTTGGCCAAAGTCACCTGAAATAGCCTTGAAGTATTAAATCAGGCTAATTGGAAGAGTGACACTGAGGCTGTGAAAATTTTATTGGGAGGGACTTTATACCTTTATCAGATACAGAATATCACGACAATTGCCAAGATCAATACAATTGTAATTGGCAGGATACAATTATATCTGCAAGTTATAAAAGGTACACAACCTAAAATCAATCATCCTGTCAAGCTCCCATTATTCCTGGACTTCAAAGAAAACATAGAGAGAAACACAAAGCTGCCTGAACACTTCAATGCCTGAGGGAAACATCAGTATCTCAGGAACTGAGAGGCATATTGTTCACCAGAAGCCATGGACTCTTACATGAAAAACCTATGGTGTCTGCCTCTAAAGGCACCTAGGCCAAGCTGACTCCATGGCTTGCAATATGATGGGCCCTTGATGTGAGCACAGGTCTCTTGAGCCCAATATTCTGGCCCATCTCTTGGGTGAACACTAATGATTTTTCTGGGGCCCAGATATCCCTTAGTGTGCTTCTTGGTTGACTGATTTATTTTCAGCTGGTTGACTGGATTCTTTTCTGTTTTCTGAGCCTCTGGTTCATTCCTGTTTGTCTTAATAAATTGTTTTTATCATTTGTCCCTATCCTTCAGCGTGACTCTCTGCCTTTTCTATATCTTCTTTTTATTGCAGTCTTTCTAAGTTTAGTTTGGAAGTTTTATCAACATCTGATCATAATGTTAGTGATATGAGAATTTCTTTATCCCAATAGGCAAAGATATGGAGAAGGGCTCAGAATAAAACTCAACAAAATAAAACCTGATCCTAGATTGTAAGTAACTTCCTTTTATCATTTGGGAAGACTCATAAACAATTAAACACACCATGGTGTGAGCTCTATTGCATTCCATGAATATGCAAGGCAAAGGCTGATGTACTTAGATGAAGAGTCCAAGGAACTGTTTCCAAATCAGCACATAAATCTGTTAGAGAGCATGTGTATACCTCCAGAGGATACAAAGAAGTTTGAAAATTTCAGTAAAACATGAGAAATGGAGATCAGGGAGTGACAAAAACACTTGGAAAGGTGCTCTAGCTGGATTTATGCTTCATAATTAGATTAATTAAATTTGCAAGGATTTTGGAAAATGGACATATCTAACCAAAGATAATTTAGTATAATGGTTTCTTAAGCAGAGAGTATGTGATATCACTAAATTATTTTTAAATACTAAACCAAACTTCTAGGGAATAGAGTTATAGGTCATGAATGAGCTGCCTAATTTGATTAGAATTTTAGATATCTTAGAAAATTTATTAGTAAAGAACTATGAGCATTAGAAACTATTAAAATTAAAGGAGTTAGTAATGAACAGAAAATTAAGGACAATTTCAAGTTCCCAACTGAAGTAAAGATAAATCTCCAGGAAAATAAGTTTTCTCAATCCTTAAACCTTCCCATCTTTCTCTGACATCACCTCTTCCTCATTTTTGACCTCCAAGAAAACAAAATTCTATCCAAAAATATATTGTCATGTCCAATTTTTAGAAGAAATCTAGCAGGAGAAGTGAACCCATGCTGCCCTGAAAATTTTTATTGATGAGAGCACTTCCCTCTGTGATTCCAGAACCAATGAAATTATTGAGTTTTAAGCCTCACAGATAGTTTAGTTATCTGAGACAAGCTTCAGCTTTCAACTGTTTTGTGTTCCTTGAGATTTTCTCACGTCTCAAAGATACAGAGATGTAAACTATCTACCTCATTTATATTGAGTATGTCCTTAGAGTCACTGTGTTTAAAATAATTGCTTTCATAGGATTATTTACCTTACTTTGAGTCTAAGGCAATGCAGAGTAAAACTCAATCGACCTCTAAAATCCTTGAGAATGATTGAGTAGCAAAATCTGTGACAATTTTATTTAATATTTTTTAGCTTGTTGTGTGATAAAACTAGAATTTAGGGGAATGTCTTATTTAAGACATGTGTTTATACACACAAATATTTTAGGATTAGTTTTGAACCTACAGGTGTATCAATAATATATAATGACAATTGCTTACCTGCCTGTGCCACAAAGGTAAACACCTGACTCAAAACTAAAATAAAAAAACAAGTTGGAGAAAGATACCAAGCCTTCAACTCTACCTTCTGTTTGCCTTGTTATAGAAGTTAATACTTTTAACACTGACAGTTTATTTGTGACTGTTATAATAAGGTTTAAATCAATTATTGCTTTAAATTTTGTTTCTAATAACAGAAATATTTTCAATATGCTTGCCTGCACTTATAACTGTTATATACTTAAGATACAGGATCTGTGTTTTCATTATAGTAATTTTTAAAGTTATGAATGGTTTTCAATATTTTATAAAGAAAACTGTAGAGGATCCAAATAAGAAACATCTGACAAATGTAGATTTTCCTATAAAGAAGTTTAATGGAAAAATGCTTTTATATGTGAAAGAATGATGTTTGGTAAAGTGAAATTTATCCTAAAGGCAAATGATTTTTAAAATGGATCCAGATATTTGAGGCAAAACTAGAGATTTTAAGTATAGTATAAAACATGAAAGTTAGGAGCTAGAGAGATGACTCAGCAGTTAAGAGCACTAACTGCCCTTCCAGACTTCTTGAATTCAGTTCCCAGCAACCATGTAGTGGCTCACAACCATCTTTAGTGGGATCCAATGCCCTCTTCTGGTATGTGTGAAGACAGCTACAGTGTACTCACATAAATAAAATAAATAAATCTTTTAAAAACAAATAAAAGTTAAAATTCAAAGTAAATTTTCATAGTGAGGCTAATTTGTATATAATTAAATAATATTGAAATTTCCAAAGTCAAACCTGATTTTCTGTTCAAAAACAAGATGTTTTAAACATGTCCATCTGCCTTCTGTCATACATATGGTTGAACAGACTTAGCAAACACCTAGAGATTTTAGGTTTATCCTTTTCCTGCAGCCAACATTAAACACAGGACTTTGTTTTAATCTGCATGGCAAGTCATTTGTTTGCCCATGGGTTGAAACTTCACTTGACTCATAGTTATGTTTTCAACTAGAAAATTCTACTAATACATCATTGCTTTATGGGATGTTTCTGCTGAGGTGACATAGTAATAGTGAAACCTATTTTAGTGGACAGAAACTAAATCTATTTTCAAGATCTGGCCTACTTATGACGTTTTTCATTTCAAAGTTGTTCCATCTTTTTCTGAAAACAGTTCTGTGTGTATTTCAGTAAGGCTGGCTGACACTCTCCACTAAACTTATCAACTGAGTACTCAATATAACTGGACGTTATCATGTAACATTTACTAACTTGATATTTTTATTTTCTCCAATGTTTTTACATACAAATATTTAAAATTGGCAATAGTTGGTATTTTCTTTGGTGTGTTTTTCCAGTGATAAAGATAATGTTGATCTTACTTTCAATAAATCTACAAATAAAAATGACAATATTAGACTCTCTCATTAATCCTGCTTTTGTTATGATCATTTGATTACCCATATTTACTACCTTATTTAAGGTCAGTATGCATATTTAAAAAGGTTCAGGTTTATCTCTACATTAATAAAAGAATTATCATATTCACTGTAATTTGAAATTCTAAAATGCAGCATTTGGATTGACAGAGACATAAATCTTCCAAAGGAACTTCATTTGAAAGGTATCTCCATTCTAAATGAAACTCTTAAAAACAAAAAATAAAGACCACATTTTCCTGATAATAGAAAAGGTAACAATTATCTTGGACAAACTAAAAGGATTATTATGTTAAGATTTAAAAAAAGAATCAAGGCTCTGAAAATAACCCTCTTTCTGTCTGTCTGTCTGACCCCCCCCCCCATGAGCATACGCACACACACACACAAACACACACACATTTTAACAACTTTATTTTTAAAAATAGAGATAAATGTACAGATTTTAAAAACATTTTTGCATAAAACTATATGTATATATTTTTGTCAGTACTTGACTTTTATAAGGTTTAGTAGGATGCATTGAGCATCCTAGTTACAATGAACATAAAGTACATGTAAACAAAATGTAACATGGAAATAGTCAAAAGTTTTCTTGGTGTGCAAAGATTAAACTTAATGATTTTTAAATATGAAGAATTGCCACAAGGCTACATTCTTAGCTCTTTAATACTTAATTATTTAAAGTCTAGGTGTACTCCACTTTGAGAGGGTGTTATACACATATTTCTAAGAAGGACTGACACTTCCATTTTTTGAATTTTTTTTTTTTTTGAGCTTCGTATGCTCTGAGTTGTTTCTTGGGTATTAAGAGCTTTCTGGGGCTAGTATTCAATTATCAGTGACCGCATATTGTGTCTGCTCTTTTGTGACTGGGTTAACTCACTCAGGATGATATTCTCTAGATACATCCATTTTCTTAGGAATTTCATAAGGTCATTGTTTCTAATTGCTGAGTAGTACTCCATTGCATAAATATGCTACAATTTCTGTATCTATTCATCTATTGAAGGACATCTGAGTTCTTTCCAGCTTCTGGCCATTATAAATAAGGCTGCTATGAACATGGTGGAGCATGGCTTATAGTTTTATTTTTTTTATTTTTATTTTTTGCTTTTTTAAGCATTTATTTGTTTTATTAAATATATTTTGTTTGGTTTGCTTGCTTGCATGTTTTGATTTTTATTCTTTGGGGTGTTTTTGAAAGGAGAGGAGAGAACATGAAACTAGGGGGCAAACAAAAACATTAAAAAGATTTTGATAGAAGTGATGTGGTTGAAATTAGAAAACAGGGCAGACATTCAAGTGACTTTTATACTGATCTAGAAGATGAATACAAAGAATTTCCTTAGAGACTTCACTAAAAGTATATAAAGACAAAAATGATTTCAACAGGAAAGACCACTGGTCTCAGTAATGAGTCACGGAGACTGAGAACAGCCAAAAAAAGAATTGAGATTGATTCCTAGCTTGCTATGTGCAACAAGTAGATAATCGGTTGTTTAATATGTTGAACGAGGTAACAAAAAGGAGGAAAAGGTTAGTAGTGGGGCTTTGCGTCTTTCTATTTGTGTCGCTCTAACATTGCTTGCAAATATATTTTACAACTTAAATTGAGAAAAGCAAATATATGATAACCCACTAACGATTTGTTTCTACCACATTAAGGTATGCTCTGCCTTTTCCTTGTCTTCTTTTGAGTTTGGAAAGTTACATTCCTTAGAATCTTCTTTGATGAGGCATGTTTTGTTGAATTTTTTTAACCTCACAGATGATTGGGTAGTTAAAATTCTTCATGAGTATGGTGTCCTGTGGTTTTCACAACCTAAGAACAACCCCAGGAATTTTCTGTCCCTACAGTCTCTGTCCTGGTGGTCTATAGGAAATGCACATTATACGATTCATGTTTCAATCCATTTCACACCCACACTTCTTTGACATTGAATATTTCCTTAATATTATGAGTACCTATTAAAGAGCAAAAAGATTTAACAGATTTTATGCTATATTCTCCTATCCCACAACTCAAATTTAGAATATGGGTAATTAAGGGGGAGAAAAAGACAGAATAATCCGCAAGTTAATGTTTTAAGTTAAATATCTCTGCCTTGTAATTGTGAGCTTTGAGCCTACACACAAACACACACACACACACACACACACACACACACAGAGGATGAAATGGATATGTTACCACTGTAGAAATGCTTTAAGGAGAAAACATGTTTGCTTTGATTATGGAGGAAGAAAGAAGTGTTAGTTAGATTTGGATGGGGATCATTTCCTTGGTTCACTCTGGTTTAGATTTGTAGATTGACATCCAGAGAATAAGACAGGTTAGCTCTCAGCATGTTTCTAACTGAGCACCAGAGAGCTTCTGCGCCGTTCTTCTTCTTTTTTTTTATTAACACATTTATTTTACAAAACAAAGATAAATGTACAGATTTCAAGCATTTTTTTGCGTAAAATTATACAATACATTTTTGTCAGTACTTTTTTCAGATTTTAAAATAATTTTTACATAAATCTATATGAATAGTCAGTACTTGATCTTTTTAAAGGTTTGACAGTATGCATTGAAAACCCAATAGTTACAATGAGCACAAAGTACATGCTAAACAAAATGTAACATAAAAATAGTCAAAGTTTTCTTGTTGTGTAAAGATTTTTTTGTTTTGTTTTGTTTTGTTTTCTTTATTTCTTGGACTTCCTACAGTCTGTGAGTTGTTTCTGGGGCAGTGGGAGCCTCTGGGGTTAGCATCCCATTATCAGTGACTGCATATTATGTCTGTTCTTTTGTGACTGGGTTATCTCACTCAGAATGTTATTCTCTAGATGCAGCCATTTTCTTAAGAATTTGGTAAAGTCATTGTTTCTGGTGGCTGAGTAGTATTCCATTGTGTATATGTACCACAATTTTTGTATCCATTCATCTTCTGAAGGGCTTCTGGGTTCTATCCAGCTTCTGGCTATTATAAATAGAGCTGCTATGAACATTGTGGTGCATAGATCTTTGTTGTGTACTAAGGTGTCTCTGGGGTATATGCCCAGAAGTGGAATAGCTGGGTCTTCAGGTAGTATTATGTCCAATTTTCTGAGGTATCACCAGACTGATTTCGAGAGTGGTTGTATTAGTTTGCAACCCCACTGACAGTGGAGAAGGGTTCCTCTTTCTCCTCAACCTCGCCAGCATCTGTTGTCCTCTGAGATTTGGATCTTGTCAATCTGACTGGTATGAGGTGGAATCTCAGGGTTGTTTTGATTTGCATTTCCGTGATGGCTAAAGATGTCGAGCACTTCCTCAGATATTTCTCAGCCATTCGATATTCTTCAACTGAGAACGTTTTGTTTAGTCTGTACCCCATTTTTAATAGGGTTATTTGATTCTCTGGTGTCTAGCTTTTTGAGTTTTTTGTTCTTTGTATTTGTCAATTTTCGAGAAGGTGCCATGGGGTGGTGAGAAGAAGGTGTATTCTTTTACTTTAGGATGATATGTTTTGTATATATCTATTAATTCTAGTTGGTTCAAAGTCTCTGCTAGCTTTGCAGTGTCCTTGTTCAGTTTCTGTGTCCATGATCTGTCCATTGGTGAGAGTGGGGTATTGAAGTCTCCCACTATTATTGTGTGTGGTGAAATGTATTTTTTGAGCTTTAGTAGGGTTTCTTTTATGAATGTGGGTGATTTTTTATTTGGAGCATATATGTTAAGGATTGAGAGTTCCTCCTGACAGATCACCCCGGTAATGAGTAAAAAGTGTCCTTCCTTATCTTTTTTGATAACTTTTGGTTGGAAATTTACTTTATTCCATATTATAATAGCCACTTCATCTATCTTCTTGGGGCTGTTTGCTTGGACGGTTTCTTTCCACCCTTTTACTCTGAGATAGTCTGTCTTTGTCTCTGAGATGAGTTTTCTGTATGCAGCAAAATGCTGGATTTTGTTTATGCATCCAGTCTGATAGCCTATGTCTCTTTATTGGGGAGTTGAGTCCATTTATGTTAATAGATATCGAGGAATAGTTGTTTCTGTTTCATGCCATTATTGCTCTGTGGGTTGAGTTGTGTCTGTGTCTTTTCTTTCTTTTAGTTTTCTTGTTTAGGAGTTTTCTTGTTTTTACTAGGCTGTATTTTCCCTCATTGTATTGGGTTTTCCACCTATACTTCATTGTAGTGCTGGGTTTGTGGTCAGATATTGTGTAAATTTAGATTTGTCTTGAAATATCTTCATCTCTCCATCTATGGTGATTGATAGTTTTGCTGGGTATAGCAGCTTGGGCTGGCACTTGTGCTCTCTTAGGGTGTGCATGATGTCTGTCCAGGCTCCTCTAGCTTTTATAGTCTCTGTTGAGAAATCGGGTGTGATTCTGATTGGCCTGCCTTTATATGTTACCTGACCTTTTTCCCTTACTGCTTTTAGTATTCTTTCTTTGCTTTGGGCACTTGGTGTTTTTACTTTTATGTGTCGGGAGGTATTTCTTTTCTGGTCCAACCTATTTGGAGTTCTGAAGGCTTCTTTTATGTTCATGGTCATCTCATTCTTGAGGGTAGGGAAGTTATCTTCTATGATTTT
This sequence comes from Micromys minutus, assembly GCF_963924665.1. Classification (NCBI taxonomy): domain Eukaryota; kingdom Metazoa; phylum Chordata; class Mammalia; order Rodentia; family Muridae; genus Micromys; species Micromys minutus. The sequence goes on from NC_137972.1 coordinate 61,340,763, forward strand.
GTTGAAGATATTTACTGTGCCTCTTAGTTGATACTCTTCTCCCTCTTCTATTCCTATTATCCTTAGGTTCGGTCTTCTCATTGTGTCCTGGGTTTCCTAGACATTTTGGGTTAGGAGCTTGTTGTTTTTTGCATCTTCTCTGGCTTTTTTGTCTATGTTTACAATGTTTTCTTCTGCACCAGAGATTCTCTCTTCCATCTCTTGTAATCTATTTGAAATGCTTGCTTCTGTGACTCCTGATTTCTTCTTTAGGTGTTCTACCTCTACTATTATCTCTTTTAGTGTTTTCTTTATTGGGTCAATTTCCGTTTTAAATTCCCTCTTCCATTGCTTCGTCTCTTTAGTTGTGTTTTCCACTAGTTCTTTGAGTTCTTTGAGTGTTTTTCTTGCTTCCTCCTTTAAAGCTTCTGAATCTTTTTGCTTTTCCTCCAGTTCTTGTTTAAGTATCTCTATCAGCATCTTGAGGTATGATTTCAGGTCTGCGTCTTCTTTTTCTGGAGTGTTTGGCATTCCAATGTTTGCTGTTATGGGAGAGCTGGGTTCTGGAGTTGGCAGGCTGCCTTGGTTTCCTTGGGATATACTCTTTTGCTTTCCTCTTGCCATTTTGTTGTCAGTGATAAGTTCTCGCCTTTCCCTTGTATCTGGTCTGTGTCCCTGGGCCTTCACTGGTCCAGGTGGCAGATTGGCCGAGTCCTGTTATATGCCTCAGAGTCACCTGGTGGGAACAGAAGTTCTAAAGTTCTGTTCCTGGTCCCTGGATCAGGGAGGGCAGGGCGGGGGGTGCGCTTACCGTGCGCACTCCGCAGATATCTCTCTGCTCCCTGGCTGCCCAGGTCTCCTACTCACCAGTCTTTACAGCTTTAGGCACTGCTGATCCGTTGGCTTATAGTTTTAGTAGTAAGGAGAAAGTATCCCATGCTGGCCAGCCAGACTTGAGCATATACCTCAAAACCCAGCCCTAGTGACACACTTCCACCACCTAAGCCACACCTACTCCACCAAGACTACACCTTCTAGTAGTGCCACTTCCTTTGGCTCAACAATTCAAACATGGGAGACTATGAGAGCTTTTCTGTAGGCTTATATATTTTTTAAATCTATATTTAATAAGCGTTCTCATATGCTTCTTCCTCCCTTCTAGGCCAGCATCTAAAGAGAGGGGAGAAAAGATGGTAAATAGGACAAGGGAATGTAAACCTGTTTAAAAGTAGTTTTTTGGGATAATTTTAATTTCTGTTTGTCAGGATACCAGCAATCTAGTTTAGTGGTGTCGGGATGCCAAAATATCAGCAGTGGTGGCACCATCTAGCAGAAACTGCCGGACCTCCATTAAATGGGCATGAGTCATCTGGAGAACCAGAACTAGCCAGCATGCCAGAAGCTCTCTGCCATGCCCCTCTCAATGAATTTAAAATTAGCTAAGATGCAAGATGATTTAAGCCTTGCAAAGCTAACTATGGAAATGTACTATCACTGTCCACTGAATATTATTTATATTTTCCCCAAACACCATGGGTCCTCCCATGGGTCTTGCCTCAGAAAAAGACATGTGGATCTTCCCCCAAAGAATACCACGTGAGGCTGCATCACATGATATAACCAGAAATTTCCATTTTACCATTCCTATTCAAATCAGCATAGAGTATAAGGGTCAATATGTGATTTAAGTTATATTACGGTTTCTTTTACAAATTTGATTGCCATTGTGTTGGGGACAGTGATGTTAAAAGACTGGCATACTGTATTGGTGATTTTTTTTGATGAGTATGTAGTGCCCTTCCATATCTCATTTGAATATTTTATATTTTAATCTACTTTATTGTATTTCAAAATGACTATATGACCATGCTTTCCTGGGTCTATTCCCTTGGGAATGTTGTTTTCCATATCTTTGCCATGAGGTAATTTCTATTTCTCCATCTCTCTCTCTGCCTGTGCACTCTTGGGTTGGTGGTTTTGTCTCTGGGAGCTCTCGGAGGTTGACTGGTTGATAATGTTCTTCCCATGGGGTTGGAAACCCCTGTAGCTCCTTCAGTCCTTTTTTCTGACTCCTCCATTGGGACACTCTTTTCAGTCCAATAGCTGGTTGAAAGGATCTGACTTTGTAATACTCAGGCTCCGGCAGAGATTTTCAGGAGACATCTATATAAG